>NC_091700.1:90015000-90640000 GCF_041296265.1 Equus caballus
CAGCTCACCAGAGGAGATGAAAAGAGAGCTGGAGAGCTGTGACATTATTGCAACAGTCACTACTGTCTACTTGGTCAGGTGGGGGACATGAATGATGGGTCTCAAAATACAAATCACAGAATTGCCACCAACACAACGTAGATGGAGTGAAGCGTTGCTCCAGTGACCTGAACATCTGTTGGACATCATATTTGGCAGAGTCTCTGTCAAGATTCTGACTTGCCTTATTATTTTAATTCCCAAAGACTAGTCTAGAAGTCAAAGGTAAACTGCTATTGTCTTATATTTCCAAGATGGCTGCAACAAGATTTCCTATCCCATGCACTCATCTTACAATGAGATCTTGACATATCTCCCACGGAGAAGTGAGGTCTACGTTCCCTCCCCTTGAATCTCAACGGACCTGTGACTGTGGCAGGAGACACTATGTGACTGCTAAGCCTAGATCATAAAAGTCAATACAACTTCCCCTTGGCCCTTTTGGAAGGCATCTGCTTAGAACGCAGCCACCATGCTGTGAGGAAGCCCAAGCATCCATGTGGAGAGGTCAGGTGTTGGTATTTCAGGTTGCAGCTCCTCATGAGGTCACAGTCAATAGCCAGCATCAACTACCAGACATATGAATGAGAAACAGAGGATTCCATGCCCCAGCCTTTGTGCCACCCCACCTCACACTGCACAGAGTGGAGCTATTGGGGGATCAATTTCAGCACAACTTGTAGCTGCATGAGTGTATTAGGGCAATCATGTTTGACCAAATACCCGGGCACGTTGTGGCCCAGTCAGGTTGATGCATAAAATTAACCATCACAATGAGCAAAATAAATGGTTATTTTAAGCACTAAGTTTTGGAGCAACAGACAACTGGAACAACCTAATACTAATCAACAATTGGAAGTTGGTTGGTAAAGTGAAAAAAATGATTTTTGAAGAAAGTGGCCATACAGTTAGTTTGTGAAATGCAAAACCAAAATGGCTAGGCTTTAGGAAGGTGTATTTCCAGAAGTTAAACAGCTGAAGAGGATAGGGAGGGTCTCAAAAATGCAATTAGGGCTGTGATTCCAAGGAAGGAAATGATGGGGACATGGAATAAAACCAGGAAGTCCACCATTAAACAAAGACATTTAAAAGATGTATGCAAAAGATGAAAATATGATTTACCCCATTTTTGTAAGATTTTGATTTTGTAAGAATTGTGTCAGGAAACATGAGCAGAGGCCCGCTTTCTCCTCTCCGTTCCCTCCCTTTCTTTCTTTTTGTTGTTACAAACCCCCAGACCTCTTATCATTTCACCTCTACAGACTTAGTATTTATTTCTAAAAAATATTCACATATTCTCACATAATCATAACCTTTAAGAAATTTGACAAAAATTTGCTTTTTACCAATGGCCTCAAAAATGTCATTTTGCAGCATTTTATTTCAACTTAGAAACCAAAAAAGGTAAATTTTGCTTAGGTTCATGTCAAATTGTTCATTTTTTGCAAAGATACTTATTTTTTTTTTAAAAAGATTGGCACCTGAGCTAACAACTGTTGCCAATTTTCTGTTTTTTTTCTTTCTGCTTTTTTCTCCTCAAATCCCCCCAGTACATAGTTGTATATTTTAGTTGTGGGTCCTTCTAGTTGTGGCATGTGGGACACTACCTCAATGTGGCTTGATGAGCAGCACCATGTCCCTGCCCAGGATCTGAACCAGCAAAACCCTGGGCCACCACAGCGGAGTGCATGAACTTGACCACTCAGCCACAGGGCCGGCCCCATTACCTGAATTTTTTATATGAAAGAACTGAAGCTCAAGAAGGTCAAAATTCTTGTAATTCAGCTATGCTGCAACTGGGGTTTGGCCAACTGTACAAATGTACAGACGTGTCTACATCTGTCCAAATCTGGACCTCGTAACCTACAGGGGCTTTATTTCCTATTTTGTACCTGATTTTGGGTCCCGTTCCTTCCTTTCTTCTCAAGGCCCGTATGCCTTCTCTGGTTTATAGTCAGCCTCTCCCTCTCAATGGCTTCTACCCTTCTCTGCTTAACTGTATGAAGAACCTTGACAGCTCTCATTCCCTCACCAATCTACCTCCTATCCATCACCAATTGGACCCCCCGAACATTTCTCAGTTCACTCCACTTTTCTCCAACTTCACTGCCATGTGGCTACGCTAAGCCGCCTTTTTATCTCCACCCTGGACACAAAGAATGGTCTCTCTGCTGATCTGCTCATGTCTTCTCTGCCTCCCTCCAATTCCTTTCCTACCAACAGCCAAAGTAATCTTTTCAAAATATAAATCTGATAATGCCACTCATCAATCCTTCCATGGTTTAAGATAAAGACCATGTGGTCCACAAACCCTGGCATATTCTGCCTCTAGTCACCTTTACCAGACCCACCAAGTGCTCTCCCTTACTTGGACTTTGCTCACCAAGTACTTTAGCTTTCTCACCACAGGGCCTTTGCATATGCTGTTTCTTCTCTGTGTGCAGTTCAGGTTTCCATAACCTTGCCACTGCTGACATTTTGGACCAGATAATTTTTTGTGAGGGGGGCTTCCTGTGCGTTGTTGGATGTACATTAGCATCCTCTCAGCCCCATGAATTGTGACAACGAAAAATGTTTCTAGGCATTGCCAACTGTCCCCTGGGGGACAAAATCTCCCTTGGTTGAGTACTGCTGACCTAGAGTGATCTACTTCCTCTCTGCCTATCAAATCTCAGTTCAGAAATCATGTTCTCAGAGATCCCTCTTCTAACTCAGGTTAGATCCAGTCTTCCTCTCCTGTTATTAATTATATGACCATTTGACAATTACTGTCTCTCACTGCTGCATGACGGCAAGGGGCCATGTCCACTTTCACTCACCACCATATTCCCAGTGCCTAGGACAGTCTCTGGCACATGGTAGGCACTTAATATTTGTAGAGTGAATAGCAGAATGAATGTATTTAAGGCCAAATTTGTCTGCTGTAAAATCTACACTCTCTTCCAAAAATCCAACCTATCATTTATTGAGGGCCTCCTGGGCCTACCTCATTACCCTCAGGGAGATCTTATCCCCATTTTATAGATGAGAAACTGGGGCTTAAGCAATGCTAAATGACTTGCCTATGATGTCACAGTGTAAGAGCCACGACCCAAGTCTAGGTTTTCTCACCCTAAAGTCCCAGCTGATGGATGTGAACATGGCCATAGACATCCAGTGCTTTGCTGTGGGGCTTGGTCTTCAACTCTGCATGATATTTTAAGTCAGTCATTTGAAATAAAACGTAAAGACCACCGCGCTTAAGAAATGTGATAGAATCAGAACCCTGAAGAACCCTGTCAAGGCACGGTAGGCTATGTCTACAGGAGGAAATTTTGAAGAAATAAATGTAAGACTCCATCTAAACATGGAAGAAATGTAGTAGTAATACATGTTGACCAAATAGAAACAACCCCAAACTGCTTTCTGAGGTTTCGTGATGCTCCCCACCAGGGAGGTGAAGGACGGTGGCGAGGACTCTCAGATTTCTCAAACTGGGAACTCCCCCCATGTTTGTTTTGACACCCCCTCCCTTACCCCTACTGTGATTAGCAATAAAAACATTAAAAGAAAAAGATACCAAATAAGAGGGGAACTGGGAGACAGCCTTCCACTTCAGGCTCGTTAGAAAGGAAACCCAAGAAATAAAGAGGGTGGCCACCTTAAGATGGAAAAACAAGGAAGGAAAGAGAGCCAGCATGGTGCACTTCCCAAATCTGCAGACATAAAAGACTTCCTGGAACATCAGTCAAATAAACGGGTGTCTTCCTGGAGAGGAGACAGCGGCGATGGAAATCCTGAGAGATGGAGAGGTGAGAGCTAAAGGGATTCGTTCTGTAGGCAGGAGCCCCAGACATACACGTCTTGATTCGACACTAAATTTTCAGTATTAGTAGAAAGAAAATGAATCCTGAAGGAGCTTTTACAAGAAATATTTCTTCTTTACTCTCAAAAGGCAAGTACTGTTTTAAAGAAAGGAATTTGTTTTAAAAATGAATCAACAAGCATATAGTACATCTATTATCTGCCAAGCTAAGCACTATAGGAACATAAATTAAGAATAAGACAGCTCCCACCCCTACGAGATCTATAAATTGTTACAGTTAATTCGGGACCATTTAAGAAATGTCTGAAACACAGCACTGTGTTTTCTGATGTATATCAAGCACCAGCACTTTCTTTTCGGATGTACCTCAACCATCATAAATTACAATTACTGATTTACAAGTCTATGCAGATCTGGCCCCCAAAAACTGACTGTAGAGAATAAAATTCATCTCAGTGCGGGAGCTATTCACCCGATTCTCTGAACCTGGACAACTCCACAGTGCGATTCTAGTAAACGGTCCCTAAAACCAAATAGAAGCCACATACTAGATGAATTGGTCACTTTGACTTCATTGTAAGGGAAAGGAGGACACAAAGTTCACTAACTTGAAAGTCATCTCATAACAAGGCAGCATGACATTTTTTATATCAGTTTGTGTAATAATTTTACTGCATAAGAAATTACAGAGATTGCATAAATCATTAGGTCAACAGCATACACAGAGGGATAAAGTAAAATAAACAAACATGATTATTCTGATTAAATAAATCAGGAAAAATAATCCAATTCTTAAAAATACCACAAACTCCCTAAATGTGGCTCCTTTTGAGAGACAATTTACTTTTTGCATTTTCCGGATATAGTAATGACTAGTTCCATTAAGCCAAGTGGAAAATTGCTTTACAGTTAAAAACATAAAAAAGCAACTTACACAGATGTGTAGCCCTCTTAATACCGGATGTAACAGAAACAAAGACATCAGGCTGCCTGCTTTTGCTGAAAGCATGGCTGGAATTTTCTATTAACAGGGACAGTTTACAGAGACTACCACATGATTTCCTATGTTACGAAACTGCACACATTAGAGAAGCCAAAAAACACTGCAGGAGTGAATTTCTTCCTATGAGGGGGAAAGTACATAAATATACTAGATGTTAAAATTTCCATTCTTCGTTCAATTACTTGCCCTGTTCAAAACATAAAAATACAAATAAATATATTTATTTACAAATGAAGTTCATAGAATATTGTTTAAAAAAAGATTAAAAAACCAAAGCTCTTAATTTACTTTCTTGTCATTAAATAAAAATTCTAATATACAGACACAGTCGATATTTATATAAATTGTAGGAGTCAGTTTGTCATTTCTTGTTCACAATCGAGGTTTAATAATACTAGTCTTTAGACAACACAGCTCACATCCCAAATGCAGGTTTAATTCTACTGAAGTTGCTCAAGATAATTTTTTTCTCTTTTTATTTTTAATTAAAAAAGACTTCATACTTGGAATTTTACAATTTACATTTGAGTTGTCTGAAAAAATACAATTTCAATGCAAAAACCACATCAAGCATTCAAGATTATATTGCTGGTGCTGTAATCTTTTTGCATGTCTTTGTTTTCCTAGAAAAAAAAAACCCAATAAAATAAACAAGTAAGACTTTTAAATGGTTAAACATAACCACATAACATTAAAGATATGCCTCATGCAAACACGCACAAACTCAAAAAATGAAGGAAAAAGGATCAGACGTCTTTTTTTTGCATCTGCTCTAGCTTTCTTCTTAGGAGACCATAATTCTCCTTAGTTCCTGATGCAGTGGGGTCAAGCTGCAGAGAGATCTCATAGTGTTTTTTGGCCAAGTCTAGATGTCCCCAACGATGATAAAGCACAGCTGAAATAGCAAGAGATGAATTTCATTGGAAATGCTTCTGAATAACTTGCAGTATTCCCAACCACTTGTACAAAGAAATATTACAGAAGTGCTGCACACAGTTTTCAAAAATCGTTGTTTAAAATAATATTGTTTGTACCACAGACTTTATTTATTGTAATCACACCCCCTGGAGATTGTCCGTTTAACCACCGCCAGTTACTCCTGGGGTTCTGCATATCACCAGGCACGATTGGTTTCCTGACAGCAACGTTATTACATAAAGAAGTAAAAGAAGGGGTTTGGGAAGTTTCTCAATGCTGCCATGACATTTCCAGAAGCCAGGCTGGAGAGGGCTGGGCTCCAGCCCTGCCTAGGGACCTGATGATGGAGAAGTCCAGCTGTTTACTTTAAATAAAGATTTCCCTACACCTTTTGGCAAGATAATGGTTGCCAGCTGGAAACAGGGGTTCTAACATCAAGGTCTGATCATAAAATGTTAGTTAAAGTAAATCTAATTATTAGAATGGTAAGCCTCTGATTATTATGATTTGTAAGTAAAACGAACTTTCGACATGGGCAGAGGAATAACCATTGATGCTTCATGACTTTCACGATGAGAAGCTCCCGACTCCACAGGGAACAGACGCGGTGAAAAAATTTTCATTTGACTGAGCATTCTAAACATCTACCTACTGTGCTCAAAAAATCTTAATTATTGAGACTTAAAAATGGAAGACAGGAATTCTAGGGAATAAATCATTGTAAATACATTTTTAGCCAAGGCCTAAGAGAACATAAGAACATGGAGGAGACCAGACTGGAATGGAGTCCAATATGGAAAAAGGAAAAAGACAAAATTCAGACTTTCAACTTCCAAAGTACTTCCCAGTTTAGCATTCGAGAATTCTTCACACAAAGAAAATACGAGTTTCATCATTAAGAAGGCGATAAAGTGAGTGGGGGATTTTGGGGGTTATTTTGGTCATACTACTAAGATTTGGAATTATGACTATTTTAGCTACCTTCTAAATCTAATCATTTCTTTAAAAAAAAAACCCCACATTATAAAGGACAATACAGGCTAGATTTAAAAAAAAAACCCTGACTTTCCCAATGTTGATTTTACAGAAATATACCCATTTCATTAAGATTACATGGAATTTCGATATGGTTGAAAGTGAAAATTCCCCTTACCCAAATTGCCATGGTAACTTGCAGCATTTGGATGAGCTTTAATTGCTTTGAGGAATAAAGCTTCAGATTCCTAAAAGAAAAAATACACAAAAAATAAGGTATTGCACATGATGAAAAAGTAACACACAGTTTTATTGCCTATGGTTTCCAAACTTCTAATGTGCTCGTTTTGGTCCACGGTATCCTTCTCCCAGGAACACTTGGAACGCCCAGCAGGGCCACACCCTGTTGAGAAGAGACTTGGAAGGGCAGTCAGGGAAACATGTGACAGGGCAAAGGTGACAGGGCAGGAGTGAGGGGTGAGGGTCAGTGGAAAGCAATGGCAGCTGCTGAGAGAGGACGAATATGCTGATGAGCTCTGCCTCCTGCCTCCCTGAAGTGCCCGGAATTCCGCAACTTCAAGCAAATGGTTCGGTTCAGGGTGCAGGGGAGGGAGAGGGAAGGCCAAAGGAGCAGGAAAGGGCTGGGCTGTTGAGGACACCCATGAAAGCGTCACTATCGGTTACACCAATAACTCATTTCCAGGATTCTCAAGGTGGGAGCTGGGGCCTATTTAATCTCCCCCAAGAACCCACAACCACCTCAGCAAACCATTTAGCTGGAAAAAATGACCAGAGACTGAGGGACAGACCTGTCACCTGAACTGTTGCAGGACAGCACATGAGCCCGACCAAACACCCCTGATGTGTGTGAACTGACCGTTGTATAGGCCTCTGTTTCCTCCAAATGGTACTCACTGCCAATCAGGTCACGAAGAAGCACGGCCAAGTGTTCCCTCACCTGATCGTTACTGGACCGCGGCTGACTGGATGGTCCCTTTCTACCATAATGCTCAGAAATAAAGACGCCTAACCTGCCAGGGGCAGCTCTTCACGCCGCCTGCATTTGTGCTCCTAGAGGGCCACACCTGCTTTAATCTGCATCAGACCACCAAACTTAAACAACCAAAGCTGGCGGCTGGGGGACAGGTTTGCTCCTTCCATCTGCGCCCTACGTGAGTGTTTCCAGGTGGGCTTCCCACGTCCAGGATCATGTGTTTTATAAGGTGAAGGGAGGCCGGCTTCCTTGTCTTGTAATGGGCTATGCACTCCTGAGAAACAGGCTGGGCATTTGGGTGAACATCTCTGAAACCACAACCTTCAGACAGAGCTGGCAGAGAAAACTCTAGTGTTTTAGAAATGTCATCCATGAGGGATGGAAAAAAGACATCAGGATAATATACATCAGGATGTCAGCAAACATCACTTTCAGAACTCGGTTCAAAGTCAGGGTCTGCTCCAAGTTTCAGTAGCTGAAACTCCCACAAGGAAGTCTAAGACTTTCCTGTCATGTTAGATACACTGCAAAAAAAAAAAAAAAATCAAATAGATTGTGTAGATTTGTAGTGGTTTCTAAGAAGTCATGATGTTTCTGATGATTTTCAAACATTTCCAGTTAAAAATCTAAAATTTGAGAAATAAGAAGGCCAGGGAATTGAAATGTGCTTTAAGATGTGTTAACTAGAGGCTACTGATTAAGAGAAGAAAACCAAGTTAGGAGTTCTCGAGGGGATGCGAGATTCATTCTTGATTCATTTAACTAAATTCTCAAATGCCCACGAGTGTGGATATGATTCGGGACGATGTGCTGTCGGAGTCAGGTTTGGAGGATGTGGTGGCATTCAGGACAGCGTGCGCAGGCCTTACACTCAGTCAGGGGGCTGCTGCTCTTGGCAAGGCAGGGCCTGCACCCTGAATGGGTGATGAGGAGGCTGGGTGGGAAGGAATGGGAGGATAAGGGAGGGAATTGGGGCAGAAAAAATGAGGCAAATTTCCTGGGCCTGGAAGATATAAAAACGATGGCATGTTGACAAAAGGAGGAGGAAGAACAGGTTGGGGGGTGAGGTGAGTGTGGGTGGACAGGCTCCATCTTGAGTGACAGTGGGGCAGCCCTGAGAGGATGCTTCAGTGGCCCCTGGGACTGCACCGGAGTCCTGGGAGGGACGGCAAGGCTGGAGGCCTCTTTAGAACACAAATGTCTGTGGGTATTCAAAGCCCACGAAATGCTCATCTATTAAATCAGGCTTCTTAACAGCTCTGTTCTGGAAAGCAATGAACTGTTTATAGACTGATCTGTGGAGGTGTGGGGATGCTGAAAGAGCCAGGCAACGAGCTGATTTATGCCAAGGAACAAATAAATAAACTCACATTTAAAATCGGGGATATTTTTTTCATCAATAGAAAGGGAAACTAGTATATTATTTTTTGAAGTGTATTAGACAAAATGTATTTGACAAAGGTTTAGGGTAACACATGGGACAGAGAAAGTCCTTGCAGAGGGGACAGGGCACTCGAGGTCATTTCAGCCACACTGGCCGCAGGGTACCAGCATCGCCACAGCAACACCCTGAAATCCACGTCTATTCCCTTGGACAGCGTTTCACAAGGGACACCCTATAGACCGCTCCAACTAGGGAAGGTGACACAGGTGATCCGACGTGAAGCTGAAACCATGAATTGCACAGAAAGACAGGAGTTCCCACTTCAACCTGCCTTCCTTTCTTCTGGTTCAAAAAAAGTCTGGACAAAAATCTCTGTTTGGTGGTGGTTTGGGGGTCACTCCTTCTAACATCTGCCAACCTCCCTTTGAAGTTGAGACGGTGACCTCAGGCTTGGAGCCTTGTTTAACAGTATCTACCGGAGACATAATAAAACTATTCTATTCTCAGTTACCTAGTATTTATAGCAGTGATATCATGTTTCCACTTTAAATACATTTATTTGTGTTAAAAATCTATTTAAAGAAAGATATCAAGTAAGTAATAAGACCAGAAGTATCTAGATACAGCTAGATGTGCCCAGTGCGCACAGTAAGCATCTTATTCCAGATTTCAGAGTCCGTTCCATTATCTTAGGCTCAGCACCCTGGCCTAGACAATTAGGATACAACATGTGGAGAGAAATGGGGAACCTCCATTCTGCTCTACCAGAGTCTTTTCTACTTTATCTGGAAAAAGAACAATGTGAACCGGAAGCCAAAGGAACCCTGGGTTCTGTCCCCTTAACAGGAATTCCAGTGTATAGGCTGTGGGATGATAGAAAAATCAATACAACGATTACAGAAGTCACATCCTGAAGATGACTCACTGTGGCTGGTCATTGGACACTCCAGACCCATCCCAGGCTGACACAGGTGACTGGAAAACTCATGAGAAGGGAAATCCACAAACCACACCTCCTCCCCTGCTACATAAGCAGAGTTGCAAAAAATACAACTAAACCCCTCAAAAAGTCATCTGTGGAGCAAAATCTAGAAATGCTAAAATATATACTGAAGCTTTTAAACTCCCTATTATTCAAAAATGAGAGAAATATCTTAATATTGTTACAGAAAACTATACTGATAATGATATCTAATGAGCAGAATAGAAGTAAGTAACATCGGAACATACAGTAATTAATGACTAACGTTTAGGCCTAGTGTGATCAAAATTAGATACAACCCCTGATTCTGAAAGAAAATCTCTCTCTCACGAAAGGACTATTGCACTGCTTCTAAAAGTGTGTTTTCTGTAACACCTCTGTTAGTCACCCAGGATGCTGGTTAAAAAAGGCATATTTCCAGACCTTACTCAACCGAGACAGTATCTCTTGCAGGTAGGAATCTGGGCATCTGTCTTTTAACATGCTCCCTCTGGCACAAAATGATGGTTTGAGATTGCCAGTATTGGGAGCGCTGAGTCCCCCTGGATACACGGGGAGTTATGCACCTTCCGATTCAGTCTACTCTGGGCTGATCCTGGGAGGGCAGTTAGAACCCAGATTTAATAGCGTGTGGTTTTTGTTGGTCAGACACTTTGAGGGCCTTGCAGATGACCCATAACTGACTCTAGATGAGGAAAAGCTTGGAACTAGCAAGAACCAGTCATGTATTCTCCAGGGGCCATTATTCTTTTAGTGTGAAGATGGCGCCCACAAATAAAACCAGAACTCCAGCCCAACAGCAGGAACAGAATCAAACCGCTCTGTGCCAGGGTTGGGGCCGGGCATCTGCTTGGATGAGCTGTCACTGCCCCTTCTCTGGGCTTCCCCTCCCCACGTTTGAGCAACAGTGGTGAATTCTGATGAGAAAGGACACGTAGTTGACCCCACAAATCCATCTTTTGGGCCAACTTCTCCAGGAGGCAAATTGACCAAGCCACAGTGGTGCACTGTTCTGGCCTAATTCCGAATTTAACTGGGCAGAAGTAACATTTATGGCTTCTGTCAGATGCTGGCATCAACTGTAAGAAATCCTGGCCTGCGGCGTACACACCTTGTATTTCTGTGACTTCCCCAGCACATTCGCCAACGAGAACATCAGAGAGTGGTCGTTAGGGATCAGCTCCAGTGCCTCTCGTCCAACTGCTTCAGCCTGGGCTAAATTACCTGGAGGAGAAAGCGGAAAACAACAACAGGTTAACACTGTACTAGTATTTGAGTCTCTCTTTCAAATTAACAGGCTTATGTGCACTATACACAACAATCACGAATAAACTACTTAAGAAAATCAATGTAGAACGTGTAACACATACACACATAGGACGGCATCAGTCACAAAGCCACCACAGCCCAGCATAATTCTGACATAATAAACGAACAGTTTTTGATTAAATTCAGTAAAAAGCATATAAAACCTAGTTTTATTTTTCCCCTGATACCAGTTATACCCAAATCAAAGAAAATGAGTATGCAGAATAGGAGTATCCTAGGAACACCTTAATAACTGAATATGTATCACACTGAAGTATACATTCTATACTTTCGTTAGAAACAAATGTCTATCTCTTCTCCACACTGCTTAAACGGCTTACTAGCTTTAAATTCTGCCAAATTAAAACTATCATTTCTTATGGGATGCTTGGATTTTTCAAACGAGGGGAGCAGAGTGATTACTAATTGACTAAGTCTGCTATGGGCTAAGAAACCAGATTGTCAAATCTGTTAGCACCGAATCTAAAATGAGTGTAGGTTTCAGGGCACCTCCTCCGAGCACAGTCCATGAACTTTAGAGCACGGACCTGGCACCGTCTGTGTCATAAGCCCTGAAGCCATTCTCGCTCACTTCTGGGTACCTCCAGCATCCTAGATAACAGGCTTCAGAAGAAATGAGCTACTGGCACAAATCTTCCTCCACTCCTCAACGCTAATGCTAAGCAAACTGTCATTTTCCTCGAATATTCATATTCCAATATGTCAAAGTAATCTCCATTTTCTAGAAGAATAGACAATTTTATAATGCAAAATATTGAACCCCAGAGTATTATTTTTTAAAACTCTAACATACACTAGGGAAAACAAAAGCACAATAATCTATGTTTCCTAACTATCCAATGGTATTGTGCTGTGGGGCAATTTCCTGATTGATTCAGTTCATCTTTCTGTACCTGTATTGTCAAGAAGTATGATCATGTTGTTCCAGGCCAAACTGTGCTCCGGTTTCAGCACAGTAGCATTTCTCCAGGCATTCAATGCATCCACATGACGATTCAGATCTGCATACTGAAAATAAAGCATGGACCCAAAAAATCAATATATTCCAATTTTTCTGCTTTCCCTTTCCAAGACATTACCAAACCAAATCCAAAACCTAACTTGTATTTATTGAGCTTCAATTTTTTCATATTAACTCATTTAACTCTCAAAATAATCTCAATGAAGTAGAAAACTATCCTCATTTTACAGATGAAGCAACTGAAAAATAGAGAAATTAAGTAACTCGCCTAAAGTTACACATCTAGAAATTGTACAGCAGGCATTAGAACGGAGTGGTCTAGCTCCCAAGGCTACAACTTCTTAACCTATAACTTAGTGATTCCAAGTGTCGAATCATATTTCAGACTACTGAAAAGAAATAAGGTAAAAATCTAATCATTAGCCTTTTTTGCCTTTGGTGAGGAAGATTGTCCCTGAGCTAACATCTGTGCCAATCTTCTATTTTGCACATGGGACACCACCACAGCATGGCTTCATGAGCCGTGTGTAGGATATGAACCTGTGAACCCTGGGCTGCCAAAGTGGGGTGTGCAAACTCAACCACCATGCCATGGGGCCAGCCCCTAATCACCAATCTTTTTCTAGAAAGACTTCATATAGTCTGTCTTTGAAAAAGTATTACTTTAAAGGGAAAACAAAACATTTAACGTGACTAAAAGTTAAGTGTGTTGGGGCCGGCCCAGTGGCACAGCGGTTAAGTTCACACATTCTGCTTTGGTGGCCCAGGGTTTGCTGGTTCCGATGCCGGGTGCGGACATGGCACCACTTGTCAAGCCATGTTGTGGCAGGCATCCTACATACAAAATAGAGGAAGATGGGCACGGATGTTAGCTCAGGGCCAGTCTGCTCAGCAAAAAGAGGAGGATTGGCAGCAGATGTTAGCTCAGGGCTAATCTTCAAAAAAAAAAAAAAAAGCTAAGTGTGTCAAATTCATCTCGTGAAGAATGGTCTAGTAGCCTCTTCCTGCCCACATCTAAGCTTCACATACAACTATGAGTAGATCAGACATTGTAAATTCCTTGGAAAAGCCTTATGTGGTAATGCAAAACCCCTTGGCATTCTGGAGCCTGTGCGCCTCCTTTAGGAAGAGAGAATTATCTGCTGCTTTCTTTTGAGAGAGCATGTTGTTTAACATCCATAACAGAATACCAAATGGCAGCTCTCCACTTCATGGTGAATAAAAGCACTCAGGGAGAAAGTGATGGAGTTTTCAGCAGGTGACCCTTTGGCTCTCTTTAACTCAGTTCAAAAGCACATCTTATGTGAATGAACTCAGTGCCTTATATTCTGCAAAAAGTACAAATGATAACAATTCATGAGTTTAAGCCTATTTCTTTATTTACTGTCAAGTCCGTCTTTTCAGTAGAAAACAGAAACATTCTGACTTGCCCTATGACCTACACAGCAAATAGGTGGCATATTATACAAGAAAAGGAAAGGTTTAATGCATTATGGAAACATTTGTGAATATCCACTTGCTAAAGATGTTGTCAGAGTTTCCCATGGGACTCAGAGACAAGTTAAGTATTTTACCCCTTAAATGAGGAAATACGAAAAGTTCAAAAAACTTAAAAATACTTTAGACTGCTATCATACTAACATTTAATTGTCTCTCTCTATTTGATGTTGCATTGATCTCTCCGTCAATTCTCCCTAGCAAGTGATATGCATTTGAGTCACATGGACAAAATCCCTGGTGATATTCTTTCTAACACACTCAGGAAAACCAACATAATTTCATTTAAACAACAGGAAAATTCTTCATGTATTTTATTATTTATTACTATTATTATTATTATTATTTATTGAAGATTAACAACAGACTGAATCAGGTAAAATTTACTTTTGTCTTGACCTTTACCCTTCTTATAGCATCTATACAAAGTGAACAATACTCTAAGGGAAGCAGAGAAAAATGGTGACGTTGCAAGAACCACCCATCCAGAAAGTGGGTGGATGACGCGCACGTTATTTACCTATTAGTCCCATGCCCCACCTTCTACATTCTGCAAACTATATTTCCCAGGGTCCTTTGCCACGAGGCTTTTGTTAAATCTCTTCCAATAGGAGTCACAGGTGACCTCAGAGCGCTGGAAGAGGGGAGTGGCCCTTTCCCCCCACTCTCCTCTCTCCTTCCTTATCTTCAGCAGTGTCTCTGAAGTGGCTCTGTCCCTTCCTCCACAGTCCCAGGGCTGGAAGCAGAGATTCTTCCTTCAGGATCTCAGCTCTTAACTTCTGCTGGCACCACTTCCTCCCGTTTGTTCCCCCAATGCTACAGGCTTTCCTTTTACTCTGAGTTAATATTACCTCACCATTTTTGTTCTTCCAGCCTTCCAACAACTGTCTAGCCAATTCCCTGTACTGAATCTTCTCTATTTGCAATACTTAGTTACCATGGTTGCTGTTTTCCTGAATGGATCCTGAGTGACACAAACAGTCCTTGCATGACGAACTGTCTCTAGCAATGTCTCCAGTCACTGTGACCGTCCCTCTCCAGCACCAGTAGCATGCCCCAAATAATCCAGCTCTCCCCAATTTCCTATTTCACCAGACAACTACATTGTATTTCCTTCTTATCTGGGTCCAGAAATCAAAACACATTTCTGTCTCTGTTACTAAAGGGGGACTAAGGAGGATTTTTAAAAAAGAAACTTTTAAGTTATTTGCCAATACAAAAATGTGTTAGTTGAGCTGTTAAAGATTAAGCTCTTAATGCTTTTAAGCTGTCAGGCAGGCAAAAGCTGGATAATTAAACAGCAACGGAGAGCAAAATCTTTAAATAAGCAGGAACAGTTGGCAGAAGGGAACATAGGAAGATCACCTCACGGTAGCATAATTAGCAAACAATATACACCGAGAGCAGTACAAGGTCTCAACACAGCTAATACTACAGAGGATCTTCTACGTGCAAGTGGGATGAATTCCAAGGACTGGAGCACATGGTAAAATCCCACATTTTACATTCTATCTTCCTTTCTTTGGATGGAACTCTGTATTACAGAGGGCTGATGGAGCACAAATTCTCTATTTTTCCAAACCGCAAGGAATTGCAGTGATAGGCAGCTACTACGGGAAGGAGAAGACTGCTAAGTGTTAGAGCTTTAAAGTATAACTAGAAGGCAGCAGGCAGACACACTCACTTCGCAAATGATAACCTAAAAAGCTACTTCCAAAAAAGAAAAAAAAAAGGGAATGAAAGAAGAATTCACGTGGATATACGTATATGCCATACGAGTAACTAATTAAAAAGACACAGTAACCAGAAACAGTAACCCCTGCAATAACCACCCAACGCAAGCATTCAGATAATACCCAAGTTGCTCCCATCCCCCATTCTCACTTCATTAACTTTGTAAGGATCCACCCTACTCTGCACGTAATCGAATTTTTTGGTCTCTACTTTTATCATTATGGTGAAGTTTTACTGTCTTCCTACCCTCCTGTCCAGAGAGAAAAATGAAGAGGATCAAAACGTGCCACCCCAAATATACCACTTCGGCATAAGGATTATTGCACTGCTGGCATTTGAGAGTCAACAGATACAAAAAGAAGGCTTCTTGGAGCTTCTCTTTTCTAGCTAAAGCAGAGACTGAGAAATGAGGACTCCATAAGTCCCCTTTCCTGGGGAAGTTTTACGGTCATGAAGAAGGACTGACACAGACAAACCTTACTTCATTCCTCTCCCCTGTACATTGACCTTCTGACTGTTTGCCACCCTTGGAAGCCTGCAACCTCTTCCTTTGTCTTGTTACTTCTCTTCAAATTTATTGTTCTTTGTGAAGATGCTATATAAGCCCAAGTTCTAACCATCCCTTTGAGTTACTCATCACTGAGTTTCTCCCATGTGTATGCACAATGCATGTATTAATAAACTCTGTTTTTCTCTTGTTAATCTGTCAGTGCTCAGTCTAATTTGCAGGGCCCCAGTCAGAGAACCCAGGAGGGTAGAGGAAAAAGGTTTTTTTCCTCCCTTACAGCAGCTTAGCACTAGAATAATTTTAGCTCTCCTTGAATCTTCAGGTTTCACAGAGAAAGCTGTTTCAACAGCAAAATATGTAGCAAGATCATAAAGCACAAAATTTTAAAACATTAAAAAACCTGAAAAAAACCCAGAAAGGCATGGAAGGTCAAGTGGCTCTGGAGAAAGTTAAGTGGGGCAACAGGAATATCTTGCTATCAACCTTCCTTGTTCACACACCTTGCTGTGGTGTGGATTCAGTCACATTACTGCCACCGTCCCCCTGTGCCCAGGGAGAAAGAATTCTTCTTTTCCACACTAGAGTAAGTGTATAGAGATGGTACCTTCCTTTGATACATTGTAACTGAAACATGTTCTCTATTTTTTGAATAATAAAAACACATAAGCGACTTCACTTTAAAATTTAGAAAACAAGCAGTACCTGCCCAATTAAAGTGACTGATGCAGAGTGAGAGAAGTAAAACTTCACCATCATTAGCCACATGCTCCTGCCATCTTCTTTCCTCCATGCATAAAATCCTACCTCCACAACTCACACAGTCATGGGTACCCAGTCCAGAAACAAAGCAGTTTAGACCAAACACGTTCTCGTCACGGTAAAAACTGAAGCCTGGACTTTCAATAAACTTAAAACAGTTCATGTTTTCTAGCTTGTTCTCCTTAAACAGTTTCTTCTGCTCTGACTTGGTCAGTCTGTCTGCTCAAGGTTCAGACAGATCTGCTTCCCAAATGCAGGGCCAACAACACGGTAGTGGAATCACCTGGGAATTTTGTTGGTTTTTGTAAATACCGATCCTCTATGGAGCTTCTGACTTCCTAAATCTGAGATGGGGGGATGACTTAGACGTACAACCAGTTTTGGGAACCACTGGGTTCGAAAGCACGAGGACTCCACCAGACCAAGAAGCTTCAGGACTTCAAAATGAGGATAAACAGGCATCTCTTTGAAACAACTTTGACGCAATCTCACCTGTGAGGCTGGGCTAGATAAAATCCAGAAAATTGTACATAAACTTCTCTTAAAAATCACATCACTACGCATGTATTCCAGTTTCACTAAAATGAGCAAAAAGTTTTTTCCTTAACAATTTTATTTAACAGAACTAAATATATGAGGAACATATGTATTTAGTTTCTTGAAACCAAATTAAAGGGTTAAGGGAAGGGAGAATATACAATCATTCTTGTTTAATTCTGCACTCTGGGGGGTAAGTTTTCTTTCTTTTTCCAGCTTTATTGACATAAAATTGGCATATAACATATCTAAGTTTAGGCTGTACGATGTGATGATTTGATACACTTATATATTGTGAAATGATTAACACAATCAGGTTAGTCACCACCTCATCACCTCACATCATTACCATGTTTTTTGTGTGTGGTTCTTTTCTTTATTAACGAAATCCAGAACTTTACTGATCAAGCTGTGGAAACTCACGGAGGCTTTTCAGAAATGATGACAGAATCTATTTCACCATCCCTTATCAAATATGTGTTTTCAGATTTTAAGATTATTGGACTTATTCTATTAGTTACTGCTATAATATTTATTTGAGTAAAAAAATAAACTATAAAAAAGAAAATCAAGATCAATCAGACCTTTATAAATATTATGTCAATAACTAAAAAAAGAAAGTCACTATAGGACACATTATTTTCTATCTCCATCGCATCGTCTCAAAGCCCTTTGCAATAAATCCTGTCCTCCTGAGCCGTCTTTTATGGGGAGAACAGTTCTCAGAAGGAAGGCCCCGGGGGTGCAGGGAGCTGTCCCTGGAGGAAGGAGAAGACGGAAGCTCAGAAATCACATTATGAATTTGTTTTTTTAATCTCGGTTTTTATTCGTGTTTTAAAAACAGAGAAACCGATGTTTATCAGGAAGTTACCTCTTGGAGTACTGTTTTACAGGGCACAAGGGACATTAAAAATTGTAATTTATTCCTTGGTTTAACCTGCTGCCTCTGTGATCTCTTAAATTTGGCCAATCCAAGTTGAACTGCTCTCTAATTAGAGCTTAAAAAGTTACACAGAAGGAAATCAAATGGCTACCTTCAACTGAGAAGAACTAATGTGAAAGAACTTTGTAAGATATAGAGAGGCAAAAATAGGTGTTACCACTGTCGTTTTACTATAAATAAAGGAAAAACCAAGCTTGTCCTCCGCAGCCACAGGGCATCTTCCACTTACCAGACGCCCGAGGTTGTAGTAACAATCCGGGTATTTCCTTCTGTGTTTGATTGCTGTCCGGTAACTCTGCTCAGCAGCTTCGAACCGTTTCAGGCTGTTCTGCACTATGCCTAAATTCATCCAGGCGGCAGCAAAGTCCGGCCTGGAGGAGCATTTTTTAAAAAGATAAGTGAGGAAAAGAAAGGCTCAGACCGCAGAAGGCAGGAGCGCATTTCTGTGCCATGAGCATAATTATACAAACAAAGCTTACTGTATTTGTACAGCCAAAGACAGCAGCTCCTCTGCTTCCTGTAGCTCGTTCCTTTCTTTTAAGATATTTCCAAGATTATTCATGGCATGAACGTACTTGGGATTTAATCTGGAAGTGGAGAAAGAAACCAAGCCGTCTGTTAATGCTCAGCAGTCTTCATCAAACTCTCAGCAATTGGTAAAGATATCTCGAAGTTGGGGTCTTTATGGGGACAGGTTTTTAATCCTAGAAAGTTAAAACAAGACACGTATATCAACGGGACAAGATGCTTGCAGTACCTCACAGCTTCCCGGTAATATCTGACGGCGGCTGTCTGATTGCCTTTATCAGCCAGGTTTTTGCCAACATTGTAGTGAACCTGAAAATATAGATAATAACCTGACCATCAGCTGATAGACTTTTTTGTTCCAGGGTATCTATCATATCTTCTAACTGAAAACAAAAGGTAAATATATTTAGGAAAAAACCCACCCACCAAAACTTTAGCTAAAACCCTAGAGAGGGCTGGCCAGGGTTCCTTTAATCCCCCACCTGTAAGAGAAGATGGCACGAAAGGGTGGTAATGAGCAGATGGTCTCGCTGAAGTACGACAAAAGGATGCTTAACTAAAGAGCTCACCAGAGAAAAGCGGGAAACTACGAAGCTGGGTTAGTTTTACTGCTAAACCCTCAACTCCCCCGCCCTCCGCCGCCCACCACACACACCTGTCTCTCACTGGGGCTGAGATGTGAAGTCATGTGGACGTGAGAGGAAGAAAGACGAGTCTGTACTGTGAACCACAGCCCTTTCTTCTGTAGCATTACAAACATTCTGCTTTATACTAATAAAATTCCTCCTCCCTTATTCCTGCAGGTGAGGACTGATGCCCCCTGCACCCCAGGCACTGCTGGCAGTTAGAGACACAGTGGTGGGCAAACCGGTCAGACCCCTGCCTCCTGGCCCCCCGCTGCAGCTGTGAGTCAAATGACAGCATCATAAGTGTGTCACTCGGAGGCACCCGGGGGCCTAGGAGGAAGGTGAGTCCTGAGGGCGGCTCCTGGTTTGAGTGGGGAGGCTGTCCTGTGAACGGCCTTTCAGCGGAGGGAAAAGCGGGGCGGGCAGCAGGTCAAGGGGATGCGTTGGAGGAAGCACCCCAGGTGGAGCAGGCAAGTGGGGAGGGTCCCTGGCCTGGGAGGAAGCCTGGGACATTTGGTTGAGCAACTACGAGAAGCACAGTGTCACTGGGGTGCAGAGGGCAAGGGAGACCAGGCTGGAGAGCGTGGGGAGCCGACTGCACAGGGAACCCCGAGAGGTGGCAGGTCTGGTTTAGTCTTCGTCCCAAGAGCAATAGAAGGCCTGACGGCTTTCAAGGTGACATGATGGGTGGCTAGGCTTGTCTCGGGGGAGAGGAATCAGGCTGACTTGAAGTCCTTGCAAAACCCAAGTGGAGAGACCAAGGTGGCCACCTGAGCTCAGGAGCAGGCTGGGGACACCAACGTGGCAGGCCGGCAGGGACAGGAGGTAAAGCCATGGGTGGTGTGATCACCCAGAGAGAGCCAGTCCGCGGAGGAAAAGCTCCCCTAAAACCTTCTCATTTCTCTCCTCTCATCAAACTACAAGCTAGAGAAACCAACAGGCATACAGCAATAGAAAGAGAAGGAGATGCTGAAATGTTCTAGAACTAGAGAGAGGTGGTAGTCCCACCACACCGAATGTACTAATGCCATTGAATTGTCCACTTATAAATGGCTAATTTTTAAACTGGTTAATAATAATCATTTTATTCTGAAAAACATGGGAAATTTTTTTAGTTTATTTTTTAATTGCGGTAAAATAAACATAACTTAAAAGTCACCATCTTAATCATTTTTAAGAGTAAAGTTCAGTAGGGTTAAGTATATTCACACTGTTGTGGAACCAATCTCCAGAACTCTTCATCTTGGATATTTGAAACTCTGTACCCATTAAACACTAACTCTCCATTCTCCCCTGCACCCAGCCCCATTCTACTTTCTGTTGCTATGAATGTGACTACCCTAGACACCTCATACAAGTGTAAACATACAGCATTTGTCTTTTTGTGACTGGCTTATTTCACTTAGCATAACCTTCTCAAGGTTCATCCATGTTGTAGCATGTGTCAGAATTTCCTGCCTTTTCAAGGCTGAATGATATTCCATTGTATGTGTGTACCACATTCTGTTCACCCATTCATCTGTCTATGGATACTTGGGTTGCTTCCATCTCTCGGCTACTGTGAATACTGCTACTATGACCACCTCTGTTCAAATATCTCTTTGAGATCCTGCTTTCAATTCTTTTGGGTATACATATACATATACCCAGAAGTGGAATTGCTAGATCATCTGGTAATTCTATTTTTAATTTTTTGAGGAACAAAAATGGTTAATTTTATGTTAGGAGAATTTTGCCTCAATTAAAAAGAGAGAGAGAATAAGGAGAGAATTTTTAATGACTGAAGAGCGTGGTAAAGCAGACTGGAAGAGACAGACTCATTGCTGCAAACCTCCCAGAAATTTTCAGGTCATCTTAACTCAAGGGCACCAGGGAAGCCAACTTAATGGCATTTTCTCAAGTGGGCTCAGAAAACATTATAAGGGAAGGAGCTGGGACCCAACCTGCCACTGGGCCAGCAGACCTGCACAGACTCATGAGGATTATTATCTGAAGTATGAATTGATGATCCAAAGCTCCTGTTGGACGCTTACAACGTAAAGGTCAATAGCTATCTCCGAGGAGATGATGCCACAGAAATTCGTTCAATTAGGTGTGTTGAGGGTGACTAGTAATAACAACAGTGACATCAGGAGCCGGCACAGGCTGGGGGCTGCCCTGAGCCAGGTGCAGGGTCGGCGCTGTACACACAGTCTCTTCTCACAGCAGCCGTGCCAGGTGGCTGCTGTCACCCTCCCTTTCGAGCTGAGGGGCTGCCTCAGCATCGTTAAGCGCCTTACCCAAGGTTGTGGTACTGGATTTGAACCCCAGCTCCAAAGCCTCTGTTTTTTTCTCACGGTATCACATCCATTTATTAGGGTGTTGGGTGAAGATGGGGCTGACTGCTCGAGGTGATTTCTAGGCCCATTCATTCGTACCATCTACTATTTTTCTCAAAGTAAAATAGCTTTTCTTGTTGTGTGTTAGGGCTGAATTGTGTCTCCCCAAATTCCTATGTTGAAGCCCTAACCCCCAGCACCTCAGAATGTGACTGCATTTGGAGACAGGACCTTTAAAGACGTGATTAAGGTAAAAGGAGGCTGTCAGGGTCCCTAATCCAATGTGACTGGTGTCCTTATAAGAAAAGGAAATTTGGACACACACAGACCCAGGGATGCATGCAGACAGAGGCGAGACCACATGAGGACACAGCGAGAAGCTGCCTTCTGCAAGCCAAGGAGAGGCCTCAGGAGAAACCAACCCTGATGACGCCTTGATCTTGGACCTCTGGAGGACCCCTGGCCTCCAGAACTGCGAGAAAATAAACTTCTGTTGTTTAAACCACCCCGTCTGTGGTACTTTGTTATGGCAACCCCAGCAAATGAATATATCGTGAAATACAATAATTGTTTAAACACATTCCAGTAGCATCACATCAGAACACTTCAAAACCCCCTCTGAAAACATAACCATATCCCGCCGTATCAATTGCAACCTACAGTTATAGCATGTCTTCATGAACACTAATATTTCTGGAAGGGTATGGAGCGACATTCTTTAAGCACAAATGCAACAGATTTTTTTAACTGCCGATTTTAAAGTACATACATTTCTTTTTACCTAATCTGACAAAAGGAATCACGAGCAGCGAAAGCACAATGATAGAAATGTGTGCTTTGGGGCAGCACACAGTGTAATTTAAACTTCCTGAACCAAATTATTGCCCATTCGCAGGCATTATCATCTTCAAATTACAGCTTGGAGGAGGCTGGTCAATGCCCTGCCCGAGCACGCATTGAAAGATGTATTCTAAACGATTCGACTTGGCGCCTCCCCAGCCGCAGCCTGGAAGCCCTGCTTCACCTCCTGTCCCACGCACAAAAGAACCAAATCTGGAGACAACCCGTGAGCGATGTGCTTGTGGTCCCCAGAATACAAATACAGCTTCTGCTCAGACTTCAACAAGACTCCCGCCTCTTCCGCCCCTGAGCTCCTGCTGCTCGCCTTTGTTCCGGGGAAATTCTGTTTTCTCAATAAAAAGCTCAGACAGTGTTCAACTGCCCTCTGCAGCATAGAGAGTGTTCTGTTCAACACCCAGAATGCCAGAGACCAGAGGATCCGGAGAGAAAGCAGGGCACTCTGGAAATTCAGACTGCGGTTATTTCAATGGAACCAAAGATCTGATGCAGCCTAGAAGGCAAGCTTTCCAACGTCAAGAACTGTAAACAGGTTCACCCAGGCCAGCCTTATCCCATGGCTTATATGGAGGGAATTATTTGAATAGAAAACAGTTGCCTAGATGACCCATCGTAAAAAAAAAAAAAAGCAAAATACCCTCATGAATAGTTTCCTTAAAATAGTGTTTAAAGAATGATTGATTTTTGCTTCCGTGGAATGGAAAAGATTGAAAAAGCCTGTTTACTCCTGAACTTTCCCTCTAGCCTTTGTGATTCATACACTGCGGCAGTGGAGCATCACAGAAGCCACAGAAAACACTCACCACTGCAACCCAGGGACATGCAACACAAACACATAAAAGCATCAACAACGCAAGGCCCTTAACACCACTGCTAAAACCAACTTGTTTCAAATATTCTGCCAATATTTGATGTTAAACTTAAATTTTTTTTTTCCTGAGGAAAATTTGGCCTGAGCTAACATCTGTTGCCAATCTTCCTCTGTTTTGAATGTGGGTCGCCATCACAGCATGGCTGATGAGTCGTGTAGGTCTGCACCCAGGATCCCCAAACCTGTGAACCTGGGCTTCCAAAGCAGAGCACGCTGAACTTAACCACTATACCATGGGGCCAGCCCAAACTTAAAATGTTTTAAACACATAAAAATCCTATAACCCATTCTGGTTCATCCTTAAGGAAATATCTCATTGTGGTAAGTGATCCTTTGCATTGTTAAAGGAATTTAGAATTGTATTACAGAGTTGACACAAAGTGCAACATACTTTTAAGCCTTAAAAACTAAAAGTGACTATACATATAATCAGATACTTGGTATCTCATCCACTAAGTAGGCTCAAGAAATGCAATTTCCATTTGGCCCAGTTCAATCACTAATACTGAGCCCCTACCATATGCAAGACACTGTAGGTAATTCAAATGCAGACCAGGCACCAGCATGACCTATGTGGATATTACGATCGAGTCTCAGTTTGTAAATCTGGGCCTAATCTGGGGCCAGGTGCCAAGTGCCTACTTAACATTCAATGAATATAAAGTGAAACCAGTACAGAAAATGTATTGCCTGCAACAGAGTTGAACAAAAACCAGTGTCTTCCTAAGTGAGATCGCTTCCCTGAAATCAACCTAGCTTTTTGCCAAAGAAAGGAAGTAAAGACAATTTTATTACACTGCAATTTACAGTAGAAGGTAAAAAAAAAAATCTCTATCTTGCTGATACTGATAATGAAAAGAGTTCTTAGAAAGGACCATCACTATCGGGTTCACGTTGAAAATGAGGTCTTTCACGTATGTCTTAAATTAAAGAGAGAAAACTATATACACAGACACAGGATGACTGTGTGCACACCCTGTGTTTTCTAACCTATAACATATGAAATCACTTACTAGGGCAGATGTAGAGGCACAAACGTCACATATGTCCCATCCCCCTTCATTTACTAGGATAATCTGATCTGGACACCGCACCAGACCAGGTCTCTATCTAGTCACCTAAATACTAACCTTTCTATGCCTCAGTTTCTCCCATTTGGAAAAATAAAGAAAATAATACCCTCTCTCTAAAAACCTTAGAGAGAGGATAATGGAGATTAATTATAGAGCCTCTACAAAGAAATCTGAGTTCCTCATGGGGAATGACTATATAAATAGAAGGCGTAATTACTGTGATTCAAACAGAAAAGCAAAAATAAAGCAAGTCCATTAACATTTATGAAATTAAATCACAGGCAATTTATTTTTAGTAGCATAAGACAAATTGATAGGCCAACAAATCAAATTAACAATAAAAGCTTGAAGTCATTCACTCTTTTATTTAAGTCACGTTTTAACTACCAAACATGAACAAGATTTTTTTAATTCAAGAAAAAAACAAAGAGTCAGCACCTTTGATACTATTCTTCACTTCAGGGTCAAAGTAAGAAGTCAACTATTCATTAGATTAACTCATATAATTTTGCCTGAAGTCATTGCCTTCTCTTAACATAGAATGTGGAATGAGACAGAACTCCACAAAGTTCTCTTTTGCCCCTACAAAGGATCTCTTTTAAGCATCCTAGGAAGCTGCAATTCTGATGACGCAAGAGAGAATGTATCATTATTTAATAATAATAATAATAATAATCTATACTACAAGAAAACTCTTCCAACCTAACCCCTTGCCCTCCCATTTTGAGCAAGTAGCACTGCCTTCTTGTCATCTAAGGCGACAATCAAAACTAAAGTAAGCCTAAGAAAGCTAACATTTCTTGAGCACCTACCATGTCAGGGCACTTCAGACGCCATATTGTCTTAAGGCCTCACAGTCAACCCAGGAGATAGGGATTATGCCCCTTATAGACAAGGGCACTAAAAGTTCAAAAAAGTTCAGTTTCGCTCAAAGAGGCACTCCTGGTTAAACGAAGAGCTTGATTCATCAAGAACACAGGTGGAAGAAATTCCTTTCAAACTGCTTCAACAAAAACACTGCCAAGTTTAAAGTCTATACATTTATTTTACTTACTCTGACAAAAGGAATCACAAGCAGAGAAACCACAGGTGACAGAAACGCGTCCTATTTCACACCAAAAAGCATAATTTAAACTCCCCAAACCAAACTGCTGTCCCTTCACGGGCAATACGCTCTTCCAGTTATAGATTGGAGGAGGCTAGTGAATGCTGTGGCTGGAGCACGTGTTTTGAAATGGGGTCTCAACGG
This sequence comes from Equus caballus, assembly GCF_041296265.1. Taxonomy (NCBI): domain Eukaryota; kingdom Metazoa; phylum Chordata; class Mammalia; order Perissodactyla; family Equidae; genus Equus; species Equus caballus. Next base: position 90,040,892 of record NC_091700.1, read on the forward strand.
TTCAACTATGTGCCTCCCCCAGGCCCCTGTGCGGTGTCACTCCCCCTGCCACCACTTCAAAGGGTGACTGGACCAACTGGAAGACGAATAAAACCTCATTTAAGTAATGTGCTGTTGCATTGACATTGTCTGTTTTTAACAATTTCTTTTGAATTATTTTGGCTAAGTGGAATTTTAACAAATTCTATCAAAATCATTAAAAAAAAAAAACGACAACAAAGAAAAACCCAAGGATTTGGTCATGGTCTTATGCGAGATTCTGTGTGAAGGTAAACATTCTTCACTTTTAGCTGTCGAACTTCAACTATATCCTAGTAAAGTCTTTCTAAAGAAACAGGGCAGCCAGCATACCTTGGCATTGAGAGGACACACAGACAGGGCACTTCTGAAAAGCTGCTCTTCACTCCGCCAGTCGCCGCTGCGAATCATGCACCTCAGTGTGTTTATGAACAAAATTCCCAGTACAAAAGCAGCAACTAGTTTCTTAAGAAGAGAGAGACAGGGTAAATGTCATCAGTAAGATCCATCCAGTCGTCCTGGTTAGGAATGGCACCACTCTTGGCCAATACCTTTTTCTTCGTGTATTTACTGAGAGTTCCAAATCCGAAAGTCAGCAGCATGCAGTACCCAGCACTGGGGAGGTACAGGACTCTCTCTGCAACCACAAAGCCCACTCGGAAGAACAGGTTACTTGCAGGAAGAAATGGGATAATGAGAAATCCCAGGCCCAGCGTAAGGATCCTGGAAAATGAGAAGTACTTAAACGGCTATTGCAGACATCTCAAAAAAATGTCTTACTCACCATTAAATTAATGATAAAAGACTTTTTTTTTCATTCCATCAATTGAGAAAAGGTAGCAGCAGCAGCAAAAAAGTGTCATCAATAGAGAGGGTTTAGCCTGGCTGTATTAGGATAAGACATAAAAATCTTACTAAGTTAGCACCAGGCATGAGGATAAAACTTACAAGTCATGCAATTCATATGAAGAAAGTTGGAATGACTACATCTGTGAGGCCTTATTAATTCACTTACTCCTAACTCTACCTCACACCATACAGGCACTGAAGAGCTCAGTGGAGATTGGTCCCAATTAGTCCAATATAGTTTTCATGGGAAAAAAAAAATCTTCTCCCTAAACTTAACAGGAACAATAATACTTAACTAGGTTATACTTTATAAAATCTGAAATAAACTAATATCATTTTTCGGTGTGACATCACCACAAATTTCAGGCAAATAAAAAGACAGCTGGGCAATGAAACACTTCTGGAACTAGGCAATTATTTCTAATGTCCCATATGATGCAAGAGGAGGAATTAAGAAGTAGGGTCAAGTTTGGTGGCTCCTTCCTGGACCCTGTGCCAACAGTATTTAAAATAATAAAATCCTATTGCACATGTATAAGTGAATTGGGATTAAAGTTTGTTGCCCTTTAGAATCACGAACCAATTTAAGACATAGGTGAACGTGAAACAATTTGAGAAATTACTAATCAAATTCCATAAACACTTATGCTTAAAGGAAATCATCTTAAACAGTTTTCTTTCTCATGAAACACATTTGTTTTCCCCCCAATTATTTTTTCAATAACCTTTTTTTTTCTTTTTTTCCTCTTTTTTGGTGAGAAAGAATAGTCTCTCTGGGGCAGCAGTTTATTTTGCACCAAACAACAACAGGAGGAATCACCAGAGTTCCCACCAGGGTTTTCTGAAGGAGAATGGTGAAATAATGGGCACAACACACATCAATTACACTCCCTGTTCCGACCATAAATTACTCTTTACCACCTACAGCGAAAAGGATCTCAAAATGCTACTTCATGGGGAAAGGGGGAGGAGAGACAGGGCAGCTCCCACCTCACCCTCCTTCATGTTCACTCCCCATGAGTGAAAGCCAGCGATGGATTCCAAATGGGTGGAACTCATCCTAGCCATAAATATGTATTTGAAATCAACGTCCCTAGACATTACTTCCACAAAATCGTTAAAATGATGAGTGTTGGATTCAGCAAAATGCTTCTGACTCAACGCCTGTGGAAGTTAAGATTCAGGGCACCTCTCACCTTCTTCTGTGGCTGTCTTCAGAGCACAGGGCTTGGCGTATTAGCCCAATTAGGCAGATCCAGAGAGCTGCTAGTGCAATTACCCTCCAGTCACCGACTGACTTAATGAGGGGGATGCAGCCCATTGACCAATCAAAACACAGCCACCAGGGGCACAGCAGCAGCCAGGCATTCAATGAATAGTAGTAATTATAGTTTATGGCCTGTCAGTCAAAAGGAAAACAAACATTTATTTGATACTGAACTTGAAAAAAAGAATATATCTCCACTTTTGAGGCATCCATATGCCTCTATTCAACGAGAGCAATTGTATAAAATAAAATGTTGCCACTTTCTACATTGGACATAGGGCTGTAGTTTGCAATTTATTAAATGCATTCATATTTTAATACATAAAAATACAGTAAAACCACCAGACTGTGCTATACATTTGTTATATTTCTGGTCAAACGATGTCCCATTTACTTAGTGGATGCTCAAAGTCTGTGACCCAGGAAATCCGAGGCCCAGGGGTCATCTATCTGCCTAACACCATAAGAATAGGGTTTTATGGTCTTTCTCTTGATTTCTGTCTCTATGAAATGCACAGCTAAGAATCTGTAGCTTCACACTCTTGTCTTCAGAAAAAGAAAACCTTTACAATAAAAAGTCTTGACACCATTAGGTTTTTAAAGATAGCACCAATATTGTTCTACTTTGTCTTAACCACACTACGTCAATTTCCTTTATAATAAAAGTAATGGGGTCAGGGGACATTTTAACGAGGCTGGCAGGAAACTTGATATTAGAAGGAACCACTCCTTTTTAATTTTGATTAGAAAGGAACTACAAGGGATCTAAACCCTCTCAATCCCCTAATAAAAACCTGGTTTCATCCTAGAATATCCTTGGTGGGAGCAAACGAAGATGGAGGTGTTACATTTATTAGGGATTTTGTGGGTGTGCTGGGGAGGGAGATGAGGAGGAGGGAAAAAGGGCCTGAGAATTTGGTGGGCAGAGAAGACAAGCCAAGGGTGAGCAGACTCAAGACTCACCCTGACGAATATGCTCTCCGCGAAGGAGGCGGGGTTGTCCACCTCGGTGAACGCCGGCGGCCCGGTGCCCATGATTCTCCAGCGCACGAAGAGCACCCCTGCTCCCCCCGAGGCCAGGAGGGTCATTCTGAAGAGGAGGCCCCCATTCCTGAGCACGCCAATGCTCTGAAAGGACACCGCAAAGTCCCTGATGTTGCAGATTTTCAAATAAAAGTGTGGCCACGCCATGTACAAATGCACAATTCTGCCTGAACCTCGCTGACACGGTTCTTTAAAGAGCTCGCTGTCAGAATTCGAAATTGCAAGAAATACTTTGAAAATGGCATTTTAAATCAGCTGGTACTTGACATTTTCTATGTTTGAGTTGGAGACAGACGTATATACTCACCTCTAATGACTTGTCCTTATGTAGTACCTTCTGGACAATTTCCAGAACATTTAATTTGCCTATCACCAAGATGTCAAAAACGGCATTCAACCCCTAAGGAGGCAAAGCAAGGCAATCAGTGACGGGAGAGCCTGACTCTGATTAGGTAGCAATTATACTTCACAATTTATTACTGAATCTAGATAAGGAATGTAGTAGATTAGATAATCATGGAAGACCTCTTCAGCTCTAAAATAAACCTCCCCTATTGTTCGTATGAAATTAGCTCATGGTAATATATTTTATTAAGTAAATCCCTGTCAGCCATCATTTCATAGTCTGCATATAAAAGTGCCATAACTTTCAGGATAGCTAGAAATTCGGGGTTCCCAGAAGTTCTGCAGAGGTCCTCTTCCCTTTTTTTTTTCTTTACTGTAAAACAGTCCCTCAGTTGATGTAACAGAGTGGTTACCTGTGTGTAATTACGCCTGTGAAGATAACGGCCTCAACCTCAAAAACCCAGCCACATAAGTAAATACACCTCCAGAATCTCACGCGCTGACTGATTTTGGCAAGGGCAGCAGAAGCAGGACCAGAGCACACAGAATAATCTCTGAGGGGTCTTTAGAGCTCTCTCAGGTTCAGACTCTTGGTTGTCCACCAGCTTTCTGTAGTTGCTGGGCACACAGCCAGACTGCATTTCCCAGCCTCCCCTGGGGTTAAGCAGGGTCACGTGATTGAGTTCCAGCTGAGGGAACGTGGGAAGAAAGGATGATGCCCCAACTCGGAGGTCTGGTTATAGACCTGGGCACGCTCCTCCACTTGTTTCCCCTTTGGCGGCTGTGATGGAGACCATGGAGAAGATCAGGGCGACTTCAGAAACTACGCACTCGAGACGGCAGAGCCTCCGCCAGCCTGGGTCCACCATGTGGAGGAAAGCCACCTCTGTCATGTGAAGCCTTTCCCACGACTGTTAGGTGAACAATAACCACAATTACGTGAAGCTACTGGATTTGGGGAGTGTGATACTGCAGCTCCACCTATGCCACCAGCTTCCAACAGCACCATGATAGTTTCTTAGCCAGGTATTATACCTACAGTCACAGGCTGAAGGCTGGATGAGCCATGGATTCCATTGTCAACCCTGAAATGGACTTTCTATAGATGTCACTGCCACAGGTAACATCATCTAGCAGAACTCCCTGCTCAATCGGGACAAAGCGGTCAGAATATACACAGTGCATATGGTTAAAGCTGCCCCTAAATGACTTGGGTCATTTTAATATGGGGCTTTGTGGCAAAGAAGATCATAAATCATCAGAAGCCAGAGGTAATTCATGGTTTTCAAAGCAAGGATGACATCCCTACTTAACACTCTCCCATAAATGCTTGGAGTCATTAATTATCCAATATATGGGCCAGTGCTGGGTTAATCATTTCAAAGAATTCTGGTTTTATTCACCCATGTGATACATGATTTTAGTGGGTCACAGAAGACCATTTCTGCCTGGGTGTAAATCATTTTCTAGAAGGCAGCAGCTCCCTGTTGAGCTGTCGCTGTCTTCTTACACTGTTTGCTTTTCTGCCTGTGGCCTACAGAACAGTTACCAATGGGGCAATGGGGCCATGTCATCACAAGGATTGAGCCAAACCTGTTTGGCACTCCCTTCTCCTTTCATTTAAATGTATCATGAAAATGTCCACATTCTAATAAAATGTTTTCAAACAGCTAAAGTTCACCATATCTTTATTCACATAAATTCAACCTAATTCTTTAGTGCTTTAGTACAAATGTTACTCTATGTAGGAGGCACCTGGGGACCTTGTTAAATGGAGATTCTGATTCAGCAGGCCTGGGGTGGGGTCCAAGATCCTAAATTTCTAATATGCTCCCAGAAGATGCCAACGCTGCTGGACCTCAAACCACACTTTGAGAGGCAAGGGTTCAGAGCAGTGGTTCTAAGTAGGATGAATTTGTCCCTCAGGGGATGCTTGATAACGTCTGGAGACAGGTTAGGTTGTCACAACTGAGGGGGTCCTACTGGCATCTAGTGGGTATAGGCCAGGGCTGCTGCTAACATCCTAGAATGCACAGGACAGCCACCCAATAGAAAGAATGATCCAGCCCAAAATGTCAATAATGCCAAGCTTGGGAAACATTGATTTAGAGCAAACTTTAAAACAGTAACTTAAGAAATTCAAGTATCTTTGCACAGTAATTCTTTCTATGCCATTTCCTAACTAGCTAACCTTAATCTTACAGATTGAGCCCAATAAAACCGCTGATCTTTGCCTTGACTTGTGAAACCCCAAATAGCTTTGCTCTTTCTTTCCCAAGCTTTTCCCAGATGAGCCATGCACATCCCACACCTTTGTTTTCCATTTCTCTACCTCTGCTCACATGCCTAATTTCTAAATTTCCCTCTAATGATATAAGGCAGAGATTTGGCTAGAATGGAGAAAAAGGAAAGTGGATGTCCATGTCTCTCCCTTCCTGGGGCTTCAATTCAGATTAGACACAGGAGGTATATGCCTCTACTCTTCAGAGGCCCTCTCCTCTCCTCTCTGACATTTCCAGTTGCAGCCGAGTCTAACATAACATATATCAATACTTGTTTAATCAGGACCAGAAGCAGTGATGGGGTCAGAACACTGCTGTATTTAGGACTGTTGAAATATGAGAGAATCCCAGAAACCTCAAACCATTCTTTTCTCCTTTTCTACAGGATTGCTCCAAGAGAGCTAATCACCAGGCTTTAAGAATTTCCCATTCTCCATTTCCACCAGTTGCTAATGGTAGTCAACAGAGACCATCAATTCCCATCTGAAATGCCAGGATCATGACAGCACAAGTAATTGGTCCAGAAAGGTCTATGACTGCAGGCCGGCAATGGGGTAGAGAAGTAGGGGAGGCCACATAGGCAGGGCCAGCCCAATTTGTCTTTATAGGACAGGCAAGGATGCATACAGAGAGCAGGCCCTGACCGAGTCCTGGGTCTTACCAGCACGGTGATCCCTTGCTCTTTGCACAGCATGGCCAGTGCTCCCAGGAGGATACTCAGCAACACCCAGAAGGTAGAATGTGTTCCCTCCTTGTTATCTGCCAATTAAGAGAAATGATAAACGTAAAAGTCATGCAACACAGCTCAGTCTTGCTAGCACCAGGAATACAATTCTAAGCCTGCAGCTTAAACAGCTACAATTTAAAAACAGTTCGGGTTTTCTGACAGCATTTCGCTGTGGGTGAGTGTGTTACACCCCTGCATTTCTAGTTAGACAGCACCCTCTAAATGGCACACAGGTTCCCTCTCAAGGCATACCCTAGCAGGTGGCCAGTGCCTTTGGGAGGCATTGTAATGAAGCTCTGGCCACAAAGGTATCTCACCACAGAGTCCCCATGGGGCAAGTTCCTTCTTCCCAACCTGCCAATCACCTAATACGCCAGTCTGACAAGTGGTGATGAGAACTCCCACTGAGAGCATAAGCACTGCATCCGGTTGCACGCGATGACCCCAGCAGTTACTGCTGCTGTCACAACAGGGGCGATGGGAATGCCTGGGCTGCTCCGAGAATCTCCAGTCCTCCCGGGATAGGAGTCCAGAGCAGCTCTGCAAATCTCAACTACTCCTGGGACAGGAGCGCGGGTTCTCTCAACATCAGGTGGCGTCAAGACGGGTCTGCTCTGCTACCAGCATGGAATAGCTCTCATCTGTGAAGGACGCAGGACCACTGCCCGAGGCCTGGCACCCACCTAGCACCTGGGGCAGGTAAAGGCACAGGCCAGGCTGGGCTGCCAGTCCGCATGGGGACCCAAGCATCAACAGGAAGCCAAAGTATCATTAGAAATGTGAACACTGCAATAAGAAGCTCGGGTGGGGCTGAGCTCGAGTGATAACTGATGGGTCCTAAACTGCCTTCTGAGGAAGGGTCTGGCTACACACTGGTGGGTAGTATATGCTTCTGGGGGCCAGAGCTGAACTGCCTGGGAGGAGAGGAAGGGCCCCATGTGACGCTCCTCTCTGTTCGTCTTTTGTGAGGCCCTCACCTCCTCACCTAGATAGATGGTGAGTAAACATTTAAAACAGACACAGTTGAAGGGGGGCAAAGTGAACCTGCTTGGAGGACCAAATCTTCAGCTTGCCCAGGATGCCTATGAATCCTGACACCTGTGAATCGATTCCCTTAAAACCGGAACTCCTAGTCTAAAGTCCCGCTCTGCTATTTGCTATGTGACCTTGAGCAAGTTATTCATGCCGTCTCGATGACCTCACCTATAAAAAAGGGCAACGCTATCTACTTATTCCCTGTTTGAGAAGGAAAAACTATATAGAAACATGTGGTCATTTGTGTTTAAAATTATATAAATATTTTGTAAATGCAAAACACATCTCTGGAAAATATACAAGAAACCATCTACAGTAGTTTCTGAACAGTTCTAAGAAGAAAAGCTCAAGCAGGGGAGGGGGCAAGTCTTATTTTTCACTGTATAAGCTGTCGTTCCTTCTAAATTTTCTTAACTATGTGTAAGGATTAAAAACCATATTAAAGGGACCAGCCCCGTGGCCAAGTGGTTAAGTTGGCGCGCTCCACTCTGGCAGCCCAGGGTTTCACTGGTTCGGATCCTGGGCATGGACCTAGCACCGCTCATCAAGCCATGCTGAGGAGGCGTCCCACATAGCAGAACTAGAAGGACCTGCAACTAGAATATACATCTATGTACTGGGGAGCTTTGGAGGGAAGAAGGAAAAAAGATAAAGATTGGCAACAGATGTTGGCTCAGGGCCAATCTTTAGGGGAAAAAACCATATTAAAAACTAAACATTAAAAAAAATCACTTGGTACAGTGCTGGGACCACAGAAAGCATTCAATAAATGTTTGCTGCACATGAATGAGCAAAACTGCTCCAGGTTCCAGGGAGACGGATTTCCAATGGGGCTTTGATGCAGTAGTCATGGCGGTGGTTGATCAGTCCCCTTGTCGCAGAAATGGGCCAAGTTCATTACGTTGTGAAAAGACAGATCTTGGTTCTCATTAAATTGCTCGATCAGGAAACCAAGAATTAAGTGTTTGGGGAGAGAGGGAGAGAAGGAGGGAAGGAGCAGGAGAAGGAGACGGAGTGGTGGGATGGGGAGAGAAAGAGAAGGGGAGGATGGAGGGAGAGAGGAGGAAAGGGGTAAGGGGGATAGAGGGAGAGGGAAAGAGAAAGAGAGAGATTGAAACCAACAATTAAGTGTGTTTGGGGTGGGTGTGTGTGACATGTAGGTCCTGAATGACATGATATAAAAAGTCCTGTGAACACTCAAGAACTAATCAGCAAAGGCCAGGATGGAAGCCTAAAAGACCCCAGGCTTCCCGTCCTGGAACAGCCACGGGTCCAGGGCGGAGGCGCTCCTACCCTCGCACTTTCTATGTGAAGGTGGACACCCCTGTCAAGATGAGGGGGTCTGCACCCAGCTGAGCACCCCCCTCCCCGGCCCCGCTCTGATGTGACTGACATTGCACTGGCATTACCAGGCTGCCCGAGGGCCCAGTCAGCTCACGGGGAAAATGTCCTCATTCACAAGCAGGCTCCAGCAGCAGGAGAGATGCTTAAGTCAATCAGAAAGGACATACAGACTAACATTTTCCGACCTTTTTGGCTTTTCTTGGGAATCTCTGTATATCAAATTTCCAGGTTGAATGTACAAAGAGGCAGAACTGAAACAATACAGAAAAGGTGTATTTGGCTATTATAGCTGAGGTACTTCAAGGCTTTTCATGAGGCCAACTCATCAACAGTAAAGTCTCATTAATTTACATTCCATTATCTCATAAAACACAAGGAACACTCTTGTTTTAAGCTTTTCCAATCCTTCCTGTTGCCTACAGGATAAAGATGACCCTTGTGAAAATGGCATCGAGGACCTTGCTGATCTGGCGGCATCCTCCTGCCCCCAGCCTCTCTGGGTCTGCATTCCACGCATACTGGCCAACACGCTCACTATGCTCTGCATATTCCTTCTCTTAGGCTAGAATGCCCTCCGGCAAAATCATGCCCATCACATAAAGCTGTACAATATCACTTACTCTGCAACCCCACCCCTCCCCTCCCAGATAGACTCCTTTCTCAACTCGTTTTATTCCAGTCTGAACAGCAAACAGTCCTACTGTCTGCATGTCTTAAGAGCCTTGAGAGCAGCGCCTGTCTCACTCCCCTCAGTGCCCCTAACTGACCCCCTTGATCAAGTCAGCTGTAGCACCAAACTGCCCTTATCACAATATTCTCCAGTTTGTTGCAAGTACCCGATTTTCTGAATTCTCCCCTAGATGGGGGTGTCTCAGCCTTGGCACTACTGTTTGGGCTGGTGACTTCCTTGCTGGGGAGCTGCCCTGTGCATCGTAGGATGTTCAGCAGCCCAAGCTTCTCCCATCAGATGCCGGGAGTGCTCCCAGCACTCCAGTGAAAAACAAAAATGTTACAGACTTTGCCAAATGTCCGGGGAGTGGGGGGGAGAGAAATCACCCATAATTGAGCCCACTGCCCTAAACCAGCGCTATTCACAGTGTGTGGTCCATGGACCTGTCCTTAGATCCTGGAAACGCAGGCAGATCCCACCAAGACCCTCGGAATCAGAAACTTGAGGGTAGAGCCCAGCAATGCGCTACTCAACCAGGCCTCCGGGATATCCTGATGCTTGCTGAAGGTGGAGAGGCATCACCCTAGACAGGAAGCTTGCTCACTGCAGCACCCCTGGCACCTTGCCTGGCAATTCCAATTCTTACTGACAGAATCCACAGCACCTGATTGACTCTGCTAAGGCAACGGGTGTTCGGTGAACGAAATGACTATCCACGATCTACCAAAAGGGGCAATAAGCCGACCAATCACAGAACCACAAGGCAGTACAGCTGGAGTGCTTCTCTGAGGTTGTGTAGTGATGGAAATGCTGGAATCCTTTCTGGGACGTGTCCAGCAGGGCCCACATGGCCTTGACTTCAGCAATGGGTATTAACTTTCCACGACAGCCCGTTTCGGTTTTCAACTTTGGGTTGTTACAACGTTCTTCCTTAGAGCGAGCCCATGCCTGCCTCCCTAAACTGCAGGTCTTGGCTCTGCCTAGAGCAGCATCTCTGCAATTGTCCAGGCAGCAGTGCCTGGAAGTTCCGTTCCCTCTACTGAAAACCACTCTGCATCGCTACATTTATTCCATCAAGCAACGTAAGGACAATTTCACTTGTAGAAATTAATTACGTACATTATATGTATGTAATACCAAAAGATCACAGTTACGAGCCACGTCACCAACAACAACCCTGTTAAATTAAACATGACTGTATTTGAGTGTTTACAGCTTTACTGCAACTTCTTATTTTCTCTGGTATTTGCTAACAATCGTTAGCAGACAAGTGTGCTTAGACACCAAAGCTTTAAAAAAAAAATTACGGCCAAAATAACCCTAAAGCTAACGTATCAGTTAACTCCTTTCAGGATATGACTTTGAGAAAGGCCCCACAAGTTCCGAGGGCAGAGCACAGGGGTCCAGCTGCCAAAACAGGTGACCACAGCTCACAATGCACCAGCCAGAGCCCCGGAGAAAGCCACGCCTTCTGACAGGTGACGGAATGGATGGCAGACGAGACACCCTTAAGGCGTGTCCTCTCCATCTCCGTGTATGCACAGTTCCTTTACCTCTTCCTCCCGTAACACATCTTCCTGAGTCTGTCACTCCACTTTTAGCATTTTCTCATATTAGCAGTTTATATGTAAATAGGCACCTTTAATTATAAATGAACCCACATATTACCATTTGGTCTCCTCTACAGATAAACGGGGAAAAGACACCCATCCCTCAGCTCCTGTGGCCTCAGGGCCCCACTGCAGGCCCGGCACGAGGAGATGGCGCCATTGGCCCCCAGCCTCAGCCCGTTTTCATGTCCATTAAGCATTAGGTTCAGTAGTTCACTAGAAACCAAATGCACTTCTCACCTTATTACCTGGACTTGATTTGAGTAAGCTTCCCCTACTCCCACAATTTGTGCTCATACCTCTTACCGAAACATAATATGATTTCCCAGTGTAATGCTCCCTGTTCTTAACACCAAAAGCAGGTCCCTTGATCATTTTACATTTCTTCCTAGAAAAACTGAATTAGCTTGTATTTTACTTGACTGTAACGTGGATTAATTTTGCCTCCACGGACCAGTGGCTCTGGATAGGAACAAAATTCCCAGTTCTTCCATTAAAACACCCGAAGGACTGCTCTTGAAAGCACTCCATTAACACAAAGTTAAATTACTACAGGGATGTGAAAGCGATGGGCTCACGTTCCACATCTCTGGCATTTAAAATGGCTTTGTCCTTAGATGGCTAAATTAGACATTTCACTGAATACAGAAAAGTAACATATAGAAAATACAGCCTTCAGATTTATTGATAGCCTTCTCCCTAATCTCACCCCATTTCACCACACTTCTCAAACCCCAAATTTCTATAAGGGACCCAGACTCCCTCCACCTCTCAAATTGTCTATCACAATTCTTCTGGAAGAGTCCTACTCTTTAATTTTCTCTTATACTTCTGATTTTCTTCAAACATGTGCAGTATGAAAACACGTGAAAGATGAAGACGATGTTTCTTTGCTGAAGAAGTTTCTTCAGTTTCAGTGATAATTAAATGTTGTGTCACTTCTTAACAATGGCAATTTCAGATCAAAGGCAAAATTTCAGCAGTCAGTTATAAACCCAGCGATGGCTTCATATTCAGAGAACCACATTCTAGACCTGCCACTATCCAAAAGAGTGACAAATTATGGCTAACAAGCACTTGAAATTTATTTAGTTCCTACTGAAATGTGTTGTAAGTGTAAAATCCAAACCCAATGTTAAAGACACAGTATGAAACAAAAAATGTAAAATATTTCATAATTTTTATACTGCTATGTTGAAATGATAATATTTAATATACTGGGCTAAATAAAATGTACTGTTAAAATTCATCTCACTATTTCTTTTTATAATGAGGCTACTAGAACACTAAACCCACGTATGGCTCATGTTGTATTTCTATTGCACAGCACTGTTGAGGCCATGTGCTTAGAGACCCAGCTCATTGGTGAAATGATTGGCACATGGCTAAGTCTGTATTCCAGGTGTGCCTTTGAGAACTGTTTATTCTTGACAACTGAGAAATGTTTAAACTATTTCACATAAATCAAAGGGGTCCGCTTTACAAATTTTCAGTATGTGTGTGCACGATAAACCAAGGCCAACCTAATCTACATGGCATTGACAGTGCTTCCAGTACTGGTGGGAACAAGAGAGGCCTTATACAAACTAAATAATCAACTGGGAAACAGTGTTGAGTTTTGGGACAGCCCAGCCTAGTGGACTTCTGGTAGGACAGTCTGCTCTAGTATGGTTTTTCCCACGTAATTCCCCAAACTAAGATTTTCTTTGAGTCTTGATTTGTCAAGGTGACTAATGCTAACAATTGCCAATATATAGTGTAACCTAGATGAATTTGGACTTTGTGTTTTTGTGACTATATTCTTATTTAGTAACAAATGTAAGCCATTCTTTTATTTCCAAGTTTGAGCATTTTAATAAGACAAGTGAAACAGATAATAGTAGGTCGCCTTGCATATAGCTGGCACTCAAAAAATATCTGTTGAATCAGTAAATAGTTTCATTTATTTCCATGTCTATCAAAAGTCTTACTTTATTACCATATTTCTTATGCAATTACGAGATTAATATCAAAAAGTTAATAATTTGCTCAATGTGAACAAATACAGCCAGAAGTCAAGTCTTTTCACCTTTTAGTCTTTGAGCGTCCTTCCAGTGGAAGAATCTTCCTCATGTAAGAGACTCCCTTTTAAAAAAATAAACTATTAAAAAAATTACACAAGAAATATTAAAAGGCAGGAGAAAAACTGATTATTTTAATTTTAAATTTAGAAGTAACTGTTAAAAACTGTAAAAATAAATCCTGAGAGGCAATGTCAACTTCAGTGCAGTTGCATTTATGAATATTTTTATTCAAAAAAAAATCTTCCCCAAACAGGGAATTCTACCTGGTGCATAGCTCTGTGTAAGCATCTCAGGATGTTACCTTTACCCTGAGTTCTCTGTCTCATCTCCATCCAGTCTGCTAAATGTTAAGTACCAATGACCCAGGAGAGGAAGGGAAAGCCATTCTTCCACCACGCAACATCTCTCATCACTTAAGAAGATAACTTGCTCTAGGATAATTAGGCAGCATTAGCAAACATCAACAATTTATGATCCAGAACTTAATAGAGATTGGCTATAAAACCTCTTTCTTGTTTCAGTCTATGTCTCTATTACCTAAGATAATTCAATCGCTTAGGTAAACGGGGGCAAAAGCTAATGGAGTGGAGGGAACATAGAGAAAAAAAACCCCAAAATGCACTAACAGAAAGACACTTGTCAGCGCTAACACCCACAAGTGCCAACAGATGTGATCAATTTAATGAAGCAAGTGCCTCTGATTTGGCACTCCTTGGCAGTGGGGAGATCTTTCAGAAAAAGCAGCACATTGTACAAGCTACCCTCTTCACTCAATGCCTGGCATCTCCACTGCCTTGAAACTGGCACATCACGTTGTGTGTGGGAACCACGCCACCCAGACAGGTGGCCCTGACTCTCTGTGCCAGAGCGAAACAATGAGCATCAGATTCTCATTCCAAAAGTTGGAGCCAACCAAGCAGGGCTTCCACTGCGGAATGAAAGAAGTCAGACACCGCCATTCTAAAATACAGGGCCGTTTTGGGAAAATCGAGCAATGCAGGAACCAAGAAACATGAAGGCAGAGCAAAGAGAACAGACATGAATACCACTGTCAGAACTCACTCGGCAAGGACCTCAGTCTGGAAACAAGCGTGCAATGCTGCGTGAGTTACACAATCACACCCCACTTCCTCTTAAAGCTATGATTCTAAGTCAAAGAAAAACAGACGTCTTCAATCAGGATGAAAACACAAAGAAATGCTATAGTAAGAGTTATCCTATTTTAGCTGCTGGAACTATGGCAAGGAGAGCAATATAGCAAATAAAGTTTAAGAACCTACAACAACTGAGATTTGAACCCTCATCTTTTATAATAGTTCAGAATCTAAAATGGTTGTTCTAGGTATGTAGCAAATTCATTCCCCTCTCGAAAAGATTCTTTCCTTCCCACTATAAACGAGACTAATTAAATTTCAATTCTTAGTCCTAACGTCCATGAAACAAGTATTTGAAGGTACGAGTTTAGAAAACAAATTGTTTTGGCTATTTTAGCAAGCTTATCATGCACAGAGCTTATCTGTTTCCAAGCTGAAGTACCAGGCTTTCAGAGAGAGAAGAATATCGACAAGATGTCTCATCATAAGAATAACACTTTTTGTTTTGGGCATTCAGAAATAATAACAGTGTACCACTGACTTCATCTGACTGCTTTTCTTTTTTTAAGAAAAAGCATGCTTCCTTTATAAGGACATTTCCTTTGGGAAAAAAAAAAGATTCTGTTGCAAAAGATCTTGCTTGGAGATATTCTTTTTAAGCACCAAAAAAAGAGGCAGACAGAAACGTTATGTGAGTAGATTTTTTTCATTTTCTGAAAATGCCAGAATTCTAGAGGTTAGCACAGAAATGCTTGATAATAAACTTAGGCAGTTAAAAATCGTCCAGAGCTTTATAATGCAGATGTCGCATCTATAAAGAAAGCTAGTGAGGTTATCAAAAAGAAATGTATCCTCTGAAAGAGCTTTTTAATAGTCAAATCATTAATTTCAGAGTACTCAATGTTTTGTTCCCCTATAAAAAATATTAAATCTGTTCCTCTGTAAAAACCTTTCTTGAACTTCAAGTTTACATGTAACTAATGTTAGACCTTTCTTTGAATTTGTGTTCAGATCCCAAAGGAACAAGGGCCAGGTCACTTGAAACATTAAGTTTAAACAATAAAGAGAATTACTTTTTTTATCCAGTAAATACTAGACTGAACTCCTCCCACAAATTGGCTTTGATTCTCTGCTGAACACTTACAAACATGTGGACAACACGAGCCCCTGGGACAGGAATGATCACGCCATGACGATAAACATGTGTTCATTGCTCAGCTTTCTGTACAATCTGTACCAACCAGATGGAGGAAAATAAAAATGTGTAACTACTTCTGAAGATATCTCAAAGTCCAAATGAAAATAATTTACACCTGGATGTCCTTTAGTATCAAAGCTCTGTTCTGCTGGACTAAAGGAAATTTAATAAGAGAGTCAATCAAAGAAATTAGCAGTATAAAACAGAACTACCATATGATCCAACAATTCCATTTCTGAGTACTCATCTGAACAAAACAAAATCACTACTGTATCTCAAAAAGATGATGTGCACCTCCATGTTCACTGCAGCATCACTTACAACAGCCAAGACACAGAAATGGTCTAAGCGTCCATCGGCAGATGAACAAAGAAAATGCGGCACATACATATACACAATGGAATATTATTCAGCTGTAAAAAAGAAGGAAATTCTGCCACCTGTAACAACATGGATGGACCCTGAGGGCATTATGCTAAGTGAAATCAGTCAGACAGAGAAAGACAAATACTGTGATGTCACTTATGTGTGGAACTGAAAAAACCCAAACTCGTAGATAGGACAAATTGGTGGTTGCCTGAGGCAGGGGGTGGGGAGTGGGCAAAATGGATGAAGGTAGTCAAAAGGTACAAATTTCCAGTTGTAAGTCCCAGGGACTTATTGCATATTTGAAAGTTGCCGAGAGAGTAAATCTTAAAAGTTCCTACCACAAGAAAAAAAAATTTATAACTACGTGTGGTAACAGATATTAACTAAACTTACTGTAGTAATCATTTTGCTACATATATATCATATATTTGCTATATATATATATATGATATATATATAGCAAATCACTATGTTGTACATCTAAAACTAATACAATTTTATATGTCAATTATATCTCAATTAAAAAAAGAAAAGATAGGGTGCCGGCCCGGTGGCACAGCAGTTAAGTTCAGACATTCTGCTTCGGCAGCCCGGGGTTTGCCGGTTCGGATCCCGGGTGCAGATGTGGCACTGCTTGTCAAGCCATGCTGTGGTAGGCGTCCCACATATAAAGTAGAGGAAGATAGGCATGGATGTTAGTTAGCTCAGGGCCAGTCTTCCTCAGCAAAAAGAGGAGGATTGGCAGCAGATGTTAGCTCAGGGCTAATCTTTCTCAAATAAATAAATAAATAGAAAATAAAAGGAAAAGCAATATATATAAAAAAAAGAAAAAAGAAAATGCAGATTCCTGGGCCAAAAAAGAAAAAAAGAAATTAGCAGTACAAAGGCCATAGTCATCAATTCTGCATAAATGCACCACGAAAAGGGGACTTATTGAGTGCCTCCTGTGAGGTGGGAACAGGGAGGAAAAAGTTAACAGGGAAGGACAGAGAACCAGAACACTCCACTCCTTGGGCATTCTGAATACTGCAGGCTTTATTTTAATCAAGAAACACTGGACTGTAAGCTCTTCAAGAGCATCGACTGTGTCTTTCTAGTGTTTGTATCCCCAGTACACAAGGCCTGGTACACAGGATGCCCTTAATGTCTGACTAACTATCGGTGAGGGAATGAATGACCAAAATTGATAAGCCTCTATGCTGTTTTAGACGAGAATCAGAAACAGCGTCTTACCATGAATTCCTTAAGCAGGATTACTTTTGCATATAGGGTTCTCACTGCTTCTTCTCTGTGAAGGTATTATTAGTTTGTGAAAACCTTGCTCCTCTTCAAAGACACTCTTAGCCCCCATATATATGAGGTTGAACATTTAAGGATTATTCCAAAGAGTTGCTATCTATAAACAAAGAAGTAGATTCTATTCTTAGCATGTTTAAAAAGGAGCACAGAAAATCTGAAACACAGAAAAGTTGCTGAAAACCATAGTTGCTCTGTCAACAAAGACTAGGAAAGGCTCCACAGGACTTCACCAGCACCCGCCTGGAGGATAATGAGACACAGGAGCATTTGGGAGTGGTGGAGAAGAGAGGGGAGGAGAGGCCAGGCGAGGGGAGAGTGGCTGGCAGAGGAAGGGGCTGATCGGGTGCTGCCCAGCCAGCAGAGCAAGGGGGCCGGAGCTGGGCATCCGGGCATGACGTTCTGCCCTGCCCTGCTCAGCCCTGAGGTTACAGCGGGTGGGGCTGAGGGCACAGAACTTTGTCGCCTTACGTGTGGGACATGGGGACTTTCCCCAAGTAAGCTAAGAAGTGAGCCTAAGTCCCTCTCTCAATAATCCAGGATGCTCTGTGCCTCCAGACCTGTAAGGAACTTGGGGGGCAGAATCTAATCATTCCATCAGGTGTCTGTGAAAACAACGAGTGGGAATGAAAATAGCAGTGAGAAGTGACTCAAAATGATGGAGAGTGCAGCTGGAGGGATGGATGTTTTCAACCACCCACTTTAAACTCCCAGGAAAAAAAACGATTATGATCTATAACTCAAAGTCTGCCTGGGCAGGTGGATACAGCCAGAGGACAGAAAGGCACAAAAGTCCACGGCCAATAATAACTTCCCGAGTCAAGACACTGAGGCCAGATGTGTGTAGGGAGGCAACCTCCTATAGCTTTACATTTTCCAAAGACTGATGAAGCTGTCAGCGTCTGCAAAGGACTATACCAGGGTCCACTGGCTCCAGTTTAATCTACCCTTTCCTTCCCTAGAAAGAGTTCGTGTGAAGACGAAAAGAGACCCCAGGAAGGTGGGACAGCCTGTAGACAAGTCAACAGAAAGGTTTCTTCAAAGGCTTCCTAATCCATCCATTCATTTTCTAACTGTTCTAAGTATCTTCAACCAAATGAAAATCTATTCATATTCTTAAAAGGGTTTCCACAGAAGCAACATCAACCACTGCTATCAGTGTGCAAACATCAAATATTTCCAGGTTAACTTTCTTGAAAACATTTACACACTTAACATTAAAAGGCTGACAATGTCTTTCCAATTTTAAAGTAAACATAAATGTTAAAAGAATGCTTCTGGGCCATAAAAGGAAGGTCATATTGCTACTAAGAGTTAACATAGCCCCATTAGTACTGAAATATACTTCACCAATTTCTCATGAATCAAAGCATTAATTGAAAAATCATCACACATTAAGCACTTTTATGTTTCGTATTAGTTTTCAAAGCCTTTATAAAAAATGTATCTTTTGTATGGATGGCTCTTGGAAATAATTTTATAATTTACAAATGAGTTAAACACAGATACATATATCAGAACATGTACATTTGTGAACTGGAACAGAGAGAGGTTAGTAAAGGATCCAGGAAAAGTATATAAAATGTCTTTAGTTTTTCACCATTCTATGAGAACATTCCATTAAAAGAGGCAATAAATGTATCAGTTCACTTGACAGACGAATTTTCAGTTTTCTGATAGTTTTTCCATTATTTCACCAGAGCAATCTTTAGAAGTAGTGACAGATTTTATTATATATCCTAAATAATGTATCCTGCATGTTGAATCTATCAGTATTTAGTACTTTCTTCAAAAAGCACTTCTGATGTCTTTGAAATCCATTCAGAATAGGGAGTAGTTACTCTAAGGGAAAATATGTTAAAATTAAAATGATACTTCACGAAACTTTAGAGTTGTCTTCGAGATAAGCCAACAGATTTAATTTTTAATTTATTCAGGAAAAATACTACCAACAATAAATTGTTTTCCTATATAACTGCTAATTTAGATTTAATTCTCAATTTAAGAACAGAAAATCCCACTGTTTGTAATGAACATAGTGAGGTAGTAAGTGGATCCCCTCCCTCTCTCCCAATCCCATTACTGATTCACAGTCTTATGGAAAAGCCATACGATAGTGCTGAATCTGCTATGGGGCAGGTGCAACACCCCTGCCCCCCGCCAGATCCCTGGGGGTCACGTGTCACTTTGGAGTTTTATAATAATCATAGGTGGGGAGATCCCCACCTATGGGGAAGAGCCAGACATGCCTTACTGCTAAGTTAACTTTCAGTCTCTGGAAGAAAAGTTACCATCACTGTTCTCTGTACTTGAAGCTGTTCTATTCGGCTGTCCCCAAACCCTCTGCCATTTCAGAAAAATGAGGAGTCACCAGAAAAGTGGTGGTTTTATCTGGGTATGATAAAATAATAATAATAAAAGGGGGTGGGGAATGGTTGGGTATAACCAAGTCCTGAGTGAGCATGGCACAGTCTGGGCCCACTTGGGTCCCCCTTCCACTGTGTCTTAGTGGAGTTGCAGGTTTGAGAGAACAGGTGCTCCAAAACACACAACTGGAGCCCCATGCTCAGCCGAACATGAGGGATGGAGGAGGGGCAGTGAGAGGAAAATCTCACCAGCCCTTCCCAATCTACCCTTGGAAACTATGGACAGTTTCTATACAGATGTTCCAGGCCTATAACTATAAATACCTGTACAGTCTGTTTTAGAAGAGTTTACAATCCTGCCGAAGTCTTTTGTAGAAAAAAAATAAGGGTTAAAAGGAAGTCTATTGTTCTTTTTTAAAAGGTCTATTAGGTATACCAGTGTTCATGGTAGCACTATTCTCAATAGTCTAAAAGTAGAAACAACCCAAATGCCCACTGACAGATGAAGAGATAAACAAAATGTGATTTATACATACAACGGGATATTACTAAGCCTTAAAAAGGAAGGAATTTCTGACACATACTACAACATGGATGCACCTTGAAGATATTATGCTAAGTGAAATAAACTAGTCACAAAAGGACAAATATTGCATGATTCCACTTATATGAGGTACCTAGAGAAGTCAAGTTCATGGACAGAAAACAGAATGGCGGGTGCTAGGGGCTGAGGGTAGGGGGAGTGGGGAGTTATTGTTTAATGGGTACAGAGTTTCAGTTTGGGAAGATGAAAAAGTTCTGGAGATGGACGGTGGTGATGGTTGCACAACAATGAGAATGTACTTAATATGTCACTGAACTGGTACATTTAAAAATGGTCAATTTTATGTTAGGTATATTTTAATACAATAAAGAAAAAAGTCTATTGAGATTTAAACAGTAAAACTAATTCTTTGTTTTGTGTCCACTAGGGAACTCCCACAAATTTCTAAGACATTAAAAATCACAAGAGAAGAATCTAGTCTGTGTGCTATTTTCACCTCAGGATAGCATTTTTGGGAAGATAAACTTGTTTTAGAAACTCTTCCAGAATCCTTGAGAGCGAACAGTAAGGTAAGCAGCCCCAACAGCCTTTATTTTGTGGAGTGACAGCACCTGGGAGCTGTCGGGAGGTCGAGGAGAGGAAGGAGATGCTGTTTGACCTTCTAAATGCCTGTCTTCCAAACCCAAAGAGACCTCAGGGAGGGGCAGAACCTTGGGCTTCAGGGATGGTCCCTGGTCTCGCAAAGGAGCTAGAGACAAGAGGCAGTGGGGGAGGGGGGAGGAAGGAGTCTTTAAATTGTTCTAATTTTAGAAAAGGTGACTTTTAAAAAATTGGGAGATGAGCTCACAGGTGTTCATTTTATTGTATGACATATATCACCTACGTTCTTTGGTATCAAATAGTTTATAAATGTATTCCAGTTGCCTGTTCTAATATTTTAAGTTTTTCATGTTTAATTGCTAAATTATATCATTACATTTTGGTTTTAGAAACTCCCTTCCACTTCCATAACAAAATTATTAAGTCATTAATTATTCACTCATTTCATGTAATGTCAGAAGGAAAAAAAATCCTTAAAAATATATAATCTGGTTGTCTTAAACACAATGTTTTAAAGATTAAAAAAAAGTCACCAAAATCTGTTGATTCTTAATCTGATGACTCACCTAGCTATTAAAACAACAAACTGCCTTTTTTAAAAAACAAAAAACACATACAAAAGTCGAGATACTAATATAGGGACTCTCAGGTCTCCATCGCTCACTTAAACAGTGATCGACTCCTGGCCTGTCTGTCTTCATCTATATGCCTCCACCCTTCCTGCTTCCTCTTAGGTTATTTTGAAGCAAATCCCAGACTTTATATGGTTTGATCCATAAATATTTCAGCATATGTCTCTAAAAGAAAAGGACTGTTTTTAAAGCATACCTGTGATGTCATTATCACACCCAACATTTTAACGATTTGTTAACAGAACTGAATGTACCTCCTGGCTATTTTTCATGATTGTTCGGTAAGCTTGCCTCACTGGTCCCAGGAGTACAGGGAAGCAGAAGAACATGATGCATCTGGTGCTGGCTTTGAAGTGAGTTAGACAGTCTCGAGAGTGAACCGGTTCTGCCATAAATAGCTCTGTGACCCTGGGAGAGTTACTTAAACTCAGAGTCCTACATCTGGAAAATGGGGGAAGAAATTCCACCTACCTTGAAGACTGTTACATAATTAAATGAGAAAAATATATAAACACATACACACGCGTGCGAGCAGATAGTCAATAAATGGCAGCTATTAACAGCAAAGTCATCTATGTTCATGAGGAAAAAACTTCCTGCTAGAAACTCCCTATTAATCACTGCTAAAATAATTTTTGGAACCACTCGGATGGGGACAGCTACGCTGTGAATTCATGTGTCCCAAGAGCTGGCAAACTTTGTAAAGGATGGGGCAGTAAGCATTCTACCCTCTATTGAAACTCCTAACCACTGCCATGGTAGGGCAAAAGCAGCCACAGACAAAATGAAAACATGCGGGTGTACCTATGTTCCAGTTACGCTTCATACGTGGACATGGAAACGTGAACTTCATGTGACTTTTTATATGTCACGAAATAACAGAAGGTGAATTTCTGACACTTGCTGGGGCCAGTATGCATAATCGCTATACAAATTCTAGATGTATCACATCCAACTTCTATGATACAACAATTTGGAAGGTATGATTTGACTCGGAGACGATCAGAATCCATATAAGGAGTAGAGTTAGACAGAGGTTCCACTGTGTCAGTAAATGCACCGCTGCTAATAACCAAGCAATCCTCTCCCCAAACGGTCACTGCAACTTCATTAGTCCAACAATGACTTTCTTTGTAAGTAGTAACAACACTACAATGAAAAAACAAGAACCTCATAGTCCAGGGGCATATTCACATTTTAGCATTTTTGTATTTTTTCAAGAGGTTTTAATAAAAAAAAATCACCAAAAGCTTCTTCCTCTACAATTTTCTTGGAAATAAAACCACAAAAATCAATCACAACAGCTTTGGTAGCAAGAGCAGCAGCTCTTGGTTTCACCATCCCACAGGATACTCTCATGTGAACACTGATGCACAACCCCTGAATTATTGAAAAAACAATGGAGTAGGGAGACATATCTAAAGGGAGTTTACACCCTTTGACCCACATTCCCTCAAAGTGATAACTTATATAAACAGATAATTTCCCCTCTGTTAAAACATTGCTCAATAGGACAAAAACACGAAGAAGATGCAAAATTAAGAAGGCAAACATCATGCTTACGTTCTCTAAATGCTTTACAGTAGCCAAGGAAAGACAACAGAAAGAACAGGGCACCCAGGAGGTCTGCGCGGCCGACAACACCAGCAACCTTAAAGGAAGAAGAAGAAGAAAAGATTTACGTAAAACATATTTAAGCAAAACTTCAGCAATATAAAAAATGCCTTAGAAATAGAAAACAAAAACCTTACTAGACTCTGCCATCTACTAAAATAACCTGTGTAACTGTGCAACAGCCGTGTGGTCTTATCTTACAATTGGTTTTCTTTTCCCTTTTGATCTAGGCCTTGGGTGAACTGCTTTCAAGAGAAAGCTGGATTGGTTTGAACCTATGGCTGGCTACTCTGTGAGCAGGACAGTCAGCGACACCTATGTGCAGTGAAAGCCCTGTCTTCAGCACGCTGCCCTCCAGAGCTCCAGAGACCTATGCTTTTGACCAGGTTACCAAGTGGATTTCCAACCAGAAAATGTGATCAGCTCAAAGAACATGATATTTAAAAAAAGATTTGATTGGAAACATGAAAGAAAGGTGGGAAATAAGTGTTAAAAGTTATCAGGCATATAGACAAAGAGCAGGAATAATTGTTCAAAGCTGCCTCTGTCATTTTTTCCTCCCTTCAGACCAAAATCAATCACGTGGGTTAACCAGCAAAGCAGAACGCTTCAAAAGTGATTGACAAGTAGGATGAAAACAGAATACAATCTCTACCATTTCTTACCCCCATTTTCCACATCTGATGACCCCCTTCCCTTGTTTACCTCAGTGACAATGAAGCAATACAAAATTTGTGCCTTAGTTCTTTTAGGCTGATTACTCTAATCATTGTTTTCCAAATGTTTCATGGCACTGAAAGCCATGGAATTCTACCCATGAGTGCTGGTCTAGTTCATGTGGCATTCTTTACTAACGAGCACCTGGATATGACATATAGCAAAGTTTTACTGTGATTCTCCATTAACAGCGGGTAAGTTCACCTTTTCTTTCTTTTTTTTTTTTGAGGAAGATTAACCCTGAGCTAACATCTGCTGCCAATCCTCCTCTTTTTGCTGAGGAAGACTGGCTCTGAGCTAACATCTGTGCTCATCTTCCTCTACTTTATATGTGGGATGCCTGCCACAGCATGGCTTGACAAGCGGTGCCATGTCCGCACCCGGGATCCAAACCAGCAAACCCCAGGCCCCGAAGCAGAATGTGCAAATTTAAAGGCTGTGCCACCTGGCCAGCCCCTAAGTTCACCTTTTCTTAAAGGACAGATTTATGATACGTGAGATGTGGAATAGGACTACGGAGATAAGAGACTCTGCAATGAATGTGAAAATTACTATATTTACATACAATTCCCAAGTGTCTATACAACCAATAGCTAAAAAGAATGCCTTTAAGGAGCAGTTTCCCACTAGACTGGTTAGATATGAAATGCTGAGGGCGATTATCCATTCTGCAACCCGTGGTGTCACACAATTGCTAAGAAGAATGGAGGAGGAGCTGGCCCTGAGACTGAGTGGAACGGTTAAGTTGGCCTACTCCACTTCAGCAGCCCAGGGTTTCACCGGTTCGGATCCTGGGCATGGACATGGCCCCGCTCATCAGGCCATACTGAAGTGGCGTTCCACACAGCACAACTAGAAGGACCTACAACTAGAATATACAGCTATGTACTGGGGGGCTTTGGGGAGGAGAAGAAAAAAAGAAAAAGAAGATTGGCAACAGATGTTAGCTCAGGTGCCAATCTTCAAAAAAAAAAGAAGACTGAAGGAGCTGATGAATCCAACCTGTGAATGCCATGCATATGAAAGAAAGCTAAGGACAAACAAAGGTTACACAGATCTGGAACAAGCAGGCCAGGATGCCGGCGTTGGGGGGGGGGGGTAACAGTCCAATTACCTCACCAATGAACGGAACGTGCCAGGAGAGCTCTTGAAAACTCAGGCTTGTAACTCACTCAGTTAGGGGTACTGTAAAATCAGAGACGTAGCGAAACCAAACAGAGCCTGGTACACAGCAAGTGCTGGCTCACTGATAGTTCCCGCGTGAATCCCGAAGGGTGCTTCCATACACAGGGGAGCAGGAAGGAACAAAGGACACAGCAGCTCGGGGGGAGGCAGGTATGGGCTCCTCAGCACTGAGGTAAGTGACAAGGGAGCAGCTAGAGCCCCTGGTCCCATGGGCCTCCCCTCAGGACGATGAGAGGGAAAAGAGCAACACCTTCCTTTCAGCTGTGGCTACCTACAGGGCCTGAGCACGGCCCAGAACTCCAAACCCTGACAGAGGATAAAGTAAGTAAAACCAATACAGAGAAGCTCATCCAAGGAGCTCTACCTCCGGCTGGTTACTCGAGTTGTCGACCTTCTTTTCGTTCATTTTTAAATTTTTAAGGCTGGGTTAAATGTAGAGAAGGAGATAACATGGGGGTACAGATAGGAGGAAACTGACTACAAACAATTTGCCAAAACAATGAACGGTAAACATACAAAAAATCTCTCTTAAGAATGCTAATTTTAATGACCCATAACTTTTTCTTACAGTTTGAGTTTGAATGGGTTTCATGCAATGGAGGAGTGGGGGAGATGAAGAGATTTTCTTTAAATATTTCCTTCTCTCCTATAGCTAGACTTCCCATGGGTTCTTTTTAAATATCTCAAAGAATTTGGAGTTAAAATGTTCTGGGATTACATTTATCTGGGGCGTGTGTGTGTGTGTGTGTGTGTGTATGTACACATCCAGTTACACTTGTTGACACTTCAAACTTTTGCTATAAACTAACTTCACAATATTTAACATCAGAATTTTAGAAAAATTTCTTTGGTTAATAACTCAAATATTTTATTTAAGTTCACACTAAATTAGACAAGAACCAGAACAGTCAATCAGTACTTCTGCCAGAAATTCCCTGATTTCTGATCAATGTGTATGCTACTGCTAAACATTTCACCATAAAGAGAACTCACACTGAAACAAATTTTACTTCAGTCACAGTTACATATAAATAAATAGTTTACAACTAATCTTTTACAACAGTTCCCTTCAGTCCTCTGAATTTGCTGAAGCAAAAAATTATGAGAATTTTTTTAATCAGCTTTAAAGTAAGAAGATATTAGAAGGTTGTGAGAATTCCACAATCCTCTAAATACCCAAGAAGAGATAGTTTAATACACTTAATAAAATCAGATGCTAAAGGCAGGGATTCTGTGTAATATTTTGAAACTTACTTCAAGATGCTCAGCACAGTTGGTTAATATGTAGGTATTTAAATACATATTAAGTGCAGAAGTCTGTTGTGGAGAGGCTGTAAAGTACATGCAGTGTGTTATCGCAGGCACGTCACGCTCACACAATGAATGACTAGAATCAAATGTTTTACTTCAGCAAACATGACTTACATTTTTAAAGGGTTCCATGGTGCTGGGGATAGGCTGGTCACTAAAAATCCCCTAAGTGTTTAGTTAAATTCCAAAACAGCTTGTACCAAATATATTCAGCAGCAGCTCAATGGAATACAGGTACGGGCCCCTGCCCAGCAGGTGAGTCACCTGTCAGGAGCTGCCCCACCACCCCGGCAGTCCGTCAAGGGAAGGAGGACAACACAGGGAGTGAAGATGAGAAGGAAGGTGGGGAGAATGCACGAGCAATCCCCAGCAGGGCGTGGGACCCACTTTCCAGTTCAACGCGAAGCTTGTCGGCACCTCCTCAGCCCGGGCCTCGGGAGACCAGAATTTAAGTTCTATCTCTACATCCATCCATCAGTTGACTGACCTCGGGGAAGTCCTTTCCTTCATCCTCCCAGGTCATTTCCTCTTCTGTAGAGTGGAAACTGTTATGCGAGCCCATCTGCTCTCACTGAGTTTTTGGGACAGTCACGTTAAGTATGAGAAGGCATTTTGAAAATTATAAAGCTCTCAGCTATCACAGGAAAATTGCATCAGACCCTTTGCTGAAGAAAGTTTCTAGGCCTCTGGCTTTTGGACCCCAAAGCCAGGCAATATTCCTTTATAGCGTGGTCATATAAGCGAAACAGAAAGTATCAGCTGAGATCATACCATATGGTTATGACAAAGTCTTCACCAATACAGGACTCTGCATTTTTCACAAGAGAGACCTGTTGGACCTACATATAATGGTCTCAGATGTCTGGCAGGGCATGGCAGAGCACACTCTCTATAGCTCAACAAGTATTTAAGGGACACCTGTTTTAGGAAACGAGCCGACATACAGGCGCCTTCTAATCCTTACACGAGTGCAGAGGCCACGGGCAGACGATACTTACACACTCGGTGTGCACTGGATGCACGGCAAACAGCAGTGCGGCCAGCAGGGATGACCTCGGGGCCAGGTTTAACCTCCGGCCTTTACTGGTGTACTGCAGGCCGCCGAACAGCACCGAGAAGACATCCACCATGAGGACAGAGATGCCACCATGCAGGAGGATGTTGACCACGTGGAAACTCACAGGGTGGAAGCCTCCGGACAAATAGTAGTTAATCCTGTAGTAAACGAAGAGTGTTCATACCACCCGTGCAGAAGCACGTGAAATAACACGCAAATCGTCCGAAGGAAAAGGCTGAGTGAAAATATTAAAGGCGGAAGAAAAAGACTGTGTGCAAGTTTGGTAAAAACAGCATCAAGATAAATAAGGCCTGTCAAGCTAAGAAGGTTGAAGAAAAGGTAAGAACATAATTAACTGCACAAGGAAAATGGAAGATAAAGGCATCTCAGAGGAGTGGGACAGAAAATACTTGGAGAGGAAAAGGGAAAGGAAAACCAGATAATTTTTTAAGTGCAAAAAGGCAAGACTACATTCCAAGAAGATACAATATACCACACACTACTCACGGCCAGCCCACAGGGACCTGGGTTTAGGACAGTCACGTAACTTGCTCAATAAAATTGCAGTTTGTCCACCACTCTTCTGTCCAATGAAACACTTGCTTGTTGTCAGGGGTCCTTATTTCTGACTGCTTTTCAAGTACCAGCCGTTCTAATTCATCACTTCCATGCTTCAATGAGATCTATACACTACTATCTAATGCACCCAAGAAACAGCTAGGAAAGGGAACTTTTGTGGGGTGAACAAATTTATTTAATGGAAACAGCTCCCTGATTAATGGGGGGGGGTTAGATTGTTTTTAGCTTCATTTTATTTCTGTATATTGGAATTTATACCTTTTTTCTCGTAGTGGAAAAAAATCAGTTTCATTAGATGCCACATGTTGTTTTCACTCACATCATTTTCTTGGTGTTAACCAGCAAAGGGTCCCACCTCCAAGAAGTGTACTAAGTACGGAACGCTTTGTGTCATCCTTGTGCAGGGGCCATGCTAATCTTCTCTGTAGTGTTCCACTTTTCTATGTGTACTGCCAGAGCGAGCCCTGAAACAAAGTTTCCTCAGGCATGTTCTCTCCATCTTCCCATGACCTAACTCCTAATGGCTGAAGTTAGTACATACTTCTCAGACACCCACATAGGTGAGAGGCTTATACTCGCCTCGGAACCACTATCTTGACTCATTGACACGGAGAACCTTGTCCCATCAAACCTGGTACAATATCATGCACAAACCTCGGGTGACCATCCCGTACAGCCCATGCTGGCATACCTCACCTGAAAGTCAGGACGGTGAGAGGTCGGTAGGACTTGTGGCTGGTGTTGCTGCTCAGCCTACTGCCCCAGAAGTCATGATGCCACAGGTCCCCAAGGGGCGTTTCAGCTCGGAGGTCCTACAGGAACACAACAGAGGACAGTCTGGGCAAAGGAGTCACAACTCTTTCCTCACCCCACATCTAAGCCCTCACCAAGACCTCTTCTTCAAGTTCCTCATACCTCTGTTCTCCATCTCTCCTACCAGTCCTGGGCCAAGCGCCATCATTACTCACCTAGGATACAGCCAGGACTCCTAGTGAGTCCACTGTGCCCTCTGATATGTTCTCCACATCGATTTGTCCCAAACGCAAACTGGGTCACCCCACCCTACCCTGCTTAAAACACTGCAATAGCTAACCCCCACCCCCGCTCCACCCCCAAGGCAAAGCTGATGTCCTGACATGGATGTCACAGCCTGGGGTGCTCTGGCTCCTGCCAAACTCTGCAGGCTCATCTCGGACTCTGTGTTCCTGCTACTGGCCTTTGTCTGCTCCCCACACAGCTCTTGCTGCCACCCACCCCGAAGGCTTTGCATGTGCAGGTCTCTATCCAGACAGTCACCCCTCAACTCTTCACAGCTCAACTCCTCCCACAATTCCTATCTCAGCCAGCGAGCTATGACCTTCCTGAGCTGATGCAATTCCCCTTCCATGGGTCTTGGGGTGTGTCGCACCTGTCCTCTCACTGCTTGGGACACTGGTGATTTACAATCACCCAACTATTATCTGTCTGCCCCGCTGGACTGGGGCTCTACCAGGCCCGGGCCACACCTGTGTTTGCTGGGAGTAAAGAGAAGGTGCTTAATCCATGTTTAGTGAATAAATGGATCATATAGCTGAACAAGATCACTATTACCCTCTCTCATATCCAACACATAAGGTAATTTACCAAAAATATCCCAGTTAAAACATGAGCGGATTAACATATATTTTTTAAAGTTCCCCATTTTTGATCATGAGCTAAGCAGAGAGTAAAATTAAAGAAAAACAACTTCCACATAATTTTTAAAGATGAAGATCATTCAATACTAAAAAATGAGACCTATCTCACTACTAAGGTAATTTAATTTGGTACTGTACTACAGATACTTAAAAATGCATTTTTTTACATTTAAATATGCACCCAGATTGTTTAAATTGTGTCTAACAAGAAGAAAGGCAGACAAGGCACTATGAAGAAGTAACAAAACTGCATGTTAATATTCCCTTTAAAGCAAAATTAAACGGGAACATTTCAGGGACTAGGAACGATGATGTGCTAAGCACCACACCAGCTATCAGTCGAGACGCTCGTGGCAGTAACCAAGATCAATGGATTGCCTTAAGCAGAAAAGGAAGGCTTTAAAGGAGATCACAAGGCTCGCTGACTCGCGGATGGGCAGGTTTGGGACTGTGCAGCCGGGAGCACACCCACAAATCACATCAGACCCTGCCCTCTTTGCATGAGTAGCTCCTGACGCCAACAGGTGGGTCCGCCTGATAGCAGAGCTCGTGCTGTGTCTGCATCTAAGGTGGACAGTCTTTGCAGCTTACAACAATCTGAAGGTGGGGA
Organism: Equus caballus; assembly: GCF_041296265.1. Lineage (NCBI taxonomy): Eukaryota > Metazoa > Chordata > Mammalia > Perissodactyla > Equidae > Equus > Equus caballus. The sequence goes on from NC_091700.1 coordinate 90,070,994, forward strand.
AGACCCCACACAGAAGAAGTAGGTATGGCAAATCTTGGGCGGCCCAAGAGCAAGGCACATGGTGGAATTTGGTAAGAATTTGCTACTTAAGGGCTTGCTGACTCAAAGGGGAAGGCTTGAGGACAGGTGATAGATGCAAAGTTTGTCACCTGATACCCACTTTGAGGGTGAATTTCACTTCCTTTGGGTATTGGCTTGAGAGGCCTTGAGCATACAACTCCTAAGAGCCAGCTATTTCGTGAAGGTTGTGTAATCCACTCACTAACTTAGTTTACTCAGTTACAAAACCGGAAGTCTGTCTTCTTTTTCATTGTCCCAGAAGTACCTGCCAGTTGTGAAGGGGTTGGGCGGAGAATCTTTCCCTCCATTTGAGCAGAAAATGAACACCAACCAAGCTCTAAATATTTGATTAGGTATAGCCTACACATCGCAGGGCGCGCTACAGGAAGAAAGGTCAATTTTTCCTCCTAACGATTTATGGAAAAGATGTGTTCTGTCTGAAATTCCTGCTAATTCCACTGTCTCAAAGAAAACCATCATCTCAATGAAAAAAGGCAACTCAACCCTACAAGGAAGCATCTGGAAAGCAGTCTTTAGCACCAACAAAACCCAGTAACAGCCTGTTTCACATTACCGTAGGCACGGGGCCAATGAACGGAGGAGGGCCTTTCATTAAACAGGAAAGAAAAAAGGGAGGGCTAGCAAGTTAACAAAGGGGCACAGTGTGATGCTCTGGAAAACACGGCCAAGACAATGTGCAGTAAAGCCACAAAATGGCTTCATCTGCCGTACCCCACACAGAAGGAAAGAGAATCATACCCACACACCAGGGCATCCCACACCCAGCAAACTCACGTGTCCTCTCTGCCTTCTCACCAAAGCTCTTCGACATAGGGTCCGAGTTAACACTTCATAGACCTTCCACTTTATAATAATGGAAGAGTCAAGAAACTCTCAACAAAATGAAGAATGCAATTAAAAAAATAAAGTCACATCCTAGCATCCTCGTTAGAAAAGCAATTCCGTAGCTAGTAAGCCACCAATGTGACATAGTGGCTTAGAGATACACACTTCTTTTTCTTTCAGCATGGTTTAGAAAAGAACTGAAGCAGAAACATCTGCAGTAACTGCTGGGTGAACATGAGGAAAATTACAAGTGAAGCACTTGAATTAAAAACAAATGTCAACAATGCCTGGTCTGTGCTGCTGAAACAGAGAAAATCAATTACAATGTTACAAATAAAGTATCTGCAAAACAGTTACCCCCATCTCGCCCTAGAATACATGTTTGTCTCATAGAGAATTTTTCTCAACATTTTCAATATGAAGATGACTTTCTCCTCATGTGGTAGAATCTATGACTTCAAAATTGTAAGAGCATTCAACAACATTACAAAGAATCCTAAAACTGCATCTACTAGGCAGAGATTAGTGCATTCCTTCCAGCTCTCTTTATTGGTCAAGGCACATGCATAAAATATCCGAGGAGTAGCTAGACTGCCCCAAGGCTCTAAGCCTGCCATTTCCGAATTCCTTCTCCTCTGGGCTCTCCCTGCCTCTGAGTTTTCCTGTTCTGATTTTCTTTTAGCTTTCTTAAATCTTTTTCCTCCCTCTCCACAAACCTATTTCTTCTTCCCTATCTCAGTTAATGAGTGAAAAAGAATATCATTTTCCTCACACCCACTGGTGAGCAAAACTGGCTGGGTTTTGCAAATTCAGCAAATTTGAGTCTGCAAACATGAAATGAGCAGGAACTGCAGTATGCATGGGCAGCATACTCCTCGTCCTTCAGCAGCTGTCAGCAGGCTGTCCTGAAGCCATCAGCAAAGGACAAGGAGCAGTGAGCTCGCGGCCTGCTGCTGAGAATGCACCTTTTGCTGGGGCATCCGACTCATCCATCACTGCAGCAAATGCACCATTTTTTTTCGGGTAACATTTCTGGCATAGAGTTATGAAAATTTCTCACAAAACCTGAAATATTTAGTCTGCAATGCCCGGGAATACTCTTGCCTTGCAATCTTAGAATTAACAGTCTCTCTGAGACATGTGTGGACTGGGACCTCAAATAGGGTAGGTGGGGAGGGTGAAGCTTGAGTTTAGGCCGGGGTTGGAGACCCTGCTGCCAGCAATCAAAGGGGCTCTAAATCAAGGAGCGCTATCTAAAAGAGACGGGAAATCTAGAGCACACAACTGAGCCCAGGCAAATTCTTAACCCAAGGTTAACAGACAAGAATTCAACATAAACTTAAGATTATTATGGAGATGTAGGTAAGTGGTTAACGTAAGTTTATCAGAAAGGAATTAAGACACGAACCTTATTGTTAACAATAGCTTCAGAGTCATCAAAGACAAAATCTCCATCATAGCTTCGTGCAAAGCAGACGAGGGAAACAAATCCCACCACTAACTTAGCCCAGGAAGGAGGAAGAACAGAAGATGGAAAGATGTGATCCAATTCAGCGTCCAACTCGGCCATTTTGAAAACTGCAGGCTGCCAGCCTCCTGCTCCAGCATTATGCTGGTTAGAAATCTGCAAGAAAAATAACGTGGTGTAAATATTCATCAACACATTGTTGGGAATGTTTCTGCGGTGGACATATTTACCTTAAGTGAAGAAGAGCTAGAGTCATTTATGCTGTGTTTTATAGGATGTGATCATAAAAAAACTTTAAGTTGTGGCTTTCAAACTCTAGTGGGCAGAAAAGTCACTTGGGACACATGCAGCTTCTTCTAGGCCCAAACGCAACCTACCACATAGGAAGCCCTTGGGTTTCTGATGCTGGACTGTCCCTGCGAAACACTGATTTAAAGATTTTATTTTTTCCTTTTTCTCCCCAAAGCCCCCCGGTTACAAGGTACATAATTGTATATTCTTCGTTGTGGGTCCTTCTAGTTGTGGCATGTGGGATGCTGCCTCAGCGTGGTTTGATGAGCAGTGCCATGTCCGCACCCAGGATTTGAACCAATGAAACACTGGGCCGCCTGCAGCGGAGTGTGCGAACTCAACCACTTGGCCACGGGGCCAGCCCCAGAGAAACACTGATTTAATGGAATCCTTTAATTATCAACCCTATAAGGCAAATCATTTTTATAGTCCTTGAACCAGTTCTACCATCTTGCTTCATCCAATCAAGAAAAAATCTATCAATATTCATTGTTGAGTCTTAGCACACTGTGTGTATGTGTGTTGTGGGGTATGAAACACAGACTTAGAACTCAGAACACACCCACGCCACTTAGACGAAAATCGGGCAGAAAGAAGAGTTTAGCAGAGAGAATGAGGCAGGGCACACAATCGACAGCCAGGTCAGTGGTTCACACACAGAGGATAAATAGTGGAAGGAGAGAACATTGCAGACCGACTGGTGTGGGGGCAATATGTCATCCTAGAAATACAGGGCTAGCTGTGTTCTAAAGGAGAAGAGGGGAGGGGAGGCTATTCCAGGTGAGGATAGGACCTTCAACACTGGTGAAAGAGTCAGGTTAAAAATATACACTTATTTTTAACTTTTCTTTCAAACAGGCAAAACGTCAAAGCCTGAAACTTGTGTCTTTCAGCCTTGTCATTTATGAGTTCTGTGGCCTTGTGCGTGTCTCCTGTCCTCTCAGAGTCCACCTCCTGTGCCACTCTGCAAAGCATGAGAACTTCCCAGCAGCAAGAGCTGCCTAAGAGCTTCAACCTTGGAATCCACCCAAACATCAAACTACCCTCCCAATCACATTTTATCTGGCCCCATTCCCACCACACCCTCAACAGGTGCTTTCTTTGCATTTACCAGGTTCACATTTGGATGAAACTTCTTTGGACAAGTTACTTAACCTCTCTGGGCCTCAGTTTCCTCACTTCTAAAGTGGGAGCTATAACTGTGCTCAGCCTACATGGTGGTCATGCGGGTTAAATGAAACACCTATCTAAGATGCTCAGAAGCACTGCCGGGCTTTAAGAAAGGCCCAGGGGAGGTTAGCTATTATTATAGGTCTATTTTCAAGGAGGGTAAACGCATAGGCACAGAACAATCTTCTTTTGAAAATCCCCTTGAGTGGTTGGCTTATTGGTACCAAAGCTCTTGTCCTCCCTACAAAGGGACCTGGCTCCCATTCCTCTCACGCTGATGGAGGAGAATCCCAGGCCCCTTGACTGGAAAGGCAGTGTAGATGTATGTTTCTGGATCTCCAAAGGAATACCCCAGATTATGGAGTCAATAAGAAGTCAGCCAAATAGGCCATCTGAGGTCACAGGTATCTTTTCTACAGGGGTCTATCTGAGTGACCACGGAGAGAGATCCAACAGTCAACGGGACACCCCATCCAGTGGTAACATTGTCCCTTTCCAGGTGCTGGAAAGAGGTCCAGATTTACAATCCAGAGAGGAAGGCTCTGCAGCTCTCTCACCATTGGCCCCTCAAGCTTCTCCATCAAATGTAACTCGTGCTCTCAGCAAGTGCCGGGGGGAATATTCCAGCTACTATCTGCTGCCTTTCTTTTCTTTTCCGCTGAATGGATAGACCATTGGTTGAATCCAAGGTACAGCTGCAAACATAATATAGGTCACCAGGCAGGGCCCAACCACTGTCTACATGTCAGCTAAAGAAATTACTCCTGGTGCTAAAAATAAATTTTAAAAAGGCTGAATAGTTAGGAAGATACCATAACTTAACATGGAGGGAACAAAAGTGTTCTTTGATTTAGCAAATTAATGTAGAGGAAAGCAAACATTTTATATCAATTTTACAGGCACAATAGAGCTGTGAGATGACGAATGGTCACATAACTTGTCTTGATGTTATCTGCTTTAGGCCCAAATATTTGAATATTATTTCACAAAAGGTTGTCATGAAGTTCAAACGGCCTTACAGGAAGAATACAGAATCAAGAAATAATTTGTGCTCCGAAATAAGCTGTCGTGCCTCACTTTTCATCTGATTCTTTGTAATACAGACTAATCATTTTGGTCCTCAGGCAACAGCTGAGATATACGGAAGGCGGACTGTGGGCCAGGCCTGGACTCCTGGGGAGTCAACCCCAGAATGCTCTCCCTTTCTTATGCTGCAGGAACATCAGGGGACCCAGAGTTGTCTCACTCCCTGCCCTCCACCTTACTTCTCGCCTCCTAATGCAGCTTCCCTCCCCTCGTCTCCAAGGTTCCTGCTTCTTTGCTGCCCCTGAAAACACTCACAAATGCCCTCTTCACTTAAAGCTTAACAGTTAATGTGTATAGTGGGATAGTTCAGAGAATACTGTGGATTAGCATACGCAATAAAGGCTACAATGTGTTAGGAACGCGTGCAAAATTCTCAGACTCTAGAGCATGGCCTCTGGAGACAGATTTGGACTTGCTCCCTGCATGACCTTGAGCTACTCAGGCTTCCTAAGGACCAATTCCTCATCAGCACAATAGGGTAGGTACCACTACTGACTTCAGGAGGTTGCGGTAAGGATTAAAGGAGAGAAGGGATGGACACTATTACTTCCCTTCATTGTTATTATTTTGGAGAAACTAGTTCCCGGTGCTTAGTCCCTGACCTCCTGTCTTGGGAACACCAATGTTGTCAACAACTGTTTCTTCCTGTAGATGGACTTACTAACCAAGGCCAGCAGTAGCCCATCAGGTGACCGGATGCAATGGAGAAAAGGGCGCCCTTCTTTTGGGCGGACACAGGGCACTGCTTCCCTTGCCAGGCATCTGTGTGTCCTGCACAAACTGCTCAGCATTACGGTGATCCTGTTCCCTACTCCCCTTCCTGCAACAGTAAACGGCTTTTGCTCTGCAATGATCCCAGCCAGGCCTGGGCTCAGGTAAAAGCAGCCGTGCTGGAGTGAGGTGGTACAGACAGGTGCACCGGCCCCCTCTACCATCTTTTGTACTCAGGCCATGAAATAGGAAGGCACATATTCCGTTTTTCTCTTGATGGGCCATTGGCTGCATTGCCCTGTTCCTCTTCTCCCGGTGATGTCCTGCCTGGGAGCCCTGGCTCCTGGATGGGGCTGGATGGTAAATTCACCATATGGAGTGAGAAGAAGGGAGCCCCACTGTGGCCTCAGGCTCAGTCCAAGCAGCGCTCCACCAGCTTTTCCAGTGATAAAGTTGATGCTCTAATCCCTATCTCACTCCTGTGCTAATTTCTCATGGTGGTCAGAATTAACCTGCCATAGCAGCAGTAGAATTTGGAAGGAAGCAAAAGTCTCTTTATTGTCAATGTCTCAAACTTCTAATATCAAGCCTCTATTTTCAGGGGGTTAAAACAAATGAATCAAACATCAATGAAAAGGTCAAAAAGACACCCGCCCCCTCCCCCCCAAATAAACAACGAAGAATCACTGAGCTGTAAACCCCAGGGACCCAGGGACAGCTGACACAGCCTGTACTGCAGGAAACGGGATCGGGGAGACCAAACCTAAACAACTCACCCTAGAAAAAGGAGTAGCAGCCACCTACTACAGAATATTCTTCCAGATGCACTGAAGGGCCTGTGGCGTCTGGCCGGCCTTTCTACCCCATCAGCAACAATCCAACCACACACCAGCTGTCCTCTGCCAGGCTGAGATGAGACAGTTCTCTGGGAATCGGATTAAAGAACCTGATTATTTCTGACCCAGCATATGGAGACCTGAGCCCACTGCTCCTCCCTTGGGGCCCTCAAGGCACCGGAGACTGTCATCTCCACCTCCCTCCACCACGCAGCACTGAACAAAATGCTCCTGGAAGTACCTTCCTCTAGTGATCACCTTCCCGTTTTTAATTCAGTAACACATGAGGGCCATGCCTGTCGATAGGAAGAATGACTGTGTGTGCTTCGACAGCCACCGTCCCACTGCCCCAGAAAGTTCCCAGCTTGCTGGCCTGTAGCTATTTTCCCATCTAAGTCGGTCTGCATCACTTTACCCCACCTCCATCTGGGGCGCGCCAGGCACGGTCAGGACTGCAGGGAGAGGGAACAGGAAGGGGGTCCAGTCAGTCATTACTGTAGTTGTTTCTCAAGGAATTCTCCCCATCCATCTGCTCTCCCAGAGAAAGAACAGTGTGGGATGATTCACAACGCTGTGGCTAGATCTTTCCTCTAACTCCTCCCTTCTTTTGTGTGTGGTTAAAAAAAAAAAAAAAGAAAATACACACAGCTCACAGTCACAACATCAACAAGACCAGAAACCTCTCGGAGTTTGCAGGAGCTGAGGCGGCGGTTGCGCCACCTGCTCGGCTTCCCCAACTCCAACCCCCCGCAGGGAAGTGCTAGCTCGGTGGCCCAGGGCCCTGGCTGGTGGCACGCCGCACCCCCGCTGCTCCGCTTGGCAGCCAGAGCGGAGTAGCTGGTGCTCTCGGCGCTGCAGGGGAGCCGCCTTTAACCCAGGCGGGCGGCCAAGCAGCCCGGCTGCGGCCAGCCATCGCCCGCGCCGCAGCCAGCTGGCGCCCAGGCGCAGGGAGACGCGGGGCCCCGCGACCAGGTGACCGCTCCACAGACGCAGAGCAGGCGCCCGGTGCACCTCGGACGGAAGGAGCGCCCGCGCAGCTGGAGCGGGCAGGGGCGGTGGGAGCGCAGGAGCCCCCTCCACGCCGCACCCTTTGTCCCGCGCGCTGCTCACAGCCGGGCGCACGGTGCCCGGCGCTCGCATATCCCGTGACCCAGGCCCCCGACCGCAGCCTGGGTCCTGGAGCCAACTCCTCCAGCTGCGGGGCTCGGGGCGCGGCGGCAGCGGGGAGCCAGTGCCCGCCCCGCGCCCAACTCCGCTCACCCCCCCGGCGCGCTCGGCCCTGCAGGGGCCGCCCCGCGCCTTACCTGCCAGGAGCCCGAGCGGCGGCCGCATGCCTCCCGGGCGCGGAAACTCCGGCCGCTCTCGGCGCCCGCAATGAGCTGGGCAGGGGGAGGGGCCGCCCGCCCTGCGCCCCCGCCCCCCGCGGCGCCCCCCTCCCGTGCCGCACGCCGCGCGCCGCCCGCACCGTCCTCGGCTCCCCACGCGCGCGGGCGCTCACTCTCACACTTCCGCCTCGGCCCGCCCCCCTCTTCACGGTCATTGGCTACTTCTGCCGTCACTTTCACGCCGCAGCCGGTCCCTCTTGAGCCCATTGGTGGACACGCTGGTGACGTCAGGCCAGAGGGCACTAGTCGCGGCGAAGGAAGCGCAGGGACAGACGGACTCGGAGGGAGAGAAGGGAGAGGAGTTCTGGGCGCCAAGCCCGGGCGGGGCCGGGGCGGGAAGGGGCGGCCCTAGCCTGTCCCGGGCGAGGCGGGCTGCGGCTGCGGACCTTCGTAGGCCGCCGCTGGCGCGTCCTTTCCCCTGCGGTGCGCCGGCCTGTCTCGCGCTCCTCGCGCTGTCGGTGGCGCTCCGCGGAGGCACTGCGGCGGCTCTGCAGGCAAGGAGCTGGATCGCAACCACCACACTCTAGACTCCTTCCTGGCTGGGAGGAGTTGTTTCAAATGCGTGTCTCTACTTTCTGCCTCGGAACGGAACGGAGACTGCGTTCTTGGATCCAAGGCCCGGCTGCTCCGGCTTTTGTTTTTAACAGATCTTCTTCTACGACTCGGGTCTTCATTCTTCTGCTGACCCACGAACTCTGCTGTGGCGCTTCGCCTGGCCAGAGCCGCCATCCACCGTCCGGTCCCCGAGTCAACTTGTCCTAAACTTGGGCTCCCAACCAGATTGCTAATCCGCCCGCCAAACCCCCCTTCTCCGTAGATTACTTTGTCTCCTGCTTCAAGAAAAAGAAACTTTTCCCACTTTCCACAGCCGAACCTACAAACCCACTCCTAAAAGCACGGATCTCACAGAGTATCGCAGAATCCGAACTAAGATCAGTCTCTCCCTCTTGACTGGATCCGTTTCGTCAGCGTTTACTCAGCCCCAAGCCTTCCTTTACTCGTACCCGCTGCCACCCTGCCTCTCTTCTACTCCCGGTAGCTGAGATTGTTGAAAGAGCTGCCCGCCCCCGCTTTTCTAGTCTCCCAACTCCCATTTACTTCTTGCTTTCCAGACTCCGCTGAAACTGCCTTTGCTGAAGGCACTGAAACACCCACGATCACTAAATCCAAAGGACACTTCTTGTTTCACCTGGTCCCAGCAAAATTCATTCTTCCTCCTTAAAAGACGTACTTCTCTGGGTGATAGTAGTACTCTGCTCTCCTGTTTTCCCCTTTGGTCTCCTTGGCTTGCTTATCTACTTCTTGATGACCTCCAAATGATTTATTTTTAAGGTCTCAGCTCTTTTCTCTCCACAGTTTTTCCCTGCATGATTTAATCCATTGCCAACATTTCAATCCACATATCCCAAATTTACAACTCCTGTCCTTACTGCTCTGAGCTCTAAACCCTCCACCTGGTTGTGTCACAAGCACTTAAAATAGAACACATACACATGGAATGCATGCTTTCCTTGCTCACTCCTCCTCTGGTCTCTCTGTGATAGTGATGGCACCAACACTGGCACATATTTCCCCAACTCTGCCTTCATCCTTGGCGTCTAACAAATCACCAAGATTCTACTTGCTAAAGTTCTATCAAATGTCTTCTTTCCATTTCTGCTACTACATGTAATACTGTGCTACTGTGCATGTGTCTTTCTAACCCCAGTGCTGTCACATCGGTAGATTGCAGTTGGCCCCTGTGGGAGTATTTACACCATGGAAATTGGCAAACTATGAATCAGAGTTTGATTTGTTGTTTTGTTGATTGTCTCTAGACTTAAGAAAGTGGTGGAGAAAAAGTTAATAATGCAGATTAAATTTAAAAATGTGTTATGCTTAGTGCTGAAACTAAAAGATTTTAGTTTAATGAGTTTAATTTGTACAAGGCTGAGAAGTAGATTTAGTGACAAATTTATTGGGCAAAGAGCAGATTGAGATATAATTGCATTTGTCAAATCGTGGTTGAATTACAAGCATCAGTTGGATACAGACACAAGCCTTTGGCAAAAATCAACAAAAGCATTCTGTGAGACTCCATCAACTATATGGATTTGCAGTAACGAGTATTTGCATGTTTTATTATTATTTGTAAACTGCTACATATCTTTTATATCAGTAACATTTATAATACTTATATACATGCACATATATGCATACGTCTTTATTTTCCCCCAGAGAACCAGTTGTTAAACATTTACCAGCACACTACTGATTGACATAGTTAGAATTGCCGGTGCATGGCGAAAACAAAAAGCTGTTTTATCATTGTCTTTCAATTCTTTATCCACAATGCACTCCTTATTTCCTGCCAACAGGACAATTTGCTCTCACTGTGGCCCCTCTTGGCACGTCACTGCTTCCCATTGCTCTTAGATTGAAGGTCCAAATGCTGCTGCATGACCTAGCCCCTTGCCTACTGCTCCTGAATCATCTCATGACCCTTTTGCCTTTGTTTTCTAAGCTCAGTCACACTGGCCTTTTATAGTCCTACAGTGTGCTATGTTCCTTTCCGTATTGGGCTGTCCGTATACACCTGCAATGCTCCCTCCTGATCTTCTCCAGGACGCCTGGCTAACTCTAATTCATCCTTCAGGTCACTGCTCAAATGTCACCTTCTCAGAAAAGCCTTCCCTGAATTTTCTCCCCAAATACCTTTAGGTCCTTCTGTATGAATTCTCAGAGTTTTTAATGACAACTGTAATTAACTAACCATGTGATCACTATATGAAGTCTATCTTCATCATTAGACAGTAAGTTCCACGAAGTCAAGGACCATTTCTATCTTAACTCTTGCACCCCTGCAGTGGCCGTGCCCACCACACAGCAGGCACTCAACAACATCTCTCCAGGAGAAGTACATTTCTGAAAGTCACACTGCATGTTATTGGCAATACTGGAGTTAGGATTGGAGTCTCCTGACTTAATCCAAAGGTGTTCTGTTCCTTAAACTGCTGAGCCAGCCAGAACCTAAATGATATAATACTCTGTGCCAAACGTAGGGTAGGCTGTGGAGAAGATAAAGAGAACCATGGTGCTGACCCCGCCTTTCCCAATCTCATGGTTTAATAAGAAGTGTAAGACGTGGAGAATACCTCCCTGCTGTGGGTCCGCACACTGACCCCTACCCCTGGGCCCAGCCCCCTAGACAGGAACTCTGGAGTCACCATCACACAAAGAAAGCCCGCTGCTTGAGTGCTCAGTGTGTGTCAGGCTCTTGTTAGACCCTTTGCCATATTTGTTTTTAAAAATTCTCACAAAAGCTCTACCAACTGAATATCATCATCCTCATCCTGCAGATGAGGAAAAAGTGGCACAGAAGTTGGGGGTCCAACAGCCAGGGTATTTCTTAGTGGAGCCCAGGCTGGGCATACAACTCAGGGCTGTAGCTGGAGATTTAAAGAACCCTGGAAATGCCTAACAAGGTTGATATTTTGGGCTGGAAAGAACTGGAACAGAGAAGATGGTGAATATCTCCCCCTTCCCCCCATACCTTCTCTCCTTCTCTCTTCTCAGCAGCAGATGTCAAAAGTTGTTGGAGGGAGATGAGCCATTTGAGCCTTTTGGGTGGGGGTACTAGGTAATTTTTTGAGGACAGGTATTGCGGAGTCCCTTGCCCAGCTACCACACTTTGGTCTCTGGTTGGTACACAAGAGAGCTGTTGCCGCCGTCCAGTGCATGCAGTGCTCCTTGATGGAACTTCTAACTGCGGTGGCCAGCAAAGAAACCTTAGAGTCCCCTTACACTTACTCTCTTCCCAGGGTGAAGGGATCTCATCAACAGAGTCCCCCAGGTGAAGAGATGCTCTGTACACCTATGAGAGCTGTGCCCTGCACAGGTCCAGAGGACTCTGTTCACACAAATTGCAATGCACCCCATGTGCACACATTTCAGAGCCCCCAAACTTCCCGGGACAGAAAATCTCAACCACCACCACTACCACCACCACCACCACTATCAAATTCACAAACAAGCCAGCTGAAAGTAGTTACCTCCCCAAAGAGCTCAAATGGCTCATCTCCTTCCAACAAGTTTTGATATCTGCTGCTAGGAAGGGAGAACGGCACTTCATCTTTACCAGCTCAGCCTGTTTCCACCACCCCTGCATAAAAAATATGTTGCAGCTAAAGCAGGGTACCACCAATGGGGGGAATCTCAAGGCAAGTAGGAGAGTGGAGCCACCTGAGAAATGGGTGGAGAAAGTATTGTGGGCAGGCAGGCTCGTGTAATAAGCTATGTACCACATTGTTAGTGCTGTTGAGTCCATTCCAACTCTTAGCGACCCTGTGAACAGCAGAGCAGAACCCTGCCCAGTCTTTCCACACCATCCTCTCCCCTTCTGGCACTGTAGCAGACAGTGCTCCCTGGCTGTTCATAGGGTTTTCATGGCAGATTTGGGTGGCGAGGTGCTTCTTCCTAGACTGCCTTAGTCTGGAAGTTCCACTGAAACCTGTCCACCATGGGTGACTGTGCTGTTACTTGAAATGTTGGTAGCATAGCTTTCAGCATTACAGCAACAAGCAACCACCACAGTATAACAACCAACAGAGGGGTGGTGTGGTTGTTATGAACCCGGGCTGGGCTGTGAGAGCACTGAATCTTAATCTTAAGCACTAGATCAGCAGGGCTGGCCTTGTCACATCCTATACATGGTCATGAAATTGAATCATGGTATGTCCACAGCTTGGAACTTTCAGGTCTTCAGGTGTTTTACCTACTAACTCTTTTCTTCCTCATCATTTGCAACTACACCACCATATTATTTTTGTGTTGACCTTTCCATGCTCTTCAGTAAAATGTAATAAACACAACCATCTTTTTCTACAAATAAACTGTGCAATTTCTTTCAATGCCATTTGTGGCATATTGCATTTCCTCAATATTTAAAACAGGTGTGTTCTTTAATGACTCACTTTATTTCAAAATCTTAAGCTTAAATAAAAATATCTACTTTGCAGATTCAAATACAGTAATGCTCTTGTCTATATGAAATGGGATTTACTTAAATGGTGGGCTAATTATTTATTTACTTAACTCTTTATTCACTCAACAAAAATGTGCTCAATGCCAATTATCTGCTAGTTACTCTCCTGGATACTGAGGTTTCAGAGCTGAATGGTTAATAACCCTACAAAGGTAACAGTCTTATAGAGGAAGTAGATTTACAATCAAGTTTAAGTAGTTAAATGGTTACAATTACATTTAATGAGGGGTCTGATAGAGTTTGAGACAGGAAAATGTATAGGAGGTGACTGGATATTTTGGTCTAGAGCTCCGGAGAGAGATCTGTGCTGTTCTTGTAGACATGAGAGCATTAGAAGGCAGTGAAAGCTATACCCAAGTACGAGCTTACCCAGGGAGGGCATGTATAGCAGGAGAAGAAACTAAGCACAGAGCCCTAGGGAGGTGTGCTTAGGGGCCCCCAAGAACACCCTAAGTTTCAGTGATTCACTAGAAGGACTCACAGAAATAAGCAAAGCTGATTCTACAATAGAAAATAATATTTGTTGACTGGATACTGTGTCTAAACCAAGAATGAGTGTGACCATGGAGTCCAAGAGTAGAGAATCTCAAGAAGGAGTGCCAAATTGGTCAATAAGATGGGAGCTAAGGAATGCCCTTCAAATTTGGCCACCAAGAGGATATTGCTGACTGTGCATGGTTTATTAGACACTTCAGTATCAGAAAAAAGCTGACTGCGTGGATTGAGGAAGACAGGACTGGAGAGGAAACATTACTATTTCTGAGAAGGATACCTAAAAGGAGAAGAAAAGGTATGTTTCAAGGAGAGATCTCTATCAAGAAGCAACTGAAAAGCTGAACTAAAATTGGTGTAAACAATAAACGAATTTATTATGTCACTTAATAAGAAGGACAGAGGTTGTTTGCTCCAGGTTGGCTCATTCATCAAGGACCCTTCTCTTGATCTCTGCATCTCCTTGCTCTGCTATCCTGTTGTAATGTCAATCCAGTTCCCCTCATGGTATAAAATGGCTCTCTCAGTTCCTAGCATCTTATTTGTAGTGCAACATCTAAAAGAAGGAAGGAACCTTCTTCTATATTGTGTCACTCTTAGGAGGGAGGAAATCTTTCCTAGAAACTGCCTAGCAGAGATCCTGGTCACATGCCCACCTCAAAACTATTCACTGGCAAAGGGAATAAGTGTACCAAATTACTAAGTTGGACCAATCAGGGCTTAACTGTAATTCGGTCTTCTTTCCCTAAATCAAATGGGATGGGGACATTTGAATGGCTGGTATCTTGGGGGCTCTATTGGGAGAAATGGATGTTGGATAGGTAGCCATCACTGTGTTTTACCAGATGACACCTGGAAGGAGATCGATCAAAGGAAAATTTTATTTCTAATACATGAAAGTTTTTAATTTGTTTGTTTGCTGAGAAGTGAGAGCCAGAAGAAAGAGAGAGGTCGAAGATAAAAGAGAAAAAAAAAAATCTATCAGTTGGTATCTCTGAAGAACTAAGAAGGAAATTTAATCCATAGCACAGGTTAGAATAGGTATCATTTTTCCCTTGAGTTACCTAATATTTAATGACGTTAGGTATTATAAACCTCTCACTCATGTGTTGTCTAATTTTTTGGAGACATTTTATATTTTTCACCTGTTTGTTCAAGTTCAACCAGTTTGCTATCTACTCTATCCTTAAATTAACTACCCCCTTTCTTTCACTACTTCTAAATGTCCCTCTTTTTGAGAGGCCCATGATCATCTCTCTTTTTAGAATTCCCAAATTTCACAAGCTTTGGTGAGAACTTTTGTAGGTCAATCAGTATGTTCCACGTGTATTTATTTTTGGTATAAATCTTAAAAATGCTTTAGAGAGAAATGTTAAATGGTTTTATTTGCTTAATCTTAATGCATCATATTTTACGTGGTATTTCCATAAAGTTTCATTTTTAATGTGCATTTTCAGTAGTAGGTGGGTACTAACACGTGAAGCAAACAAGCTTGTGAAGCCTATGTAGTTATATTTGAATCTAAACTTTTAGTCCTAAAATAACTGGAGAAAACAGTGTGATGTCAGAGAGGAAATAAAAAAGTGACACATAGTGCTTATTCTGTGCCAGGTTATCTTAAGCCTGTTTTGTATGTTAGTTCATTTGGTCCACACAGCCCCTTATGAGGTAGATCTACCATTATTACTCCCCTTTTATAGAAGTGGCTGTTGAGATGCAGAGGGGTGAAGTAACAGCTGTATGTGGTAGAGCTGGGATTCAAAGCCAGGCAGCCTGGTTGGGAAAGGGTCTCCACTAACCAGTTCACTCTCTTGCCCGTATACAGCCTGGGGTGTACATCAACTAAGAATTATAAAATCTCCTCAAAACCTGCGTCTTTGTCTCAGCCTTTCTTCTTTCTCAATCTGCCTTTGCCCTCCTTCCAGCCCTGTTCTCTTCTCCTAATCCCAGCTGTCGCACCTTAAATCTCTATTTAAAATAAATATTATAATAATGTAGTAATTAACAATAATAATACTTAATCTTCACTGATAGCTGAGTATGTGTCAGGCACATGATATGTGCTTTCGTGGATTATTTCATATGAACCTAATAACGGGAGTGTGCTATTGTTACTGATTTTACAGATGGAGAAGTCGAATCTTAGAGGTGTCAAGCAGCTCGCTCAAGGTCATGCAGAAAGCAAGGGGCAGAGTTGGGGTTTGCGCTAGGCGATGTGACACCAGATCCCATGTTTTAAATCATTATACAAGATTGCCTCCTGTTTGATTACTGTTTCTTCAAATTTTTGCTTTTCTCCTCCAAAATACTTGAATCTTCCTAACATGCTCCTCTTTCCTTGGACTGACAAATTCTTGCTTGCTAGCTCAAGATTTATGGTCCTTGTGCAGATCACCACCCTCCTTGCCATTTTTAGTAAAGGGCTGCATTTCCATGATTGTCATTTATTTTTTACTAATTATATTTATATTGTAGTAACTCTCATGGAATTTGGAGAGCATCCTAGTACTTGTGATTATTTGCAAATTTTCCCGTGGCTTTTTTGTTCATACTTTGTTCTTTCTTTCTATGGACTTCTTGAAGACTTCCCACTTACCTTCAGGATCTAGTTCAAGGAGCACTGTCTTTGTGGAGGCAGCCTTTCTCAAACCCACCGATAGAGTTAATGGTGCTCTCTCTAGGGTCCTCGGTGAGTCCCATAAAGCTGTGAGAATCTTTCCAACCTATTAATTATTCCTGCAGAGATTTGCTTGTAAATGTAATGTTGTCTCTATGATTCGGATGGCATCTGAGTCCCTTTCTATGTCCTCAGGGCCTAACACAGTAGAAACTCAAAAAAAGTGTTTGTTGAATTTAATTTAGCTACCAAATTCAATAGGACTACCTATGAGGAATACTCTAGTGTGCATAGAGATCTAAGTATGTTTAGCCTGGGGGAGAAAATACCAAGGGAGAAATGATCTCAAATATCGCAAGGGCTGTCAGATTCTGTGCTCAGTGAAGCACAACTAAAACTAATAGGCAAGAATTGGAAGGAAATTCTGCTTCAGTTTAAGAAATGACTTTCTAATAGTGAATATCTAACAATGGAACAAGTTCCCTTAAAAACAATCATGAGTTCCGCATCAAGTGATGTCTTCAAGCAGAGGCTGAACAAGCCTATGACAAACGCACTGAGGAAGGAATTCTTTCCTGTATTCAGAGAGACATTGAATCAGATGACCTCATAAGGATGTCTTGACCTTGAAGTTTCATGGTTCTGTTAGAATGTATTTTTCAAAAAATTGAAAACATGGCTCCATACAAGTACAGAATGAAGGCATGTCAAAGATTTTAATCGACTTTGCAATGAGGGAACTAGTAAGATGATAAAACCAGTTCAAAGGAGAATTAGAGGAATAGGAATTATCTCCGCCAGAAAAGACATTCTGATGTAAGTTTACTGAGTTTGCAAGAAAACTAGTTAACGTCTTACAGGGAAATAAAGTGGTAACCATTAGGGTTATCCTTTGGACCAGGTAGAAACGATTTGCATCTCTACTGGACAAGGTCTACAAGTTAACATGTAGCTTCACAGAGAGCGAAAAGCAAATGAAGTGACAGTCCCCTACAAAATGTAACAATACGTGGGTGAGCCTGTTAAACAATGGCCCAGTGTATTAGTTTCCAAGAGCTGCTGTAACAAATTACCATAAATTGGATGACTTAAAACAGGAATTTATTTTCTCACAGTTGAAGAGGCTCAAAGTCTGAAATCAAGGTATTGCCTGGGTTGGTTCCTTCTGGAGGCTGTGAGGAAGAACGTGGTCCATGCTTCTCCCCTGGCTTGGTGTTTGCTGGCAATCCTTGGTGTTGCTTGGCTTGTAGATGCATCACTCTAATCTCTGCCTCCATGATCACGTGGTGTTTTCCCCTGTGTGTCTGTCTGTTTCCGTCTTTCTTCTCTTATAAGGACACCAGTCATATAGGATTGAGCGTCCACCCTACTCCAGTATGACCTCATCTTAAGTGATTACCTCTGCAAAGACCCTGTTTCCAAATAACGTCCCATTCTGAAGTTCTGGGAAGGACATGAATTTGGGGTGGAGGGACGGGACATTATTCAACCCAGTACACCTGCTGAGATAATAAAAGGATATCTACTTTTTTGCCTTCTTTCCAAGTTTTAAAGACTTTTTCTTAACTGTGACAGTCACTTACTTTCCCAATCTGCCCACCAATGTCTCATGTATTTCAACATTAGTCATCCAACTGGTGCTAGCTCTATATTTATTGATATAAATAGGAAAAATACTAAGTATGTGTCTAATAAAAAAGTGAGGTGTACATCACATAGGAATGCTTGAATGTAATGATACAAACACAATTTCCAGTGCAGGTCTCAGGTCACTCAGTTACTATTTTGAGAGAAATCATTTGCATGAGCTGTTTCAGTATGGAATATGTCCCTGGAATTACTTAGGCTGATTCCAGAGAGTCAATCTTGACACACATTAGGAACAGAGGAGGGAATTTTAAGTTATACAGGTAGCTTCCCTGCCCTCCTTTCTTGTTTTCATGAAAGCTTTGTTATAGGGTGTCCAGTTAGGCAGAATTTAGGATTTTATAACAGAGAAGTTACCAGCATGTATCTAGATTAGCCTCTGAAGCATGTCTCTTTAGAGTAGATTTTTTTGGAGGTGAGGGAAGGAGTCACTTCAAAGGCCCTTCTTAGTGATACAAATGTTAGATGAGTAGGCAGCCCTTACCCTGGGGGAAGATTCCGTTGTCTTTTAATAGGAGCTTTTTTGGCTAGACTTCGTTTCAAAAACCCTGGTTGGCAGAGATGGTTACAGAATTAGCAAGCGGGTAGATTTGAGAGGAAAGGGATTGAGACTCATCTCCCACTCTTTCACTACTGAGATTCCATGTTCTTGAGGCTTTTTCTGAAAAATTGAGACAGTCTGACCCAGCTGAAGTCAATTGATGGGAAAGGTTACCTAGGACTCAAATGGGAACTCATTTATCTATCTAGTCACCCGTCTTATCTATCTATCTGTCTACCTATCTATCTGTCTATCTGTCTATCTATCTATCTACCTACCTACCTACCTACTTGTTCATCCGTTCTTCCGTCCGTCCATCCATCCATCTATCCATCCATCTACCTACCTATCTATTTACATGTCCGTCTGTCCGTCCGTCCGTCTGTCCGTCCGTCCGTCCATCCATCCATCCATCCATCCATCTATCTATCTATCTATCTATCTATCTATCTATCTATCTATCTGGATAGAGAGGTATCTGGCTGATGCACTAGGCCCAGCACAAGCCTTTAATATTTGTGGCTTTCCTAAATCTAACTCTTCTGCCAGAGCATCATTCTGGAAAAAATGGCTGAGCACGTGGTTGAACTAAAGGTTTTAAGGCCCAGGTGTGGAGCACAACTGTGTCCAAGACCAAGAAGCCATAACTGCCAAATGGGCATCTAAGTGGGTAGTGGCTCCAGAGAGATGGTGCTGGGCTTGATCTTCAAAACTCAGGTTTCCCTCCGTCTGGTCCTTTGGGGCCGAGCAACTGAGCTTCGAATTCTTGGCACTGAGATGGCAGGTATAAAGAAGCTTTACAGAAAGAGATAATGAAATTTCTGATAAATAGGGCAGGTAAGGGCTCAAGCAAGAAATTAGAAAAATCAAAGCGACAATGACCTCAGTTTTCTCCCAGGTTGATAAAATGGCTCAACTAGTTACAAGGCATTCAGCGACATTTTTGCCTGATTTTCTTCTTGCCGCAACTCACCCCCAGGTACATGAATCTCTCCTTTTTCTCTTCTTCATATGTAAACTCGGGCTTTCTGCCTCGAATTTTGTTATTCTTATTTCTGGAAAAACATTCAAGAGAATTGGGTAGAATGATCTCATTCAGAACAGATGATGACACAAGTTCTGTTTGTTTTCTTCTGGCATTTGCCAAAGTGCACTTTGCATTATTCTTTACGGTATTTGTTTTATAAAATGTAGAGATGCTGTCATCTTTCCCAAGTACTTGATATACAAAAGGCCTCGGTGTAAACTTGCCCTGTTGCAAATCAGTTATTGTTGTTTTGTAGCTCTTTTCAAACTTAGCTTTATATTTAAAAATGCTACTTATTGTAAAATATTTAAATAAAGCAGAAAAATAAAGACAGAAAACACTAGAAATTGTACCTCACAATGATGACCATGTTGGTGCGTTTGGACACATGTAAGTATATGTATACAGCTTTATATAAACAAATCCTGCATGTGTTCGCAACCAACATCATTACTCAATAATTTATCATGGACGCCTTTCCATCTCCATAAATCTAGATCTAAAAATGACTTATGATGGTTGGAGATTATCACGTTGTCTGTATCATAATTTACTTAATTAGTTTCCTATCAAGGGTTATTTAGGTTGCTTCTGATTTTTCATCATTATAAACAATGCGGAACATCTTTGTGCCTACATTTTCACATTTTTGTAATTATCATCTTAAGGTAAATTTCTTGAAGTGGGATTACTGGTAACAATATGCAAACATTTTGCAAGCCATAAAAGCCTGTTCTCAATACCTTGCCAAAACAGGCTTTGTCTATATATATGTATATATAATTTTTTTTTTTTTGCCAATCTGCTAGGCAGGAAAAGTTTAATTTTGTTTCAAAAATATTACAAATAAAATGTTCAAAAATTTTAAAGTCCTTTGTTTTTTGTACCACCTCAGTGTCCAGTTCTACTCCTTAAGATCTCCTATTTTAAATAATTGCTGCTTTTATTATTCATAATTACTATTTCTGTAACTTCAGATAATACTGTTTTATGTATGTGTATTTATATATAATGTTAGAGAACATATTGACTTCCATTGAATTATCAAGGACACATGTTCTTATAGTCCTTTCTGCCTCTACTTTGCTGCATCTACTCCTGCTGTATTTATTTTGTCCCACCTTACTCTAGAGGTAAAAGCCAATATTTGTTTGGATTTTCCAAAAAAAAGAAACCACTCACACAAAGCTTTTATAAACAATGTACATTTCTAAAAGAGATTGGAGATAAGTTTACACTGAAGCAAAGCAAACAATTTCAATGGACACAGAAGACATTCTCATTTTTAAAACTCCATCAGCTGGCTGTGCTTAATGAAAGATGGCAACCAATTCTTTATCATCCTCTTTGTCGTGCCCCCCACTAGAAGATGGAGTTTATTTCCCCTCCCTTTGAATCTGGGCTGGCCTGGTGACCACTTAACCAATAGTCAGCAGTAGAAATTAACTGGTACCACTTTCTTTGAAGACTGGCAGCTTCTGCTTCCTCTCTCTTAGAATGCTTGTCCTTGGGATGTCCCTTCTTGAAACCTAGCCACCATGATGTAAGAAGCTCCAGACAACACGTCAACACGTGCCCACTCGAGCTCCCAGCTAACTGCCAGCATCCACTGTCAGCCGTGTGGGAGAGCCATCTTGGGCATTCCAGTCTAGTTGAGTACCTAGGTGTCCACAGCTCTAGCTGCCTGTGATAATGGGGAAGTGGGAAGTATATCTAATGAACTATGGATTTGGCTAAGGAGATTTCAACTGAGCTCTTAGATGTCTTCAGACCTAGCTCTCATCATACAGGACAAAAGAAAGTCCCAGGTGAGTCCAGACTTAGGGTGGACTGTTAAAGAGCAAGCCTACCTGAAGCAGCTGTCCAACCATTGGGTTTATCCTTCATCTCATCCCAACATCGCCCTCTTTTGCTGGCTTCTCACCCATCCTCTCTCCATCTCTAGTCCTCATCCCTGCCCCCACCATCACTTCTCTTCCTCTGAAGAGCTGAACTAGCCAAATTCCTCCTCTGGTCTCATTTAAAATATCTTTCTTCACCCTGGAAACTTTATGCCTGCTGAGCCAGTTTCTCATTGGGCAGGCACTTATCAAGGCATTTGTCCAAATAAAGTCAGTTCTTTGGAAGGAGAATCGTGGAGAGTGAAATTTTCTCTACTGATGAACGACACATAAGCTACACTTACCGCTTCTCCTACATTCACAGCTGAAACACCTTCTTCTTCCTCCTCTCCCTTTCTCTTTCTTCCTCTCTTTCCTTGTTCTCCTCCTCTTCCTCATTCCTTTGTACACCACGAGGAGATAAACTGTCAATGATGAGATGCCCAGTCACTTTTCCAGACCAGTCACTGTTTCAGTTCCAAGAAACAAATTACCTTACTGCAGAACTGTGCCCCCAGAGTCCACAAATAAGTGTTAGATGAGAACGGAAATTAATTAATCAGTCAATAACACATTTGTTAAGCACCTTTTTTGGGAAGGCACTGAGCTAGCCAACAGGGAAGAAATAAAAGATACATGACATCGGTTCACGTTTTATTTCCTCTCCCATTTTTGTTGTCAGTACCTTATGTACATCGAAGTAACTCTCATTCTAGTCTATTAATTCAAACATATTTACTGAGCGCTCCCAATGTATCAGGCACTATAGAAGTATGCTCCCTTAGGAAGTTTCCTTCTGCTCTTTACACTCTCTCCTTGTATTAGTTTCCTAGGGCTGCTGTAACAAAGTACCACAAATGGGGAGACTTAAAACGATAGAAAGTTATCCTCTCACAGTTCTAGAGGCAAGAAGTCTAAAATCAAGGTGTGGGCAGGACCATTCTCCTTCTAAAGCCTCTAGAGGAGGATCTTTCCTTGTCTCTTCCAGCTTCTGGTGGCCGCAGGCATTCCTGGGCTTGTGGCAGCATCACTCCAATCTCTGCCTCCATCTTCACGTGGCCATCTTCCCTCTGTGTCTGTCTGTATCCAAATGTTCCTCTTCTTATAAGGACACAAGTCATGTTGGATTAGGGCCCACTCTATTCCAGTATGACCTCATCTTAACTTGATTACATCTGCAAAGACTCTGTCTCCAAAATGGGTCATATTCACTGGTACCGGGGGTGAGGACTTCAACGTGTTTTTTTCAGGGGGAGACAATTCAACCCATAACACAACTCTTTTCTCTTTCGCTTTCTCTCTGTTTAAGCTTCTCCTCTCCTTCTACTCCCCATTCCATAACTTTTTCCCCTTTTCTCCACGTATCTGTACCCCCCATCCTCATACACCTCCACCACAGACCAGTCTCCTCTTCGTTTCCAGCTGCAAACCAAACCCTGTCTCTCCCAGTGGTGACACGGCTCCCTTGGGGGTAGGTCCCAGGGGCCCAGAGGTGTGTTAAGGAGGGAAAGGACCTTAGGCAAATATCTTTGGAGTGAAAAATGTCTCAGCAGTTTCTTTCTCTCTCCCACTCTGTCAGTGTCCTGCAATCTTGAACATACCACTCACTGGTAAACACCCTGGAAGGAAAGAGCTGAGAAAAAAGAAGGGAGGTAGGATGAAGAAATTCTCTAGATAATTATAGCAAGCAATTAATCTAACTAAGTGAACATTATTCACTCACTTTCATAATACCTGCCAGAATATTATCAAATTTCCATAAAGTGCAGCGGTATATTTCTAAATAAGTAGAAAAAGATTACAGACGGCTCTTAACTTTGGCAGTACAACTTTTAATAAATCCGTCAACTGTGTCTCACTCATTTTATATTTCCTCCAGTGGGTCCTGCTTTTATCAACAGTGGGGTTTGCAATTGGACCTTACATCATTGGTGCCTACTACTTGAGTGATTCCAATTAGATCAACCATAAGAGCTGATGCATGTGAGTGCTGATGAATTTGCTTTATCAGGCTGAGCCTGCTTCTGATATCGAAGAGTTAATGCCTCCGGGGTCATCTCTCTTTCCTCAATCAAATAAAGGAGTGAGGGCTTATGGTCGGATCTTAATGGACACAAGTGTGTTATCTCAGTTGGTGGTGTTCTGTTCTCCAGTGTCTCTCTCCCACATAAAGGGACATTGGTGGACTTTACCTCCCCGATTTCTGGCATCGTAGGTGGAAAAATGAAGAGAGTTGTATTGTGCTGACACATTTCAACCCAGCTCCTGCAGGCTGAGAGCCAAATCTGAAGCAAGTAAGAAGGGCTGGTTTGTCCATTCACTAGGACTGCCATAACAAAATATCACAGCCTGGGGGGCTGAGGCAGCAGAAATCTATCTTCTTACAGTTCTGGAGTCCTACATTAAGGTGTCGGCTAGTTTAGTTCCTTCTGAGATGTCTCTCCTTGGCTTGCAGATGGCCGCCTATGGCTGCCTTCTCACCGTGTCCTCCTGTGATCTTTTCTCTGCGTGTACCTCTGGTGTCTCTTTTTGTGTCCGAATTTCCTCTTCTTATAAGGAATCCAGTATGATTGGACTAGGGCCCACACTAATGGCCTCATTTTGACTTAATTACCTCTTTAAAGGCCCTATTTCCCAGTACAGTCACATTCTGAGATGCTAGGGGGTTAGGGCTTCAGAATTTGAGGGTGACACAATTTGACCCATATCAGCTGAGTTTGCCAAGGCTGGTTGGTTTAGAAAGAGTATATGACTTCCAACATGGCTTTATTTCCTTCTTCCTGCCTTTACTCCCACCATCCAGAGCCTTGATTGAACACTTCTAGCCAGTACCTATGGTGACTGAATTAAACATAAAGTCTCTCTAGAATAAACCTTCTCCAATATGGTTCAAAGACCAACAGCTTCATATCTCTTAGAGTACTTCCTAAAATGCAGATTCCTGGGCTTCCAGAAGCCTTATAAATACGAATCTCTCAGAAGTAGAGCCTAGGAACCTGCACTTTCACAAGAATTACCTCCCCAAGTAATTCTAAGGAACACTACACTGTGGAGTTATATCACTATCAATTGGAGATAGTTGACTTTACAAAACCAACAATTGGGCTCTAATTTTTTTAATATGCTGACATGCTTTTTAATTAAAAGTTGCCAAGAGAAAACAAGCTGCTATGGGTGAACTGTGCATAACCCACACTATTTTATTGATGTTGTGACCAATAGGGATGGTCTAATACTGAAGCATTATCAAAGATTTGTCATTATAAATTATTGTAGTCTAAATGTAGGAAATCCCATGAGTGTGGGTTGAACATGAGAATTTTATGCATCATGCAATTCTTCAGAGAAAAATCAAAGAACACAATTGCTTTAGATATCCTTTCTAAAACCAATGAGATTTTATATATGTATACACATACATACATAGTATTATATATGTATGTATATCCTGATTTCACATATAATAGAGTGTCAAGAAGGCTGCCTACAGACTTCTGAGGATTTCCCTGCAGTTTCTGATCCTGTATTCACCCCTAGCTCCGTATTCAAGTATTAAACATCTCCATCTTGAAGTTCTTTGCCTAAACTCAGAACAGAGAGTATCTCACTTGCCAACTTTCTTCCTAAACTTTGTTTTTCCACTGTGTTACTTGGCCTTCTCTCTCTGTTCACCTCTCTCTCTCTCTCAAATTATCTCCCATACTTCTCCCCTTCATTCTAATTTCCAACTCATCTCAAATTCTTTTTCTACAACTACCTGGGCAAGACTAAAAAAATTATGTTACTAAATTATATGCAGCGATTTAACTCTCTATTCTCATCTCAGACTGGGCTCTGGGTCTTCCTTTGAATTAAAAAGGAAAATCATTCCATCCATATTTACTGAACATCTACCAGCAGGCCCTGTTGTAGGTGCCCGAGGACCTCTTTAAGGTGTTCCTGCAACATGAGGAGAACATCCACCTTCAGAACAAAGAACAGGTTGAAACTTAGAATTTGAGATTTTCTTGCACTTGGGTGAAATTGAATTCTTAGGCAGAACCCTCTTTGCAATTTATTACAAGTATTTTTTTTAGGTTCTTGTTGCATTTCTTTTTTTATTATTGTGGTGAAATATATATAACATAAAATGTACCATTTTAACCATTTTTAAGTGAAAAATTCAGTGGCATTAAGTACATTCACAATGTTGTGCAACTATCACCTGCATCCATCTTCAGAACTTTTTCATCTTCCCCAATTGAACTCTGTACCCATTATACAATAACGTCCCATTCCCCCCAAACCCCAATCCCCAGCCTCTGGTAACCACTATTCTACTTTCTGTCTCTGTGAATTTGCCTATTCTGGCTATCTCATATAAGTGGAATCATGCAATGTTTCTCCTTTTGTGTCTGGCTTATTTCACTTAGCATGATGTTTTCAAGGTTCATACATGTTGTAGCGTGTGTCAGAATTTCATCCCTTTTTACGGCTAAACAATAGTCCATTATACGGATATGCTGTATTTTTTTAATCTATTCTTCTGTTGATAGACATTTAGGTTGTTTCCACCTTTTGGCTATTGTGAATAATGATGCTATGAATGTGGGTGTACAAATATCCGTTGGAGGCCCCTGTCTTCTGTTCAGTGTATACCCAGAAGCAGAATTGCTAGATCACATGGTGATTCCATGTTTGACTCTTGTTGTGCTTCTTGTTATTGCCCATGGCAGGTGTACATCAGCACCAGACAGGGAGTCAGAAAGCCTGAGTTTTGGTCTTGGCTCAGTCACTTATGACTTGGACAAGTAACCTAACCCTCCTACTTTCTTTCCTCTTCTGTAAAAGAAGGAGCCTGGACCCTGCTCCCTCCCAGTCCTAAGATTCGTGAAATGGATATTGAATCACGTAATACTTTATTTCAAAAATGCCTAAATTACTGAAGGTACAATCTTCATTTTTACATTTGTTTCCAAAGTTATTCTTTGGTAACATACTATCTTTTGTATAGAGAGGTATAGCTACTAATATTTGGCATTTTAGCAATAATTCTGACAGCCTCATCCATCCCTCCATACATTTACTTACTTTAGGTGCTTGAGATATAAAGATGAATCTGAAACAAATTCTGCTCTCAAGAATCTTTTAATCCAATGGCAGAGTCAGAGGGAGAGCAATTATTTTCCTCTTCTCCTTCTCCCAAATGTCGGGGAGAGGTCACATTTTGGCCCAGGACTCACATCCATGAAAACTTCAAATGCTAGGCTTCTTTTTCATTTATTTTTTTATTTTAATTTTTATTGAATAAATTTGATATGTTACATTGTGTAAGTTTAAGGTGTATAGCATGTTACTTTGTTACATTTATATATTGTAATACGATTGTGAATGTAGTGATATTTATCACATTAAGTGATTATAATACAATATTATTGTTTATCTTCATTACGCTGTGCATTAGATCTCTATGGCTTATTTACTACTCGTTACCGGATTGTACCCTTAAACACCATCACTCTTATCTCCCCTGCAACCCATCCTCTGGTAACCATCATTTTACTCTGTGTTTGACGGGTTTAACTTTTTTAGATTCCACATATAAGTGATATCATACAGTACTTCTCTTTCTCTGTTTGGCTTATCTTGCTTAGCATCAGGTACTCAGGTCCATCCATGTTGTCACAAATGGAAAGATAGCCTCCTTTCTCGTGGCTGAATAATATTCTATGTTGTATATGTACCACATCTTTTTTACCCATTCATCCATTGATGTGTATTTGGGTTGTTTCCGTATCTTGGCTATTGTGAATAATGCTGTGATAAACACGAGAGTGCATATATCTTGCCCAAATCGTGTTTTCATTTCCTTTGGGTATACGCCCAGAAGTGGAACTGCTGAATGATGTGGTAGTTCTATTTTTAGTTTTTTGAGAAACCTCCATATTTGTTAGACAAATTTATATTCCCACCAACAATGTATAAGGATTCCCTTTTCTCCACATCCTTGCCAGCACCTGTTGTCTCTTGTCTTCTTGATGATAGCCATTCTAACAGGTGTGAGGTGATGTCTCATTATGGTTTTGATTTGCATTTCCCTGATGGTTAGTGATGTTGAGCATCTTTTCAAGTGCCTGTTGGCCACTTTGATGTCCTCTTTGAAAAAAATGTCTATTTATTTCTTCTGCCCATTTTTTATTTTTTGCTGAGGAAGATTTGCCCTGAACTAACATCCATGCCAATATTCCTCTATTTTTTAGTGTGTGGGCTGCCAGCACAGCATGGCAGCTAACAGAGTAGTGTAGATCCACACCTGGGAACCAAACCTGGGCCGCTGAAGCAGAGCATACTGAACTTAACCACTAGGCCACTGGGGCCGGCCCTTTGGACCATTTTTTAGATGGGATTGTTTGTTTTTCAAATACTGAATTTGAATATTGAACTCAAATTGGGCTTCTCAATTTTGATATTGAAAATTAACCATACAGTGACAGAAATCACTAACAATATTGAAAGAAAAGGATATCATACAAATGTAACCTTGTGTCTCATTACTACATCACACCTCTGTAGCATTATACATTAATATTTTAAATAAATGCTGTAATTACCTTGTGATGAGCAATATTATACTAATTGTGTGTATGTTAAAAGCATTAATTTTCTACGTGTAAATATTTGAAGAACACCACAATATCTGTTATTCTGAGTATCAGATAGGATTGTACCTGGCAGAGAGTAACAAGGATATCCAACAAACAGTACCCTAAACAAGGAAGATAAACTTCTTTCTCCTATAACCACAAGGTTAGAGGGAGGCAATTCAGGACTAATGTGGCTACAGGAGAATGCTGTGGCACACCCAGATCCTTTTCCCTTTCCTCCTGGGCTGGACTACATTTCCTAGACTTCTTTGCAGTTAGCGTGGCCATATAATGGAATTCTGGCCAAAGAAAAGTAGGTGGAAGTGATATTTACTACTTTCAATTCCAGTTTGTAAAACTTCACTGTGGGAACTCTCCATTCCTTCTCTTCCTCTCTCTGCTGGCTGCATGTCCACACGTGGGGTGAGCTGAGGAACCACGTTGATGATGGTAGAGCCTCCACTAGCCTGGGTCCATGAATGATGACATGGAGCTGAGCAATGCCTTCTACTCCCAGACATTTTAACTTCCATGCATAGTAAATAAGCCATTATTGTGTGAGATTTCAGGGCTTGCCTATTATGGAAGCTATTGTCACCTTCACTGGTGAAGATTATATCAAGAGACCAGACTCTATCTGTCTCCCTTGTCTACCCCTGAGCTTGTGGCTTTCATCGTCATGATCACAAGATGACTGTGTCACCAGCTACCAATGTCTGCTTTCCAGGCAGAGAAAAGAAGACCAGGGAAGAGTAGAGATGAACCTTCTTAAGGACTTTTACGTATCTTTTGGTGGCTAGGCTTGTGGCATGTTACTACTTCTAGTCGCAGAGGAAGCTGGGAATTTGAATATTTTCTTGGCTAATCTCTGCTATAGAGAGACTTAATGTTGAAAATTAGCAAAAACGTACTATCCTCTCTTTTGGCATTTCATCTCAACAACCTCGAAAGTGACTTCTTTTGTCCCTGAGAAGCCCAGTTTGAGTTTAAGCAGCTTCTTCAGTCCTCCTGCCCGTGGGGGGAGGTCAATATCTGGCCACCTGATTGGCCAGCCTGATCTGGGGTGTGGTACCTTGGTTGGTCCTGGTCACTTCCCAAGTTGTAGCTTTATTTCATCTTGTTTCATCTCCCCTGTTGGTCCCAGTTCATAGAATGTTACTTCTGTGTTTGGTGTCCATTCCTGGTTTTATTCCTGCCTCTTAGAGCTGTACTGCCCTCCAGGAAGACAGATAGGGACTGCCTTAAACTCAGTGGAATCCTGCTACCCATGAAGAGACCCAGGTCTTGCTTATCCAACCACCTGGACTTCTAAGTGTCACTCACCCACAGTGACCCAGGATCACTGAGCTCTCTGCCCTGCTGGGCTGCCAACTCTGCCTTATGTCTCAGATGCCCACCATCTTCCAGGGATGGGACTGGGAATGCTCTGTGCCTTATGCATTGCGGCCTTGTTGTCCATTTGGCTGATGCACCATTGTTGGCTGGGCCCACTTCCCTCTTTGTGTGTGTGTGTGTGTGTGTGTGTGTGCGCGCGCGTGCACAGGTGTTGTTTAGGGAAGGCTTGTTGAAGGTTCTGAACTGGGCTGTGAAAGATGGTCAGGATTTGGGCAAGTGTTGATGAGATCTTTCCTGGTGACCCGAGTAAGGTGCCGGGTAGGAAAATAGGTGTGGCAGACACTGTCACTACTCCACTTTGTTATGTTTTGCTTCCAATGGCTCTGCACCTTTGACTCTTTGAGGATTGCCCTTGGACTATTGGAACCAGCTTTGCCTCCTCACACAGAGATCCAGAAGGACCTGGAGTTTATATCTCACCTTCCCTGCCCCCACCCACCCAGCCCTAAGCCAATGATTGGCTGATGCAGGAGTAGGAAGGCCTAGCAGACTTTGCCTCTGAGACTTAATTTAAACTTCAGACTTCCCTGCTGGGACTGGCCCATGCTCCCTCTGGCCCCTCCATGGGTCTGTGTTGGAAATCACACCGCTTCTTGGCTTTTTCCCCTCCGCTGTCTAACTTCCTCAGTGAGTCACCTGAACATGAATCCTCATCTCAGGGCCCCTGGGGAACCCCACCTAAGATAGTAGGAGCGTGTATGGGGAACAGAAATAGCTTGCTTTAACTGCAGTGAGGCAAGGTAAGTTGAGGCAAGGTTACAGAGGGCTTTAAATGCCAGCGAGGCGTTAGTGATTTATTCTATAGGGCATGGGATGTCATTAACAGTTTTTCAATGGTGAATCAGCCTGTGTATGCCGGGGATTAATAAATAAGAGTGGAGGGAATCTGGAGGCATTAAGCTGGCTAGAAGGCCGTTTTAATAATCCTGAGTTAGTGAAGGCTTTAAATAGGTTTGTAGGATGTGGCAGCAGGAGGTGAGGGATGCGGACACATGTGAGAGGGATTTCGGAGGCTGTGTTGCCACAATGTGGAAACTAACACTGAGGATGGAGGGAAGGACGCATCAAAACTGATGCCAAGTCCTGAGTCTTGGTGTGTGGGAAGGTGTGGGTGCCATGTACACAGAAAGAAGGGCTGGTTTAGAAGGAAACGGTAAATTTGATCTCCGTTTATGGTCTGTCATACTGAAGTCACATATTTTAACCCAGAATTAATATTTCTTTCCCTTGCGTGCCTCATGATTTATCTTTCAGGAGCAGACGGTCTTTTCCAAGTCAGCATCTTGCATAATTCTTAGATTATTATGGCTTAATTGGTGTTTGATCATTTTTAGCCTCAGCTCTTCAACATCAAGGGAGAGTTTACAGGGGAGACAAAAAAGATCTCCTCATTGCAATGACAGCAAGTTTCACTGAGCTGTGTGTTGTCTTCTTTTATAGGTTCTTGAAGGGCATGCACTGCATTTAGATAACACCTAATGCTGATGGAGCAGCGAGCTGTGAGAATTGAGCTGTTAAATGGTTACATTTAACAGTAGGGCTGAGTATACTGTACATATTAAAACTTAACTGTGCCCTCCTTCATGATCCTATGATATACTAATCCTTCTGCAGAAGCAGAATGGGTGAACTTGCAGACCCAGAAATTTGAATAGCAAAGACACAATAAAAGCAGTGTGTCACAGAAATCATTTTTCTTACACAGTACTGAGCTTTATCATCAGTATTTTCTGAGGGTATATTTTGCCTAAGATAATGAGCCCTTGTGCTAAGAACTGGGAAATACTGAAAGGTGCTCACTTCTAATGTAAACACGAGTGAAATGCACCATCCCAGCAATATCGCCACCATTGGTAGCACATCTGGGGTTTATTGCTTTCAAATTTCCGTGTTCCTTGTGGTAGATGATAGTGCTAGAGACCCAGAGCAGAGAAACAGCTGAGCCCACCCAGAATTCGGGGAGCTAATACATTGGTATCATTTTAGGCTGCTGCATTTGTAGTATTTTGTACTAGACTCTGAGGACTGGAATTTGCTTGCCCTTGGAGAGATATTTGCATTTGTGAGGGAAGGGGGGATGACCTTGTAGGGACCTGAAATTGGCCACCCCAAGATATGTCTCTTTGGCATCAGGATTGTTTGGGGCTGATTGCTTTCGATAAACTGGGACAGGGAGGGAGGCTCTGGGGGATGGAACTTGCCCTTGTTGGGACACATTTACATTTGTAAGGTAAATCTCTGTCTGTAAAAGGTGGCTCCCTCTCTGTACCAGGAAGAAGAAAGGAGATGACCTTCTCTCTAGTATAGTATTTTGTTACTGCAGCAATAGAAGATGAATACAGGACCAGAAGTGACAGTGCGTCATGGTACATTTGGGCTACCACAACAAAAATACCACAGACTGGGTGGCCTAAACAACGGAAGTTTATTGCTCACAGTTCTGGAGCCTGAAAGTCTGAGGTCAGGGTGCCGGCATGGTCGGGTTCCAGTGAGAACCCTCTTCCTGTTCCCAGACAGCTGTTTTATTCCTGTGTCCTCACATGATGGAGAGAGCGAGGAAGCGAGGGTCTCTTCGTCTCCTTACTAGGGCACTAATCCCATGGTGGGGGCTCTATCCGCAAGACCTAATTACTTCCCAAGGGTCTGACCTCTAAATATCATGCACTGGGTATTTAGGCTTCAACAGATGAATTTGGGGGACACATTTTCAGTCCCTAGCACAGGGAGATGGATCCAGTCTCATTTGATGGTGTGGCGTTGGGTTGGGCGATTTGGGGTGTAGGACTGAATCTGTGGTAGGGACATCTGTGAATCCAGTGGAGAAGGTCGGGACACCAGACCAGAGTAGGAGAGGACAGTAACCCAGGATGGTGGAATTCTCTGCAGGTTCAGGGACTTCTAACTCAGCTGCCTTGATCCTGGTGGGTGGCAGACTCATCATGTCAGCACCATGTGAATAGCATCTGCACTTGATTGCAAAGAAATCAGTTATACTTTTGGTTACTCCCCATTCTCAAGCCTAACTGTCCAGTGTCTAATTCGTTTGCAATTCGTTAGCACCCTTCCAGAAAACCAGTTAGTAAAACAAAACACCGGGTTGAGAAGAGAAGGGTTCACTCCACCACCATCTCTTTTCCTTGATACAGCATTTTAGGAAATAAGAGATGTCTCTCAGTATCCCACTTGAAAACTGTGCTGGGGAATTTGGTCAGAAAAACTGATTTTCCAAGGGAGAGAAGAATTAAGATTTGTTATTTTTATCTGAAAGATTGTTGTGATTTTTTTAAAAAAAGATAAAGCCTAAAACCAACTTCCATTTTATCTTGTGATACCACTTTGAAATATTTAAGATTCAAGGGTTCTGTGCATAATTGTAGTGGCTGCTTGATGGGAACCCAATGAAAGGATGGCAGGATTGCTGGTAGATGCAACAGACTAAATGCCTTCGTGCTGAACACAGCTGTAACACAGCCCTTTGCCCTGTTCTGAGCAATTGTTTGCAGTGCAGCCATGAATGCCGGTTCTTCTATCTCAAAGGCTGAATAAATCGCTGTGTTCTCCAAGCAACTCTTGTACCTTTTCTTCAGTTACATCTGCACAGAGCAAAGGTTGTGAGCTCTCAACAGCTTACCTATTCATTAGAACAGGAATTGCTCTGGGGTCCCCAACAGGAGCAGTCATTAGAATAGCTTCTGAGAACTCTCAGTTATCCCAGAGGAACATTTCTTCCTTTGCAAGTCTGAGCCATCTTTGGGATTGGAGATGTCGCGTTCAAGGTGTTACTGGCATTTTTCAGTCTACATTGTGTATGGGTGGGTGGGTGGGGAATGACAGTTATTTGTAATATTTCAAATTGCTATGCAGAGGGTGGTCACTTCCTGGATATGATTCTGTTATTGAGCAAGGGCTCACTGCCTGATGCACATGGAAGCCAATACTATGGCACCAGCTTTTGAGAAAAGAAAAAAGCTTTATTGCGAGGTCAACTGGCAAAGAGATGGGAGGCAAGGCTCAAGTTGGTCTCCTGGATCCAGTGTTTGAAGTAAAATTTAAGGGATTAGGTAGGGCAGGCTGGTGTGCTGAAGCACTGGCAGGACAGATTTTGATTGGTAGGACTTTAAAAAGGAACATTTATGGTAAGGTATGAAAAGGGGCTTTAGGGGGCTGGCCCTGTGGTGTAGTGGTTAACTTTGGCATGCTCAGCTTCAGTGGGCCAGGTTTGTGGGATGGGGGTTTGGATCCCGGGTGAGGACCTACACTGCTTGTCAGCCATGCTGTGGCAGCAGCCTGCATATAAAGTAGAGGGAGATTGGCACAGATGTTAGCTCAGGGCTAATCTTCCTCAAGCTCTGTCCCATCCACCCCCCAAACCCAGAAGATTTGCAACAGATGTTAGCTCAGAGCAGATCTTCCTCAGCAAAAAAAAAAAGAAAAGATTTAACACCAGATCTTCCTGGACAATGGACATCTCACTGCCGAAAAGGTTCTGGCTTTCCAGTTCCGGTCATGTCCTCCTGTCCTGCTGTCCTTCGGTTCTGTGTGTGGCGGGAAACTGGTTCTGGGTGTTATTTCAGGTCAAAACTTTCTCCTCTACACATGCTTCAGCTACATGACTTGCAGTTTTGGCTCGCTGCCTCTGCAAGATAACTTTGATGTTCTGTTATTGATACGATAGGGCAGGTTTGAACTGGTCCTGTGGTTACAATTCTAGGGTACGTCAAGATCTTACCTGCCTAAAAATGGCACCTCTGATGATCTTTGTTATATCCTGAAAATTCCAACCTTTGTTTTCTTTGTTTGTTTGTTTATATATGTGTATACCCTATCTACTTCCTAAAAGGATGAGAGGCGTCTATGCGTTCAAACCATTTAAACGAGAGCCAAAAGCTAATAACTGAAGAATGAAAAAGTGATTTTTTTAATCAGAAAATTTGCGCTGAGAAAAAAAATGAAAACCGAGGACAAGATAAACTCTGAGCCTTCTGGCAGAAGGAAGGAAGTCTCAGTGGGGGCCAGAGATGCTGCAGAGGTGGCAGCTGTGGGAAGACATGGGCAGTCCTAGAGGACACTCCAAGTCACATGGAAAGTGTAAGAAATGCCACAATATTATTTTCTTCCTACCTCGATGTCCTCTTTAATTCAAGAGCTATTCAGGTGTGTGTTTTTAAAATTTCCAGGCAAAAACATTTTGGGATTAAAAAAATTCTACTGTGGGCATTGACTGGGGACAGTATGTATCAATTTTTTGAAATGTCCTGAGCTTTGTGTGGCTCATTACAGAGCTAATTTTTCAAAATATGAAGTAGCTGTTGGGAAAGAATGCACATCTTCTGCTCTGAGGATCCATACAAAACTTCAATTGTTCAGTCTTGTTAGTTGGGTAATTAAAACCCTACGTATTCTTCCTTGACTATTTATTTATTTTTGGTCTGCTTGAAGCATATATTTCAAAAGAGACATATTAAGATTGTTCAAAGATTTTTGCTCTAAAAGAACTTTGAAAAAATTTCCCCTCTTCTTGAACATTTTTAAGTTGGCATTTGAAAATATTCACTGTTAAGTTTAAGCAGTTCCGAAGAATGTAATTTCTGACTAACAGTAAATATAAGTGCCCCTCACTCTCCAAATCTGTTTAATTCCCAAACTTTGGATGCTGAATAGTGAGAGATCAGAGAATGAGGGATTTATCTGAAATCGGAATCCATCTGGTTCTTGAGCTCACGTGTGAATTGGGATAGTGGATACTGACATTGCTAATAATGCGGTTCCCAAACGACAACCAACATACAGAAAAGTGAACACAGCATAATTCTTCAGTCCATGAGCTTCTACAAAGTCAACACACCTGTGTCATCAGCACCCAGTCAAGGAAAAAGTGTTCCCAGTCTCCAGAGCCTCTGAGCCCCTTCCAGCCACTCCCTGCTCACCCCTGAGGAGCCACTGTCCTGACTTCTCACACCACTGCTTGGTTTGCTTGTTTCTGAACTTCATATGAATGGAATAATACAGCCTGGCTTCTTCTGCTCGACATTAGTTTGTTAGATTCAATTGTGTCAACATTTTCAAGGAAATCTATTAATTAATTGGATAAATGGAATTTATCCAATGAAACTTAAATATTGTAATGATTTGATATACACTCTCATCCTCTACAATCACATACACGAACAAACCTTTCTTAAACATTGGGAAGAATCTCTGTTTCTTCTTTCTCCTTGACTTGAATTTCCATTCAACTTCTCCACTGAATTTTATCCTAATATAATACGATTTTATGCTTGAAAGTCTTTGTTGCTCATCCTGTTATACATGTTTGCAATAAAATTTTGTCTACCGATTGAAAATCTTGTTTCCTATGACTACAGGCTCTTAGTGATGAGAAGTTGACTCTATATTTAGTTATAATTTAAATTGGAACATAATTGATCAAAGTAACAATATATTACAAATTTTGATAAATGATTGTTAAACATAAAACTATATTTTATGGGAGTTGTTTCTTAGTAGTTGGGGTAGGCAGAATAATGGCTACCCAAGATGGCCACATCTTAATCTCCGGAACCTGGGCACATGGTAGGTTCCATGGTAAAGGGGAATTATGGTTTCAGAAGGAATTAAATTTGTAATCTACCGACTCAGAGATGGGCAGAGTATCCCGGATTACCCAGTGGGTCCAATGTAATCACAAAGGTCATTATAAGAGGAAGGAGGCAGAAGAGAGGACAATAGAGATGGCAGCGTAAGGACTCTACCTGATGCCGCTGGCTTTGAAGATAAAGGAATTGGAAAGGAGTCAGAGTGTGAGCAGCCCTTAGGGGCTGGATAAAGGCGGGGAAATGGATTCTCCCCTCGTGTCTCCAGAAGGAAAGAAGCTCTGTGGACACCTAGATTTTAACCCAGTGGCACCCATTTCAAACTTCTGAGTTCTGGAACTGGAAGATGATAAATTTACCTTCGTTTAAACCACTAAATTTGTGGTAATTGTTACAGGAGCAATAGGAAGCTAGTCGGGTAGTTGAATATAATCTATTGCTAAGATGAGATTGGGTGCAGCATCAATTTTATTTTTAATTCTCTTAATAGGAAGTAGAAAGTCTAAATATTTTATGAGATAAACTAGTATGAGGAGTGACTATATTTGGATTTAAATTTCATGGTATGATTTAATGAAATAATTTTGTAACTGCCTCGGACTGCAATAAATCATGTAAATTTTTTCTTCAGAGATATCTTGAAAAATGTAGTATTTCTGGAAAAATTCCAGTTACATTAAAAAATCACATGCTTTATAACTTTTGCTATTTGAATGTTTTTCTTTATAGCTATTATAATATCCTAAGCACAAGTATTAAGAGCAGGTGGAAAGAATTGCTTAGGTTTAAAAATATGGAAAAAAACATTTTTTGTGTTCAATATTTCTTACAAAAGCTCTTTGCTCTCCTGAGAATTCTCCTTTAAGATTGATACATCCTCTGACAATGGTCTGGGAGATGAGAGGCAACACAGATAAAAAAATGTTTTACTCCTACCATACCACTCCACTCTACATCTAAGTTCAGAACATCCCCAAAGGGCTCAAAATTCTTACTTTCTTACAAGATAACAGTTAACAAATGTGTACAATGGGGCCTGGCCCTGTGGCCAAGTGGTTACAATTGTGTGCTCTGTTTAGGGAGCCAGGGTCGCTGGTTTGGATTATGGGCGTGGATGTATGCACTGCTCATCAAGCCATGCTGTGGTGGCATCCCACACAGTAGAACAGAATGATTTACAACTAGGATATACAACTAGGCATGCACTGGGGCTTTGGGGAGAAAAAAAGAGGAAGATTGGCAACAGATGTTAGCTCAGGCCCAATCTTCCTCACCAAAAAAAAAAAAAGAGAGAGAGAGAGAGAGAGTAGGAAAAAGAAATGTGTATAATGCAGGAGGAAAGACAGGGGCCCTCTCGGGTGTGTGTGTTGGGTGCAGGGCTATGGAACTCTATTAATCATTAGGGAAGTCTCCTCTCTTGTTTGGTAGCTGGAGGGTTTTTTGGTTGGTAACACCTGGGATGAGGCAGCTGCTATCAGCAGTTCCCCAGGGAAGGGAGGCAGACTGGGAACCAACACTCACAGCAGCTGGGGGTGGATGCACTAGCCTGTAAGAGTCTGGGTGGGATCCCCTTGGTGTCTACAGTTTTTCTCTTGTAAACTGGATATAGTTGATTGTATGCTTGCCTGTATGTGTTTTAACACAAAACTGAATGTTCCTTGTAATACACCAATTTAACCTGACTTCTCTCCTACCTCTCAGATTCCATCAGCAAACTCTGTCGTCCTTCTCTTTAAAATCCCCCCAAATTCTATCATTCGCCATTGCTCCCACAAATACCACCCTAATCTGATCACCTGTGAGATATTGCCTGGACTGATGCAGTAGCCTCCAAGGTGACCAACCTCCAGCACTCCAGCCCTTTGCTCTGCTTTTTTCTTTTTTAAATAGCATCTATAGCTGAGATTCTATTGCACACCTATTGGATTATGGTCTGTTTCTTTACTGGAACGTAAACTTCACAAGAGCTGTTAATTGATGTCTCTAGTGCCTATAATAATACCAGTCACAGAGTATGCCCGTAATAAACGTGATGTTGAACTAAAAGAACCTGAGTCATATCTACTGGATTCACTGATTTGTTTGGGTTTATTTCTGTTGTCTTTTTTTTTTTTAAAGATTTTATTTTTTCCTTTTTCTCCCCAAAGCCCCCTGGTACATAGTTGTATACTCTTTGTTGTGGGTCCTTCTAGTTGGGCATGTGGGACGCTGCCTCAGCGTGGTTTGATGGGCAGTGCCATGTCCACGTCCAGGATTCGAACCAACGAAACACTGGGCCGCCTGCAGCGGAGCGCATGAACTTAACCGCTCGGCCATGGGGCCAGACCCCCCTGTTGTCTTAATTTGTGTTTTTCTTACTATTCTTTCTAATTGTCTTTAACTGGATATTTTTTCATTTTTCCTTTCTTACCTTCTATAAGTTTGAAAATGTATATATCTCACACCTGATTTTCTAATACTTACCCTTAAATATTTAACACTGTCTAGAATGAACAATTATCTAGACATGATGTGGAATGAATAAACTTTGTCTGGAATTATCTTTGTCCTCCGCCGCCCTCTGCTCTGCTGGTGCTCCCTCCTTCACCGTCTTACCTGCCTCATGGGATTCCATGCTGCATGGGCTATTTTATTTAAAACAAATATTTAATACTTACTTAAACGTAACAGTAAATTGGACTACTGTGTTTGTAACTTGTTGCTTTATAAATCTCGCCTCTTCCTCCTGGAACCGCCCTTCTCCCCACGCCCATTATTCTCATAGTGTTTCTTCCAAGGAGGGTCATTGGGTAGTAAACCTGATGAGGTCTTGTATCTGTAGACGTCTTGTTAAAGCAGATGTCAGGAACTTTTTTTTAATGGTCCAAATAAGTGTTTCATGCTTGCAGACCATATGGTCTCAGTTACAACTACTCATTTCTGCCACTGTAGTGCAAAGGTAGGGCTATGTATACATATAAAGACAACTTATATGAATGAGCATGGCTGTGTTCCAATAAAATTTTATTTATAAAAACAGATGTCTGGTCCACTGGTCATAGTTTGCTGACCTCAGTTTTAAAGGATAGTTTGAGTACAGAATTTTAGGTTCAGAGTTATTTTCCTTTAGCCAGTGAAGATAATTGTTCCAATATCTTCCTGTATCTACTGTTGTTGCCGAGAGGCCTGAGGTCAACCAGATTCTTTTTCCCTTGTAGATAATCAGTTTATTCCTCTCTAGAAGGTCTTAGGGTTCTTTATTTTAATGAAGTTTCTCCATGGATTTTCGACTGCCAATTCCCCAAAATGTCTGTTGAAAGTAACTTTTTGACAAAGCAAAGCTAAGTTTATTAAACCTACTGCAGTAAGGGAGATCATCACTTTGAGAGGATCTTAGCAACGTCTCGGAAGGGGAAAGTCAGGGGAAGTATTTACAGGGTTTTAGGGTCAGGGCGCATGTGATTCAAGGCAGGTCTTTCAAGGCAGGGAACTGATGGGGATTGGGCAAAGTTCCTAGCAGATAGTTTAGGTCTGGTGGACACAGTGAAGCTCAAGGCAAATATTGATATGTAAACTGTTGTTTGACAAATGAGCTATTTGCTTAGGCGTAAACACTGTTGTCCAGAGAGCACCACTGTTTACCCGGATGCACAAGCTATTTGCCCAGACAAATTGGTTTTCAGGAATTTCCTGAGGTAAACAACAATTATTTATTGATTTATGACCTTATCTTTCTGGTCAAGGATTTCCTGGAACAGATAATGAAGTCAATCACAAACAGGTGGTCTCAGTTCTTCAGCCCCCACCCCCCCATAGTTACGCTATGAGGACACAACTGTTCTCTATTCTCAATTATGTCTGAATCATTAAAAGTTTATCCTGCTGGGTAATGATGAGTTCCTTCAGAGACCTCATGTCTTAACTTTAGTTCTGTAAATTTCTAATCAATTATCTCTTTAAATTTCATTTTCACTTTCTCTAGGTTCTTTTGTAAGTTCTATTCTAGTTGTGTCTTATTCTTTTAAAAAAAAAACCCTTCTATGACTGCATTTTTCAATCCGCTTCTTTAGTTACGTTTTCCTTTTCCCATTCACTCTTTCCTCCTTTATCTTATGGTGTTGGCTCTCCTCAAATGTTTGATTCTTGATTATGTACCTTAATGTCAAGAACTCCCGTTACAAGATCTGTAACGATTTGTGCAGACTGGTTGAAGGAGTGTGGGAACTGCCAGTGAGGCTTGTACTCACTGTTCTTAGCGTGGCAGAGGCTTCTGGGATGTGGCAGGATAGGATATCTCACCGCTGGTCTTTAAGGCACACCAGGACACTGTCCCCTCTCTCTCGCTTGCGGAGCTCCTGTGCCCCCTGCTCTGTGGAAGGTGAGAGCCTATACCACTGCTGCTGCTGCCACCGTGCCTGGGGAGGAGGCAGGATGCTCAGGGGCTGCCTTGCCTGCTCCTCTTGCCTTGGTGGCTCTGAGCCGCCGCCTCCTTCTGAATTCCATCCCTTCTAGGTCTGGGGTACCCTTGAGGCTTTTAGCAGAACTCTCCCACCTTCATCTTGGGCTACAGTTTTTCCTCTTTAATCTGTTCTTGCCTACTTTCTAACTTGAAGAGATTCTCAACAGTTTCTACTTCATCTAGAGTTTCCTTTCTTTTTAATCATGACCATGTATTTGTTTACTTTTTTATGTGTCTATCTGATGATTTCTATGAATTTCATATAGGAGGGATTGACAATCTGTCATGGAATATTTGTTTTCTTTGTATCAAATTAAACGCCAAGCCACCATGTTATCTGGTTGGCAAAAATTTCATTCAGTGATTTTGGGGTACCCTCATTATGGAGCAAGGTCCTTGGTGTATTATATACAGAGATAGCTATCCTGGGGGCTGATCTTTGATCTTCTCTGGTCATCGTTGAGAGGCCCATTGCTCATTCTGCTACTTCTGCACCACCATGGATACAGAAGTCTTTGCCAGGGGCCGGCCCTGTGGCCGAGTGGTTAAGTTCTTGCGCTCTGCTGTGGCGGCTCAGGGTTTCGCTGGTTCAGATCCTGGGCGTGGACATGACACTGCTCGTCAGGCCACGTTGAGGCAGCGTCCCAGATGCCACAACTAGAAGGAACTGCAACTAAGATATACAACTATGTACTGGGGGGATTTGGGGAGATAAAGCAGAAAAAGAAAAAAAAAAAAGTTAAGTCTTTGTCAGGGTTGTGCCCTGTGCCTGAGGTCCAGTTTTTCTGTGCCCAACAGTAGCCTTTGCCCTGAGATCTAACCACCTTCCTCAGCCATTAGGAGGGACTAGGTAGTGGGCTATAATTCCTGCCTTTGCCCCTGCTCTGGTCTTCTAGTTTAGGGGACTCTTTCTTTGTGGGTTTTTTTTCATTCCTTCTACATCCCCCTACCCTTTCCCAGACGCTCATTTTCCTCCTTTCCATCCTCAGGATGAAATCTGCAGAAGAGTAACAGGGTTCCAGAGAAGTCTACTTCTAACGAAAAAACAGAGGCTTTCTTGGAGTTGGCAAGGAAGAATCTGGAGAATAAAATACATAGCTTTCATTCTTATTTGTCCCAGTTACTATTGCCTTGTGATAGACCACAAAACTCAGTGGTATAAAATAACCATTCTATCATATCCACAGATTCTGTGGATCAGGAATTTGGACAGGGAGAAACAGGGAGGGCTTGTTTTTGCCCCATGATGTCTAGATCCTCAGCTGGGAAGATTGGAAGGGTAATCCAAGGCTAGGGATTAGAATCATCTGAAAGTACCATCAGTTACATGTTTGGTGTTTGGTGCTGCCCGTCAGCTAGGATCTCAGCTGGGTTATAAAAGCAAACACTTGTACGTGTCCTT
Organism: Equus caballus; assembly: GCF_041296265.1. Lineage (NCBI taxonomy): Eukaryota > Metazoa > Chordata > Mammalia > Perissodactyla > Equidae > Equus > Equus caballus. The sequence continues at coordinate 90,112,525 of NC_091700.1, forward strand.
TTACAACCTCTCTCCACATGGGCTAGTTTGGGCTTCCTCGCAGCGTAGTGGCTGGGTTCCAACCCCCAGCTTCCCAAGGCAGTAGTGTGTGGCATTGTTAAGATCTAGCCTTGGAAGTCACAAAGAGCCACTTCTGCTTACAATATTGGTGGAGGCAGTGACAGATCCACCCAGACTCAAGGAAAAGGGACAGAGACCCTCCTACCATGGGAGGAGTGTCAAGGTAACATTGTAAGAACATGTGGGATGGGGCACATTGTGGTGGCAATGTTTAGAAAACAATCTGGCAGAGGCCGCCCCTTGGCCACAGCAATGCATCTTCCCTATACATGTAGAATATATTCTCTCTCTGCCTCAGGAACCCCCATATTAGCTGTTCTGCAGCATTGTCAAGGGGTAGCTTGGGTAGGGAGCTTTTGCCTACCACACGAATCGTCATCTTCCTCTTGAGACCCACCCAAAGTAAACCTGCCATCTAAGTACAAACTGTGCACCCCTGCAGATACTAAAAATGTATTCAGGACGTTAGAAAAAAAGACAAAGCTTCTATCAGCAGACCCAGAAAGGCCCCCAAAGAAACCTATGAGCTGATTAAAACCAGTGTGCTTGTATGCAAGTGCGAGGTCCAGTTCTAGCCCGCCTTTTCAGCCACGTTGTTCCTCCTGGAGAGACATCCAGGAGATGCTGCTGCACAGCAGTAAAAACAGACCCAACTTCCTATCTCAGATTATCTTGCCATACGCTATACACTGGAAACAAAAATGTTAACTTAGGTATCCGAGGGTGGTGAGATTATTGGGATTTTTTATTTTTTCAAATGTCCTAGCTTTTCAATTTTCTACAGTAAACAGTGTAGAAAACCACCTATGATGCCCTCTGTGTCAGACACCATAGATTTTTCTACCCAACAGACACTCTCTCTTCTTTCCCCTCTTTCTTACTTGCCCTTCTCTGTTCCCCTCCGGGCCTGAGGACTGGCCCTACATACTTGGTCCTCCTGCTGTCTGGCTTCTGGTTGGGTTTGGCCAATGGAGGAACTGGCTGGAGGTCAACAGACAGGAGGAGAGATGGTTGGGGTATTCTTTCCCTGTCTGTCTGTGCCATGGCCCTGGAGGTGACTGCATCGCCTGTGTGTACAGCCCCTGCTGGGCACCTACCCTCATGGCGCTAGGTTTCACTGGGCTCAATTACACCATTTCTTTTCTCTTCCTCTTTAGGCCAGGAGTGGTAACTGCTTCTCACTGCTCTTCCTGGATGTCTTTTTATCCCTTGATGGTTCCTTTAATGCTGCCCCAAACTCTCTAACTATTTCCTACATTAAACTCTCTCCATCATTCATCTGAGTGGTCCATGTTTCCTGCTGGCTGACACACCATCAAAGAATTGTGTCACATTGCACAAGTCCTTTACCTCTTGGGCTTCCATTTCTTCATTCGAAAAGTGATGGATTTGGACTAGACGAGTGTTTCTCAAACTTTGTTCCGTGTTAACTGTTCTTTAAAAGCGGGTTCCACCTGTGCACTGCTGATGTGAATGTAAACTGGTGCAGCTGCTATGGAAAACAGTGCGACAGTTCCTTTAAAAATGAAAAACAATTACCCCATGATCCAGAATTTTCACTTCTTGGTATGTATCCAAAATAATTTAAAGCAGGATCCAGTGTATTTTGTATATTCATGTTCTTAATAGCGTTATTCATAATCAAGAGGTAGAAGCAACCCAAATGTCCATCAATGGATGCATAGATAAACAAAATGTGGTATATACGTATAACAGAATATTACTCAGCCTGGAAAATGAAGGAAATTCTGCTACATGCTACAACATGGATGAACCTTGAGAACATTAAGCTAAGTAAGCCAGACACAAAAGGACGAATACTGTATGATTTCACTTATATGAGGTAGCTAGAATAATCAGATTCATAGAAACAAAGTAGAATGGTGGGGAGGGGAAATAGAGAATTATTTAATGGATATAGAATTTCAGTTTTACAAGATGAAAAAGTTCTGGAGATTGGCTACATAACAACGGGAATATACTTAACACTGCTGAACTGTACACTGGAAAATGGTTAAAAGGGGGAGCGGCCCCGTGGCTGAGTCGTTAAGTTCTCAGGCTCTGCTTCCACGGCTGGGGGTTTCACTGGTTTGGATCCTGGGCACGGACATGGCACTGCTCATCAGGCCACATAGAGGGAGCGTCCCACTTGCCACAACTAGAAGGATCCACAACGAAAATATACAACTATGTACTGGGGGATTTGGGCAGAAAAAAGAAGGGGGAAAAAAAGAAGATTGGCAACAGTTGTTAGCTCAGGTGCCAATCTTTAAAAAAAAAACATTAAAAAAATGGTTAAAAGGATACATTTAATGGTATATGTATTTTACCATAGTTAAAAATAAAAATAATTTAAAATATGTGCTCCATTTCAAAACAAAAGGAGGAGGCTGTTCCATGGCTGCATCTTGTTTGGAAAAGCTAGATGTTATCGTTGTTTTGTTTTGAGATTTATAGTCCACAAGTCCCCTGAGAAGTCTTGAGTAAAAAACCCTAATTTCTACTGCATAAGGCCGTTTCCTAGAATTAAATGACCATGGAGAACATATTTTAGGATGTAAGCGAAGGGGATAATCTCTAGCCCTGTTGTAGTTCTAAGTCCTGTGATTCTTTTCTGAGTCTGAAAAGATTCAACCTCAGACATCACTATTTCTGACACTTACTTGCAGCCTCTTCCTGAACTCAGGGGTTCTCTCTGCCGCAGAGGTGACTGGACAGTGGCAGATGGGGAAGAATCTTCTTCAGTGACCAGAATCTGGGCTGACAGCCTTGGGAGCCTGAAGTAAGCTGCATTTATTTCCTTGGGCTCCGTGAATATTGGGTGGAAGGAGGCTCCTCAAATATTTGAGGATTGCTTGAACACATGTTTGGTGTGTGAATGGTTTTCAATTGCATTCTCAGTTAAGAATACTAACGGGGATCAAATCTGAGGAAAATATACTCCTAAGAACTGTTCAAATTCCCTGTGGAATTTTGTCGTATTTTGTTTGAATGTTCTGTGGACTAGAGAATTTTTACAAGGGATTTTTTTTCTTTGTAGTTCTGTTTATTATACCAGGAGTCTGACTTGTGATAATCTGATACAGACCTTGTTCAGTCCAATTTTACATAAACAGTCTTTCTAGATTTTCTTCAAAAGGTAGTTATTTGGTAATCAGGAAGAATCCTCATAGATTTTATTTTAAAACAATACTTCAAGGAGCACAATAAGAACAGAAAATTCCAGAGCAATGATTATACCTTATTCAGAAGACACTTGAACCAAAATAAATATTTGTTCTACTTGATTCCTAGCATTGAATTGGCCTGGTAGGAAACCAAAGAAATTATTTGACTGTCATTGTGACACGCAAACTTTCTCTTCTTTACCCATCTCCCATCTCAGGGTTTCAAGAAGAGGGTCACTGGTTTCCCAGCCTCCTTGCAGCTGATTGTGTTTGACCTACTTGAGAAAACAGGAAAGCACTCAAGCAGTCATCTCTTAGCCTGGTTATTGCTGCTTCCTTCCTTCGATGTTGTGCTGTAAGAATATAATGTGGGTCTGTGGCAGCTGCCTTGCCAGTCATAAGGAAAAGGCCAGAACCTCACAGAGCCATTGACTCAGTGCTCCGGGTGGATCAGCTCTGGAATCACCTGTATCTAGACTTCTTACTATGTGTGATAACTAAATGCCTCTATTTCAGTAGATCCAATTCAACAACGTATATCGAGCATCTATAACGTGTTTGGTGCTGTTCTAGGTACTTTAAAGACATCAGTGAACAAAATCCTTGTCCTCATGGAGCTGTATTCTAGCCACTCTTAGCCAGATACTGTTACCTGTAGTTTAAAGCATTCCCTGATGTCGGTGGTGTAACCTAATCTTTTGCGGGTTGGGTGCAGTGGTGTGCTGAAGCTGGCTCCTATCAGCTTGCAAGAGCTGATTGTTAAATTCAGAAATTTGGAGGACTAGTTGTTAAACACAGCTATTATTAGAAGTTGTTTATATTTATCATTAAATCAATTATATTAAAAAACTCACCACTTCCTACTTATCTTACTATCTGACCTTTTGAGGTTGTTTGCATCTATTGTATTTGTGATACAAATAGTGTATAGTGGTGTGCTACAGTGCATCTCTTCCAAGTGCATGTTCAATGTCACTTTGGTAGCTTGAAATCTGCCATGGTGGGAGTATTTATGCCATGGATGTTGACAACTGCTACAAGTCAGGGCTTGATTTATTGGTTTAATGACCCTCTAGGCTTAAGAGATGGAGAAAATATTGCAGAATGAACGTTAAGATTGTCGCATCTGTAGCTGTTACATTGTGAATAGCACGAGCATCTGAGAAATACTCTCCCAGCATTAGAAAATTACTATCTGATTCAGCAAATGAGTTGATCATGTCATTGATGATCAAATGAAACTTTGATATAGTCTATCTTCATTGTTTCATCTTCCTCATTAATGTAAACGAAAATATCAGCCAACATTTTTGTCAAAACTACACTCATTTATCAGTTGAAGCCATGGTTTGACTACAGATACAAGAACTTGGCAAAAAAATCAAAGCATTCTGTGAGAATCAATTGGCTATATGGAATTTACAATGAAGAATATTGTATATTTTACTATCATTTGTAAGTTGTATGATACAGAACCTTTAAAACTGAAATTTAAAAATTGATAATAAATATACGTGAATATGTTTGCATGTATTTTGGAGAGCTGGTTCTTGAACATTTACCGGCACATCACTTGTTGGGTGGGATCAAGGGGGAATTGGGGTAAGAAAATGAATAACAAGGGGGATTGCCTGACTGCCGAGCCCTAGCCATTTTATAGGATTGCTCTAGAATCCCTGTTCTTAGAAGCCCACACATGAAGCCAGCCTCTGAATCTAGCACTGTGAGCAACCGTCCAACCTGATCAGAGAAGTTAATCTCACCCCCCTGGTTACTGAACCCACCAAATAGCCTCTCACAAGAAGGACTATAGAAACTATGAAGAGGGTGATTTTGATATGTTGTGAAATTTGGACTATAAAACTGTTCAAAGTATATAACCTCAATCATTCAGAGTTGGGAGCGTGCTCCCAAGAGGTCGTTCTGGATAATTTGTGAATGGTATCATTGTCTCGGATTGAGAATTTTTAAAAAGTACGATAATCATTGACTGTTTTCAATTTCTTGGTTTGCTGAAAATTTCATAACATTTTGCCCTTCATCCCATTTTTTATTTAAAAAAAAAATCCTCTGTCTTTGTTACAATTACCACGATTAGAGCATATTGACTGAACTTGAGTTAATGTAATATCTATTTAATTCGTATGTACATAAGAAATTAAAAAGCTATTCCTTTATGATTGACACTAGAAAATCTTAGTTCAAAAAGTGATTTTAGTTTATGCTATCAATACTAAGGGGACTCTCATTGGTGAATTTGTCAAATTGAAGCAATAATGGAGAGATTTGACCTGATTACATAGCTGTTTAGCCTCCCACTGAAGACAAGAGACTGTTTTTTTTGATACACTGCACAACTTCTTTCAGGACCCGTTATTCTGTTAAGCTTTTGGTAGGCAGAACCTAATCCAGAGATGCGATCTCCCTCGATTTTAGGAAGGCCTAAAATAAAAACTGAGTAAGGAAAGGAAGAAAAATCCCTTATGCAGACAGCAATGATAGCTTCTAAATGGTAACCCTTCACCTCCTGGAGAAGAGCCAGCTCGCTCTGAAGTCTCATTGGAATGAATGTTCCTTACAGAACACTTAGGTTTCATTTCCACCTTTGTGGAAAAACGAATCACAGTAGAGCAGAGAGAAGAATTGGCTAGATTCAGGTCCGTGTTTTCCTTCTGCTAAACCTGGGCAAGCCGTTTGACCCCTCAGAGCCCCTATTTCTTCATGTGGAATGGGTAGAATAATGCCTCCCACATGGGTTCTTGTGTTTTGTATGTGAGAAAGTGTTGTTATGGCCTGAGACTGTAACGGAACAGACTTTGAGCCAGACTCAAAGTTAAGTAAGAAATGACACTTGCCTTCAAGTAATTTACAGTCTAGCAGTCATCTGAAAACTGGTTTACTATGATTTAGGCATACTATAGTGATTTCTTGCTTACCGCTAATGGATATTGCTTCATTATTGTAGTGAAGAGAGTATGGTTGGAGCTCTATGGGGAGAAGAATGGAGACATATGTCCTTTGGAACAATGTGAATGTGCTTTGACCTGATCAAATGGAACATTTTGAGATTAAAAACCTACTAATAACCCTTCTTCTCTTATTCTACCCCAATCTGCAACCCTCTAAAATAAAATACAAAACCACACACTCAACATCAAAACTCAAAGTGGTTACAACTTAATTTTAAAAAATAGGCAAAGAATTTAAATAGACAATAGTTATGGGCTGAATTGTTCCTCCTCTCACCCCTCAATGAATATGTCATACAGATCCCCAGTCCCTCAGAATGTGACATTATTTGGAGATAGGGTCTTTAAAGAGGTCAATAAGGTTAAATGAGGTCACTGGGGTGAACCCTAATGAAATAGGACTGGCGTCCTTATAAGAAGAGATTAGGACACAGGCACAGAAGAAAGACCATGTGAAGACACAGGGAGAAGATGTCCGTCTACAAGTCATGGAGAGAGACTTCAGAAGAAACCAACCCTGCCGACACTTTGAACTCAGACTTCCAGCCTCCAGAACTGGGAGAAAATAAATTTCTGTTGTTTAAGCTGCCTTATGGCAGTCCTAGCAAACTGGCACATTGCTCCAAAGAAGACATGCAAATGGCCAATAAACACATGAAAAGATGGCCAACATCACTATCAAATGTGAACACAGCCACAGAGACACCACTTCACACCTATGAGGATGGTCCTAATTTTAAAAAAAGCAAAAGCCCAAAAAAGAAAATAAGAAGTGCGTTAAGACCCTCATATATTGCTGATGGGAGTGTCAAACGGTACAGCTGCTGTGGAAAACAGTTTGGCGGTTCCTCAAAAAGCTAAATTAACATCTGATCCAGCAATTCCACTTTTAGGAGCATGTCCAAAAGAATTGAAAAGGGACTCAAACGGATTATAGGCCGCTGTTCCTAGCAGCATTAGTCACAGTAGCCAAAGGTGGAAACAACTGAAGTATCCATCAACAGATGAATGGATAAACAAAATGGAGTACATCCACAATATGGAATATTATTCAGCCATACAAGGGAATGAAATTTTAATACGTGCTACAACATGGATGAATCCTGAAGATATTAGGCTAAGTGAAATATGCCAGACACAAAAAAACAGACATTTTATGATTCCTCTTATATGAAATATCTAGAATGGGTAAATTCAGAGGGACATAAAATAGATTAGAGGTTACTGGGGCTGGGGGGACCTGGGGCAGATGGGGAGTTATTGCTTAATGAGTAGAGTTTAGGCTTGGGCTGATGAAGTGTTTGGGAGATGGTTGGTGGTGATGGCTGCGCAGTTTGAATGTGCTTAATGGCACAGAACTTTACACTTAAAAATGGTTAAAATAATAAATTTTGTGCTATGTATATTTTACCATAATAAAAAGTTATTCTACCAAAAAAGGTTAAAATGGTAGATTTTATGTTATATACATTTCACCACAATTAAAAAAAATTAATAATGTAATATACCAAAGCCCACTGAATTATACACTCTAAATGGTTGAGTTGTATGGTATGTGAATTATATCTCAATAAAGCTGTTGAAAGGCTCCCCCCCCCCACCAAAGCTGTAGTGGTTGAGAAAAAGAAGGCTGTAGAGAACAATGGGCTAAACTGAGGAGCCCGCTGGGCTTTTCCTCTGCTGTGCTCCAAACCACTGAGGAGGTTCTGTGACCACGAGGTGAGCTGAAACTATCGGACAGGCTTTCTTCTGTTGCTGCCCTTCTCTCCTGATTCTGAACAAAGTGGAGATTTGAAGGCGCCATGTCCAGTGACGGCTTCCCTGGACTGACCAGCCCTCTGCCCCAGCTGGAGAACGGCATGTCTCACGTGTCTCAATCAGCCTCACATGTGGTCAGGTGCACCTGCTTTATGTCACCGCCACATGCACTCCTTTAGACTCTATAAATATGGACTGAACATCAATAAAGAGCCCAGCTTTGGGGCCTCTAAGCAGGATGGTTATTTACTGTTATATATTACGGTTCTGCACCCCCCAGGGCTGTAGGATAGGATTTGCTTTGGGAACCTGATTGAAAGGTAGTTCTTCATGATCATAAAAACAAGCTGAAATCATCTCCTGCCATCCAGCCTGCTGCTACCAGCTGCACGCTACGCGTTTACATTATGCATGATTCTTGACTGCTCCGACTGTAGGAAAAAGATACACAATTCCATTAGAGCTTCCCAGCGTTATGCTAAGCATTTCCAGGCCACTGCTGCTAATTAATGCTAATATAGAACTGCTTACATATTTATGTCTTAGTAGATGCATCATGAAGGGGGCAGAATGATCCTCTTATTTAGGGCTGATCAAGCCAATTTAGAACTGATTGGAAAGCTATGAGAGATGACTTTGCCGTGGATGGATTTGGCAGCACAGCTTCATGTTATTCAATGGGAGGGAACCCATGGAGACGACGCCTCTGCCAGAGCTGCTGCTGCACACACACATGTGCCCAGGCTGTTTTATGCTCTCCCTCTTCCCTGTCCCTCCTGCCACGTTGACAGCATTTGTTAACCAGTGTGAGCCTGGTACCTGCCTCCATTTTGTTCCACCATCTCTCCACCGTTTTGGGTTACAGCCTCCACCCTGAATCATGCAGGTAATGGCAGGGAACAGTGATCTCTTTTGTCCTTTTGTCTTTCTAGTCTCTCTCCCTTTTTGCCTCAACTCTGCTTTTCTTTCTGCTTAGAATGCACTCTTCTCTCTGTCTGCCTAAATGTACTCATTTTTCAAAGTCAAAGAGTGGCAGTGAGGGCCCAGGGAGAGTGAAAGAAAGAAGGAGGAAAAGCCAGTAGAAAGGAAGGTCGCTGGCTTGGTCACTGCTGTGGGCAACTGAGCTCAGTCCCACGGGCCCTTCTCAGGAGCTGCAGCAGAACCGTCTTCTGAAGGATGGTCTTGCAGACGCATCTATCCTGCGACTCCTGTCCTGGGTTGCCCTAGAGGGTAGTAACTTCTAGAACTCCCAACCTATGCATGGGGGTGGACAGAGTGGGCTCCTTCCCGGGTCTCAGAGAGGTAGGTGCAGGGTGAGTGTAAAGACCGTGGGAAAACAGTAAATTGAGTGGAAGTGACTTGGAACTACTGTCCACAGCTGCAGTGGGAATCTAAATTGAGGTGGGTGCAAGAGACAACTGTTACATCATCTGATAAACTGGAAGACGCTCCATCTCAATGGAAACGGTTCCATTGAGCCCCGGCCACCCAGGAGACGTGGATTTGAGCCCGCTCTCCTCATTCTGCTACCTTTTCTCATTTCTACCTTAAACCTCTCCCTGAGGTTTTCCTCTTCAGTGCTAACTGCCAATTCGGCCACAGCTCTTCATTCATTCATTTGAGCATTTACTGAATGCTTCCAATGGACCAGGCTCTTTGCTGGTACTGGGGATAAAAAGAGCAAAGGGAAGGGACTGTGTGTGTTAGTACCGAGACATGAAGACATGATCCCAGCAGCAGAGCACAATGGGAAGCAGGGTGCATAGGGTAAAAATGGCTCATTCCTAAATCTCATGAATATTTGTTGAGCACTCACTCTGGGCCAGGCAATCTTTAAGACACTGGGGATTCAGTGCTGTGCAAAACCCATGTGATCTTTGCTTCTCTGGGCTTGGAAGAGGGGATGGATGATGGTCAGGGATTGCGAATGCTGAAATAACTTACAGGGGGGAAGACCCTGTAGACTGGAGAAGTTCCCAGAGGGCTTTCTTGGAAGAGGTGATGCTTAAGCTGGACAAAGCTAACTAGGGTGGCAAAAGCAGAGATCTCCTTTCCCACCTCAACCCCTCTTGGCCTTCTGACGTGGGTGCTGTATGTCTGTGTATCACTTATCCATGCTGCTAAAATGGTTAAATGTCCTTCCCAGAGTTCCATCTCCATCTCCACAGCAGGACTGTGGGTCGTTGTGGGGAAGCACCGTCCTGTGTTCAGGGCAGCAAATCCATGAGCCCTGGGAAGCTGGAGAGAAACTTGGGACCTGAACTGAATGCAGAGGAGGCTTCTGGACTCATGATAAGGACAGAGGATGTGTAGAACTTCAAAGCAAGAGGAAACTCCCTGTTTTGGGCATTTTCCCTAATACCTAGACTTTACAAGTCAGTAATATGCCAGATGTTTTTTTTTGGTGAGGAAAATTGGCCCTGAGCTAACATCTGTTGCCAATCCTCCTCTTTTTGCTTGAGGAAGATTGTCACTGAGCTAACATCTGTGCCAATTTTCCTCCATTTTATGTGGGATGCCACCACAGTGTAGCTTGACGAGCGGTTCCAGGTCTGCACCCAGGATCCCAACCCCCTGAACCCTGGGCCACTGAAGTGGAGCATGCGAACTTAACTGTTACACCATGGGGCCGGCCCCACCAGATGCTTTTTTTGTTGGAAATTTTGCATGGGAGGTAGATGGCAACTAAGATGACACCTTAGTTGGCACGGGGTGAGAGATCCTAAGTGCTTTTAAAAATTCTATGCCAAACCCTGAATTGGGCCTAATGGAAGCCCCTAGAACATTACTTTTAGGACTCAGAATTTTATAGCACTTAGGGATCTTGCAGAGAATCTTCTGTGCAATTCCCTCACTATTCAGATGAGGAAACTGAGGCCAGGAGAAGGGAAGTGACCTTCCCAGGTTGACATGCTGGTAAGCAGTTGGATGGCAGCAGAGCCTGGAGTCCCACTGTGGGCTCTGACAAAATGCAGTGGGTGAGCAGGATGGATTACTGGGCACAGAAGCCCATAAGGGGCCTGTGGTACTCACAGTGGGGAAGCAGGTGGGGAATTACAGAATTCTCCAACCCAGGACCACCAGGTGCTAAACCTGGAGGAACATCAGAATCGCTTGAGAGGGTTTCTAACGCAAGATGACAGCTTCCTGGACTCCATGTGCTGTTGACTGAATTGTGTCCCCCACCCCCCTGCCTCCAAATTCACGTGATGAAGCCCCAATGTGACTGTGTGTGGAGGTAGGGCCTGTAAGGAGGTAGTTAAGGTTAAAGGAGGACACAAGGGTGGGGCCCTAATCTGATAGGGCTGGTGACTTTATAAGAAGAGGAAGGGACGCCATAACTCTCTCTCCGCCAAGTGAGGTCACAGCGAGAAGGCGGCCATCTCCAAGCCAGGAAGAGGGCTCTCACCAGGAACCAAATCAGCCAGCACCTTGATCTCGGACCTCCCAGCCTCAGAACTGTGAGAAATAAATGGTATTTTGTCTGTGGGATTTTTGTCATGGCAGCCAGAGCTGACCATACACCACCACTGTCCTTGCACATCAGCATGAGGTGCTGGGGCCCAGGGATCTGAATGTTTGACGTTTCCCAGGTGACTCCAATGCAGGTAAGTCTTGAACTTGTCTTGGTAAATACAGATACTTCAACCTTCTTGTTTGACAGCTGAGAAAACAAGCCAAGAGAGATGACACCACTGCTCAAATCTCCTGCCACCATGACCACTTCCTGTGGTCCTTGGCCTATCCATTTCCCACACAGCGGTTAGAGAGATGTTTAAAAACCTAATCTAGATCAAGACATTCTCTTGGTTAAAACCCATCAAGGGCTACCTAAGGTGAAATCTGAAACTTAAAAAAATTTTTTTTAATTAAAAATAGTTTTTAAATTTTCATTTTGAAATAATTGCAGACTAAAAAAATTAGTTGCAAAAATAGTACAAATAATTCCTATACGCTCTTTACCCAGCTTCCCCAAATGTTAATATCTTACAAAACTCAATCCAACTTTCAAAACCAGAAAATTAACATCCATGCAGAAGTATTCTGGAATATGTAGATCTTAGTCAAATGTCACTAATTGTCCCACTAATGTCATTTTTGGGGTCTAGGATCACATGTTTAGTTGTCTTGTTTCTTTAGTCTCCTTTCTTCTGGAAGAGGTCCTCAATTTTTCTTTGTCTTTAATAACCTTGACATTTTTGAAAATTAGGGGCCACTTGCTTTGTGGAATGCCTTCATTTTGAGTTTGTCTGGTGTTTTTTCATGATTAATTCAGATTATGCAGTTTTTGTCAAGAACACCAGAGAAACGATGTTGTGTCCTCCGTGCATTCTATCAGGGGGCATATAATGAGTGTACATGCTGCTACTGGTGTTACTGTTTATTATCTGGTTAATGTGGTATCTGTCAGGTTTTTTTACTGTAAAATTACTACTTTCAAAATACAAAACTGGTACCATAACCAAAAGACCCCATATGATCTGGCATCTGTTAACCTCTACCTTTCTATCTCCTTCTACTTTTCTTTTCTTTCAGTTCCTCAAATATGCCCAAACTCTTTCCTACCTCAGGGCCTTTGTTTATGCTGTGCCCTCTGCCTGGACCTCCCTTCTCACCTCCTTTGCCTGGCTGGCTCCTTCTCATCCTTTAGGCCTCAGCCTTGCTGGGCCCCAAAATCTAAACTAAGTCCTCATATAATTCTTCCTCAAAGTGTCCCGTGCTTTCCTTCACAGCATTTATCCACATTTTAAATTGCAGATTCATTTGTATAAAGTCTTTCTTCCCAACTAGATGGCAGGCTACGTGAGGGAAGGTACTGTGTCACTTTTGTTTACTATTATATATCTAGAACCTAGCACAGTGCCTGACAGAATAGTCACTCAATCATTATTCTTACTGAAAGGTGCCTAGTACAATTTTTAGACCCATTTCTAAACTTCAGTTAATACACTCTGTGTAAGGACCAGGAGTTTGGGTTAATTACCCCAACTTTTACAGTGGTTCTAAAGTGGACTGTGTTCCTTCTTAGATCTGTTTATGATTCTTGCTCTTAACACAGTACCATCAAGGACCGGGTAGGTTGGGGTGGGAGCCAGAAGGCACAGCAGCTCTCATGGGTCATGTCAATGAAGCATGCCCAAATTTATGGGATCTGGGAAGCACGCTGCTAGTATTTCACAATTACGAAAGCAACAAAATCAGCCAAGTCTGAACAAAGATTCCCCCCCGGCCCCTGCAAAGAAAATTTGAAACTTATCTTAATGAAATTAACATGAATAGCATCTGCCCCCACTTACCCCCAGTCTCTGTACACACACACACTCACAAATATACACGCACTCTCCCACCAGCTGCCACAAAGAAAGCAATCACGGTGGTTTGATTTCAGATCAATGTATTCCTCATTCCCCGCCTCAGGCTCTTTGTTTTGAACAGAGATTTAGAAAACCCCCTTTTTAAAAGAAGGCAATTGCTTTCTTCTGCTACGTTTTAACTATAAATGGAAATGTCCTTACCGGGTTCTGATGTGAAGGAGCAAGTCCGAAGCCCTCTGTGAACTTCTTGGCTGCTACCCAGCTGGAACTTGGGCAAAAATAAATGACACGGATCATATTTGCTTTTTCTCCTTTGGCTCCCTGTAATCCTGTACCCTACCTGCCCCCCACACCTTGAAAGAAATTCATCTACAGACTGCATGAAGGTCTATACTGGTGCGGCCAATCCCCTTCTCAGCTGGTTACCCCACTTTCCCTGGCACCCCGATCCATCACCCTTGACCCTCCTAGCCCCCATCTGTCCTCCATGAGGCCTGGGGCTGCAAGGAAAGATTTTTGTGGATTTCTGAAGCACACAGAGCACATTTGGGTCCAGGCACAGCTTCCTCTGAAGGCCGAGAGCTTGGAACTTCCCCAAGACGATGGACGGAGGGTTGGGTTAAGGTCAGCGAAACATCATTTTTCGTTGTCCTCGGCAATGCTCAACGTCAGCTGTGCCCTTTGCCTCCTGGCTGGGTGTTCATCACTTCGCTGCCTTTGCTGGTGGTCTCAAGCTGTAGAGGTCGCAAAACCTTTCACTGGGTGGGGTGGGGGCAATGAGATCTGTGCCCACTGATGCTGGGGGTTGCCAGGCGTTCAAGCTGCTCCTGCTGCTGGACTGCAGCTGCTCAGAAGGCCAGGCAAAGCCATGTAAGGTGAGAGTACACCTGTTCCTTTGCACTGGAGACCGAGGGAACCCCAAAGCTTGGCTGGCTTCTTCGTTTAGCAGGATGACGTGCCCCGAAGTGAAAGATGAGTATCTGCAGGATCCCATCATCCAAAACCCTGCAGAGAGGACATTGCTAGCAAAGGCCCCTCCGCAGACAGAACTGTCAGTGTGCCAGCTGGTGCTGGAGTGGATGGCACGTCCTTAATGTTAGGGGTCTGTTGGACACGCATTGCGCTGAGAACCACAAGCTCTTGGTGCATCCATGACAGCTGCTGGCTGTTTTCCAGTACTGCAGGGCTCCCTGCAACCGCGCATGGGGTGTTCCTGAAGAATCTGGAGTTGATTGGTGTGGAAAGGAGATAACCTTTACGTAGCCAACATACCTAAAGCTTTAGTTAGTTCACGCATTGCAGACTGGGTGGCATTGATATAGTCAAAATGCAATAGAGAATTGAGGAAATTACCCATATGATTCAAATCTCAGAAGACGGTTTTGCCCAAACAGCAGGATATTTCGTTCTAGTGAAAGTAATTGGGAACCTTGAATTATATGGCTAATCTCCTCAGTTTATTTGGCATTTGGACACACAGCTCATGTTTCCCGAGGCATTTCCCCCAAGAGATATGGCTTTAGCTTGTCCCCTACTCTCTCCAGTTCTTTCACACTTCTAGGTTCCAATATGTTGTGTGCCAGAAATACGGCTGCATGCAAGGCATTTGTGTTCTACCAAAAATTAAACTGTGCTTCACATTTGATTTTTCTCAGTGAGGACTGTGAAAGTGTGATTTGTGAAACCTTGTTACTGGCCTTTGGTATCTGGGTCACAGGCAGCATAAGCATTGTCTTTAGTAGATGCCTCACTCTGTTGGAGCCACTATAACAGAATTCCATAGAATGGTGGCTTATAAGGAACAGACATTTACTTCTCCCAGTTCTGGAGGCTGAGAAGTTCAAGATCAAGGCATTGGTGTATTTGGTGTCTGGTGAGAGCCTGCTTCCCAGGTGGCCGTCTTTTCACTGTAACCCAACATGGCACAGGGGCAAGAGAGCTCTCTGGGATCTTTTTTATAAGGGCACTAATCCCATTCATGAGGGCTCTACCCTCATGGCCTAATCACCCCAAAGACCCCCTTTCTAATGCTATCAGTTTGAAGGTTAGGATTTCAACATATGAATTTGGGGGTACATAAACATTTGGTCCTTGGTAGTAGGTGAAGAGCTATATCTAAACAGAGCCTTATGGTCATGCCATTAGTTTGGAAACTGAGTTGCTTTAAATCTGCAGTCATATACGAGAGGGAGAGAGTCAGAATTTTTGCCTTCACCCTCCCCCTTCCCTGTGGACGGCAGCCATAATAAGAGATTTTCTCTCTCTTCCCTTTGGTGGTCCTGAGGACTAGATGGTTGTCCCCAAACCGCCAGTCAGGTTCTCAATCACCTCCTTTTTTGGTTGTGTATTTCACATTCCCTGTTAGAACTAGAAGTATGTTTTTCTTGTTAGCTTGAATTTAGCAATTTTGAGACTGCTATGGCAGAATGACAGTTTTCTCTATGGTGATATGCCTGGGACTTGGTCAACCCTCAATAAATATACTGGATTGCATTAGGCACAAACACACACCATGGGCACTTATGTTTGCACAGTGTGTTTATTTTCCAAGTGCTCTCCTGATCTGTCATTGTGCGTGTTCTAATTTACAGCACCTTTGACTGACATGATCAGAGGTCTATTCTTCCAAGAATGAAAGAATTCATCTAAAGGAATTGACTGGTTTTATTGTAAGAATCAGTCACCATGAGAAGTCATGGAAGCTGGGAAATTCCCTACACACAGGAGAAGGCCGGCAATTGTTTCTATCTTTCCAAAGGACGAAGGATGGGTTTAATAATTATAGAGCAGCTCCTTTTACTGCTGTACCTGAAAGCAACTAGAATGCATCACTCCACAATCAATCTGTGATCACCCAGAAAAGTGAAAGGTGATGCAGAACAATCAGGCTGGATTTGTGTGAAGTAGCTCATGCCAGAACAGATGACTTTTTTCTACCAGGGAGAGAAGGATTGAACAGAACGAAGTGTGTTTGAAATGTCTCTGGGCTCTGGAAGCCCTTCCACACACTTTCATCAGCAGGTTGGGAAGATTTGGGCTGAGTCAGGCTACACTTAGGTAAAGGGTAAGTTATTAACAATTCTGCGTCAACCTGGAGAGGGGCACAATTGATTGGGACCTCACAGACGTCAACCCTATAGGTAATTTTGCACAATCATTACTGGGAGACAAGCCAAACCCGGTAACAACTCTCACCTCAAGACACACCTACATGACTCCTTTTTAGTGTCCCCACTCCTGCACTGGATCCGTCCTAGAATCCGTGAACCAGTGATAGTGGCAGCCAGGACTTACATCCACATCTCTAAAAACAGTGGAAAGGGGCAATTAACTAGATAGTCACCCCTTGTAGATTCATGGGGGTGGATTCTTGGATTTTTGCAGAACTGAAAACAGACATATTCTGTTTCATGGCAACCCTCCTTGATAAATCCCATTTAGATCTTGAAGAAAAGCCCCCCAAAATTGGCTTTTGATTTTTGTGACAGCATTTGGAAATTTGCAAGTCAATGGGAAGATTTAGAAAGCCTATGTGCCACTTGAAACATGTAGAATGTGCAATTTCAGGATACAGCTGACAGTTACAGAAGTGAGCCTGGGTGACACAGATATTCACTTTTTGTTGCTACAAAAAACACATTAGGAGGAAGAGAGAATCCTAGTTCTGATAGCCAGTGCTTCTTTACCACCAAATACATATCAGGCATTTTAAATGCACTATATTAATTATTCATCGTAACCTCGTAATGAAGACAGAGGTTATGCAAGATGCCCAAGGTCACAGAAGGAATAGATGGTAGATCTGGGACCCGAATTTTGGTTTGGCTGATTTCAACGCCCAATTTTCAACCTCCACCCCTCCCATATTTCATCCTTTTGAAATAAACAACATCAGCAAGCTGGTTTATAACTTCTCAAGCTCTCTTTAGACTTGAACAACATATGCATACATATGTAGGCTTTACATTCTTATTCACTTTCATGAAAATGGAATACACTTGCATAGTTCTTTGAAACTCATAATAAGGTTATATTAAGGATGTCTTGCATCTTTTTCTAAGGTCTAGAAAAGGCTAGGAAATAAGAATTTTCTCTTATTCATAATTTTTTTTTTTAAAGATTTTATTTTTTCCTTTTTCTCCCCAAAGCCCTCCGGTACATAGTTGTATATTCCTGTTGTGGGTCCTTCTAGTTGTGGCATGTGGGACGCTGCCTCAGCGTGGTTTGATGAGCAGTGCCATGTCCGCGCCCAGGATTCGAACCAACGAAACACTGGGCCGCCTGCAGCGGAGTGTGCGAACTTAACCACTCAGCCACGGGGCCAGCCCCTCTTATTCATAATTTTGAGAGCAGGAATAAAACCAAACAGACCAAGCACCTTTTTAAGGAGTAGCTCGTTAAGATTCCAGTCTCATCTCTCATTACTGGTCTTTTGAGGTGTTCTCCTTCTTGGATGGATTTTTGTAATACTAATTTGCTTTCAGATATTCAAATTTATTATTATAAAGCACACCTAATATTTTCTGATGTTTTAGTATACTCCATACTGTATTAAAATCTAGTTGTTAATTCCTAAGAGTTATATATTAGCTTTCTCTTTTTTTTGTAATTATGCTTTCTAGGGGTTTTTCTATTTTAGAAATATTTTTAAAGAACAAGTTTTGGTTTTTACCATTCTTTCTATAATTTTTATCTTTTCTATTTAATTAATTTCAGCTTTTATCTTTTTAAATCAATCCTCTTATTCTGTTTTTGACAAATTTTATCCTAATTTGAAAAACTTAGAGATAGTCTAATGTAGCAATTAAGTTCATGGACTAAACACTGATTGCTTAGGTTAAAGTCTGGCTTTGCCACTGACAAGCTGTGTGACCTTGGGAAAGTTATTCAAACTCTCTGTGCCTAAGTTCCCTCACCTTTAATATGAGTTGTTGTGAAGATTAAATGAGTTAATATGCATAAGCTCTTAGAAAAGTGCCTGGCACATAGTGTCTACTTGATATAAGTGTTTAATAAGAAAACAAATAAATCCCTTTAAATAATAAGAGCTGAGGTAATAATATTATTTTTGAAGACATTTTTAGCTATGGTTTTGGTGTGCAACCTTCCTTTCAGTACTTTCTGGATGATTATTTATTTCCATTTTTGATATATTTCATTATGAGACATTTTAAACATACAGAAAAGTTGAAAGAACCATGCAGTGAACACCACCACCCATTCTTCAGTGAACATTTGCTATATTTGTTGGATCACATGTACATCCAACTACCCATCCCTCTGTCCATCCATTAATCTGGCTTAGTTTTTGGATGCATTTCAAGGTAAGTTACAAACAAATTTTGGTATATTTTTTATAAAGGAGTCGATTGTGGGAGTGTTTCTTCATTCTAATAATATAAGTTTTAGAATCATCTTCTCATTGCTCATGTCTCATTTTACTAGAGTATGAACCAAGAATATGGCCTGTAAAGTTTCCACTTTGGGGAGGTTTTCTTTGTGGCTAGGCACATGATCAATTTTTGTAACATGGATACAAAAGAAAAGTTGTATTCTCTGCTGGTAGAAAACACGGTTCTCTATATTTCTTAAATTGTTCTTGTTGATTTTATTATTCAAATCCTCTGTACCATTATTGATTTTTCTCTACTTGATTTGTAAAATGCTGAAAGATGTATATTACGATCTCTTGCTATAATTTTTTACAACCCGTTCTTGTATTTCCATTCAGTTTCTCTCTTCTATTTGAGGTACTCCTCTATCCCATCCATGTTATAGATTCCCTGACACGTTGCCATCATCTATTTAGTGGAGCTATGGACTGAAAGAGTCATTGCTCACCACTGTTTCCTCTCCCCGCATCTTTCCCTCTCTTGGGGTGTCTGATCTCAGTCAAACTGGCATTTGGTTAAGTCCTTCCTGTTTTCCTCAGCTAAGGAACATTGATGGTATAGATCTTAAATCCTTGCAGGTATGAAAATAGCATCCTTTTGCCCTGAGAGCTGAGGGATATTGTGGCCTGATTGCTCTTCGAAACTGCTTATCTTTTCCCTTGGGTTTTCATCTCACTGTGTTTTGCTGTGGGTTACTAGCTCTTGATCTTTTGGACCATTAAACTGGTTCTCAGCCGTGATCATCTTCTTTTTCAATTCTTCTTAAATAAAGATATCAAGTGTCTTAGTCAGCTTAGGGTGCCACAACAAAACACCACAGATTGGGCGGCTTAAACAACAGGAATTTATTTTCTCACAGTTCTGGAAGCTGGAAGTTCAGGATCAAAGTGCCAGCATAGTTGGTTTCTGGTGAATGCTTTTCCTGGCTTGTAAATGTTTGCCTTCTCTCTGTGTCTTTATGTGGTAGAGATACACACAGAGAGGGAGAGAGAGCGAGCGAGCAAGCGAGCGCAAGCACTCTGGTATCTCTTCTTCTAAGGACACTAATCCCATCATGAGGGCCCTATTCTCATGGCCTCATCTAAACCTGATTGTCTCTTGAAGACCCCATCTTCAAATACCATGACATTAGGGATTAGGGCTTCAACGTATGAATTTGAGGGGAACACAATTCAGTCCATAGCATCAAGGATTTTTCTTTCTCTCTCTTAAACTTTCAGAACGTGTTTTAGGTATTCTACTTAGGTATTCTCCTTGAGGGTTCTTATTAGTCGTCTGTTAAAAGTTATCTTCTGGGTCTTCCTAATTCTCTTCCAATGGGAGCTGCCCCATCCAGATGTTTCACCACCAGGCCTTCCTATCTGCTGCTCTGTCTACCTTTTCCAGGTTACTGAGTCCTCTTAAACAGTTATAAGTTTACGTATTTTTAACCTGTTCACTTTGGTCGTTCTTTCAGCCCCCACACTGGTCAGGATGTCGAGGTCCCCTGAGCAGCGTTGAGCTGGTGAGCCCGCAGTGAACTAACTGGAATATTGCCAAGTCTGTCTAAGAGTGATGGAGTGACAGCCCTCCCCAGCCAAGGACTTAGAATTTAACTCAGCTCTCCTGGGGTCAACAGGAATGTTCAGCTCCTTCCACAACCTGTGCTACAGGTGGGCAGGTGAAGAACTTCCCTGAAAGCCCCAGGCTCTGACACCTGAGAGAATGCCCCCACCTCAAGTTGCTGCCTGCCCCTCTGTTTAGCCATGGGCTCCTTAGATCTCCCTGGACGCTGAGGAGAAGGGTCCATACCTGCTCTCTCTTTCGGAGACGCTGGGAGAACACATGGCCTCCGATGCACCCTCCAGACTCCTCCAGCTTGACTGATGATTTTTCTCCAGAGTGTTATGGTGGAGAGGATCTGAGAATGCACTCAAGCCACCATCTTCCTTCAGTTTCCTCAAGTCCATGCTCCTATCATAATGAGCATTTTGTCACGATTGGCTAATTTCTGTGTGACTGTGTTTTGTATCACGTTTATTTCAGGTGTGGAGATGGGGTGTTCTACCTTCTGTCAATAGATACAGAGAAGTATAGGTTTGGGGTGAGGTAGGTCCTGCGAGCTGTGTACAGAATCAAGGTCACTTGCATTATTAAACCTAAAGGCATTTTGGCATACAGAGGGTCTCTCAACAAGGAGAAGGAATTCACCGAGAACAGTTGTAAAGATCAACCAAGATGCCTTTCAGAAAACACCTGGGAAGCCAGGGACATTTTTGGACCAAGGAGGAAGAGAGTGTGGCAGCCATGGGCAGTCAGGGATTGGCTCAGCCCATGATGGGTTAGGGGAATGAGATGTCTAGGGGAAGAGTAAAGGTAGCATCAGTTCCCAGAGATAGACGATAGGCAGAAAATGGCTCCTGCTAGGTAAGGTGGGGCCAAGTCTGGACTAGTGGGTGACAGTGGGAGGGAACCAGTATCCCTCTGTGGTGTGCAGACAGCACATATTCAAAGGATCCTGACGGAGGGAGCAGGTGCGGGCTAAAAGCCTGAGAAAGGAGTCACTTTTGTAGTTTTCTCATTCAGAGGGAGCCATTTTGTAGTTCTCACCAAAGTGACACAGTATTAGCAATGACTCACTCTGCAATCCTGGGTAGAATTAGATCACAGAATAAAAGTTATTTTGGGGTGTCAATTGTGGTACTTAGGCAGAGTTTTATAATGAGATTTATTACCTATTGTGCAGTCTTGGACAAAGACAATGAAGATAGACTTTAAGAAAGTAACCTCATGGGGCGCCGGCCTGGTGACGCAGCGATTAAGTTCGCATGTTCCACTTCTTGGAGGCCCGGGGTTCACCAGGTCAGATCCCGGGTGCGGACATGGCACCGCTTGGCAAAAACCATGCTGTGGTAGGCGTCCCACATATAAAGTAGAGGAAGATAGGCATGCATGTTAGCTCAGGGCCAGTCTTCCTCAGCAGAAAGAGGAGGATTGGCAGCAGTTAGCTCAGGGCTAATCTTCCTCAAAAAAAGAAAAGAAAAGAAAAGAAAATAACCTCATGACTTTGTGCTATGTACAAAAGGCTCCATTGAGATATCCAGTTCTATTGTATGTACAGGTGACAATAATGGTAGGTACTCAGTAAATACTTATTGAATGAACACATGCATGAAGACGTAACTGAGTGCTGGAAACACACCAAGCTCCTTCTCTTTGGATTATTCAGCATGTTGATACCTCTCTCCACTCTGCTCACCTAATCTCAGTGACAACGTAAAACTACAGTGTCTTTTCCCATTGTGGGAGAGAGGTCCCTGTGATAGGTGTCTGAGTGGTCTAGAAGGCAGAAATTTTGACAAGAGGTCTGTGTGACAGCAATAGGCTGTGTGGTTTTCAAGGCTGGGACATTTTATAGAAGGGAATGGAAAATGTAAAATTCTCACTTTTGTTTTAGAATTTATATCTTGAATCTTAGCTAAAATAAACCAATAAATAAAATTTTAAAAAGGAGATAAATTATGATGTAAATAATGCCTTACATATCTCTGCAGTTTCCAAATGTGTTGTAATTGAATTGGAGGAGTTACTGAGAACAGATGCTAACCAATACACTACACATACCCGACAGTGAGAAAAATGACGGACTTCGCTCTACTTGCCCCAAATCCGTTTAAATTTTAAATTGTCTTAATTTTTGCATATTTTTTATGCAATATAATGGAAGTTTACAGACAGATCCCATGGAAAACAGTAGGTTTTGTAAAAGGCTTCAGGGCTTCAGCATGTGGTAAACAGTAGCCACACCTATTGCAAGTGACTATCCAATGGGGATGTGCTTTGCATCACATTTCTTTTAATAGAAAAACGTTATCTCCTACATAGCTCACCATTATTTACATTCTAATCACCCTCTAGTGATGAATTCAGAATGGAAGCATGTTTCATTAGACACTTTGCCATGGCAACTCTAGTTGGGTAAGGCCCTTCTGCTGGCTCTGTCGCTGGGCCTGGTGGCATGCCTCTCTCTTCCTTAGCTATCATTGGCCTCCCGCTAGGATATTCATCTTCTGCTGTGTACTTGGTGGCAAATGGGACCAGAAAACCCCTACAAATTCTCATTTGGAAAGAAGAAAAGATAGTTTGTCTCCAACTGTTGGAAGTACAATTAGACATTGATAGACAAATACAGAGCTGGATAAGAATGGTATTAATAAAAAGCTGTAAAATCTTGTTTCATCCAATCCGAGAAATCTAAGGGGATATGTCACCATTGACCCTGACTGAGCTCCCATCAGCATGGCAATTCTTAAATCGCCAGCTCTTTTGAAAAGGGTCCTGGGTTTTCAACCAGTTGTCAGGAATGACTGGAACTGTTAGTAAGAAAATCTGGCTTTGGTAGCTTTTTCGGCAACTACAAACAAAAAAAGAGGTTTTCGGAATTACTAGGACCAGTATAATTTAATAAATTTATATATGTCTGGAGAAAAGCTAGAACTGCTGAAGAACAAATGAACGTTGAAGCAGGTTTTACACACGTCCAAGGACTTATGTGACTCCATTACACACCCACTCTTGACTGACTTAGTCAACAGAGTGTCTACATGAGCTAAGTGCTGGGGAATGTTACAACAAACACCCGTGTCTTTGGATTGTAGACAGTCTTATCTATTATCTGATATAAAACTTGCCTTATCTTTAGGAGATTTTAATACAAGGGAAAAGAGAGGACAATAACAAGTAGAAAAAAAAGAGAGAAAGAACATAAACATAAAAGCATAAACATATACATACAAAGAGTAGACAAAACATCCAACTGTCGAAAACATTACAGAAGTGATGAGAGTGAGTGGAGTTAAAAAGGAGTAATCTGTACTAATTATATTAATTATATTAATATGCACACCTCTATTCATTTATATTTGATTTATTAAATTTTCAAAGCTTGTGCTAATACTAAACAGAAAGTTTTTTCCGCAGTCAGAGGGAATTATTGCAGTTTATTACTGTGTTATTGAAATGGAATAAAACTCAACAACTTTTGAAATGGAAGTGGTAGTCTTAGAACAATTGGTCTTTATTTTAAAGATCACAGATGTATAAATATAGACAATACTGAAATATCACAAATATATCACAGATGAAAGTGAAAGTCTTCCATATTACCACCCCTTACAATAGCGTTGAGCAGAATCTTGCAACTTTGTAATACATAGCTGATTTTTTATTTTTTTAAGAAGTTTTTGTATGAAAATGGATCATAATACACATAACGTTTTGCATTTGCTATTCACTACTTAAAAACAGTGTTGTGAGGGCTGGCCCCGTGGCCGAGTGGTTAAGTTCGCGCGCTCCGCTGCAGGCGGCCCAGTGTTTCATTGGTTCGAATCCTGGGTGAGGACATGGCACTGCTCGTCAGACCACGCTGAGGCGGCGTCCCACATGCCACAACTAGAAGGACCCACAACTAGAAGGACCCACAACGAAGAATATACAACTATGTACCGGGGGGCTTTGGGGAGAAAAAGGAAAAAAACAAAATCTTTAAAAAAAAAAAAACAAAAAACAAAACAAAACAGTGTTGTGAAGTCCTAGGGGATGACATGAGTCATTTGGAAGGTAGAGATGTGACCAACTGTGTGTGGGACAAAGGAGGGCAAGGGAAGAGGTCCCATTGACAAGGTCGGAGCTTGTTTTGCTGGAGCCAGAAGCAAGGCAGCAATCATCGGAGACCTGGGCAGCTCACCTGCAAGCCTTCATGTCCATTAATATGATCACATGTGTTAATGGGGAAGTTGACTTGATTTACATATCAATTCCATTAAAACGGCATATCTCAAGTAGTATAGTCTATGAGAAAGACAGCAGTGTTTGAGGAATATGGTTCTGCTTACAAACTGAATCAAGAAGAAACCAGAAGAGAGGGAAGCTCCAAGATGGGCCACGTCATTCCAATGTAAGTGGCAAAGAAAGAAAGAAACACCGTGTCTAAGCAAATCAAAATCCAGTGAAATTCTTCTTCTTCTTTTTTTTTTTTCAAACAAAGGCATTTGCTTTTTGCTTTTCTTTGTTTTACTCCAATTGCTGTGTCCTTCTGAATTCAGCTAAGATGAGCCCTGACACGGAGGAATGGTTCATGTCTCTCTGGCCTTCCCTGCTCCTCTTCACTTACACTCAGATAAGAGCTTTGGGAGATGGGGGCGGGGTTCTCATTCAGAGTTAGGAGACAAAACAGTGCCGGGTCGTGAATTCATTGAAACTAATTCTTGATTTTCCTTTGAATGTTCTCTGTTGGATTCGAGCTATGGAAGTGGCATGAGAAAAATGACGTCAGCGTGCTCCTCACTGGATCGTTCAGTGGTGGACAACTCTTCCTGCTCAGTTCTAGAAACTGGTTCCAGATTCAGTTTTCCATTTATCTTGATTACAAATAAAAATGTGCAGTCTATATATATCAGAGGATTCTGCGAAACAGCTCTCTGGAAAATAACAAAATTCCAAGTTGCTTTTGATTTCGTTTCATGAGCTTTGTAATCGAGTTAGTGAGAGAAGCATTTATTAAGTGCATCTAGAATAAAACAGGCACTTGTAGCAGCATGAGGACTGGTGACATGAGATGCGGTTTGTACCAATTATTGTTGTGACAAGTGATCCAATGTTCACTGTGAAAGATAATCTGTTTATCACATTTCATATAAGATTAATTTGAAGTTTTTTTATCTTTTCAAAGCAAAAGCTATACAATGAAAAATATACATATAAGATTTCCGTTACATAAGCAAACAAATAAAAAAAACCCCTGCATTGTTACATTTTCATTTTTTAAAACCTGATGAGCCTAATATTAATGAACCTAATGTTGGGAAAAGATGTTTTTAGTCATATTATGCATCCTGGGAGAAGCTGGGGAGAACAATTGTCTGATCGCTGTCCGCTGTGTTTGGTTACACTCTAACTCATTGACATCGGCTGCTGAGCTAAGTGACGGCTGCACATCCTCTTTCTTAACCTTTATATCAAAACCTTTGGGACTGCTACTGTTCGGCTCCCCACTCCACAGTTTGTTTCACATGACCCAATGGCCTCTACCAAAGCAAAGTAGAAAATGGAGAATTGAAAGTTTGACAAGCAATTTGATTTTTCATAGAGGCTTCTCTTTTCTCCCTACGCAACTCCTCCCCCACTAGATTGTTCTATGACCTCTGCTAGTCTGACTCGTACTCACTCCCCAGACAACCCCATTCATGCTCATGGTTTCATTTATGCTCTATGTAGATTTATATTTCCAAATTTATAGCTAACTCACACCTCTCTTCTGAGTGCCAAACCCGCATAGTCAATAGCTCATCAGCTTCTCCATTAGATGTCTAGTGGGCGCTGCCAACCAGCTGAACGTTCTCCAAACTGGGTTTCTGAGATCCTCTCCAGAGTCTGCTTTTCTAGTTGTCTTAGTCTGTTCAGGCTGCTGTAACAGAATACCATAGACATGGTGGTTTATAAACAACAGAAATTTATTTCTCACTGTTCTGGAGGCTGGAAATCCAAGATCAAGGCACTGGCAGATGCGGTGTCTGGTGAGAGCCTGCTTTCTGATTACAGACGGCATCTTTTCACTGTGTCCTCAAATGGTGGAAGGGGTGAGGGGGCTCTCTGGGGTCACTTTATAAAGGCACTGATTCCATTCATGACCTACCCTCATGACCTAATCACCCCCAAAGGGCCCCACCTCCTACTCCCATCACCTTGAGAGTTAGGTTTCAACATATAAATTGGAGGGGGACACAAATATTCAGTCTATGGCATTAATGCCCCCACTATCAGTAAACACACCACATTCTACCAAATTGCTCCAACAGA
Organism: Equus caballus; assembly: GCF_041296265.1. Classification (NCBI taxonomy): domain Eukaryota; kingdom Metazoa; phylum Chordata; class Mammalia; order Perissodactyla; family Equidae; genus Equus; species Equus caballus. The sequence continues at coordinate 90,139,023 of NC_091700.1, forward strand.
AACCTAGTTAGTCTTTACTTCTCCCTGTTTGTCACTTTCCACTTCCAATCAGTTACCAAGTTCTACCAATTCTGCCTCCAAAAGAGCTTAAAATCTTTCAGCGTCTCTCTCCATTCCCACTGCCATCACCTTGGATCAGGCCTCCATCATCTTGTCCTGGATTATGGCCATAATTTCCTCTCAAAATCTTTGAGGTTTTGAATTATACTTACTTTAAAGTCTTCTGTTTGCTCTGTTAACTCTGCTTCTGTAGAGAGATGTTTTCACTGGTTTGGTTTTCCTTGTACGTCTTGGCTTCCCGTTACTATTTCTGAGACTCTCTATTCTCCTACCTGCTCTGCTTATCTTGGCTTGCCTCAGGGGATGGTAACGCAGGTGGTGGAGTATTATTTGGATGGTTTACTTTTTGCTTTTGGGGGAATCCCTGTTCCTCCTTGGAGTTAGCAGCCACCTGGGAGCCCCGCCTGCCTTTCCAGTCTCATGCCCATGCTCATTCATTCATCAATACTCAACAAGCAACCGCTATTTGCCAGATACTCTTCTAGACTCAAGGGGTCCAGCAGTTGAACAAAACAGAGTTAACTGCTGCTGTAGCTGGCCGAGTTTGGGGGGGACAAGAGTAGCTGCAGTGCTATAAATGTCACCCTGCAAGGGGCCCAGGGGTCCTCCCACTGTTCAGATCCTTGGCTCAGAGCTTGAAGTTTTTCTTGATCTCTTTTGGGCTCTGATTTTCCCTGTAAAATGTATCTTATTTGCATTTCATCTCTTAGGAATTTATTTTAAAATTTCTTCTTAAATTAGGTGCTCAAATAGCCTTTTTGATCTAATCCTCTAAAATAGTCTTCTAGAATCCACTCCTGTCCCATTCTACCTAATCCATTCACCATCATCAAGTGATCCTTGTACAATGTTAAGTTGATTGTAGCACTCTCCTTCTTAAAACACTTCAAAAATGTCCTGGTGCTCTTAGAACTAAATCCAAAATTCTTGGCCTGGTCTACAAAAGCCCAGATGATCACGGCCCCCCTTACCACATCTAGAGCTATTTTCCACCACGAACTCTCCAGCTAAACTGTTTTCTTAATTGCTGAAATATGCATTGTTTCCTATAAGGAAGCCCAGGTCACATAGAAAAGCAATGTGCTGTTATCTCTGCTGACAATCTCAGCATCATCCACAGACCTTGGATCTTGGCCAGCATCATCCACAAGACCTGTAAGTGAATAAGCCTTCAGAGGATTCCATCCTCCAGCCTTTGAGTCTTACAGCTAAAGCCCCAGGCATTGTGAGCAGAGATAACCTGTCTCCACTCTGTCCTGTCTGAATTTGTGACCACAGAATCTGTGACCACAATAGTGGTTATTCCACAGTATGGTTTTGTGGTCATTTGTTAAGCAGCCTTGGCAACTGGAACACAAGAATACACAAAATTGGATTAGCACATGAGTTGCCTCGTCTGCCCCTTTGGCACACTGGGTCCTAGCTCTTCAGATACTGGAATGTACATTGGACCAAAGAGACCTAGAAAGGCCATGCAGCATGGCTCAGGAAAACAACTCAGGCTCAGGTGACCCACGTTCTTTATGCTCACCTACCACTTATACTGCTTCTAAGAGAAGACGTGGTTATTGGTTTGTTGCAATCCTGCATGTATCCTTGTTATGGGTTGAATCATGTCCACTAAAAAAGATATGTTTAAGTCCTGACCCCCAGTACCTCAGAATGTGACCTTATTTGGAAATAGGATAGTTGCCGATGTAATTAATTAAGATGAGGTCATACAAGAGTAAGTACACTGGGTCCCTAATCCAATACGACCAGTGTCCTTATGCGGAGATGGCCATGTGAAGACAAACAGGCACAGAGGGAAGATGATGTGAAGACACAGAGAGAGAAGATGGTCTTACAGTTGGAGTGGCATCTACAAGCCAAGGAAGGCCAAGGATTGATGGCAAACACTTCAAGATAGAAGAGGCAAGGCAAGATTCTTCCCTAGAGCCACCAGAGAGAACTCGGCCCTCCTGACACCTTGATTTCAGACTTTAGCCTCCAGAACTCTGTGACAACACATTTCTGTTGTTCTGCATCACCCAGTTTGTGGTACTTTGTAACAGCAGCCCTGGGCAATGAATACAACCCTTAGGAGAGGAGTTTGCACCAAGCTCCCTCAAAGGCAGCTGATCTCTCTTGTGCTTCTTATAGCTAAGATTGTTTTTGCCTTTTGTATGGTGAGTAGTTTGACTTTATCTGACACATCAGCTGTGTATGTGATGAAAATTGGGGCATCATAAATTCAGCTTGCAGTCTGACCATTTCAGCAAAGCAAAACTACTCTTCTCTTTTCTTCTTTTCTGCTTTCTTTCCTTTTTTACTTGAAATTCTCTAATAACAGTGTCTGATGGAAGGTAAGCCCTCCATAAGTGTTAATTCGTCCATCCATTCAACCACCCCTTAGTTCCTTCATTTTCCTTCTTTTGCTGATGCTTTTGAACGTCCATCTTCTACGCTTTCAGACACACTTGGTTTTCATCTTTAAGAACAATTTTTATTTAAGCCTTCTGCCTTATTTTCTTTCCTTGAACAGTCTTTACTTCCTCCCCTATTTCCTCACTCCCTTCTCCTTCCTTAGCTCCCTGACATTGGCGCTTGACTTTATCATTATCATGAAGCTAATCTCTCCCAGGTCACAATGATTTCCTTGCATGTGTCCCCATCTCTCTTGGCCTTTGTTTGTTCTCTCTCTCACCCCTTTCTATTTACAATACGGCTGTTTAAGCTTAGCTATCTTCTTTTTTTTGTTTTCTTTTGTTTCTAACAAGCTTTTTTAGGAAGAATAATATACCTATCAAAAAGTGCACAAATTATAAGTGCATAGCTTGGGGAAGTTTCACAACATGAAAGTACCCTTGTAACTGCTACCAAAATCAAGAAATTGAACATTCTTAGAACTCTAGAAGACCCCTCTTTGTCTACTCTCATCCTCTTCTCTAAAGGTACCAAAATCTTAATTCCAATACCACAAATTAGTTTTGCCTGTTTTAAAAGTTTACATAGATGAAATGATACAATATTAATTATATTGTTTGTCTTTTTGCTTAAGATTGTCTATGAGATTCTATCATATTGTTGTATGTAGTTCACTCATTTTCATTGCTGTGTAATATTCTATTATATGAATATACCAAAATGTATTTCCATGCTCTACTGTTGGCAGATGCTTGGGTGGTTTTCAGTTTTTGGCTCTTATGAACAGCACTGCTATGAACCTTCTTGCACATGTCTTCTGTAGTGTTATGTGTCTATTTCTACAGGATAGGTTTTAGGAGAGGAATTGTGTCATATGCAGAAGTGCACCATTGATGAACATTAACAGTTTTCCAAAGAAAAGTGTACCAATTTACACTTTTACCAGCAATATTTGAATGTTCAAGAGGCTTTGCATTCTTGCCAACGTTCAATATTGTGATTCTATTAAATTTCAGCTCTTCTGGCAGATGTACAATGGTATTACATTGCATTTTCCCTGATGACTAACGAAGTTAAACTCCTTTTAATATGTTTATTGCTCATTTGAGTGTTCTCGTATGAATAAGCCTGTTCAACTCTTCGAGAGTTTGTATTTTGTGATGTCTGTCTTTTTGTTAATCCAACTGTTATTTTAAGGTTAGTACATTTTGTGTCCTGTTTAAGAAAGTTTTTCCTATCTCAAGGCAATAAATATATTCTCTCATTTTATCTTTTATGAACATATTATTTTACTTTTCACATTTGGATCTGCCTGGGAACGATTTTTGTGTATGGTGTGAGGTAGGGAGAACAGATTCACTTTTTTTCCAAGTGACTATCCAACTGACCTACACCATCTACTGGTCCACCATTTTTGCTCTGCAGTGTTGCTTTGTCATATAGTAAATGTACTTAGATGTTAGAACCCACAAATTTTTGAATGGCTGTATTATTGATGCTTTACCAATTAATTATCCTAAAAAATAAATAGACAAACCAAATAACCAATAAACCTCTCACCTGACTTCTCTAGGTAATATTTGACCATGAGACTTCTAAATAAGAGACATGAAGGAAAGAGCCTAGACTATGGACTTAGGCCATTTCTCAATCTTAGCTCACTTTTTTACTCCTGATGGCTTTGTGGAAGTCATTCACCCTCAGCTTCCTTACCTATGAAACAAGAATAATAATAACTGGTTATAGGGATTAGAAATTGCATAGCTAACAAGGCCTGGCACAGAGCTGGCTCTACAAGTTATAGCAGTTACTAATACAGTGAAACGTTCAGGAAGGAGGGATTTGACCATCCATTTTGGCTTCAGAAAGATCCTAGTTGTCTTTGGAACAAGGAAGCTGCTTCCATCTATCAGCTTTGTTTGGGGAATTTGAGGTGGCTGAACATATGCTAGGGACTATGGATTTTTTGGCTCCTGACTGCCTTTGACTTGAGAAAACCAACAGAGACTCAAAGATAGCATCAGTTTGAGACAACACACGGAAACCTTTCCTGCTACTTCTACTGCCTTTCACGTCAGTACCAAAACAAACTATCACTTTGCATTTCACAGGGACACAAAGAATATTTAGATAAAATTGCTGCAATTAATTATTTATTATTGCTTTTCAATTTCTACCAAAGAAAGAAAAGCATTGATGTAAAAATAAAACAAAGTAAAATAACATTTAAGAATCCCCAGGTGAGGACATTTTCCCAGTGGAAGTTTGGCCTCAAGATTCTTATGTCACTGCTGTTACAGCTCTCAAAAGCTTTGGTCCTTCCCAGCTAACCAGGAAGGCCTGGACATACCATAGTGCACATATTTAAAAAATAAAAATTTTTTATATACCTATTGCTTTCAGGGTTATTGAGGTTTTGTTAATCTTTATGTCAGAAATCTCCTTAGAAACCTAGAGGGGAAAAAAAAGATTCTTTACAATGGGATAGGAGAACTTTAGATCTACGATGTTTCACAGCCATCTTTGCTCCGGGCTCTCCCACTAAAAATATAAGCTTTTGCACAGCAAAGGAAACCATCAACAAAACGAAAAGACAACCTAACAATTGGGAGAAGATATTTGCAAACCATATATCAGGTAAGGGGTTAATATCCAAAATATACAAAGAACTCATACAGCTCAACAACAAAAAAACCATCAACCGAATTAAACAATGGGCAAAAGATCTGAACAGAGATTTCTCCAAAGAAGATATATGGATGGCCAACAGGCATAGGAAAAGATGCTCAACATCATTAGCTATCAGGGAAATGCAAATCAAAACTCCAATGAGGTATCACCTCGCTCCAGTCAGAATGGCTATAATGAACAAGACAAGAAACAACAAATGTTGGAGAGGATGTGGAGAGAAGGGAACTCTCGTACACTGCTGGTGGGAGTGCAAGTTGGTGCAACTACTGTGGAAAGCGGTATGGAGTATCCTCAGAAAATTAAGAATAGATCTACCATATGATCCAGCTATCCCACTGCTGGCTATTTATTCAAAGAACTTGAAAACGCAAAGGCATAAAGATACTTGCAGCCCTATGTTCATTGCAGCATTATACACAACAGCCAAGACTTGGAAGCAACCTAGGTGCCCATCAAGGGACGAATGGATAAAGAAGATGAGGTATATGGACACAATGGACTACTACTCAGACATAAGAAATGATGAAATCCGGCCATTTGTGACAACATGGATGGTCCTTGAGGGTATTATGCTGAGTGAAATTAGTCAGAGGAGAAAGTCGTATACTGTATGATCTCACTCATAAGTAGAAGATAAAAACAACGACAAACAAACACATAGCAACGGAGATTGGATTGGTGGTTACCATGGCGGGGGGAGGGCAAAAGGGATGATTAAGCTCACATGTGAGGGGATTGACTATAATTAATTTTCGGGTGGTGAACATGATGTAATCTACACAGAATTCGAAATATAATACTATGTACATCTGAAAGCTATATAATGTTATAATCCAATGTTACTGCAATTAAAAAAATAATAAAAAAGTAAAAAATCATATGAAAATATCTAAGTTGGTAGTAAAGGTAGAAATGTGGTGCTTTTTGGATTTATTCTATTGAAAACTAGGAGTAAAATGATGGAAACAAACACAATTTAAAAGTGTCTGTTGGGTTTCTAATATTCATCTTTGTTTACTTTATTCTGAATGCACATGTGAGGAGTTCTGGATCAGAGAGATTCCTCATTATTGCTCAGTAAATAATGAATGTGTCAACTCCTTGTACTGGTGCTTACCCCTGGGTGGCATGTAGGAATCAATGGGGACTTTTCCCACATAAGTAGTGGATACGTCATAGGCAAGGGGGGAGGAAAAATGATTTATCTCTGCTTATAAAGGGGAAGGAGTCAGCTGCCGTTAATCCTAGATCCCGGCTTTTGATATGTAAATAAAATTCCCCTAGGAGCCAGGTAGCCACTGTGTGACCTGGCTTTTTCACCCAAGAAGATAACTCTCCAAACTTTGGAGCTAACTTTGGTGCTATCCCAGAATGCAATGGTTTGGCCTTTGGGGAGATGAGAGAAGTTTTATTAACTATTCTGATCAGAGCAATTAAGTAGACAAATGGCTGCAGACCCAGCTCTCCTGGTACACGGAGAGTCTTGGAAAGTCGGGGCTTTCATGGACACGCTGGATTGTTCCTTCCATCTGGGATGCTTGCTTGTAGAAAAGGAATCAGCGGGGTGACGGGATCACAGAATCATTACTACTAGGATGAGTGAGGAATATATGCTGACTGTTGGTAGGGTGGGGTGGGAGAGACTTCCCTCTGTTGTAGCAAAAAAACATCTTTTTATGAACACTTTACCGACTGTCAACATGACAAAAACAAAAAGGGTCGATGGCTAATAATTATGATGTATACCTACCCCCATTACTTCTTTCATCCAATCTGTTTAGATGAGTTGCTTCAATTTTTTTTTTATTAATGTTATGATAGATTACAACCTTGTGAGATTTCAGTTGTACATTATCGTTAGTCATGTTGTGGGTACACCTCTTCCCCCTTTGTGCCCTCCCCCCACCCCCCCTTTTCCCTGGTAACCACCGATCAGATCTCCTTGTCAATATGTTAACTTCCACCTATGAGTGGAGTCATATAGAGTTCGTCTTTCTCTGACTGGCTTATTTCGCTTAACATAATACCCTCGAGGTCCATCCACCTTGCTGCAAATGGGCCAATTTTGTCTTTTTTTATGGCTGAGTAGTAGTCCATTGTGTATATATACTATATCTTCTTTATCCAATCATCAGTTTCTGGGCATGTAGGTTGGTTCCACGTCTTGGCTATTGTAAATAATGCTGCGATGAACATAGGGGTGCAAGGGACTCTTGGGATTTCTGATTTCAGGTTCTTAGGATAGATACCCAGTAATGGGATGGCTGGGTCATAGGGTATTTCTATTTTTAACTTTTTGAGAAATCTCCATACTGTTTTCCATAGTGGCTGTACCAGTTTGCATTCCCACCAACAATGTATGAGGGTTCCTTTTTCTCCACAACCTCTCCAACATTTGTCACTCTTGGTTTTGGATGTTTTTGCCAATCTAACGGGTGTAAGGTGATATCTTAGTGTAGTTTTGATTTGCATTTCCCTGATGATTAGCGATGATGAACATCTTTTCATGTGTCTATTGGCCATATTTATATCTTCTTTTGAAAAATGTCTGTTCATGTCCTCTGCCCATTTTTTGACCGGGTTGTTTGTTTTTTTGTTGTTAAGCCATGTGAGTTCTTTGTATATTATGGAGATTAACCCTTTGTCAGATAAGTGGCTTGTAAATATTTTTTCCCAATTAGTGAGCTGTTTTTTTGTTTCAATCCTGTTTTCCCTTGCCTTGAAGAAGCTCTTTAGTCTGATGAAGTCCCATTTGTTTATTCTTTCTATTGTTTCCCTCAACTGAGGAGTTATAGTGTCTGAAAAGATTCTTTTGAAACTGATGTCAAAGAGTGTACTGCCTATATTCTCTTCTAGAAGACTTATGGTTTCCGGCCTAATCTTTAGGTCTTTGATCCACTTTGAGTTTATTTTGGTGTGTGGTGAAAAAGAATGGTCAATTTTCAATCTTTTGCATGTGGCTGTCCAGTTTTCCCAGCACCATTTGTTGAAGAGACTTTCTTTTCTCCATTGTAGGCCCTCTGCTCCTTTGTCGAAGATTAGCTGTCCATAGATGTGTGGTTTTATTTCTGGGCTTTCAATTCTGTTCCATTGATCTGTGGACCTGTTTTTGTACCAGTACCATGCTGTTTTGATCACTGTAGCTTTGTAGTATGTTTTGAAATTGGGGATTGTGATTCCGCCGGCTTTGTTTTTCTTGTTCAGGATTGCTTTAGCAATTCGCGGTCTTTTGTTGCCCCATATGAATTTTAGGATTCTTTGTTCAATTTCTGTGAAGAATGTTCTTGGGATTCTGATTGGGATAGCATTGAATCTGTAGATTGCTTTAGGTAGTATGGACATTTTAACTATGTTTATTCTTCCAATCCATGTGCATGGAATGTCTTTCCATCTCTTTATGTCGTCGTCAATTTCTTTCAAGAAAGTCTTGTAGTTTTCATTGTATAGATCCTTCACTTCCTTGGTTAAGTTTATCCCAAGGTATTTTATTCTTTTCGTTGTGATTGTGAATGAGATTGAGTTCTTGAGTTCTTTTTCTGTTAGTTCATTGTTAGTGTATAGAAATGCTACTGATTTATGTATGTTGATTTTATACCCTGCTACTTTGCTGTAGTTGTTGATTATTTCTAATAGTTTTTCTATGGATTCTTTGGGGTTTTCTATATATAAGATCATGTCATCTGCAAACAGCGAGTGTTTTACTTCTTCGTTGCCTATTTGGATTCCTTTTATTTCTTTTTCCTGCCGAATTGCTCTGGCCAACACCTCCAGTACTATGTTGAATAGGAGTGGTGAAAGTGGGCACCCTTGACTTGTTCCTGTCCTCAGAGGGATGGCTTTCAGTTTTTGTCCGTTGAGTATGATGTTGGCTGTGGGTTTGTCATATATGGCCTTTATTATGTTGAGGAACTTTCCTTCTATACCCATTTTATTGAGGGTTTTTATCATAAATGGGTGTTGGATCTTGTCGAATGCTTTCTCTGCATCTATTGAGATGATCATGTGGTTTTTGTTTTTCATTTTGTTGATGTAGTGTATCACATTGATTGACTTGCGGATGTTGAACCATCCCTGTGTCCCTGGTATAAATCCCATTTGATCATGGTGTATAATCTTTTTGATGTATTGCTGTATTCGGTTTGCCAGAATTTTGTTGAGGATTTTTGCATCTATGTTCATCAGTGATATCGGCCTGTAGTTCTCCTTCTTTGTGTTGTCCTTGTCAGGTTTGGGGATCAGAGTGATATTGGCTTCATAGAATGTGTTAGGGAGTACTCCATCTTCCTCAATTTTCTGGAATAGTTTGAGAAGAATAGGTAGTAAGTCTTCTTTGAATGTTTGGTAGAATTCTCCAGAGAAGCCGTCTGGTCCTGGACTCTTATTTTTGGGGAGGTTTTTGATTACTGTTTCTATTTCCTTACTTGTGATTGGCCTATTCAGATTCTCCATTTCTTCCTGATTCATTTTGGGGAGGTTGTAGGAGTCTAGGAAGTTGTCCATTTCTTCCAGGTTGTTCAATTTGTTGGCATATAGTTTTTCATAGTATTCTCTTATGATCCCTTGTATTTCATTGGTATCTGTTGTGATTTCTCCTCTCTCATTCCTAATTTTATTTATTTGAGATTTCTCTCTTCTTTTCTTGGTGAGTCTGGCTAAAGGTTTGTCGATTTTGTTAATTTTTTCGAAGAACCAACTCTGTTTCATTGGTCCTTTCTACTGTCTTTTTTGTTTCAATATCGTTTATTTCTGCTCTTATTTTTATTACTTCCCTCCTTCTACTGACTCTGGGCTTTGTTTGTTCTTCTTTTTCTAGTTCTGCTGGGTGTCATTTGAGGTTGCTTATGTGAGCAATTTTTCAATTTTTTGAAAATATGAACGGCATCGACTTTATCTATAGCAGAGGGAATTTAGATTACATCTTGATTTTATGATACTCTGGTTTAGGGATTGGCAAACTTTTTCTGCAGAGGCCCACATAGTAAATATTTTGGGCTTTACTGTCCATATGTGGTCTCTGTCTTATGTTCTTTGTTTATCTTATAACTGATTAAAAATGTAAAAGCCATTCTTAGTTGGCAGGCTGTACAAAAACAGGCTGCTGGGAGGATTTGGCCCTTCAGGTTAAAGTTTGCCTAGCAGCTCTGCTCACTACGGCTGGGTGATCATATTTAAAGGGAATGCGTCAATGAAATGGTTTTTGGGGGGTATGATTTCAATGCATATTTTATGTCGTTCCATCCTAGTTTACAATGAGTAATTCTCAGACGACAGAAAGTGGATATTCTATTCTTCCCTTGTTATTGGATAACCAAAGTGATAGAACGTTCGTGAATATTTCTTTCTTTCCAAATTCTATCTGACAGACATGAAAGATACACAATTTAGTTTTGGATCAAGCTGCGTAGAATAGGTAACTTATTGGTGGGCCTATGGTAAGGGTCAAGGTCAAGTATCAAACACTTGATATTTGTGTGTCTGTCTTTTCTGATCTGAAAACTAAGGAATAAAACAGAGTACAATGAATATTTCAAATTCCCCAAGTTGGGGATTTGGAGCATAAGAAATGGAGATAAATTAGGAAAGTGGACTTAGAGCAGGAACTCCAGCATTTCTCTTTCCAGGTAAGAGATGAGCCTGAAAACAAACAGTAGCCTCACAAAAGCAATAACAATAACAACCAGGGGCATTAACCATCAACTGTTTAGGATGGGATATGAATGCAGGACGTGAAGTGGATGATTTCTGAGCTCGTTTCCACGGCCGTGCCTCTGTGATAAGTCTATTTTTTCTGTAACATGTCAATGTTTTCCTCTCAAAAATTCCCAGCTCAATAACTGGGCTAGACAAGGTTATCAATAACAAGTTGGGTATTAAATGATTCTATTCATATTGCAGCTTTCGATTTCCATCATTGGATTACATTCTCACTTCTTATTTATTTATTTTTAATTGGAAGGGGTTTGTGTTTATGTGACTTATTTGATTAGTCAGTCATTTCAGGGAAAAGAGGACCTCATTCTCCTGCTGACTTAAATATATAAGCCTTGTCTTACGAAGGTATGGCAGTGCTGTTGGCCCTGAGAGTAAGGCCCTCTGACAAATGTATAGGGCATGGCCGTTTAGTGGGGAAAAGGCCTGTGTCCTCACCCAGTGACCAGAAAAGATGTTATACCAACAGGAGGCTGCAGAAAGAGATTTCTCTCTCTTGGTGTCGGGTGGGAATGTGTCAAGATGTCCAGGGGAGGGCTCCCGGGTTCAGCGTTGTTCTGGGCTGAATTGCATCCCCCCTGAATTCATATATTGAAGTCCCAACTCCCAGTATGTCGAAATGTGACTGTACTTGAAGATAAGGTCTTTAGAGTGGTAATTAAGTTCAAATAAGATCAGTAGGGTGAGCTCTAATCCAATATGACTGGTGTCCTTATAAAAAGAGGAAATTTGGACACAGACACACGCAGAGGGGAGATGATGTGAACACACAGGGGAAGACGACCACCAACAAGCCAAGGAGAAGGGACTAGAAAAGATTCTTCCCTCGTGGCCCTCAGAAGAAGCCTACCCCGTTGACACCTTGATCTCAGACTTTTAGCCTCCAGATTGTGAGAAAAAATATTTTTGTTGCTTAAGCCCCCAGTCCGTGATACTTTGTTATGGCAGCTGAACAAACTAATAGAAGGCTCATGACCTGATACCCACCTGGCAGGAGAGGAGTAGGCTATGAGTGCTACATCTGTGCCCCTTTGGGGCTAGCTTGGTGATAGTACTCAGTAGGTGCTATAGGAAGGACCTGCAAAATCTAGGGGAGATTAAATGTGGTGGAATGAGAGACCTGCACTTGGTAAAAGGAGGGTCCTATGCCTCCTGTATTCTCTTCGATTGGTCCAGCCTGTCTCTGCTTGTAGAGGGCAACCAAAGGAAGCTGCACTGCCCTCAGTGGGGGAGCAGCCCTCCAGGGAGCAGCGTGCTCCTGCTGGAGGTTGAGGCCATAAGGAAAGAGGACGCAGGGATTCAGGTGAACCCCATAAATCAGTCACCTCTCCCCATGGAGAGTTTTAATTTGTTTTCTAAGTACTAACCTTGAAGGTTTGCCTTTTGTTTTAATAAGGCAGGTGCTTCCTTTAGAAGAGTAGAGAGGGAAAAAAAATGCTGATTCTTTAGGAACCTGGACAGAAAGGGCTTAACACTTTTTTCCTCATGGGTTTGTGCCTTCTCTCCTGCCTTGTCTTGCTCCAAGTTCTGCCAAGGCCACCTCAGACACGTGTTCTCGTATGTGCACGCCTCCTTCCCATCCCTGTTCTTAACCATCGTCTCTCTGGACGTTGGCTCAGATTCCTCTGGTAAATACCACCCCCATGGTCTCCTCTTTTGTTCCATTTCCCTGCTGAAGCGCCCCTCAATCATGACTCTAAACTGAGGATATCGAGACATCTGCACTGAGGGAAGTGGAACATGGGACAAAGGGCCGGACTTCTGTCCTCTGAAGTTGCAGAATGCTTTTCTATCTAAAGTCGTAAAGCAGTCCTCTAAGTCCCGTTGGAGGATCCACAAGGGTCGCGCGCTCTTCCACCCACCTTTAACTAGTCTGTTTTCCCTCAAGTACTAGCAGTCGAGGTAATTCAAGAATGGTTTCCTTTTCCATTTTGTTTGTTTGTTTGTTTGATGACTGAAATTGCTGCATGGACTTTTAATTTTTTTAATTCTAAATATGTGTATAAAATATCTACAAATATAATAATTAGACACCTTTTATAAGGACTCTGGGAGCTTACCTTGCCAAGTGACTGCTTATTTTGCTGTTGACAAGAAATCCATCACCTCTTAAGGAAGCCCATTCCATAGCCAGACAACTCTGAAGTCAGAAGGTGCTTCTGTCCCCATGTACCTTCCGTTGATTGGTTTATATTAAATTGCTATGAGGAATTTCAAACAGCTGACTCCCAAAGTTTGAGAATCCAATCTGTCTAAGTTTGAGACTTTCTACAAGGTGAAAATGCCTACCGCTATGGTTTGAAGAATATACGCTGGAAATCAGAAATTATTGTAATTAAAAGGATAATACCTCTTACAAAAGTGTCTAGCAGAGAGAAAGCTACCTTTGCTCTGAACAGAGCCTGTCCTTGGGCTGTGCCCTCAGCAAGGCTGAGCTGCCAAAAAAGGCAGTGAATGGCGTGTTTGTCAGTGCCCTGGCAAGTGACTCGGAGGGGAGGAAAATGCACATGCATCTCCCGCACTCCCAAGGCCACAACAAGCAACCCCTTCAATCTGGGCACAACCCCAGATCTGACTTCCTAGACCAGCTGGGGCAGGATGAATTGCGGAGAGGAGACATTCTCCTTCCAGAAGGTAGAGGACGAGCAGAGAATTGCTCTCGAGTGGCTCTGGCTGTCTGCCAGCAAGCAGACTCTGTTTCTTGGCTCCCAGGCGATGGCCACATGGTCTGTCCAGGGAGGAAGAGCATGAAGGTGGTAATGTCACCTTTTACAGTGAAGCACGTGGCCCTTAGAGAAGCCCCTTGATAACACGAAGCAAGAAAAATCTAGAGCCCTCTCCCAGGACCGAGGCACCTGGTGAAGAAAATCATCCTCTAAGGAGTTGCTTGCTGAGCACGGAATCAGCATGAGTTGAGCTGGAGAGTTCTGTTGGCTGTGAGGCTCTCTCTACTTTCTTATAGAATCACCACATAATGACCGTCAGGCACAGTGTTTTCCTCTCTGTGCAGCATAAATGCTGACAAATTCTAAGCTCCACTGCTCCTTGTTATAACATCTCTTAGGAGTTGGAGAAACTTGCTGTTTCAGGGTCCCTCACTTCCTGTGTGTCATAGTTATGATGACAGCTTAATTTACTTTAGTTACATTTTGTGACAGCTCCGTCTAGACACCCCAAGTCATCAGTAAATTTTCTCCCCATCACACTGTAGGATGGCTTGTTTCTGGGAATGTTTCAGGAGATGGCTCATTCTAAACAGCATTTGCTGCTTCTGGTAACCTTTCCCGCCATTCTGGAATAACAATTTAGCTCCCCAGTTTGTAGCATCTGACAACAGCTTATAGACCTTCTTTCATTACTTGTGTGTGGGGTGTGTTTGTGTATGTTTTTTCTCAGTGGAGAAGAAACTTGGCCAGACCCTATTTGTAAGGCATTTGTTATGTTTATTTCTCTATACTGATTCTACAGATTGAAAATACTTTTCATTTCAGTGTTAATTCTTTGCACATGATATTTATGTCTTTGATATAAAATGTTTTTTTTTTCTTTTGAGGAAGATTAGCCCTGAGCTAACTACTGCCAGTCCTCCTCTTTTTGCTGAGGAAGACTGGCCCTGAGCTGACATCAGTGCCCATCTTCCTCTACTTTATATGTGGGATGCCTACCACAGCATGGCATGCCATGTCCGCACCCAGGATCCGAACCGGTGAACCCCAGGCCGCCGAGAAGCGGAACGTCTGAACTTAACCGCTGCGCCACCGGGCCAGCCCCTAAAATGCTTTTATTTATTATCATGTGCAAGTGACTTAAATTTTGAGCCTTTCAGAAAAAGGAATTTCTTCCATTTTTATCATTTGTGCTCTTTCTGGAGAGTGATTTCTACAATAAATATGGTTCATTTTAAGTTTAGTAATAAACTGTGCCTAAAGTAGAGACCTCTGAGAGTAACAATGACAGCTAATTTATTTTTAGTTATTATTTCCAGAGAAGTGTTGTTTACAAATCATATGTGATCTTAATTGATATTCACGAGAACTTAACAAGGCAGATGCCTCCATTTCTTCATTCTTTTATTTATTCAACAAACACACACTAATTGCCAGCGAGTGGTGGGCACATTGTGAGGTTCTGTTGATACAATGGTGAGCCAGGTGCATCTGGTCCCAACCTCATGGGATTTACAGTCAAATATGAGCAGGTATTATTAACATTCCTGTTTTTCGGTCACACCAGAGTTCAGGTAGATTTGCATCCGTCTGTAACACAGAGTCTCTGAGACCTCATTCATATACATTCACACACCTGGTCTTGTGGAAGTGTGATGGCTGGGGTGGAAGTGTAACTCAGGGATGCCTCCATGGGGCATTTGTGCAAGGAGGAGCTAGGAAAGTGCTAGAAATTGAATGCAGGCCATTGGGAAACATCCCCTTCTGAATGTGGGATTATTTTTGAAAGGCCCTAAGGCTAAGTAAGACTTGATAATTCTGACTTCATTATTTAAGGGTGTCTTAGACCTCTTAGTCTGCCTAACAGCTCAGTTTAACCAGAATCCCCTCCTGTCCCTGATGTTTTCTGCTAGTAATTTCCCATCCACCGACCTCCACCCTGCTCCTTGGCTGTAAAGCCCTGCTTGTCTGTGCTGTACTCAGTATTGAGCTGGTTCTCTACTAAGGTCTTTTTTCCCCTATTGCAACAGTTCCTGAATGAAATCCATTTTTATGGCATCACTGCCCAACTTCAGTCTTCTTTAACCAACCACTGCAATAAAGGCTCTACAAATCGTGTTTTAGTTATTGACGATGAGGGCTGGGCAGTTGCCTTCCTTTTAACTGTTTTTACTTCTTCCGATTCAATTTTTTATTGTTTCTTTCCTAAAGAAATCTATCCTCTTTCTCCTTAATAAAAACCCCCAGTCAGACCATTTTTGATCACCTTGTGGAGTTTTGCATGCCTAAAGCAGGCTTTCAGGGCAACCGGACTCCCAGAATAGAGAGAAGGCTGTCCTTACAGTTCACATGCTGCTGTAGCAGTTGACAGTTCTGTTTTGTTTTAAAGTCCTGCCTCTGATAATAGGAAAGGGGATCACGCTTATCTCTGGCTGTAAGGCTTTAGACCGGCCTGTAATTCAAGGCTTATCTCCAGGAAAGCATGGCTTTTAAAAATGTAAATCTTTTCTGAGCTCTGGTAGTTGCCATCTTCCTGCGTCAGACAGCGCTAAGCTAAGGATAAGAATGTCAGTTCTATTTTTTCAGGTCCTCTTAGGAGCAATTTTTACCCTGATGGCATGCAGCTGAACAAATGTGTCTGTTCTTGATTTTCTAACCGAGTATAATCAGCTCGATCTTCTGTTCTATTTGGATGGTTTTATTGACATAGGTACAAAAGGAAGTGACCATAATTACGTCAAGACCAGTTTGTCCGAAGCTTAGTCATAAGACGCTAGGGTTAGAGAGTGAGCTTGTGCCTGTAACTCCTTAGCAAAGCTTCTGGAACCATATTTTTGACCACTTTTATTACATTCTGTATTGCCTTTTTCATCTATTTCCAGGCTAGGGACCAAGTATGCTTACTGGGTTTCCCCTTGCAGTACCTGTAACTGTAAGGGGAATCTCTGAGATTCCCATGTGTCTTAGACTGTTCGGGCTGCTATAATAAGTACCATGGACTAGGTGGCTTATACACAACAGAAATTTCTCACAGTTCTGGAGGCTGGAATCCAAGAGCAAGGCACGTGCAGATTGAGTGTCTGGTGAGAGACTGCTTCCTGGTTCATAGACAGCTGTATTCTTGCAGTGTCCTTACATGGTGGAAGGGATGTGAGAGCTCTCTGGGGTTCCTTTTATAAGGGCACTAATCCCATTCATGAAGGCTCCACCCTCATGATCTAATCACCTTTCAAAGGCCCTACCACCTAATGCCGTCACACTGGGGGTTAGGATTTCAACACAGGAATTTGAGGAGGACACAGGCATTCAGTCCATAACAGCGTGTTGGCCTTTCCCAACCTGCCTGAAAATACAAGTCTTGACTTCCTTTAGGGCTGGGACTCCATAAGCCACAGAACAGGCATTAGGCAGTTTCCCCGGAGGATGTTGTAGGCGTCATTTCCACACATGAAGTACAGTCCTTGTTCCTTAATTGGTCATACTCAATTAAATGGGATTTAAATGAAACATTTCTGGAAGGGTTACAAATTGACTTGTCCAATTATATCATTACAAAGACAGATTCTTATTGAAACCATGCAAATAGCTACATTGCCATGAGGAGTAAAGGAGCTCAGTGAAGGCACTTGGATTGTTTGGATTAGTTTTGCAGGCAAAGCCAATCAATGCGCATTTTCTACAGACTCATCCTTAAGTTCCCTTGATGACTCATTGCCTTATAACTTATATCCAGATTTCTCAAGGGGTATTTCCTCTGAATTCTGGACAGAGATCTGGAGCAACATACAATTCCATGAGTTTTTTCTTGTAGTTTGCACGAGATTAGCATGCTAAATTCTAGAAAGGAAAGATAGATCAAGATGATAGAAAAGGGCTTTTTCTTAGGATTGTAAGGAAAAGGACACTAACCATAATTAAATTACCCTTTTCAGTTCCATTTAGTCCTACACAGTTGATTCCCGTTCTGCTGGATCTTGGGTCAGCAGTTGGCTGTCACACAGTCACCAGCTTCTGAGCTACAAGAATCCTGGGAATCCTATCTCAGTCCCCTGTGACAGTCTGACAGGTGGTGGTGTCACCTCACAGTGGCAGTATGAGCATCAGGAACAGTGCTCTCCTGAGGCTATCATTCTTTTGATTATTTCTTCCAGAAGGTTCAATTCTTGATCTAGAGCTCATGGAGGAGCAGAAGGGAAAAGGGGGAGCCATCTTTAGATGATAAGGCAATGATTCTGGTTAATTTATTACAGAAAACCAGCACTGGATGCTTCACAATGGCAGCAAGACAGCTTTTATCTGGTCGATTGCAGTCGGGAACAGAGCTTCCAGTATCAACTCAGCCCAACTCCAGCTAAGACAAAGGTGTCTGAGGTTTTTAAATGGAGAACAGAGAGGGAACCAAGGAGGGCGATGAGGAAATGAAAAGGGAGGAACAAAAAAGGGACTAAGAGGGTTACGGGGAGATGGAAAATTGCAGAAGGAGAGAAAGTAAGAATTACTGAAAATCGTTTGGCAACGTGGGTTGGGATGATGTATGTTTTGCAATTTGGCAACATT
This sequence comes from Equus caballus, assembly GCF_041296265.1. Classification (NCBI taxonomy): domain Eukaryota; kingdom Metazoa; phylum Chordata; class Mammalia; order Perissodactyla; family Equidae; genus Equus; species Equus caballus. The sequence continues at coordinate 90,157,112 of NC_091700.1, forward strand.
GTGTTTTCTGAGTAAAAACTCAGCATGGAGTGCTGGGGTCACCATTAGGGACATGGCATAGTCCAGGTAGAAGCCAGGTTGGAGTTTGGCCAGGTCCCTTAGCACAGTGTTCCCATGAGTTCTTTGTGGCACATGGGTGCTCACAGTAACCAGCAATGAAAGAATGGAGGCGATGGAATCCCCTACTGGAGCATGTAACTATTTTGTAATGATTGATTATCCTGAGAGGAGAAACTTTTGTGTCACCCAGGACACTGACAATTCTCCAAGACTTTCTAGTTCAAGCAATAAAGAATATTTTAAGTACAAGGATATTTTGATTTGAGGGGAAAAAATCTTAAAAATTAGTTTGTTAATAGTTACCAGACCAATCTTTGTGTTTCATTGTGTGATTGCTCTGATCCATACACCCAGCCACCTCCTTTGTTTAGCTCTTACCTTTGGGGTCACTATTTACCTGCCCTAATGAACCTAGGGCCAGGGAAAAAAAGGGGCGGGGTCTGGCTCTGTGGCAGAGTAGTTTAGCTCGCAGCTCTGCTTCGGCGGCCGGGGTTTAGCTGGTTTGGATCCCAGGTGGGGACATGGCACCGCTCATCAGGCCATGCTGAGGCGGCGTCCCACATAGCACAACCAGAGGCACTCACAACTAGAATATACAACTGTGTACTGGGGGGACTTTGGGGAGAAGAAGAAGGAAAAAAAAATAAGATTGGCAACATATGTTAGCTCAGGTGCCAATCTTAAAAAAACCCAAAAAACCCAGGGCCTAGTATGGGACAATTCCCTCCCCCAGCTCCTAGTAACCAGCATTCTACTCTCTGCTTCTATGAGTTTGACTATTTTAGATTCCACGTAGAAGTGAGATCATCCAGTGTTTGTTTTTCTGTGTCTGGCTTATTTCACTTAGCATAATGTCCTCCAGGTCCATCCATGTTGTGACAAGTGGCAGAATCTCCTTTTTTAGGCTGAATAATATTACATTGTATATATATATATACACCACATTTTCTTTATCCATTCATCCATCAATTGACATTTAGGTGGTTTCCGTATCTTGACTACTATGAATAATGCTGCAATGAATATTGTATGCAGGTATCTCTTCAAGATCCTGATTTCAATTTCTTTGGGTAAATATCCAAAGTGAGATTACTGGTCATATGGTAGTTTTATTTTTACGTTTTTGAGGACCTTTCATACTATTTTCCCTCATGGCTGACTAATTTACATTCCCACCAACAGTGTACCAGGTTCCCTTTTCTCCGCATTTTCACTATCTTTTTTGTAAATAATAGCCATTCTAACAAGTGTGAGTTGGTATCTCATTTTGGTCTTGGTTTGCGTTTCCCTGATGATGGTGATGTTGAGTATCTTTTTATGTACCTGTTGGCCATTCGTATATCTTCTTTGGAAAAATGTCTCTTCAGGTCCTTTGCCCATTTTTAAATTGGAGTCTTTGTTTTCTTGCTATTGAGTCATATGAGTTCTTTATATACTTTGGATATCAACCTCTCTCAGATATACGGTTTGCAAATACTTTCTGTCATTCTGTAGGTTGCCTTTTCATATTGTTGGTTGTTTTCTTTGCTATGCAGAAGTTTTTTAGTTTGATTTAGTCTCACTTATTTATTTTTGCTTTTGTTGTCTATGCTTTTGGTGTCATATCCAAAAAATCGTTGCCAAGATCAATGTCAAGGAGATTTCTCCTATGTTTTCTTCTTGGAGTATTATGTTTTCAGTCTTATGTTTAAGTCTTAAATCCATTTTGTGTATGGTGTAAGAGTCAAATTTCATTCTTCTGCATGTGGCTGTCCAGGTGTCCCAACACCATCTAATGAAGAGACTATCTCTTCCCTGTTGTGTATTCTTGGTGCCCTTGTAAAAGATTAGTTGACTGTGTACACTTGGGTTTATTTCTGAGCTCTCTATTCTATTCCATTGGTCTATGTTTCTGCTTTTACACCAGTATCATACTGTTTTGATTACTATAGCTTTGCATTATAATTTGAAATCAGGCAGTGTGAGGTCTCCAGCTTTGTTTTTCTTTCTCAAGATTGCTTTGGCTATTCAAGAGTTTTGTGGCTTCCTATGGATTTTAGGATTGTTTGCTCTATTTATGTAAATTTTTGCTTGAACAGAGCTCTGAGACCTCTCCACTGGTCTCCTAGATTCCCACAGAGGTATGTCCATCGACAGTTGTCAAAACTGATATTTCTGTGGAAGTATGAGGGCTGGAATCTCCTTTTCTGCCATCTTGCTGATGTCACCTTCCTGAATCCCCTCTTCAATAGTGGCGAACTTGGAGTGAGGGGCCACCCTGCTCTGTGTTTATCTGATTCTGTGAACTTTTATGAGACCCAACTCTTCAGGGTCTTATTATCTGTCTTCATTTATAAGAATTTCTATGTTATCTAATTCCTCTGATTGTATTTCTTTAGGTTTTAAAATTTTTTCTAAAGCTTATGCTTTGAAAGGCATTAGAATTCTCAGTTATGAACATAAACCAAACAAATGCAATATTTATTTATCTTTGCTGATACAAAGCAATTGGCAGTGGCTCTCCAGTTTGCCTTCCAGAGCATTCTTCACTCAAGTGTTTGCTCTTGCCAATTTCTATTTGAATACCTGTTAAAGCAGAGTTTTTCCTTGATGACTTAAGAGGAAGAAATCCTCTTAGGCAGCAGATTATTATTCTCCCTGCCCATAAACACCTTGGCCCAGAGTTTGGTGCCTTCCATCTCACAGTGGAACGACCAAATACAAAAGCCTCCAAACTAATGTATCTGCTTCCAGCTTCTCTAAGTCACCCTGTGTATTGGTTTCCTAGGGACACTGTAGCACAGTATCACAAATCTGGTGGCTTAAAACAACAAAAATTTATTCTATCACAGCTCTGGAGGCTAGCAGTCTGAAATCAAGGTGTGGGCAGGGCCATGCTGTCTCTGAAACCTGTAGGGGAGGATCCTTCCTTGTCCCTTCCAGCTTCTGGTGACCCCAAGCATTTCTAAGCTGGTGGCAGCATGCTGCCAATTTCTGCCTCTCTCTTCCCATGATCGTCTTCTTTCTGTGTGTCTCTGTCTTCACATGGCATTCTCCTCTTCTTATAAGGACACCAGTCATATTGGATTCAGGGCCCACCCCACTCCTTGTAACTTCATCTGAACTAATTACATCTGCAAGGACCCTCTTTCCAAACAAGGTCACATTCATAGCTACCAGGGATTGGGAGTTCATCATATCTTTTTTGAGCACACAATTCTATTCATTAAAACCTGCTTACTAGAAGCACATTAATATTTCTGTGATACTATTTTCTTCCCCCACATCACTATTATAGAGGACACAAAGAAATGATCTTGGGGTATTTCTAGCAAGAACTTGCAAAAAGAGGGGGAAACAGTGTCCTCTGATAGCTAAACTATACATAATGGGTTAGTGCAGGTGGAAAATCAACACATAGAAACAAAGCAAATCCTAACCCAAGACCCACTGCAGCTGGATCAGCACTGTTACTCTGTGTGTGTGTGCGCACGCACGCTGTGGTGGATTAGTCAGCTGTAGAAGCTGGGACAAGGGAGAGCAGGGAGACCAGAGAAGGGGAGCATCTTCTACATGTCCATGCAGTGCGGGTCCTGAGCCTGGTGTGCTGGGAAGCTGGGTAGAAGAGTGATTAAGATCCAGATGGTCCTGGGTCTGTGTCCTTACTCCCTTTCTCCATTGTTGGCTGATTTCGAACAATTTACTTAAGCTCTTTAAGCCTCAGATACTCTGTCTTTAAAATGGGTATGGTCAGACCTCCCTTTGGGTGGTTGTGTAGATAGAGCGCCTTGGCATATAGTAAGTGTTAGGTAGTAATTATTACAATAGTGAGGACTTTTAGGTACAAATGACAGAACCAGCTTAGTCAAAAGGAGGAAAGTATTGGAGACTACAATACAGGCAGGAGACCAGCTAGAATCAGGGTCTTGAAGGTCATCAGGTGTCTGTGCTTCTGTGGATTATTTGGAACACTTTTCTAAAATTGTGTTGCCTGGGTGGGTAAAATTAAGTACTTCCCAAATCTTTCTCCTCAATCTTGGACTGAGTCAAAGAGCTTTTATCCTCTCTCTGCATCCAACTACCTACCCCTCTAAGAAAGAAGGGTGAGGAGAAAATGAATATTGCTCTGTTCACGAAAGTGTTTAGAGTATAGATAACTTTAATTATTGAGAAGTTAAAATAAAATGGTCTCAGGAAGCTCCACTTTTCTCAGTACAACACAACCAAAGGCTCTTTATTTATATATATGATTCTCATGCACTCTTTACTCAGTTTTTGCTCTCAGTAACCAATTTATCTCTACGTTCTGAAGCTTCAGTCTTATCTCCTTTGCCGTTCCCGTGGACTCTGAAAATGGAATCCAGTGGTCTTTTGTTTCTTTGCTTATTTTACCACACAGGGCTTTGTTTTGGATTATTAAAATGGCATATGTGGTAGAACATTTCCACTGGAAAGAAGAGAAAAGATAAACTACACCAGGACTTATCTGTTTCCAATTTTGTTGTGACTTATTTTATCTTTGCTCAATATTATTTCTTGCTTTTGGTGAGAAATGGAGCTCATAATAAATATAATCTCAAGGGAAAATGATATAGCATTATCAAGCCCAACCCAGCGGACACAGCCAACTTCTAGGTTACCATACAAAAAGCATTCTTTGGTTTCCATCTTCTTTGGTTTCACTCGGGCTGTTTCTGAAGGAGTTGCAATACTCCATTCTAATTAGTAGACAGAAAAAATTAGGTGACTAATAGAGTTATTTTGTTTCTTGAATATTTAATGTATATTCATGGAATATAAAATACAATAAACATAAATATATAGGAATATTCATGAATGCAAGTTTAATGACTAGCACTTCAATAGGTATACCTGAGGCCATAGAGAAGTGATGGCTTTTGTAACCACCATTGTTCCTACACCTGCTTGGGAGCTTTGCCGTATTAATACACAAAGCCCCACTGTGCCTACTTTTCTTCCAACTGTTCAAGATTGATTGTTTCCCCGACAGGAGCTGTGGAGGGACAGACGCGTTCACTCCTCTCTAATTCTTTGTTCAGACAAGACCCAGGCCGTTGTGAGTGGAGACTGGCTTAGGTGTAATTAACTGGCCGCTATATTTGCAGGCCAACAAAATGACGAGCTTTTTACTTTGATAGTACCTAAAAAAATCCTGTTGTCTGTAGTAAGTTCCAGCAGCCCCAGTTCATCCTGGCATTTAGTAGGCTTTGAATTCGCTTGGGCTCTGAGGAGACGTTTTCACACAGGTTTTGATAATGCTTAGAGCTGCAGCACTCCACCACCACTGGCTGTCGAAGGTGTCAATTACAAAACAACTTCGCACTTAGTAAGGAGGGACTTTATTCCAAAGGTTTGTTGCGGGAGTTGGGGGAGTGAAGAGAACACTATAACCATAAAGTCTGTGAGTGTCTCGAGAGTTAGGAGAAAGATAAACAAGGCTAGAAGGATCCAGCGTGGCGAAGGGATCGGATAATGGATCAGAGTATATCTGACCCTGAGGCCAGTCTGTTCTCAGGAGGGCCTGTCTGCTGCTCGGGCTGAGGATGAGCCAAAGTTCCAGGGCTTGGAGCAAGGAGAGAAACTTAACTGCTGTTTGCTTACCACGCATTCTGTTCTGATTCATCTTTAGACACAAGCAGTTCAGCTAATCTTTTATGAGGCCAAGAATGGCAATTGGAGTCTGTGTGTGGCCTTGTCGTGGGCTAACCAGGGGGCATCCGTGGGTCTTATCAAAGTCATTTGAGGAAGGAGGTGCTTTGTAGTAATCCACAAAGAGTGAAGACTCCTTAACCTTCATTGTCTCCCGGGATCCCTAGGCTCAGGTAGAATCCAGCATTGTCGGGGGTTACTCTTATAAGTGAACTGGTATCTTTGTAAATGCCGGGTTGCCAACTTGTGCACTAACCCACCTGGGAGAACGTGGATTACTACCAGCTGCAGCGGCATGATGTCATCATAAGGAAAGTCAGCTATGGGGGTGACTACCCTTGGGAAAAGTTTTGGTTTAGGGAGAAAGATTGCTTTGGAAAGAGAAAAACTCTCCTGAAATCCAAGGAAGGGGCAGACCGAGATCTTCGGTTCTTTGTCGGGCTTCATCAGGCAATTCTTTGTTTTTTTTTGAGAAAGATTAGCCCTGAGCTAACGACTGCTGCCAATCCTCCTCTTTTTGCTGAGGAAGACTGGCCCTGAGCTAACATCCGTGCCCATCTTCCTCTACTTTATATGTGGGACACCTGCCACAGCATGGCTTGACAAGCAGTGTGTAGGTCTGTACCCGGGATCCGAACTGGTGAACCCTGCACGGACTTAACCACTGCGCCACTGTCCTGACCCCTCATCAGGCAATTTTAATGGAGAATTATAAGTGGGGCTGAGATGGGGAGTGGGTGGTGATTTCAAAGCTGAGAATGAGTATCGTGGAAGACAGGTTTTATTTTCGTTTTAATTTTGTCTATCTTTGGTATTGCTTATTTATGATGTCCATTTCTGGTCTGTGTTTCCTCCAGTACTTGTAAATAAATACTTGCTATTTCATATCTACAGCAAATGTGGCGATCCTGTGTGTATTCTTAGTTGTTAAAACCTGTCCTACTCTGACTTTGAGACATTGTAAAAACCAGCAAGAATTCATCTCACAGCTAATAGAATCAAATCACAGCTCAGAAGAAGACAAAATCCCCTTTTTCGGGTGTGCCCCATCTCTAACCAGTGAGAAGAATGGCGAACCATGTTTAGGTCAGCTTCTACCATCTATCTTAGGATTTGTGCCTCAAACATCATAAGCTTCAAGTGATACATACAAATTATAAAGACAATCTGACACAGTTCTTTAAATACTCGTATATTGCACAGACTCTATGTTTTATGCAAATAAATAAGGAGGGCTTTTAAAACTCCTGTGTACATGTTGATTACTGAGCTTTGAATGTGTATACTTGAAAACAAACTTTATAAAATTGTAACCCATCTTTTGTATTTACATGCATCGTAGAGAAAATTTTAAGATGCAAGGTTTTTGTAAAATTGGATGGGCCCTTTATTCTGGAGTCTCTCTCTTTGTGGCTATCAAAGACATTTTCTCCTCTTTCCCTTTCTTTTTTCTTCTTTTTTGCATGGTCCGTTTAATCTTTCATATCGCCTAGCTTCAGTGTACATGAATTGATGATTGAATAAATTAAGGATAAGCATACTGTTCTGTTCTTCTAAAACCTGTATTTATTGCTGTGATTTATCTGACAATTTACATAAAGTGCTAGTTAGTACAGCTGAAATTATTAATTCTTCAGAGAATGAGATGTTCAACTGTTTCCACAGCTCCAGGCAAATTTTCCTCATTGATATGCAGGAGTTACACAGACCACAACTTGTTTTTTGAATTAAAATGCATCATTGATGCTAATTTTAAGGAAGTCTCTATATTGTACTCCTATTTAACCAAACATCACATTTCCTCATTAAAATATCAGCATCCCTAATGAAGTACTTTGCTTTATAATTTAAAATGTCCCACTATGTTGAACGCACATTTGAACATTTAAATGTAATTCCGCTAATGTACTGATTAATTTATGTTATTCTCTTCCACTCACGTGGCAGATTTTAATTGCAATTAGTTAGCTGCTGTTGGGTCTCAGCATGCCGAAGGCTAGGGGAAAGTCTGATGGCTGCGGAACAATTACCAGGACTTTTGAGCAGGGCTGGTATTAGAGGGAGCGACAGGAACCATCCAACTTGTGAATCTTAATTCTCCTGGTAATAGCTGTGCTTGGGGGGCCAGCATTTGCTTGGAGGAAAAAGCCAAATAAGTGGGAATTATTTGAGCACTATAATACAATTAAGCTGTCACAACAACTTTGGGGACTAATCTTCTGCCCTCTTTCCACGTTCATCCCGGCTGCTTGGGGGCTGATGGAGCAGGGAACGCGCTCTCGCCAGCGTCCCCCGCTTTTGATGTGTTTGATGTACAGCTGTAACGAGGCATGGGGTACAACACCGCCTTTCACTCCATGTTGTTGAGCTACAAATTCATGTAATTAATTTTAAAAAGCCATTACTTTGATCTTCATAAATATGCCCAGGATTCAAATGGAAAACCTTGAGGGGAATTTTCTCAGGGGGATGATGATAGGGCCAAAATGCAATTTCATTAGGGTCTACCACTCGTCCATGAACGAGGCTTCCCCCTCCACCTCTTCCTTTATTTCCGTGGCTGCGACTACCAGCTGCACTGCTTTATTATGCAGAAAACCTGCTTGCTTCCCCTGCAAACAAACTGCCTTAGTTCCATCAGCTATTTGTAACGCTATGCTAAGCTTTGCCATATTTTGCTATAATTTGGTTTAAAGCACTTTTAGTTCTTATGCTGGTTGTATTATCTTGAATATGGGGCAGTGGTGTTTAGAAATGAGATGAAAACAGTTTCTGCAGTGTTCATTATTAGTGAGGCATGGAAGAGGAGCTCTTGGCCGGGGTTCTAGTCCTACTTCTGTCACTGCTGGTCCTTCCGGCCCTCGATGTCCTCAGCTCTTGGGTGGGGATGACAGGAGAGATTCCTAGCTCAGGGTTGTTTTGTGGGATACTTTACAAATGCAGGTAAAAGAGTTTTGTAAACATTGGGTTGCAATGCAGGTTTAAGGCTTGATGTTATAGTAGCATTTTACCTTGGTCTTTTTATTGTTGGATTGACTTTAAATTCTAACAAAAATGCTGTCAGAATGAAATGAAATGAAAGAACCACTGTTCTTATTCTCCAGCACATTACTTCTAAAAAACCTTAATAAATAGTACAGTAAACAGAAAAAGTTTTAATTGGTTAAATAGCAGTTTTCAAAAGGGATATGGAAGCTAAATTTACCTGGTGTTCAGTAAAATGCAACCAGATTGCAGGCAAAACCCAAATCTCAGAGGCTTAAGACAACGGAAATTTCTTCCTAGCTCCTGTGACATGTCCAGGGGGCTTTGCTGATGGCAGTCACACAGGGACCCAGGTTCATGGACACCCTATCTTTTTTTTTTTTAAATTGTGGCAAAATACACATAAGATGAAATTTATCGTCTTAAACACGTTCCAGTGTACAGTTCAGAGGCATTAAGTTCATTCGCACGGTTGTGCTACTTGGAGACTCTATCTCAACATGTGTCTCTAAGGCCGCCAAGGCAGGAAAAAGGGATTGAGGACACGTGCACAGGCTCTTTGATGGTTCCTCCTAGAAATGAGGCAAGAAACCTCTGCTCACGTTTCATTGTCCCCATCAAGTCACGTGGTCTTGCCTGACTTCAAAGGGGTCTGGGAAGGGCAGTCCTTCAGGTCCCCCGAAAGGGAGGAGAGTGAGAAATATTTGGTGAGTAGCACTACTGATACTATAGCAATTAAAAAAAAAATATGTCATGAGCCCTTGGGAAGCTGACCAGCTCTTGACAGCCTGGAAAGGGGCATTAGAGCACAGCAAAGAGTCAAGGTCATGAACATGGGTCCTGGAGCCAGCCTGTCTGAATTTGAATTCTGGCTCTTCCATAATGATTGCCTCTGGAGGATGAGGATGCTACTAGCACTCACCGTCTAGGATTGTTGTGAAGGGGAGAACACTTAGAGCAGTGCCAGGCCACACGATGAGCATTGGCTACTTCTGTTAAGGGATGGGGCACTATGCTTCCCCTGTGGAGGCCACAGCCTGATGTTCATCGAGAGTTGATTGTACTCCCTCTCCCAGCAGCCAGCTCCTCAGGTCTTAGCCTTAACTTTGGGTTGTAGAGCGGAGAGGAGAAGCTCGCCGCATAATCTGTCGCCCATGGCTGTGGCTTTCAAAAGGACTGAGTTGCCTGTGTAAAATCTGCTATAAAGAGGAAGAGACATGTGACACAGGGCAATTCCCTTGGGTAAGAAGGGGGTGAAAGTCTAGGACCTGTCACTCTCAGAGCGCCACCTGGGCTTGAACAGTGGCCACTCAGTGACCTCCCCAAATGCTTTCTTCTATCCAAGACCCCAGGGCTCCGGAAATGAGAGCATCTTAATCACAACTAGGCAAATTTATCATCAGCCCAAGAAAGGAGGGCTCAGAGCCAGCCTTTACTTCATTTAAAGAAAATAAAAGCCATGTCACACTTCACATATGTGGGGACCTGTGTAGAGAGAGTCACGCCCATTTTACCAGCTAGTGCCACCAGATCTTCACTGCGGAATCATTGTTCGTAGCCAGCTGGTTGACCACATGGATTGATTTATGGGGGGGGCGTTTGGATGGGGGAAAGAAAGTAGGATCCTGAGTCAGCGGTATACGTGTCCTTCTTGAAATTTGCCTTAAATTGTAGCCATGCTCCGAGGTCCAAAGCTCCTTGCAGTCAGAGAGTGGATGTGGGGCGCCCTCTGCATGCGTGTGCTTGTGTGTACATGTGTATCAGTTTCCTAGGGCTGCCATAACGCAGTATCCTAAACTGGGCAGCTTAAACCACAGACATTTATTGTCTCACAGTCGTGGTGGCTAGAAGTCTGAGATCAAGGTGTGGGCAGGGTTGGTTCCTTCCGAGGGCTGTGAGGGAGAATCTGTTCAGGCCTGTGCCCTTGGCTTGTAGTTGGCTGTCTTCATGTGCACATGGCATTCTCCCTATACGTCTGTCTCCAAATTTCTCCCTTTTTTAAGGACACCAGCTCTAATGACCTCATTGTAACTTAATTACATCTGTAAAGACCCTATTTCCAAATAAGGTCACCCTGAGGTATGGGGGTTAGGACTTGAACCTATGAATGGGGGGCGGGCACAATTCAACCCAGGACAGTGCATACTATGTGTCTATATGCCAGAGGGTGAGTTTGTTCTTTTACTGAACAGAAACCTTCTCTGGGACCCTCCTGGGTGGAACAGAAGGAGAGGAAGTGGGCCAGCTCAGCCTTCTACAGGAAAACTGGGTGCTGCTTTTTCCAAAGGCCAGTACTGCCTCTCAGCCACTTAGAGTGGAGAGCTCTCCTATACTCCCCACCTTTCTTGTTTATTTATTTTCAACCGCATTTTATTAAAGATATGGGAAGGAGACAATACCAGTGGCTCCTGACCACTCAGGGGGTGACTGAAACGCCCTGCGGCTGGGCTTTCCGCTGGTGTTGCGCGGCCACGCTTCACCACTTCCACAGCTTCCCAACATCGGGGCTGGCCACTCAAGCCTCTGGGGCCATGCAGGTGTACAGGTGTACAGGTGGGCCAGGTGAGCACTGAGTGTAAGTCCCAACCAAGCAGAGCCTCTACTCTCTAGCGCACTCTTGCTGTGTGGGAATGCGAGCTTGTGTTGACAGCTTGCATGGAGTTTTACATGAAATCTTCCAATTTTTAACTTTGAAAACTAATTAAACATTAAAAATGCCCTGTGGTGTGGGCTGAGCTAAACAAAACCCGTGGCCCGTGGGCTGGTAGTTTTCATGATAGATGCCATCTCCCTTATTGGAGGAATGTCGTTGTCACCACATACCTGGGCTGCTCCCTCTGTTTTCTTCTGTTTCTCCTGCATCCTCAGCTACTCAAGTTGAGCCTGTCCTTAAGGCCTAGACCAAACCTGGTGTTCCTGAGGAGGAGTCCCTGAAAACTCACTCATTGGCTCATTCGCTGTCTCCCTCAGCTCTTAGTGAGTAAGCTGTCTGCCTGGCGTTGTGCTGGGTGTTAGGAGTGTAAGAGAAATATGATCTTAAGGGGCCTTAGCCTTCGCTTTCTTCCCTCAACATTTATAGTCTTCCTTTAGTTGCCTTTGTTTATGATCCCAAGCCTTGGTCTGCCTTGTTTTGTTATAGCCGCTTCCTCCTTCTGGTCTCAGGAGTGGAAAGGATACTTCTTGTTTGTACCTGAGCTTGGCTTCACATTCTCACATCCCAAGGTAAGCCCCTTTGGCTCTGGTCCCCAGAATGTTGGGGTCTTAATGATGGGCTTGAGAAGGGGCTATGCATTCTGGCCTGTTTTGGTCTCTGCGCTATTTTTATAAACTCTGATATTCAGATTTGATGTCAGAGAGGACTTCCCCAAAACAATAGTTATCCATTCAGGGAGAATAGTCTGGGCAAATGTCCAGAGACAAGTGGACATGCTGTGTTTATGAAATGAAAGAAGTGTAGATGGTTGCTGCAGTAGGGCTGCGGTGTGAGTCGTGCATTGAACAACCACAGGGGATAACTTTTGCATCATAGTTTTTGTGATTGCCCCCTATCCCCTGGAGATGGGCAGTGAACCTGTTCAGCCACACACTGGCCTGGGTGCTTGGAGAGAGAGAGAGAAGGAGGAGGTAAAAGATGATGACTGAGAGGATCTGAACTGCCAGATAAGGCAGGGCCTCGCAGCCGTGGTAAGGAGTTGGAAATTTCTCCAAAGGAAGGTGGAGCCAGCGAAGGGACTGAAGCAGAGATGAGACTGTATGAATGGATTGGAGAGGGGCCAGCCTAGAAGTGGGAAGATCAGCTGGGAGGGATGAAGTGGCCCATTATGTGAGGGATTGTGTGGTTCAGGGTCAGAAGTGACACTGGGATGGAGGGGAGCGGCAAGGCTCGACAGCTATGCAGGGGGCAGCTGTCAGTAGGACGTGTTACGCCTGGCTTTGCTTGGCCGCATTCTCCTTTGCTCTACAGACATTCTCTTTAGTAGCTTCACATGCTGGTTCTGTTTCACTAATTCCATTTTGATCATTATCTTTCTTTTTGAGGAAGATTAGCCCTGAGCTAACTACTGCCAGTCCTCCTCTTTTTGCTGAGGAAGCCTGGCCCTGAGCTAACATCCATGCCCATCTTCCTCTACTTTATATGTGGGATGCCTACCACAGCATGGCATGCCAAGTGGTGCCGTGTCCACACCCGGGATCCGAACCGGTGAACCCCGGGCCGCTGAGAAGTGGAACATGCGAACTTAACCGCTGCACCCCCGGGCCAGTCCCGTCCATTTTGATCATTTTAAAGACAGGGATTGCGTGTCCAATTTCTTGTACATACGTTAATAGTTTGCACTCACAAGATAGTCCATAAATGTTAACTAACTTGTCATTAATTAGCTTGCCATGTGATCTGAGTTAACATGCCGGAACCCAAGTCTCCTGTGTTTGGATGGCAGGGATGACAGGAGAGAGGTCCCAAGGGGACAGGTGCTTCCCTGAGAAGAATTTTCAAGGGGCCCGAGGCATTGGCAGGATTTCCCTAGGCCACCAGACAGAAAACCAAGCAAAGCTGCTAGAGCTCTATAGATATTATCACTGGGTTTATTTGTCAACACATTTCACTCACTCACACACTCAAAAGGTCAACTAATCAAACTTAGAGGGCTCGTTACGTGCCTAGAGCTCTTCCAAGGGAAAGGTTGCAGGGATATAGAAATGCAAGCCATAGTCCCTCCCCTCAACAGCGTGCAGTCTACTCAAGTAGACGCCTAAGAAGCAGACGGAAGCTAACTGCATAATACTCTATTTCCTTCATGTCTTAGTTTCTTATTGCTGTTGTAACAAATTGCCACAAACTGGGTGGCACAAGATATATTTATTATCTTATAGTTCCGTATGTCAGAAGTCTGATGTGGCTTAAAACCAAGCAGTCAGCATGGCCGGATGCCTTTATGGAGGCTCTGGTTGGGGGACTCCTTCCCTTCTCTCTTCCAGCTTCTGGGGCTGCCCGCCTGCCTTTGCTTGTGGCCCCTTCCTCCATCTTCAATGCCAGCAACTTCGCATCTGTCTGTGGCCCTTCATTTGTCTTCACGTCTTTCTCTCTTTCTTCTTCCTCCCTCTTCTATTTTTAAAAACTCTTTTATTTTTATTTTATTTTCTTTTATTTTTAAAAACACCAGTGATTACACTGGTGCTACCCAGATAATCCAGGATGGTCTGGGTCCATTCTAAGGCCCTTAATTTAACCACATCTGCAAAGTCCCTTCTGCCATGTAATCTAATGCAACTCCAGGTTCTGGGGATTAGGACTGGGGTCTTTGAGGGCCATTTTTCTGCCTCCCAAAGGGACCGATGGTGGGTTGGAGCGCTTGCTCTGGACCAGAGGCCGCTCCATAATATTCATGTGCGTTGTCTCATTCAGCCTGCTCAGTGCTGTGAGGCAGACAAGGAAATCGAGGCTGAGAAAATGACTGCTAAGAAGCCATGACAGGCTTTGAATCTGCCTTTCCTACTGGAAAGAACATGAGTTTTGGAACAGGATAGGTGAGGGTGTGAATTCAGGGTCACACCCTGCTTAGCTGTGTGATACTTGTTGTTTTCATTAGCTGATAAATCTGAAGTTCCCTTTTCTTCTCTTTGTTCATTAAACATCTATGCAGCAGCAAGCTGGGCCCTGGCAGATAGCAACATGGCATGACTTTCATCCTTGTTGTCCAGAGGAGTGGGCTCCTATATTTCCTGCCAAGTCTCTAGTCCCTCGTATTTTTTTAAGGCTGGTACAATGGACCAGAAGAGGCTCATCCCAGTTAGATTCAATCATTCCCTTCTACTCTCTTTGGGAGCTTTTCCTCTTCTTCTCATGCATGCTGCCTTCATCCTAGTTTGCAAGATCATGACTCTCCCCCTGCTCCTAGCATCTGGCCCGTTCATTAAGCCCTGTAGAGTCAACCTCCTAAATGTCTCATGAGGTTACTGAGCATCTTCAGTAACAAGTGCAGAATGGCTCCTGCTACTGTCATTCCCTGTTTTTCTCATGGAGAGAAAAGGCTTCTTCAGTGCTTACATGTCAGTCCGGGTCTCAGCTGTGAGATGGCAAACTAAAGAAAGTGTCCATGGCCCCAAGTGACAACGAGAAAATAGACCTATGACAGCCAGGAGAGTTAGCAGCCATGATTGACAGCATCCCCATGGAGAAGCCAGATCTCCAGGACAGAAGAGGGGGAACGTGAGGTCCGGGTAACCCTCCCTCCTCTCCAAGAACCTCCCCCACCATCCTCCAGGTGGACGAGGGTGTTGCTTTATTAAGAGAGCACAGGAGTCTTTGTCTCTTCACAGAAATAATCACTTCCTTCTCTCTGCTTCTAATATACATACACAACTCTGCAAGGAAGGAAAAAATGTTTGCTCTACTCTCTCAGGTTCAGTGACTGGGGGCTTGTGAATTAAATTGACAAAAGAGATTAGTAAGAGAAAAGGCATATGTTTCTTTCTTTTTTTAAATATTGGCACCTGAGCTAACATCTGTTGCCAATCTTTTTATTTCCTTCTTCTGCCCAAAGCCCCCAGGTACATAGTGGTATATTCTAGCTGTAGGTCCTTCTAGTTATGCTATGTGGGACACTGCCTCAGCATGGCCTGATGAGCGGTGCCATGTCCGCCCCCAGGATCCAAAACCGTGAAACCATTGCCAAAGTGGAGTGTGCGAACCCAACCACTCTGCCATGAGGCCGGCCCCAGGGATATGTTTCTTTAGTGGTGTTAATATTTTTACACGCATGGGTGCTTCACAGGAAAGAAGAGAAGCAGCTGGACTTGGAGGCTTATACACCACTTAACAAAGGCAGTAAATTGTGCGGAGATGACTGTACAAGAAAAAGGGGGGTGTGGGCTTCTAGGGGCAGTAAATTGTGGGAAGGTAAATATATGGGGAGACTAATGGAAAATAAGTGTTATTTTAGTAAGGTTCGTTTGAGCAGACTAATCTCGGTGCTGACTTTCCATCTTCTTCATGGCCATAAAACTCCCCTGGCAGAAGGGATTTATGACAGTCTTCGTTTCTCAGAAGTTTCTGCTTCTAGTCAGATAAAGAAAGCTCTGAGGAAGCTTTTTTCCACATCTGTTGATTCTCAATTGACTTCAGCTCGAATGATCCATATGCCGAAGTGGCATATTTTGGGATGGCATTTTCTGATCCCCCACAGCTCTCTGATATGACCTAGCATCGTTCTGCTATTCTTCTTATCTGTTTCCTCCTATGGTCATCCAGAGCTCATCTAGGACCAAGATTGTGAATTATTTATCTTTGCATCCAAATCCTGATGCTTGGGTCTCACGCTCCCAGGTTCCGATGGAAGTGGTCCAGAGTGCTGCCTGGGCGCTGGGATTTAAAAGCTCCCCAAATGATTCTAACCTGCATGCAGGGTTGAGAACAACTGCCTCTGACAATATTTTAGGTCCTAGCGTTTTCCTAGCATTCTTCCAAGCTCTTGGGGAACTTTCTCTCAAGAGGCGTTGGTGGTGGCGGGGAGAAGGCTGAAACCAACTTTTGGCTTTGATTTTGCTGCAAAGTCATAGTATATGCAGGGGAGAAGGTTGGTATGCTAAGGAGAGATTTAAAATCATATGGTTGCCTTATTGGGACCACCAATGCATTTTAGGTCTTACAATTAGAAATTTTGAGGTTTTCCCTAGATCAGACTTCTCTTCCGGCAGTATGGGACTGAGATACTCTGGGGAGTCCTCCTACTGTTAGGAAAACAACTAGATTCTAGACAAAACCTACTTACTGATGAATTGCTTAGCTCGAAGCATGGAAGGAATTTTCCCTCCCTGCCTCCCCCAAAGGAGCAAACTCTGAGTGACTGAGTAGAAAACTAGTAGGAGGAAAAGGGTTATTCTGGGGTGAATGCCAAGAGGAGCATCTTGATCCATGAGTGGGTACTACTCTGGGGCCCAGAAGCTGAAGGGCATCTGGCCTAGAGACGTGGCATTGGCTCCTTGGAGCAGGGATTGTTGGCTAAAACGCACAGATTAAGGGTAGCACAGAGCCAGATATCACAAGGAGGACCCAGACCTTGGGCTGTGGGGTTTTGAGCTGCCTGTTTGGGAAGGGATACAATAGCAATATGATGTGTCAGAACTTTGGCTCCAGCACTGGTCTGTCAACTCAGAGTTCATGGATGAGGAAGTGCAGCCCATCCCCTGGCATGGTCAGAGGGCTGCAGGCCAAGCTTTGAGGTTGACTAGGATTGATTGCCTTGAGCACTGAGCTGTGGCTGGTTTCCATGGAGCTTTGCAGGAGGCCAAGTCCTTTTCTAGGAGGCCAACCTTCAGGGAATCTGCCTTGGACAAGTTAACTCTTACCACTCATAGAGAATGGAATCACAGAGATGAGCAGGCAATAAGAGACATCAGGGATGACCAAGAAGATTCAGAAAAGAATAAAATTGAACTTCTAAAAATGAAAGCTATAATTGTTGAAACAAATAAAAAAAACTCAATGGGGTAAAGACAGTGAATTAGACACGCCTAGAGAGAGAATTAGGGGAAGATATATTTGAAGAAATTACACAGCCTACACATAAAGAAAAGAGATGAAAAATATGGCAGAAAACTTAAAAGGGAACATAGAATGAGAAGTTATTTGAAAAATCTAGAGATTGTAGAAAGAGAGAATAGAGTGAATTAAGTGAGCAATATTTGAAGAGATAATTGCTGAGAATTTTTCAGAATGTGGAAGGAGATGAATATATAGATTCTATACCTAGACACAGCATAGTGAAACTTCAGACACTGAGGTGAAAGAGAAGATTTTAAAGTTGTCAGAGAAAAATGAAGAAGACAATTACAGACTAGATTTCTCAAAAGCTAAAACAGAAGATGGAAGACTGTTTTCCATCTGAAAGACAATTTCTTTCATGAGAGAAAATAAATGTCATCTTATAATTCTATACCTAGAAAAATTATGTTTTAAAAATGAGAAAGAGGGGCCGGCCCAGTAGCACAGTGGTTGTTTGGCATGCTCTGCTTCGGAAGCCTGGGTTTGCGGGTTCGGATCCTGGGTGTGGACCTACACCACTTGTCAGCCATGCTGTGGCAGCGACTCACATACAAAGTGGAGGAGGATTGGCCCAGATGTTAGCTCAGGGTGAAACTTCCTCAACTGCAATAAAAAAAAAAAAAGAGAGAGAGAGAAATAAATAAAGACGTTTTCAGACAAAAAAATGGATAGGATTTACCACCACCAAATTTGTATTAAACAACTCTCTGAAGAGTGTATTTCAGGAAGAAGAAAAGTGTTCACAGATGAAGGTCTGAGAGGCAAAAAGGAATGGTGAGCCAATAAAATGGTAAACATACAAATTTAAACAGAGTTTCTAGACAAGAGAAGAATAATTAATTTTTGTGCTTAAAAATGACCCAAAATGGAAGCATTTTTCAACTATAAGCTTGTCAATTGTATTAAGGACAGGACATTAGTTATTTAAAAGTGCCTGAAGCCCTTGTATTTTTGGTAAAAAAGTTAAGATAAAATCTATTGTTCGAGTTTGTGATGTTAAATATGCACAGTGCAATTGCACAGGAATCACGAAAGAGGCAGGTTTAGGACGCTTTACTCTCCCAGCCAGTACGGGGAACAAAAGGAAAAATAACATGGAACAAAACAAAAACCCTCAGTCAATTCAAAGAGAAGACCAGGAAAGAAGAAAAATGAGACACAAAAAAGGAGAGACAAACACAAATTAAAAAAGCAAGATGGTAGAAGCAAATTCAAATATGTCATTAATCTTAGTGACAACAAATAAATGGGCTTACAACTTAAAAGAGATTGTCAGGAACACAGATCAGGAGGAAAAAACCAAAATGAATTTAGTTAGCACTATGGTGTTTCCAAGAAATACGCTTATAATATAAGAAAGGAAATGTTGAAAGAGGATGGAAAATATATACCTGTCACATAGTTAAAAAGAGTCCTGGGACAGCCTAGTTATTATCAAACAAAAGTAGACTTTAAGACAAAAAGCATTATTAGGGAATGAGAGGGTCATCTTTTAATGGCAAAGATTCAACTCACCAGGAAGATTTACTATTTGAAACGTGTATGCACATAATAAAATATCTTCAAAATATATAAAGCAAAAATTGATAGAGCTAAATTAAATAACTAATTGACAAATACATCAGCATAGTGAGAGATTTGAACACATCTCTCTCAATTATTAATGTGTCAAGTAGACTAAAGAATGGGAAAGAAGATTTGCATAATACTTACCATGCTTGATTTATTGAACATACATAGAATTCTGCTTCAAGGTGCATTCTTTGCAAGCACACATGGAACATTTACAAAAATTGACCATATAGTAGGCCTTAGGCAAGTATCAACCACTTTTAAAGAACTGGTAATCTTCTTTGGCCGCATTTTCTTTCCACAACGCGATTAAGTCAGAAATCAATAGTAGGAAGATTAAATTGAAAAACATCTTTCTATGTTTAGAAATTAAACCATATATCTAAATAGTCCAAAGGATTAAAGAAGAGATGATAATGCAAATGAAAAACATGATCCATAGTTGAGAACCATCCAATCCAGTCTTATATACCCTTGACCCAGGGAACCAGGTGAGAGGAATGTCTGTGAAGACCTGACAATGGCCCTGGGAAGCTCCAGAGGATTGATATTGAAACAATTAAAGCAAAAGCAACTAAATCTCTGACCTGTGGAGATTTCAGTCCTCTTACTGATTGGTCAAATGGCTTAAATTCCCTAGCTTGGGTTGCTTCTTCTCTAATCAAGGATAAAAATCTCTTTATGTTGCACGGCGGAGTGCCAGGAAGATTGCTCATTGAGCAACCTTGCAGATGTTGGAAGGATGCCTTTCCTGGCTTTGGGGATGCCTGCTGGGGTGTAAGTCCCAAGTAGGTAACCATAGGTTGTTATATGGCTACTAACATGTAGGCAGGGCCTCCTAGATACCACGGGAAAGGGTATTTGATGCCTGGAGGGAGCTAGCTGCAATTTATCAAGGTCATCTTCCACTCGTGTTCAGACTCTCAGCTAGAATGCCTTTGAACTGGTGAGCTAAAGGAAGCGGCTGTAGCCAGGGCTTCTCTCACTCTCCTTCCAAACTACTTTCCACTCCTACTTACTCTGGAGGAGGGCAGGGCAAGAGAAGTCTACCTTAATGTACGTTTTCCTACCTTAACGGATTGCAAGGAATGAGCAGCATGTCTGCACCAAGTACTGTGAAAACCAGCAAGTCCAATGAGCAGCTGTCATTTCAGCCCTAATTTCTTAGTACGTTGATGTAGAGAAACTCTATGCTGTTTCTGCATTCTAAGGCCCACCCACATGCCAGGGTAGGACCCACCAATCCAAATTGTTTTTCAACTTATTAAAATTAGAACTCAAATCTGTAGATGATAGAGAATCTTTCATCTATTCCTAGTTCACTGAATCTAATTCTATCATATCATTAATGAACTGATTAATCCTAAAAGATTAATCCTAAAATTATAATGTCAAACCTCCCGCCTCCCAAATGCAGCAAACCGCTGCCTGAGCCGACATGACGATTATTTCAATCTTTTGCGGAAGGTGCATAAATACGAACTCCTTAAGCCGACTTTTTGGGCAGATGGAATTGGACCTGCTTAAGGTATCACAGCTAGAAAGCCCTGTGTGGCTCTCTTATCTGAGTTTCAAAGTACGGCTACGTTTCCCGGAAATTTAAACTGCGCCGTCTGCCTTTTACAGGTGGTTAGGAGCTGATATTTACTTCTCAACGTGGAATACACGTATGAGCAAGCACATCACATCTCTAACCAAATCCCGCAACCAAATTATGGTAAATATGCTCTCACTGTAAATTTCCTGTACACTTCAAAATAGGCAGCAAAAAGAGGCAACTTACTCTCTTAAAAGGGAATTTTCAAAAATGAATTGGTTAGAATAATATACTCGAATAAGAACATCAATAAAAAGAACAGCCACAGCACATCCCATAAACAAATGGAGACACAGGATTGCTGTACCTTATCCAAGCAATATCCAGGTTCTAGAAGAAGGTGGGAAACACAGATGCGTTACTTGAGGCAAGAAAATGATCTGAATGGAGACCATTCTTTCCTACCCCTGACAAAACTGATATTATTTCCCTGTCTATTTTCCACTTGCTCCTGGCCAATACTATAATTAAAAGGCCTACCTCTAAGGAGCTCAAAGAACTTTGGAGACATGGTCTAATTAATCCTCCTCACTTGCCTGTAATGTCCACAAGCCCCGGGCCCTCCTCCACCGGGAGGCCCAGGCAGCCCCATCCAGGCAGGTGAGGCAACTCTTGTTGGGCAGCTTATGGAAAGTGACAGCAGCTGTCGAAACTAGGCTTTTTCCCAGAAGCTGCGAACACAGCCTCTTTTCAGCGCCAGGGCCCATGTGTGCCAGCCGAAGGGCCAAAAAGTCATCAGTTAGCTCCTATGTGCATAATCCGCACCTTCATTCTTCTGCATAATGCTCTGTTGTCTCAATTGTGGCTGGAGTCAAGCCTGGAGTTAGGGAGGGGCATGTTTCAGAGAATTCCAGCCAATTCATCTTCCTAAGCGAATCTTTTTTGACCTTAGATATTGCTCTATTCTTTATTACTCACTGGCCCTTTTCTGCTTCTTTTCCAGTTTCATCTTTTGTGAGGTGAGAGACACCATTACTGCGTTGACTGTATTGATGATTATTATGGGTTCTAGTTTTTTCACTTCTGATCCTGATAGGGTTAAACATTCTCTTGGCCATGTCAACTCCAACAACATGTTGGGATGATGCTTCTAGCAGCACAGTCCACTACAACTCTAGATTTGCTTTCTATACTGGGTAATTGGAGTCCATCTTAGAACCCCACACAGTTGTCTGTCTTCGTAGTAAGTATGAGCACTAATAAGTGGGTTTTTGATGAATCTCATAATTAGATTGGTTGGTTTACTCCCAAATATTTTTTATTCTCCTGTCTGCCTTTTTTTTTCCTCATCCATATCATTATCTGAGGTCTATGAAGGTGATAAAATGTTGGGACGGGCTCCTAATGAAGGGTTGCAGAGCCAGTGTTTCTTAAAATCCTAAAGAATATTTTTCATTTTATTATTTATTATACCATCTGATAGTCATATAGCACTTTGATACACTCAATGTGATCTTTAAAATAATACTGTGAAGAAGATACGATGGTAAGTGTTAGCTTCATGTCACATAATGAAATGAAGCTAAGAGAGGTTAAATATTGTTTTTAAGATCACAGAGGTCAGATCCCAATTTGCTTCTTACAATATCAATTTTCTTTCTACTCTCATCTATCAATATTCATTCTCTTTCCATTACCACCTGCCATTCATTCAATGATTGTTTACTTCATGTCTTTTTTTGGTGCCAGACACTGTGCTAGGATTTAGATATACAAAGATGGAAAGGACACTGTTCTTACACTAAAAAAAGAAAGATATTTTATATGGGAAAGGGTCATGTAAAAAAATTGATGCAATCCTGTATGATTGAGGCTAAGACCAGATGGTATGTACAAAGCGCAGGGAATTCTTGAACTGGAAATAGGATGATAAGGAGAGAAGGGAAGAGTATATGCAAAGACACAGATACACGAAATGAGATGCAGTGTCTGGGGAACCCTAAGTGGTCCAGTTTGCCAGGGGTGGGCTGGGGAGCAACCGAGGGGGAGGGTGGAGAGACCTTGAGAAGACCTTGTGTGCCGTTCTAAGGGGTCTGGACTTCGGCCTTCAAGGCCATGGGAAGTAATTGAAACCTTGTATGCAGGAAGGTCACAAGATCAGATCTGCTCATTTGACCAAGCTGTCTCTGTGTCTTCTTTGAGCCTCTCCAATGGCAGAGGGGGAGGAAGATGAATGTACTGCATGTTGGAGAGAGAGCATCGAATTGGAAATTCTTGCAAAACGTTAGCAAAAGTGTAAGGTGATATCTGCTAGCTGGAAAGAACTTTGGCAATATGTATTCGGAGCCTTAAAAATGCTCATTTTATTTGACACAATAGTTCTGCTTCTGCAAATATATTTTAGGAAAATTATCTCAAATAAAATGAGTATTCCAGGGCAAAGTTGTTGTTTGGGTGACAGTTTTTTGATAGCAAGATACTGGAAATAACCTAAAATATCCAACAATGGGCTAATAGTTAATAATATAACATACTCATCCATTTAAAAATGAAGCCCGATGAAACATTTTAAATATAAAGACATAGTGGAAAATTGCACAATGTTTTTGCTGCCCAATGTGTATTTCTGTTTATTTTTATAAAAGAGCTTTGCTTTCTCTTTGGCTGCAGGAGTGGAACAGGGAACTTAGGTTAAACCACTCAGCACGTTCCATCGACCCAGGTGTCAGAGACTGGTTCAGGGCAGAGCATGAGATCAAAGCCAATCTAATCATATTAAACCTCAAAAATTATTCTGGAAATCCTGGGACAAAGATGCACCCATTTTCCTGCTGGATGTGGACAAGTTTGTGGTAATTTGCTGTGTTAACAACAAAACCTAATACAAATAGAAAAGTTAAAGCAGTGTTGAACTAGAGCCTAGGAACGGCAACATTTTATTACAGAGTTCATTGAAGGACATTTTGGGGGATATGATGAGACTCGAGCTCCCTCTTTAACATTATTTGCCTTTTGGGGCTGGCCTGGTGGTGTAGTGGTTAAGTTTCGCACACTCAGCCTCAGTCACCTGGAGTTTGCAGGTTCGGATCCCAGGTGTGGACCTGCACACCACTCATCAAGCCATGCTGTGGTGATGTCCCACATATGAAATAGAGGAAGATTGGCACAAATGTTAGCTCCTGGCCAATCTTCCTCAAGTAAAAAGAGGAAGGTTGGCAATGGATGTTTGCTCTGTGACAATCTTCCTCACCAAAAAAGAAGAAAAAGAAAAAGAAATATCAACTGAGTGCTTCATTTATGAATTAAGTGAGTGAAAAGAGAGATTATTTTGAGAAAGTCTCTTCCTACTTTAAAAAGTAACTCTATTATGTAACATACAACATTGAGATGCTGGAACAAAATATTACAGTCCCCAAAGATTCAAAGGTAATCCCATCGCCCCACTCCAGAGTTAGTTAACCTTTGTTAATTGAAATGGAAAAAAGTCACTTTCCCTCTAGACTTGCTGAGCTGCAACGACGAAACTCCAGGATTATGGAATACGAGATTTAGGCAGCAAAATGCACCCTCAGAGTATGAATTTGCTGATTTGACTTGTGTGACCTCAAGCAAAGTCTCGTAAAGTTACTTCTCTGAAAAGCATAGGTTGATTTCCAAATCTTCATCCCTCTGGGCTTACCATGTGACAAAGAACTGACGAATCTGACACAATATGGAGTGAATATCGTAGAAAAAATTTTTCCTGGGTGTGGATTTCAGCCTCCATTTGTCTTAGGAATATTTCAAGACACATTGGGCCATTTGGGGATATTCAGGTTGAAGGTGACTGGCAATCCTCAGGGTCAATGCTGTTCCTTGCAAAACACAATAAAAAAGCTTGCAGGAGGCTGAGGGTTGTGTGAGAAAATTAAGTATTGATTGGGGAGCAGATATGATGTTGTGCAATGTAGTTATTAGGTTCAATTCAGTGCTGTTAATTTGAGGTCTCGCACTTTCTCAGGAGATTACGCCGGTTAACAATACATTATTGAAGTCTGGGGAGCTTGCTTTCTCTGATCGCTGCATCCTCTTTTCTCGGCCATGGAAGACCAATCAATATGCTTTTATTGAATGCAGGTTCATAGAACCACTCAGCTCAAATATCGCTTTCAGGAGTTTGTGACACTTGGCGAAGTCAACTTTCTGTCCAAATGCTCTCAACCTCTTAAGGAATCAGGAATCCTGAGCTTTGTCATCCTCATTTCCAGGTCCCACGAATTATAATGGGACTTCAGAAAAAGAGAAGCAAAGAAATTCTTTCTTTTGCTTTGAGCGATCCTCTCTGCCTGAAACTACTTAAGGGAGTGTCACTTCCAGTAACGTTGGAATGGACAAGATCCTGGAACACGGGAAAGGACTGGAAGCATGGATAACTCAGAACAGCAAACAGAAAAGTCCTCCGCAAAATCTTAGAACTGGGAAGACCCTTAGAAACCATCAAGCCAGTTCTTTCACTGCACAGATGAGTAAATCCACATCCAAAATGGCTGTGACATACTGAAGCTTCAGAACGAGTTAGTGGCACAGCTGGGGAAGTAGTTTGAATGTCTTGACTCTAAATCCAGTTCTGTTCGCTGATTTTCTGCCTGCACAGTTGCCTTGGCTGTGGACAGGGACAGTCTCAGAGTCAACAATCAATTTATGGACATTCACATTTATAGAAATCTAAATTTACCGTTGAAAACTTTCCCTCAACCCTTAAATGTCATATGTAACAAATATAGAGACTTCTGGAAACCTTGCACATGGTTTTATAGCATTTTCTAACATTTCTGTTTTGTAGAGAGGGACGTTTTTAATTATCCTCACTCCACTGATGACAAAATTGAGACCCAGAAAATCCAACCGGCTTGTCTCAAATGGCATAGCTTTTTATGATGGACAGGTTGATACTCAAGCCTCGGTCCTTTTAGTCTTAGTTTAGTCCTCCTTCTGTTGTCCTAAGCAGCCTCCACGCCTTAGCATTTGTCTTCTAGAAGAATGCAGGCACTTACTTCTCTGGTTAGTCTTCCTCCTTCTCCCAAGCCATATGCTCTGGAAGAGGCTTATAAAGCGTACTTAATATTTTAGCATACACCCTAACTTAAAGTTCACGTTAAAATTGCAGAGAGAATTACAGTGTTATTTCTGAGTTCTCTGGGCATGGCAAATATTGTGCTGATCACTTTACTCAATGTTTGCAATCTGTTTCCTTATAGCTAAGATGAACATGACATACAATATATGAGTCATTTATTAATCTCTCTAAATCTACATTTGGCAATGTTCCTTGCAGCCTGCACAAGTGAATACATTCCGCCTCATTTGTGATAGGAACCCTGATGCCTTAGAAACAGTGCTCCTTTCTCAGCCATCCTCTGTGACCAACTTTCTTTCCCAACGAAAATCACTCTGGTTGAAAAGGGCTTCCAATGTGGAGCTTCCTTCTGAAGTGATTGCAATTTATCTTTTCCAATCAAAATGGGAACAATTTGAGCTTTTTATGACTCCAGAGCTGCCATAAATTGTGGTAATAGATTTTTCAGTGCCTCGTAAGATAATTGCACTGGGGAGAAGATTAGAGTGAAGGCTAGGAGCTGCAAAGGCAGTGCCCCTTCATCGTCCTGTTCCATGTGGCTTCCAGGGCGACCCAGAAAACAAGGCTGGAGGAAGACAGCTTTAAATTCCTCATGCTAAATTAGTTCTGAGATGCTTCCGGGCGAAACTGCCAACTGAACTCTATTTTGACAATGGAAATATTTATAATGAAACATAATGAAGTAAAATTCAAGTCCCAAATTGCCCCAACAAGGAAGCACTAAAATTCAATTCTGGTTATAGTGACACCTCCAATTACTGAAATGTGAAGTAATTCTCTTTGGAAAATGACTTCACTTTGAGGAAATGAATACCAGCTAAGGGTTATGACGCACACACCGGGGACTTCAAACCCTCTCTCTGGTGTTACTGCTGACCTCACACAAGCATATTAGACTTACTGTGTCTGCTTCTCCTTCCAGAGGCAACAATACTTAGCAACAAGCCGCGTTCTGGGGCTTATGCATTGACCGTGAAGCATCGTCAAACAACTCTAGAAATGAAAGCACTGAGTACAGATTGGGAATTTTTCCAGCAGTAGAAGCAATTGATGGGATGTAGTTTTCAGACCCCAGTGCTATCATCCTTATGTAGGCAACACTCATGCTTTTTGGCAAAGATTCCCATTGCCATTGCTTTGAAATGAATTCTCAAGAGCAAAGAATGTTTCTGACACAAGCTGCTGGTTGCTTTGATCCTTAGTGAATGACTCTGTTTACTCCTTTGTTCACCAAATATTTATGGCATCCTTACTGTGCAACAGGTGTTGTGCTTGATACTGAGGATGTAACAGTGAATATGACTGAGGTGATAACTTCCCAATCAGATAGTAGAGAAATATACAGTCAACTCTCGATGTTCAGGGTAGTTACATTGTATAAAGTCACTGCAAACACTGAATTAGTGAACACTGAACCGCTGTGCTTAGAGGAAATACAGGGTTAGGTTCCTGTGAGCCTTGGTCACAAGATTTTTGTCAACTGATCAATATAACCTTGTTTTATGTGTATTTCTGTTTAAAAACTATCGCTCATGCCTGAACAAAGCTTACCTTGCACGTATTTTCTCTGTAAGGTTTGTTGCAGCGTTCTTTCTGTGAGGAACTCTAGACAGCACTTCAGCACCACATTTGGGGGCCATTTTAAATGGCAAGATTACCCAGAAAAAGCACAAAGATGTGAAGTCTTAGTATTGAATAGACCACAAAAAGGACACTTGTTACACTACAACAGTGGAAACAAGAAGGCGGAGCGTCACCTTGCTCCACTTCAACTGGGAATGTGCATGTTGGGTGACTCAAACTTTTACTGCTCTAAGCATGTCCACAAATGATCATCAAAGTGCCTTGAGTACTGATTTTGGGGTTTCAATTAATTTTAGTGAGTAGGTAAACTTGTAAATGCAGAATCTGTGAATAACGATGATCAACTCTACATGCTTTTCTCTCAACTTCTTGAACGCTTTGTCCTTGAAGTTAGGGCCACCCAAACTTCAGCTGGAAGTTCTCCCCACCCCCACGGCTATCCCCATTCCAGACATATCCTGCACACATCAGGGCAGGAGGAGTTCTTGGTCAGAAGGTTCCTGGCATTAGGATCTACTGTTTTAGTTGGGAATTTGGGTTGCAAGAAACAGAGACTCTGGAGTTACCTTTGAAAAGGGATGTTTATTATAAGGACACATTCGAAACTCAAGGCAGCTTGAAGGACCAGCTGCCTTACCACTCTCAAGGACCATATAGTCCTTTCTCTAGGCAGTTCTGCCCTACCATCTGTCAGCTTCATCTTCCTTTCCACCACGTGGCTGTCTCTGCTTAGTCATAGCTTCTGCTTCCTCTTAACTCCAGCTGTCCATCATGGCTGCTCTGCCTCTCTCATTCTCTTGTGGCTTTAGCTCCCTCTGAACTGGCTCAAATTCTCCAGATGTCCTAACGAAGTGTCAAAGAGGGGGAATTTGAGGGTCTCAGCTCATTACTTCACTTCAGACTATGTCATTGGTCCCTATCCGATCTCTAGGTTGGCTACCTGTAGGTCAGGTGCCCACCTCTGAGAGTTGACATGGCTGGGGCAGGGAGTGGGATCACGTGACACAAAACGTAGTGACCCAAACATCACTAGTAGAGTCAGCCTTGTTTTACCCACTTCTATATGACTGACCTCTGCATTGTACTTCAGATCTGCCATAACTGATCCTTCTGCCCCTTTCTTGAGTGAGGGAGTTGTTTTGCGTAGTACTCAGCCCACTCAGTGGTTAAGCATCTTGGCTTCTGAAAGCCACCTGCCTGGTTGCTTGCCACTGGACCTTTGTCACCTGCCTGCCTTGTCTTCTACTTGGATACATCTCCTGGATCTCTGTATTGGCTTAGAGTTTTGTGTCTCATCTCCACTTGCCTCATCAACTTGCCTCAGTCTCCAGTTTCGGACCTGCAATTTGAATCTTGTTCCTATCTATTTATCCCTAAAAGTAACCCACCATGCTGATTACCTCTGTCTCTTCTCCACCAATGTTTTACCAAAGCCCACAGGTCTGCCTAGACCCTGGGTCTGAGTCCTATCGTCCTTGGCCTGGCCCATGCCTCCTGAGTCCCAGTTCTGATATGTTGAGTCCTAAAGCCCATTTGGTCCCTCCTGAGCATACCAATGCCCCCAAGGATGTATGAGCCACAGTTTCCAGGAAGTTACGTTCCTGGTGCTTTATCAGCTATTCCACAGTTAACCTCTTGTCTGGAAACTTTCTATGTGTGTTGGGCCAAAGCCTTCTAGCAAAAAGTTCTTGTGCACAAACTGAGACTTCGTATCTCTTGACCATATGTTACCTTCACCTCTGGGAGGGCTATGAAGCTCTAGCAGTTCTGTCTGTAGCCACTAGCAAGTCAAAAACATGTTGTATCTGCCCCTTGCTTCCATATTTTTGGCCCTGCTGCATCCCTTCCCCAGATGTCATTCCTGGGTGTTCCTTGGTCTTAAAAGCTCCAGAGCACTGGCTTTCCTGGTAGTGGCCTAATTCTAGCGTTCAACTAGTACAAGCATTTTGTACTTGCAGTTTCCTCTCATGCTTAGAGCCTCTTTCCACCCCAGAAGTCTCAGAACATGGTTCTCTTCATTGCTAATGAGTTTAAAAGACTCATTTCTAGGGTAATCTATAGCCTATTGTCCCTGGATTCTTGTATTCCCAAGACTACCAAGAGTAGTCATACTGAGAAAATTGAGTGTTTGGCTTGTGCAGTCAACATCAATGGCCCCTAAGAAGGCACACTCCTGATGAGAAAATTACCTTCCAAATTTTTATATACCTTACTTGGACTGGTTAATGTTCCCTATAAAAGATACCAGTATATCCAGCACTTTCAGAGATGACTTCTTCTAGAGTTTTAGGGCTATAAGAGATCTTCATGATCTAGACTTTGCCACCTTATTCTATTGAGGAAGCAACTAAACTGCCAATGCCTTGCAATGTCATTCTGTCAATGTCCCACAGTATTAGTGTCAGAAGTAAAACCTAAAATAAAGCTTGGTATATAGTAGGGGCTCCATGAATCAGTTGAATGAAGGAATTAATACATGAAGTCATGAGCAAATGACTCTGCCCTCCACCCCAACCAGTCTGGATCATTCCCACCACACCAGGATCCTGTTTTTTGGTCTTAAGTTTGGAAGTCTACCTGAAGGGGGGTTCAATTCTTCCATTTCAGTCAGATGGTCGGCCTTCCCTACTGGCATAAGCAAAAAGTACTGATGAAAAAGTGTTTTATAAAGTGAAAATTGCTATAAAAATTCAAGGTGGTATTTTTGCTTTGGAAGCTCAGATGGATCTGATAAACAGGACAGTGTAACATTCATTCATCATTCTTTTAGCTTTCTGGCAAGTGAAACCCCTTTTAAGTGTTTAAGGAATTTTGCACTGTATGAGTCTTGTTGATAGGCAGGACCCACCTCTCATTATAAAAGCCCAAAATTGCCTCACTGGAGTAGCTTTTGGAGTGCTTTTGACAAGGGTCATAGCAACTACCTTGTGTCTTTAATTCCTTGTTTTTCAGCTTTCCAGGCAATCTTGTGAACTAATCAGTATTGTATCAAAAAATTCCTTTTCTGCTTTAAACTGGCCATACTCAGTTTCAAAATTGGTACCAGCAATGGCTGTAGACAGAAAGGTGGAATCTGGGATTGGTTATCTGGTCTCATTGAATAATCTATCTAGTGTTGAGATGAGAATCCTGGCAGCTGTGGCAAGGCATTGGCAAAACAACTCAGTTATCACCTGGGCTCACCTGGAAGGAAGTGCCCGTTGAAGTCAAGGGTTTATGAAGGGAAGCAGGAAATTAGACTGTGAGGCAAAGTGGTTTGTTTCCAAAGGCTCTGGGCAACTTATTAAAGTCAAACTTGACCAGCTCAAATTCTTAACCTTCTGGCTTGATACCGCATCAATCCAGGGATTTTTTTTCCTTAAATAGTTGTAACAAAAGTATATTTTCACTTTTGAAGACATGAGGCTGAAAGAGTTGAAAATAGAACAAAAAGTTTGATTCTGAGAAGTTGTCAAAATAAGCAACAACAAAAACAACAAATATGTGTTGATCACCTACTATGTGCCAGGCATTGTTTAGATGCTAGGCACACACCAGTAAAGAACAGCAAAATCTCTGCTTTCACTGAGTTTACAGTGTCAGTGGAATTCACAGTGTGAGCAGTGAAACTAAAATTAGCGTGTTAACCAGGGAGGAGTTTGCTATGGGTTGAGTTGTGTCCTCCGCAAAATTCATGTGCTGAAATCCTAACCCCCAGTTTCTGAGAATGTGAATTTATTTGGAAGTAGGGTCAATGCAGATGTAATAAATTAAGTAATTAGGTCATTAGGGTGGGCTCTAATCCCATATGACTGGGGATTTGGACACAAACTCACACACAGGGAGAATGCCATGTGCAGGTGAAGGCAGAGATTGGGGTGATGCTTCTACAAGCCAAAGAATGCAAAGATTGCCAGGAAACCACCAGAAGCTGGGGAGAGGCATGGAACAGATTCTTCCTGACAGTCTTAGAAGGAACCACCCCTGCTGACACCTTGATCTCAGACTTCTGGCCTCCAGAACAGTGAGACAATAAATGTCTGTTGCTTAAGGCACCCAGTCTGGGGTACTTTGTTATGGCAGCCCTAGCAAGCTCATACGGAGTGGAATCCCAAGAACTGGGAAGGATGAAGGACCCACTTTATGCACAGCAGGCTGGTTTTTTCCCTAGCAACTCCAGGGCTTGTTCGAGAGGCTCATGAGAAAACGTCCTTGATGGTAGAGATGGGTCTTGCACACAGGCCCACCATCATGGGCTTCCCCTCACCAAAGCTGACTTGGCTGCCACCATTGCCCAGTGTCCACCTTGCTAATAGCAGTGACGAGCCCTGAGCCACTGATCTATCCTGGGGGGTGGGGTGGGCAGTGCAAACCAGCACCTTTGTGGCCAGTTGATTATATTGTACCTCTTCCATCACGGAGAGGGCAGTGATTTGTCTTCAGTGGAATAGATTCTTGTTGCAGATTTGGAAACCAAGCTACCTGGGTTCAAATCCTGGCTCTGCTACTTACCAGCTGTGTGACCTTGACTGTGTTGCACCACCTTTCCATGCTTTAGTTCCCTCATTTGCAAAATGAGGATAAAATTAGTACCTACCTGTATTAGTTTCCTGAGGCTACTGTAATAAATTACCATATTTTAGTGGCTTAACACAACAGAAATACATTCTCTCATAGTTCTTGGGAGCTGAACTCTGAAATCACAGTGCTGGTAGGGCCATGCTCCCTCCAGAGGCTCTTGAGGAGAATCCTTTCTAGAAGCTTCTTCCAGCTTTGGTGGCTGCTGAAGTTCCTGGGCTGGGGTCTGCATCACTCCAATCTCTGCCCTCTCCTCTTCTGCGTGTGTTGAGTCTCCCTCTGCGTGGCTGTTATAAAGACACATGTGATTGGATTTAGGATAATCCACGATAATCTCCCCATGCCGAGATCCTTAATTTAATCACATCTGCAAAGACCCTTTTTCCTTAAAAGGTAACATTTTCTGTTTCCATGGATTAGGACTGATTATCTTTGGGTGGCCATTATTCAGCCTACTATATTACCTCATAGGATTATTGTGAGAATTAAATTAGTTCATTCTTGGAAAGCTTTTAAAATGACTTGAAACGTGATGAGCACTCAACAGATGTTACCAATGATGAAGAGTATACAATGATTTTAGACAACCGAAAGAGTGACGCGGTGGATTTCTGTCATTTTTACTGGGCTGCCTAGCATCTGGATCCCATTTCTACATTTGAGGAGTTCCCCACCTTATGAATCTTGGTGGATTGTTAAGCTGCCTTCTATTATAGAAGCTTAACACGGCAGATATTGCTTTCTTTCTTCTGTGGGAGCAAGGAAGTGGGCCCTTAGTCCAGGCTCTACCAACCTGATGCCTCCAACCTGTACAAAGACATTGGGATCACAGAGGTTACCATATGGCGGCTTGTCTCAGCAGCAGCAACATCAGTTTCTAGAGATCGCAGCAGCTGTATTTCACGTCCCGTGCTGCATCACATTGTGAGGAAAATAAGTCCTCATTGCTTTGGTTTTGGGGGAGGGACGTAGCTGTTGTGGTACTACCTACCCACCTTGATTCCTGGTTTTGCAGCTACATGGTCCACTATGGTAGACACAAGCCACATGTGGCTATTTAAATTAAATACAATTAATTTTTGTTTAATGTGCACTAGCCACACTTCAAGTGCTCAATAGCTATGTGTGTATTGGACAGTTCATATCTAGAACATGTCCCATCCTTGCAGCAAATTCTATTGGACAATACCATTCTACAGCCTTCCAGTAATTTTGTGAGTTTCTCAATATTCTTTCAGTAATGCGGCTCAGAGATTGTTTCTGCAACAAAGATTTGCCTCCAACAAATAGTATGCATTGACACTGACAATACTGGCGTTATCAGTAGCAAAGAATTAGTATGACTTACATTGGGGTATAAATCTCCTTTTTAGGGTATATGGCAAGCGTACTTTCAGAATTGAAATTGGAGCATGATGCCTGCTCCTGAGAAATAGTCAAATCATTTTGAGACTGATGTCACTCCAGGGATCTGAACATACATATCTTACGTGGGAAACAAAATGATCTCAGTGAAACTCAAATTAAGGTATATATCCATTGATAAGTAAAATGCAGCTTCTTCCATGCCATTTAGCATTCAGTAAAATGTTTCAAATTAATTACTTGGAAAAATCTGTGATATTTTGCAAAGCATTTTATAATCAGTTTTATTAATCAATTTTTATATCCTCCTCTCTGACATTTAATAAAATCAAGCCTAAGAGGACAATATTTTAATACATGTTATAAATAAGAAAATGATTTTAGGCAAGTTGATACAATGAAAACTAAAGGGGGGAGGCACAAGTATTGTGGATTCCTGAAAAGGCAGGCAGCGTTTGCCATGAGGCCCTGCTCTTATCTCCAACAATCTTTTCTTCATTTTTAAAACACTGAAGCCAAGGTTGGTCTTGTCCAACTACCAAATGTCCTAGGAACATTGACCTCACTTTTCAAGAATTCAGTATTGAGTAGAATTTGTATTTATTTGTGTAGTATTTAAAGCAGCATTTTGATTTAGTTATACTTCTTATTCATGATAACATGCTCAAAAATATTTTTAAAGGAATGAATCCTAATTCTACCTTACCATTTGCAAATATCATTTTCACATGTATTGACTCCTGAGCCCGGTGTTTTGATGTACAGCATAAGCCCATATCTTGCATGTGATGTGCAAAGGAATACAGTCAAAGGAGAACACTCATGTAGAGGCATTTCCTTCACTAAAGCTCAATACGTTGTGAAAATCTAACTCAAACTGGCATGAAATAACCTTATGGAGTTTTTCTTCTTATATTTCATGTCTGGCAAGGAAGGCTACACTTTCATGTTTATTGTTATGCATGTTGTTTGCCAATGAAATCTAAGATGGAACAATTTAGAACATATAGATCACTGACACCACAATATTAGTGATCAGATGGCAAGAGTTTAAGCTGGATGTCACTGTGTAGATTACTGCGGATTGAACATGGTGTCTCAGTGACAATCCCTACGGCCAAGGTGGGTGAGAAAGGAATGCCATTCTAGGGAAAAACAGCTGAGCTATGATATCTGACAGATTTCTCTGGGGGACATGACTAATGCCCTGAGGCTCTGGTAAGATCTCAGGAAGCTCCTTCCTCCCACCCCTCATAAAATGAGTGGGACTGGATTTCCATCCCACTGGAGCAGCTCGTACGTAGATGAGTCATATTCGATCTAATTTCCCAAGTAACAGCAAGATGTCATTTCCTATACTTTGAATGTTGAAAAGCAAAATCATACTGGCCTCCTAGTGCATTAGGCAGCCACCTTGGTTTTATATATTCAGATGATTTTTTTTGTAATTATAGAATGATTTGCACTTATTACATTGTTTTTTTTTTTTTTTTGGAAAGGAAATGATCAGCCTTCAACTTTTCTTACAAGTCTCTTGAGTAAGAGAAAATTTTCAGTTTGCTGAGATATTTATTTTTTGTGGCAAAATATACGTAACAAAATTTATCCTTTTAAGCGTTAAGTGTACAATTCAGTGGCATTAGGCACATTCACAATGTTGTGCAATCATTACCACTGTCCATTTCCAGAACTTGGTCATCATTCTAAACTGAAACTCTGTACGCACTAAACAATAACTTCACATTCCCCCCTACCCCCCACTTTCTCTCTTTATAAATTTGGCTATTCTAATTACCTCATGTAAGAGGAATCATACGATATTTGCCCTTTTGTGTCTGGCTTATTTCCTTTAGCATAATGTTTTTAAGGTTCATCCATGTTGTAGCATATATCAGAACTTCATTCTTTTTAAGGCCAAATAATATTTCATTGTATGGATATATCATTTTTTTATCCATTCATATTACATTGTAGTTTTGTTCTAATTCCCTTCCAGACTGTGAGTGCCTGGAGGGCAGAAGTGATATACAGAGTATCTTTGTACTCCCAGCACCTAGCAGGTTGAAGAAAAGAAAGGACAAATGGTCTCTATTGATAATTCAATGATCAGCAAGGAGGTTTAGCTCACTGATGACTTGGAGGCACTTGGACTTGTCGGTAGACCTGGATCTACAGTCGGAAAGATGAAGCTGTTGTCTTCAGCTGTGTCCTGATAGGCAGCCTTCTGCAGACCAAATGCTTACCCCATCCCTCTGTCTTGGGGAAAGAGCACAGCAGGCACTAGCTGTCCTTAGTCTGGGCTTTGACTCACAGAGAGGTGAGCAGGAGGGGCTCAGAGGACACAGCCAGGCAGAACTCTGGCACGGAAGCCTCTGCCTCACTACCTCACAGTGCTGGGCAAGGTGTAAGGGCAGAAGCAGATTCCGAAGGGAAATTCAATTTTTGCCTTATCTTGCATTTCGCAATACCCTCCTTTAGCTCAGATAACCAAATGTGGGCTTTGGAGCAGATCCAATATTGAATGAAATTAAATAAAAGTTGACCTTGCCAACTCAGTCAGAGATGGCCTAGTAAACAATGTCCCTTTAAAACAGCCTAGGGAGTTTCTTCGGTTGCAGAAACAGCCACACTACTGTGCTATATGACAGCAGAAGATATTTGCTTCAGTCCTACAGTTCCATTGTGCTCTTCACCTTTTTCTGTCTGGGGCCCAAGTGTACATTTATTTCAAGTTTGACAACAGTCAAAAATGGCATTATTAATGCCAGAGAAAGGAAACCCTGGTGGAGGGAATGGAAAGGTGTGGACGGCAGAACCAAGGAAACTTGTGGAGGAGCCGAGGCTGTGGCTCCAGGTGAGAGGCGCCATTAGTGTGTGGCAGGCAGAGCTCAGCTTGAATCCTCAGCCTGCACTGTAGTAGCTGAGTGACCATGGGTAAGTTACTCTCTAAGACTGAAGTTCCTCCTTGCAGGACTGACCGGAGGGTTAGAATACATACATGGAGGAACAAGGCATAAGAAATGGTTGCCATCCAGGGGCTTTAAACACTCCTGGTAACAATTGTTATTACATTTTTGGATCTGTATGACATAGGTCTCTATTAGACAGGGAATAATGGACCTTGGAAGTCTGCCTGGCCTTTGGAGAGGAGGAATGTGGAGCTGCCAAGATACTATAATTTAAAGAGGTTGTAATATATAGATTTAGCTAATAAAAATGGAGACACCCAGTTAAATATCAATTTCAGGTAAGCAAAAAATAATTTTTTTAGTTGAAGTATATCCCATTCAGTATTTGGGACATACTTATACTAAAAAATGATTTCTTGTTTATTTGAGATTCAAGTTTAGGTGGGCATTTTATCTTGTAACCCTACAGGTAGGGTATCTCATCTAAAAGATCTACTTTAGACTCATTCTTGTGGTTCTTAAAGGGTTTTTTAATTTTCTAGGGAATTTCTTTGTTAACATATCCGCTTAAGCTTCAATAATATATAGGCAGATAATGGCTGTGATGACTCCTAGTTGAGAGCAAACCATTGTGGGAATGAGACCCTAGCAAAGTGCTGGGGCCGTTTGGCGTGTGATGAAAAAGGAGACCGAGGAGTGTGGGCATCTGGGACCGGTCTGTTCCTCGCAGCTCTTTTAGTTTCCATACCCAATCTTCTTCTTAAAGCCTGGCGGCTCTTTCATGTTCTCCCACCACAGGGAGGCCATGAACCTCAGACAGGTGATGAGGTAGGGGCTGCTTACCTCAGATGTACAGCTAATGCAGCCCCGGCAGCTGCCCCGTGCACAGTTACCATTGTGCTGTCCAAACTACTGGCTGAAAGTCACACAGAGACTCTGTCTGAGGATAAAGGGGACTGTACTAGGCAGAATAACAGCCCCAGAGGCATCTGTCCCTGTCGCTGGAACCTGTGACATGGCAAAGAGAAATTAAGGTTGCAGGTGGAATGAAGTTTGCTAATCAGCTGACCTTACACGAAGGAGATTATGCTGGATTAGCCAGGTGGGCTCAATATAGATGCCAGGCTCCTGAGAAGGGGAAGAAGAAGGCAGAAGAGAGTCAGAGAGATGGCAATGGGAAGAAATGCCCTGCTGTTGGATGGCTTTGAGGTTGGAGGAAGGGCCCAGGAAGCAAGGCAGGTAGGCAGCTTCTAGAAGCCAGAAAGGACAAGGAAGTGGATCCTTCTCAAGAGCCTCCAGAAAGGGAGGCTGCTCTGTCGACACCTTGACTTCAGCCCCGTGAGACCCATCTCAGACTTCTGAACGACAGCACTGTGAGGTGACAAGTGCATGTGGTTTTAAGGACAGAGTTTGTGTTAATTTGTTTCGGGAACAGTTGGAAACTAGTCCAGAGACCAAAGTGAGAAAAGAAACAATGGCCAATGAAATAGCTCAGAGAGTAACTGGAGTTGGGAGTGTGGATGTGCTTGGATGTCTTAATAGAAAGACCTGGTTCAGAGAATTGTCTAGCCTCAGAAGGGCAATTGATTGAAGACAAATCCTACCCACACAGGACCATTAAACAGAGGCCAAAGAATGTTAGAGCTGAAAGGAATCCTAGGAATCATCCAGTCCAGCCCCTTCATTTCCCAGATGGGGCATCCAAAGCTCAGAGAGATCTGATTGCTACAGTTCACAGAGCGGAGTAGGGAATGAGCCAGGATGAGAATTCTGCTCTGACACATTGGCCAGCACTCCTGGCACCACACCACGCTCACAAAATCATTATTTTACAGGTGGAGGGATTACCTATTTAAATTTCAAAGAAATCTTTAGGAATATTTTTGAACTTCAATGCTAATTAGTGAATTGACTCAGGGTAAGATACCAGTTCTTCTGCCTCCTGTACTCCTCACGGCTGTGTCTGTCCATGGGTCTCTCCCCCCTCTCTTACTTGGACCCACAGCTGCATCTCCTTAGGACTCTGCTCACCCACTGTCACCTGCACAAGGAAGTAGCATGTGTGGGTACTGGGTCCAGATAGACCTGCGTTCTCATCTTGGTTTTGCCCCTGACATGATACGGTGGATCCCTTAGAGTAATGTGGGTAATCTCTTAAAGGCTCAGCATCCTTATCAGTAAAATGGGATCATAATTGAATTGGATGGGATCCAATAAGATAATGCATATAAAGCTTTTAGCACGGAGTCTGGGACACAGTAGCGTTCACAGGAATGGTAGCTGTTGTTGTTTTCTTTATGGAGGCCTTCTTCAGCCCAGCCCTCTGCTTCCATGTCTGTCAGGATGAGGCACCTTTCTGCGTGTTCCTCTGGAAGCTTGCGCAACCTGTCATAGCCTTTATCACTCAGGGCTGAAAAAGGTAATTTATTTGAACGTCTCCCTGCTCTGGACTATAAGCAACTTGGAATCAGTGATGGTGGCTTCTTGTGTTTCTATCTCCTAGTACTGTGGACAGTACCTGACTCTAAATTTGACACACATACATAAAGGAATAGCTAACACTCATTGAGTACTTGCCACATGCCACTGTTTTACATATTCCACTTAAAATAATTCAGTTTGTCCTCATGGTACATCTGAGACATAGGTACTGATATTCTCATTTTACTGATGGGGAAACTGAGAGCTCTCGCTTTCCAGCCTTTTCTTTTATTTCCTCCTTCTACCTTTTCAAGCATTTTCCAAGTCATCTTTCCCTCTCAGACAGATCATACTTCTCCTACAGAGTTTCTAGGGGGAAATGTGAGGAGGTGGCTGCTGAAGCTGGAGGGGCCAATTACAAATGTTCCAGGGGCTTATATGCAGGCAGATAGAGGCTTTTATTCCTTATCTTGTTACTCAAAAATGTCTGTTGACTGGTTTAATAAATGAATGACTTATATACTGGATAAAAACAGAACAAACCAATCAACCAACCAAACAAAAACAAATAACCTGGTGCAGCTTTCTTTAATGCTCTGAAATAGCTCCATCTTTACTGTGGCCTCATTTGAAAATAAAGTGCCAGTGTGAAATGTCCTGGTGTTTCTCGTCTAAATTCTGGTTGGTCTTTCAAGCACAGCAGATAGGTAATGGCTACTAATTAGTTAGCTATTGATTTTTCAGGTTTTGCTTTGCTGGTGTGGGTAAACAAAATTCTCTGTGAAAGTGAGAAGGAGTGAAGCTTCTTTTGAATTCCAGAAGCTCTCTTCCAAGATGTTCCAGGATTCAACAGTTCTATATTATAGGTGCATTTAATTGGAAATTTGCTTATATTACATTGCTACTTACATTGTTGCTACTTACATTCTCTGCAGGATTAGATGTTTAGTGTGGAAATATTCCTACGAATACATGACATTTGAGGGGTGTAACTGACTGTTCCTAATAGAACCTGGGAATGGTTATTGCTACTGAATTTCCTATCAGACAAGCACCATTGTCATCTGAGTGGGCTAGATATTCACATACTGTAGTTTGATGTGGGAATTCGTTTTCAAATGGATTCTGAAATTTGGCGAATATATGATCCTTCACTAACTAGGGAGAGTAAGAGCTTTAGAGTTTGGGGCATTGCAGAAAACTCTGAAAAGAAGCATCCTCATTTCCAAGGATAAAAATTAGCTGATACCAACTAAACTCCCTTGAGTTTGCTTTTGGCTAAAATTTCTAAGTCTGATGTATGAGAGGAATTTCACTTCATTCTCACAGTGGGAGGAGTGGGCAGTTGAAGCTGTTGGACTTGGTTTCAGGTGGGAAAAACAGTGACGTAACCTCACCCTGCTCTCACTATCTGGTTCTGTGCTTCTAGTTCCAAGAACTGCCTGTGAGGGAATAATTAACATGATGGAAGCTATTTTAAAAACATCTGTCTACAAACTTATGGGTGGAGAGAGGATAGCTGGAAAGGGCTCAAAGGAGAATCGCAAAAAGACTAAAATCTTGGAAAAGAGGGTTTATAAGTAAGGATCTCTGATTATTCGTAAGACAAGACCAAGGAGATGAAATAATGCTCCTAAAGTATACTGAGTGGTTTTGCACACCACAGTAGATAAGTGAACAAAGGAAAGGAGCTGATTTTTCTTAAAAGAATTAATGGTTACTCTACCTAATTAAAAGATAGTCAACATTAAGAGCAATAGAAGATGAAAATTAAGGAGAAAACGTGGAATTGTTTTTCCCGTCTCACAATGGCAAAGATCTGCTCCCGCCCAGTAGTCTCGAGGTGGGAAAAGGGGGATTCTCTCCCTGCCGTACGTTGCAGAGGTTGATGAGAGCTGGTCTTAGTCTGCTTGGGCTGCCATAACAAAGCACCATGACCTGGGGGGCTTAAACAACAGAAACATATTTTCTCACAGTTCTGGAGACTGGGAAGTCCAAGATCAAGGTATCGGCCAATTTGGATAAGGACTCTCTTCCTGGCTTGCAAATGGCCCCCTTCTCACTGAGTCTTCATACGACAGATCTTCTCTCTCTGTCTCTCTTCCCCTCTCTCTCTTCCTCTTCTTATAAGGGCGTCAATCCCATGAGGCCAGGTCCATGCTCTCGTAACCTAAGCACTCCTCAAAAGGCCCCACTAATACCATCAAATTGGAAGTGGGGCTTCAACATATCTATTTAGGGGTGGAAACAAACATTCAGTCCACAACAAATCTTAAATTGGCCAACTGATTGGAGGACAATTCGGCAATATATATATCAAAATTTTAACAAAGAGGCTATTTTGCTCCAGCAATTCCAGTATCACGAATTTATCTTAAGGGAAAACTTGGGCCAGTGTTCAGAAGTATCCCCACAGGTTGGTCACTACAATGGTGCTTACATTAGAGAGATGTTGGAAGTGCTGAACATATCCATCAATCTGGGATGAACTAAGTGAATTATGATACATCTCTACCAGGGGTCAACATGTTTTCTTAAAGGGCCACATAAAAACATTTTTTAGACTTTGGGGTCAAGAGACAAAACTGAGAAGATAATGTAGGCACTAATATAATATTTAAAATATAACCACTTAAAAATGTAAAATTCATCTTTAGCTTCTGAGCCATACAAAAACAGGCAGTGGGCCAGATTTGGGCTGCAGGCCTTAGTTGCCAATCTCTGGTCCATATAGTGAATACTATAAAGCTACTGAAAATAACGACACCAATCTACATTTATTGACATGGAAAGATACCTACAATTAATTATTAAGGGAAAAAAAGCATGGACAGTATGATTACATACTATATTTGCATATATACATTCAAAATAGCATGTATATTATGACTCTATTTTTGTGAAAATCATTTGTTTTCTGTGTATGAATATATATGCATACAAAGTCTAAAAGGCTACAAACCAAAATATTATCCTCTGGTTAACTCTGGGTTGTGGATTGGGGTGATCTTTACTTTCTTTAAAAATTCCTGTATTTTCTGATTTGGGAAGTCAATGAACATATATTACTTCTGTAATTTTAAATAACATAAAACTATTAAAAGCCCATAAACACCTCTAAGAAACAAACACAAATAAGAAAACAAAGCATTATTGTACAAAATATTGCTAATTGCTAAGTATTACGCCTGAATTTGGGGGTAGAAAATAAAAAGAATTCAACTTATCTTTCAGATGATAAATTTAGGATAACATCCTGACACTGAAAGGATTAGCAGGAATTTTTGCTCTCCTCCATTTCGTAGAAAGTTTTAAGTGCAAATTTGAAGACTAGGAATAGTCTGATGAAATCTTCAATACCCTTTTCAAACACCTAACCATTGCTTTTGCTTATATTAAACACAAGTTTTAGAGTCCACACCATAATAAACATCTTACAAGACAACCTTGGCAGGAATGGAAGATATGTTGGTATTTTCTCCCAAAAAGAAAATGCAAAAATTTAAGCTTAATCACAGCTTTTAGTTTTAAACATGAAAACATTGCAAAACCAGTGAAAATATGGTCACATAGCCAGAATAAGAATGTGACCAGGGAACAAGGGTTTCAGAAACATGACACTAACCTATTTAGCTAAAATCAATTAATAACTTATTTTTCATCTCAAATGAATTTAGTTACCCAATGCTTGTAAAATATCCCTTTGGACACGTTCTTTAAAATTAGCTTTTTAAGTTTTTATCACCACTTTTGGAAGAAATTTCCTCTATGAGTGGACTTTCTGAATTGTTGACTATCCCTAGTGAGGGCAGCTTGTTTTCTACAGGAAATGCAGGTGTGTGTGTGTTCCCAATAAAAATGTACCAAATGAGTAATGGTCGTGAACTTTGAAGATGTTGTGCCTGGTAGGGAAATAGACATTTAAATGTTTTGAGTTAAGTAGTTCTGTTTGTGTAGCAAAGCCAAATAATGATAACACTGACAATAGTAAAAGCTTTGATTTATTAAGTCCTTTCTAGGCCAGGCACAATACGAGATAGCAGTCTGCTAGGACACAGGTTTACCACACTCATTTTAAGAAGTGCAATTACAGTTCAGAGAGGCAAAATAACTTTTGAAGTCTCATAGCTCGTAAGTGGTAGAGGTGCGATTCATACACAGATCTGTTTTAAATTTGTGCACTTTCTGCTCTGCCAAATGGCCATCATACAGTGCAAATGTAAACTATTATCGTATTATCTGTTAGTTTGTTCTCATCAATCATTAGGGCACAAAATGTCTTAGTCAATTTGGGCTAGTAATAGAATCCTGTAGACTGTGTATTAATAGTATTAACAGGCTGGGTATTAACTGGCTTCAACAACAATTTATTTCTCACAGTCTGGAGGCTGGAAGGCTGAGATCGGGGTGCCAGCATTGTCAGGTTCTTGATGAGGATCCTTTTTCTGGTTATGTCCTCACATGGATTCTTCTTGGCACAGCCTCTTTTTACAAGGGTATTAATTCCATCTAGGGGCTCCACTCTCAAGACCTTATCTAAACCTAATTACCTCCCAAAGGTGTCACCTCCAAATACCACCATATTGGGGGTTAGGGCTCCAACACATGAATTTTGGGGGGACACAGATGTTCCGTCCATAGCACATAATGATGAGTTGATTACGACTATGAAACCATATCTGAGAGGAATACTGTGAATTTTATGAAACCATTATGAAACTGTTAAACTTAGAGGGACTCTGTCTTGATCATTCAAAGACAGCAGCCATTGCCTCAGTGAACATTCGCCGTCATCAATTCTCTTCCTCTTTCACAGAAACATTCTCTTGACATCTTGCAGTCCTTGGTGATGGATAGCAGCTCTCACTTTCGACCCTCAGTCCCTTTATGATGCGTGCTACAGACTCAGGTCGTAGGGAGGTCAACGCTTGCAATTCACAGACTGCTGCCCCTGCAGCAGCCCCTGTTGCTGACTGATAAACGGTTAACTGCTTCTTAGATAAGCTTTTGTTCCAAAGATATAGCACTTACAAAATGGACTAAAGAGAAACAAAATTTGAACAAGCAATTTCATGGGCAGAGTGGGGGAGAAATCCCCAAAACAAAGAAACAAACAAAACCTCTCTCCGTTCTTTGCACATAGGCTCTAAAACGTATTTCAATTGTTGCCCTTAAATTTTCAAACTTGGATCACTGTTCATGTCTCATATTTCCTTGATGGTTTTTTTTTTAGCTAGAGGCAACATTCATTCTTTTATT
Organism: Equus caballus; assembly: GCF_041296265.1. Lineage (NCBI taxonomy): Eukaryota > Metazoa > Chordata > Mammalia > Perissodactyla > Equidae > Equus > Equus caballus. The sequence continues at coordinate 90,200,668 of NC_091700.1, forward strand.
TGTACCCTCTCTTGTTTCTCATTTGTTCACTCATTCTACCATCATCGGTTGGGTGCCTGCTCTATGCTAGGTATTGCCCTGGATATAGGGCACAAAGCCAAATGAAAGATGGTTCCTCCTCTCCAGAAACTTTTGGCTTTGTATTATACAGCCATAACATTACATTGTGACTACAAGACACCAAAGTGTGGATGAAAACTGGAAATCTATATAATGGTTGGCGCTCGCCACAGTGATGCTGGGTAATGCACCACTCCTAAACTCAATGGCTCCAAACAATAATCATTTACTCTCACTCATGCATCTATAAGTTGGGTTGTGTGTATTCGTTTGCTAGGGCTACCATAACATAATACCACAGACTGGGTGACTTAAACAATAGCAATTTATTTTCTCACAACTCTGGAAGCTAGAAGTCCAAAATCAATGCATCAGCAGGTTTGGTTCTTCTGAGTCCTCTCTCCTTGGCTGGCAGGTGGCTGCCTTCTTGCTGTGTCTTCATATGGTCTTCCCTCTGTGTATGCGTCCTGATCTCCTCTGATTACAAGGATACCAGTCACATTGCATCAGGGCTCACCCATCTAACTTCACTTGACTTTACTTCTTTAAAGGTCCTACCTCCAAATATTGTCACATTCTTGGGTACTAGGGGTTAGGACTTCAACATACAAATTTGTGGGGGACGCAATCCAGCCCATAATAGATGGGGTTTAGTCAATCTAAACTGGGCTCAGAGGGGTTGGCAGGTCTCATGTCTTTCAGCCTCCTGGAGAACCAGGCTAGCTGGGGCATATGTGTCTCATGGCAGAACTCAGAAGCTTTCAGAAGGGTGAGCAGAAACATGCAATGTGTCTTAAGGTCTTGGCTCAGGACTTGCCCACTATGACTTCCACTCACATTCTATTGGCCGAAACAAATTCCATAGCCAAACCTGACTTTAAAGGGTTGGGGAATAAACTTTGACCCCAGTAGAAGGAACTTCACACTCACAAGATATAGTGAGAGGACACAGGGAGAGGTGAAGAATTGGGAATAATAATGCAGTCTACCTCAAAGTAGAATGTATTAACTCAGCCTGGAGTTTTCTCTACCTGAAGTGAGCTGAATTTTATTTTATTTCTGAGTGGTATTTAGCCTTGAGTAGTTTCATTCAGTTTCTAAAATGAGTAACAATATGCTTGTACTATTTGGGTAATTTCAAAATCCTTTCCTGAATCAACTACATTAGCCATCCTATTAGTTGAGTAAAAATGATCACAAACCAGTGTCCAGGTGTTTTGCTCGGTAGACAGAGCACCATCTATCTAGACAGAGTGAAATGAGGCTAATGTCCCAGGTCTGATGCACAGATGACTGCTGTTTCACAGCCGTTGATTCTCTCAGAAGGCACTTTATCTGACGTACCGGGTGAGGAGGGACCAGCCGACGTTCACTGTCATGACTGTGAAAACATTTCAAAGCGGATGTCCCCCGACAAGGGGTCAGTATATTTAGAACAACATGATTAGGTAATAATATGATGTAAGTCATTTAAATGTCCTGTAGGCAACCGAAGTGGAAGGAACACTGTGAAAATAGGAAGTATCACCAGTGCATTTGCCGACAGTGAAAATTGGACTGGCGTCTCTAGTAGTTACCTCATGGGTAGCCCTTGGCTATTCTACTCCTCAGCTCATCCAGAGTGCTGGCTCCACCAGCAACACGGAGGGAAGGATTGCTAGGTGGCAGATTAATATCTGTGGGATTTGCTATTAGACAAGAGAGAGGGAAGTAAAACAGATTGGGCCACCTTAGGGAAGGAAAGGAAATTTATGGGAATAAAATAATTACGGCAACTGAAATAGAGGGAAAAAAAAAGATAGAGAAATGAGAAAAGGCTAAATTAAAATTTTCCAGAATGGCTTTTCTGGCCCCTGGGGATGATGATTACATTCTCCAGGGTTCATGAGTTTTATGAAACTTTACCATCTTTATATTTTCACTTCTCTTTATTTGATGGCAAGGTAAAGAAAAATGAATCGAAGAATATGCTGAGTGACCCGCATCATTATCTTTTAACAGGGTACCGCCCAGAAATTTTAGGCCTGCATTTGCTTTTCTGTTTACCATCATATTTGTGCTAAACGTAAGCCAAAAAAATGTGCTAGGACACTGGATGAAAAAGTGATTCAAATATGAAATATGATTCAAATACCAAATATGAAAAAATATGAGTTAAATAACACATGACATGTGGCTGCTCAACATGAAAGAACCAACACTTTAAAGTATTCCTTGATGCTGCTCTGATCCTGAATGTGTATACATCTCTTTGCAATAATTTATTAGCAGAAATTATAGTATTAAATGTGAAATTATGAATTTTTAAAAATGACATTGTAAAGGAGTCCCGTATTTTGTTTCTGGATGTATTACTACATTGTCAGGCCCGTCAATGAAACGGATCAGGGTTACATTTAAGGTCGGCGCTAGAAAGGAAAAATAACAACATAGGTAACAGTGAAAGCTTCGATGATGATCCATCTTACTGAAAGGCAAAAGTATCCAGTCAACAATAAGTGAAACCAAAAAGCATGTGGACATCTTTCTTCCGTTAACCTCAATGCTGGTGATCTGCTCTCAGTAAACATCATCCATCACATTAATGATTTTTGAAATATTGTATTGGTGTTGTAGTTTTGTTTTTATTTACTATAAGTTTCTTTTGGTTGTAGAGTTTTCTAAGAGCTATAAACACAAGGAGTTCATATTTAGTTTAATGTTTTTCATATTTTAAAAACATTACAATAAAAATTATTTACATTAATATCAGTGGTATGTGAGAATTTCTTTTCCCTATAGAAGTAAGTTGTTCATAAGTTTGATGAAAGAAGGAGATGATAGAAGATAGGTAATGAAGTGAAGATTTTCTAGAAGGATAACAGATAGTCAAAGAGGATATGCTAGTTTCCTATTGTTGCTGTAACAAATTACCACAAACTTAGTGTCGTAAGGCAACACAAATGTGTTCTCGTACAGTTCTGGAGGCCAGAAGTCCAAGATCAGTCTTGCTGGGCTAAAGTCAAGGTGTCAGGAAGGCTGGTGCCTGCTGGAGACTCCAGGAGAGAATCAGCCTTCTCATCATTTCCAGCTTCTGGAGGCCACCTACATTCCTCGATGCATGACCTCTTCCTCAACACCTTTCCTCGTGCTCTGTCATCACATCTCCACTTCCTCCTGTGACCCTCTAACCTCCCTTTTAAAAGAATCCTTGTGATTACATTTAGGGCCAACCTGGAAAATCCAGGATAACGTCCCATTTCAAGATTCTTAGCTTCATCCCATCTGCACACTTCCTTTTGCCGTGTAAGGTAACATTCAAAGATTCCAGGGATTAGAATGTGGACACCTTTGGGGACCATAATTCAGCTTACCACATAGGGACAGTTATATTAAGACCGAGTTAGGGAAAGGAGTGTGAAGTAGGGCTGAGCAGGGAGGTGGTTCCTTCATGGAACAATGTCTCCAGTATTTAACTTAATCATTTGATGGATGAAACAACACTTGTAGGTGGTCTCCTTAGAAGGAAACATTGAACACAAGGAAAGATTTGGAAAATGAAATTTTGGGAGAAGAAAATGTAAAATTGTAGTAAATTTTTTTTTGAAATGTAGACAGAGATATAAATGTTGGTAATCAGCCATTCTTACCAACATCTACTGGATGTTAGTAACTGCCTACTGTTCTGAAGGGGAGCGGAATATGCCACCTTAAAATATGACTCTCTGGCATAAGGATTATTTTGAGCTGGTTATTTTTGAGAAACAGCAGACATAGGAGGAACTTTGAAGGTAGAATAGTTATTCCTTTGTATGGGAAATTTATATTTATAAACGAAACCTCCATCTGTAAGGGTGCACCTCTCTTTACCAGGAAGAGAAGGGTGGCTCTAAATCACAAGAGAATCTTATCAATGGAGAATGTTAGACTTAAATCTTCATAACCAACCTTACCTTTGTTTACTGTGCTTTTCCTGCTCACCTCTCCCTAACTGGCCTGCCCTCTTCTTTCTTTCTTTTGTCTTTAGCTGAAGATGGTATTTAAGGTGGTGGCTTTTACCATCTTGGGGAGTTACTCAGTTTTCCTGGGTATCTCCCATGTACACAGGAGGTATACATGTTTATAAACTTCTGTTCGTTTTTCTCTTGTTAATCTGTCTTTTATTATAGGGCATCTCAGCCAAGAACTCAAAAAGGTAGAAGGAAAATTGTTCTTCCTCCCCTAGAGTTTACATAAACCACAGCAAAACTGGTTTAGATTTTAGAGAAAGGAAGAAAGCTGCACTGGTGTTTTGGTGAATGAAATTATTAGCTACTCATATAGATTGATAAAAAAAAGTTTTGGAATCTTCTGGAAAATTTTAAGGCAAAGATGGAGCACTATGCCGTGGAAAGTAGTGGGAGACTGTCTGGAGAGGCACAGTGTATTATGCATTTACAAGTGTTTGAATGCCATGAGTCATAGCCAGCCCTTTTTGAGGTGCCCTCCAAAAAATGAGCTAGTTCTCAAGCCTTTCTGGTTGCTCAACTGACTTGGAAGAACTTTCTGGCCAACAGTGGCTGGTTATGTGTGCCAGGGAGCAAAGTTACGGATCTCTGTTCACAGCTTGGATAGTCACAGCCACGTTTACATTAACAATGGGGTGGAGTTGCCTAGGCCCTCCTTCACTGTGTATAGCAACCTCCCAGAGTGGGGGTCGTGCCAGCGCTGCTGCATACACTACTGCAGACCGTGTGCAGCTCGGACAGGGCTGCTCCCTGCACGTGCCATCTGAGGGACCACATGGGGCTCCGTGCTTAGGAGGGTTCTATGCTCCATTGTTGCCGTCTTGAAAATCTTAATTTTTGGACAAAGGGGCCTGGATTTTCATGTTGTACTGAGCCCTGCAAATTATGTAATGGGTCCTGCCTGTACAATCTCAACCAGCATCCCTATCGCCCACCTCTGTGTGGCCAAGTGGTCAAAAAAAAAAAAAAAATACATGCGCCTGAAAATCATGTAATGAGAGTATAAAATCAGGTAATAAGGAGACTAGAAACAGCAATTACAACAGTCCCCTTGTCCTAAGTTATTACGTCAGGCACTGTCAGGCAGTATTTCCCTTCTTCCCTCACAGCAGTACAGCCAAGGCCACGTTCTTGCTTCAATTTTACAGCACAGGAAACTGAGCCTTTGCTGCGAGAAAACTCGCCTGTACTTTATGGAGCTGGTACACAACTGAGTCAAAAATCGGACAGAAATCTGTGGTTCCAAAGCTTCTGCTTCACCAAAACTGTCTTCCCTGTCACTTCCTGGCAGGCATTGCATTTTAGGAGGGACGACTGCCGTCCCGGCTATTTTCATGAGACAACTCACTTTACTTTGGGACACCTCCAACTGCAAGAAACTTCTTACTCACTCTGAAATACAGAAACAGCCCTGCCCTCAGGAATGCTTATTGCGGTGTCATTTAAATATATAAAATATTTTGAAACAGTCTCAATAGCCGACAATATATGACGATACATCCACAAAATAGACCGTTATACAGTTACATAAATTGCATTTAGGAAAATTTTAAGGATATAGAAAATAATTTTTATAACATAAATAAGTTATGATACAAAGTTGTTTATTTAGACCATGTGAAAAGTGCATAGAGAAAAGACTTGAAGGAAATATGCTAAGATATTAATAGAGAGAATTTGGGGACTGGGGTAATTTTTATTTCTTCTCTGTGCTTTCCAAATTTTCTACAATGTAAATTCTATTTATAAGATATAAATTTTAAAAGGTGGTTGGGAAGTATGTTGTGTTATCTATCCAATGAATACTTATTGAGCACCTCTTATGTGGAAGTCACTGCTCTTGGCCCTGGCAGTGAGTAAGACCAAGTCCTTGCCCTCATTTACCTTATATTCTGTAACGTTAATTTTATTGAACTCTTGTTATCTTTACTTAGGCATCCAAGTCAAGCTAACAGGCACTCTTGGATTCACAGGCAACCAAAACTTTAGTTTTTTTAAAAAAAATGAACTGTGAAGTTAATCTTGTTCTTGGAAAGCTGATTTTCTCATTGAATAGGCTCAGTCTCTTGAGATGGTTTTACTTCAGGAGTTTTAATTTTGACAGAGTATTAGTTGTTCCTTCTAGCATTGAGATCTTTATACCTAAGTCAAACATATTTTCTCTGAATTTTTTTTGCTTGAGGAAGATTGTCGCTGAGCTAACATCTGTGGCAATCTTCCTCTAATTTTTGTATGTGGGATGCTGTCACAGCATGGCTTGATGATGAGTGATGTGTAGCTCCGTGCCTGGAATCCAAACCCATCGAACCCTGGGGCCTCCAAAGTGGAGCATGCGAACTTAACCACTGCACCACCGGGCCAGCCCCTATTTTCTCTGACTTTGGTAGGGGAGGAAACATCTCTTCCTGTACCCATCTTAGGTTCTCCAGCTGGGGCCCTTTAAATTAGACTGACATGAGACAGATTAACAAAAAAAAAATGAACAGAGGTTTATTAACATGTGTACCATGCGTGTAACACATGGGAATACCCAGAGATGGGTAGCTCAGAGTACCTGAGTTTATGTAGCTTCTTAGCAAAGGAACAATAAGTTTTTAGAGAAGTAACAACAAACGGAAAGGACCTTGTGTCCCTAGGGCAAATGGTGGGAAGGCAAACACGTGGGGAACCAACGGTAAGTCAAGGCTGGTTGGTCAAGTCTGTTCCGTAGCTTCCTCTGGTGCCATCTCCAGGCTGATGAGGTTCTTAGGTTGCCTCCAGTGATTAACTTTTGTCCTTCTTGGTAGAGAGGGGAGGAGGGACATCCTTGAAATTTAGGTCCTGTTTTTAGCAAGCAGAGGGAGGGCAGGAAGCTTTTCCTGTGTTTGCTGCTTCTTAATTGCCTTCAGCTCAAAATAATTCCTATGTCAAAAAGGCAAATTTTGGGATGACATATTCTGGTTTCTCTCACTTTACTCAGGCCAATACTAGAGATAATAAGGGAACAGCCTCAAGTGTGGAGTCAGACCTTACCTGTAAGTCCCACCCCCGAGTCCCTGGTAGTCCCATAAATTCTGGGTATGACTGTTCAAACAACTGGCTCATCTACTGTATATGTTTACTAGGAAGTCACTAAAGATTTTTCCAAAAGCCTAATTGACAGTGAGATATATTATATTTATGGAATGTTCCAGTTTAGCAACTTTCTCAAAGAAGGAAATGAGTTCACTTGGGCGCATCTTGTTTTTAGAGAGCCTGCACTACTTCGTAGGGTCTGCTGCCTGTGTGTAAAGTTTTTCCTAAATACCCACAAACCATCTGTTAAGTAATTCGTTATAGAATTTCCCAGTGAATAACATTAAGTTCATCTGTCTAGGGTTTGGGAATTTGCTTTTTTGTAAATTGGAACAATATTTTCCCATAATAAAGTCCTTGAGGGGCTGAATGGAGAATCACAAATACCTTGATAGGTGGTCCTTGAGATGGAAAATAGTCTCTAATCCTGAGTAGCCAGAAGACCATAGAGCGTCTTGGCCTCCTCTCTGTGGTCCCGAAGGCCCTCAGAGAGAGGTGAGGTCTGTTAATTAAACACTCTTCGTCTAAAACAAAGCTGGCTGGCACAGGGAGATTTCAGAAGAACCATAATGTGAATTTGATTTTGCATTTAAAAAGCCCTGCTTTATGCGATTGACATGTTGGAGAAAAGATTGATAGGGGAACTTCTTAAGAACACGAGAGGGGCTGGTAATTTGCATATTAATTTATGTACCCCAAATGAATGCAGACAGCCATAAAATGCACTTGTAATAATTATACTACCATTGAACTGTGGGCTTTTAATTAAATGGAATGTTTTTATCTTGTGTTTTCCACGTTAGCCACGTTGCTATGGGTGTCAAGCTGTTCTTGCAAATCAAAGCATTGGAGATGCCTGATTCTGAGCTTTCATCGCTCTGCAGCCCATGGTGGCCCACATTCCAGCACTGTGGCAGCTGAGTCTGGTGCTCTGGGCAAGCTCTGGGCACTTCTGCTTTATGCTAGCTTGAAAGGAGGGCACTGGAGACCCAGCTCAGTCACACTGGCACGGGACAGGCATGACAAACCCTGCCTTTGGAAATGAGAAAGAAAGGATGCTTGCAACCTGTGAGCCCTTTAAATAAATCAGAAAACTAAGCCCTGGGTGTTCTTGAGACTCTTTTGCATTATTTGTTTGTCAGAGCTAGCTATTTTGATCTCCATCTCCATTGTGAGCATATCAGTGTTCAAGGCAGAAGCTGTGTTATACAAATGATCATTTTCACACTTTTCAATGCAGCAACAAGAATGCTCTTTTCTCCTCTGTTTTCTTCAAAAAGGCTGTTAAGTGGAGCCACTTGAGACTGATGTGAACGAGTGCCATTGTGTTTTGATGTTCTGAGCTGGATACTGCTGAGCTTCTTGTTTTTTATCTGAGTTGCACCGTCCCAATCCATTATCTTAATGGCAAGAACAGAGATGGGACACATCCAAGCCAATGACAGCCAGGGGCTCAAGGGCACTCAAGTTGGGGTTGGAGAATGTCTGTTGATATAAAATGAGTAGCATGCAGGTACTGTTCACGTGTCCGAGGGAATTCACAGGGAGAGTGATGTCATATATATGCAAGCTTTAGTGTTCATTATGACTTTTGCTACAACTTACATGTCCAGGAATTCTTTACAACAGCCCTACACTATATTGGTCTCTTGGTTTCAAGTAGCAAAGACAACTTAAGTTAAAAAAAGGGGAATTTATTATAAAAGCACAGTGTCAAATTAAGTAAACAAGGAGGTCATTAGGCTGAGGTGGTTCTAGTGGAGGTCTCCCTAAACAAACCAAAATCTGAGCTTGTCAATGCCTCAAGGTTAGGAAATTGGAACCTAAGGACAACCTAACACAAACAGCCACTAGGCTTTAAGCTCTAGCCAATCAATGATGTCCTTGCTTTGTCTCTGCCTTTTCTCTATAAAAATCTCTCCCCAGGGGGCTGGCCCTGTGGTCCAGTGGTTAAGTTTGTGTGCTCCGCTTCGGTGGCCCAGGGTTTCACTGGTTCGGATCCTGGGTGTGGACATGGCACCGCTTGTCAGGCCACGCTGAGGCGGCGTCCCACATGCCACAACTAGAAGGACCCACAACTAAAATATACAACTATGTACTGGGGGAATTTGGGGAGAAAAGGCAAAAAGAAAGATTGGCAACAGTTTTTAGCTCAGGTGCCGATCTTTAAAAAAAAAAAAAGACTGCTTCCTTTAAGATAAAAAAAAAAAAAAGTCTCTCCCCAGCTCCTGTTGGTGGAATGCTCCTAACCACTTCTGGTTTAGTATTGCCCCTTTCAAATTGATTTTTGCTCAAATAATTCTTAAAATACTTTTAATATGCCTCAGTTTATCTTTTAACCACAGGTAGGTATGTTTCATAGAACTTAAGGCCAGGGATGGGGCTGGGATTCAGAAATGATCATTACAGGAACTGAGAATTTGGCCAAAACCTGGGGAATGTTCTGCCCATCTCTTGGTCTTGGTTTCTGTCTGTTGTTAGCTCTTCCTTCTTTTCTCTTGCCAGACTGGCTCTTCCCGTGGCTTTCTCTGCAGGGTAGGCAGAGCCGGAGACCACCAAGAGCTCCCAAGTTCTGATCTAGCCTCAAAGAGTGTCTCTGTCTCTGTCACTCTTTGGCTCCCTCAGTTCCAAGTTCCCATAGAGGGGACCCTGCCCACCCTGGATGCATTGCCTACCCCAGTCCGATCAACTGTGGCCTGGGTTGAGGGGAGTGTGAGTGACTGTGAGTTTGTGTGTGTCTCTGCCTGGGGGAGCAGGCCTGGCTGACAAATATGACCAGGGACTGATGGGGACAGATAATGACATCCACACCAGGTGCCCTTGTCTCTCTCTTTACTCTTTTTAGTGTAACGTGCTAATTGACTCCATCTAGGAATGTATCTAATAAGGCAGAAGATCATGAAAAGCAGGACCATGATGGTGAGGTCTTGGCAATTCATATCTTTTTAAAGCTAAGTGTGCTCTAAGTGCATTTCATGTTCTTCAAATGAGTCACTCTGGAGAGTGTTAGTGTAACCAAAGTCAGATGCCCAGAGTTGACAAGCTGGGAGAGAGCAGCAAAGGGTCGCCATCTCTCACGCTGAGTCCAAGACACTTCTGAGAGCTAGATCAATGCCAACACACCATTTCCCCCATATGAAAGGAGGATTTGGTCAGAGAGCCCTCTGAAATGATACCTATCAGATACTGAGCTGTCCACATAAAGACAGTCCTTATTACAGCAACAATGACAATTTTGAAAGCAGGGCCACAGATTTTATCTGTGACCCCCAGCAATCTCCTAAATTTTAATTTCCGCTTTGCTTTATTATTTCAAGCTCTCTTCTCTCTCTTTTCCACCCAATTTGTTGCCATGAAGTCACATGTTCTTTGGTTTTGCATCATATTTTTCTGCAATTCTCAAAAGTTTCAAAAAAAAAAAAATTTTTAAGCCAGGAAATTAAAAGCTGAAGAAGGGAAAAGCTGCAACTGTGAAGTTTTAATTATTGCTATTTTGATGTGAATTATCAGGGAATTATCAGAACATAAATTTCTGTCTCACCCAAGAAACAAGATAAAGTAAAAAGCCACAATGGTGTCAGAATTCATCAGGCAACTTAGAGTTATTGTGTCAGCTCTGTTCTTATAAATCCTGAGTGACGTTATCACAGAAGGTGCATAGGCCTCGCCAAAGAAACTCACACCCAAAGGACGCTAATGGTGTGATTTGGTTTCTGTGTCAATTTCATGGCTGGCTTTCTTTCTGTCTCACAGTCCCATAGCACTTGATCTCTCTAGAGTGCCACAGTCTATTGTGTATTAAAATCTGTGTATTTATGTCTTATTTTCATTAATAGATTGTAAAGTCCTTGAAGGCAGGGCATGTGTCAGATTATACAATTTATGACTATCTAATTAGGTGTTGGCTTACCTTTTTGTTCTTCTGTCTCCTCTATTCAGACACTGTTCGTATCTTCGAGGGAGCCTGTTATATATGTCGAATTAATAAACAGAAACTTCATTAAATTGGAGTTGAGATGCCAAAAGCGGGAGATCTCATGCCCTACATGATAGCAGAGCCCAATAGGAAGAAGAAACACTTCCTCTTCTTGACATGGCAAGAAGCTCAGCCAATGAGAGACAGTCACAACTTAGCCATTGAAAAGCTCTACACATCAACTCTCAATTCCTCCAATGGACACTCTATTTACAATTGCCTTCCCGCTTCCTCTTCCTTTCTGTAAGAGTTTCTCCTCCCTTGCTGCTGGGGGACTTGCACGTGACTTGTCATGGTGTCAGACCCAGAATTGCAAATCTTTGCTGATCTCAAATAAACTGATTTTTGCTGGAGAAACAACCAGCTGGCTATTTGTTTAAGGACAACATACAACCGACTCTTCTCCATCTAAGTTTTAGATTGGTTGAAAAGCAAGATAAAATGAGTCATCATGGGAAAATGGAAATATCATCCTTGTCACAGATGGAGGCCATAGTGTAGGACTGGAAGGTGTAGGTTAATGTCTGAGCCCAGAGGGGTGTGCACCTTCCTTTTCCTCAGGTCAGCCCTTGGAAAGCCCTCTTGGGAGGAAGTCGGAGTCTTCAGAGCGTCCACACTCAACCAGATGGCTGTTTCTGCTAGTCCAGGTGGAGACGAAAGAAACAGAGTACATCCTGCTGTCCCTGCCTGCGCAGAATCTTTGAGAGTTTAGCTTCACACAAAGGAGAATTTGAACTAAACCAATCAGGTCAGGCCTTCTGCCTATGTGAGGAGGCGTTAGCACTGGGGCCGGGGGCCAGGAGTGTTTGTGGTATGGTGTCCTCATGGAGACCAGAAGCGGGAAAGCACATTTCCCCACCAAGACTGTGAGCCCCGCAGGGACAGGAGCCATGCCTTTTTCCTGCAATTTATACCCAGCCCAGATCATGGTGCCTGGCACTGAGAGAGCACTCAACAAATGCCGCCCACAAGATGAATGAAGAAACTTCCAACGCCAGTCCCTGAAAAATAGCAGGTGCCCATAAATACTTGTTGAATAAATAAATGCTTAAATGCTTTAAGCAACAAATTGGTCCTGAGGATAATCATAAAAGATGATGATAATAATAATTTCCTGATGATCATGTTCTACGTCCTTTGGTAACTCAAGAATGGCAACCCACAGAGCCTTGTGCTCAGGATCAGAAACATGGATTTTGGTCTGCAAGATTCTGATTTTTGTGCCTTTGACCAGCCAGTCTGAGGGACCTGGGGCTGCTGAAACAAGGTGGTTTGTGAGTCAACCTCCCAAGGACTGGGTGGGCTCACTTTATTTTTTTTTCAAGTCCCTAAATCCTAATTAACCACAGGTAGACTTGCCATCCAAAGGCCAATGCCAGAGCTATTGACATTTGGAGATAATTAGCTGTGGTTCCAGGTACCCAAAGTGGATTCTGTAGTTATTGTGAATAGGAGAGGGAGTTGATGCAGTTAATTGGCAAATTGGATGAACTGAAGGTGTGTGATTAAACACAATTTCAGTTTTTAGTGCAGCTTATTGCAACAGGAGCACTCTTCTTTTATATATTTCCAGCTAGGTTTCCTCATTTCTAAAAGCTATTTAAAAAGATTATGTATATATGAAATATTTCTAGAAATGTAAATTTTGGCAGATCATACTATCTTCCTTCCTCTGCTCCTGGATGGAAATTTCTGGTAGTTAAATGAGATTTAATAGCTACGATGCCTTAGTGTGGGTCACGTATAAAACCACCTTTTGAAGTAGTTATAATTAGTTTTTTGTTTATGATTCGAACCTGGAGTTTGATGCAGGTGCTGTCTTAGGTGGGTGGTGCCAGTTGATCTCCTGGCCCCAGAATGGCTGACTGGAGAGGGCAGCCCAATCACTCCTGAAATGGAGGCACTTGTTTGCCCAAGAGAATCACTCCAAAACTCAGGGAGGTGTTAAATGAACTTGTTTATAATCTCATCTTAGAAAAACAAACAGAAAACAGTTAAATGCAGCCTGGGTTCAGTTCCAGCTTGCTGCTGTCTCAAGTGATGCTGAACAATTTGCCTATTTGCCTTGACACTTGCCATTTATATGAGTTGGGAAAACTTGGGCCTGGAGTGGCGAGGGTCCTGCTGAGGGAGCAGTTTCTCTTTCTACCTCATCTTACTGGGTATGTTTAAAATAAGCTGTTGTGGGCTGAATTGTGTCCCCTAAAAACTTACGTTGTGGTACTAACCTCCAGTACCTCAGAAGGTGACCTTATTTGGAAATAGGGTTGTTGCAATTGTAATGAGTTACAGGTTGATGAGGTTATATTGGAGTAGGATGGGTCCTTGATCCCATATGACTGGTGTCTTTATAAGAAGATGATGTGAAGACAGAGACGCACAGGGAGAACACCACGTGATGATGGCGGCAGAGACTGGAGTGACGTGGTGTCGAGCCAAGGATTGACAGCCCCCACCGGAAGCTGGAAGAGGCAAGAAAGGATTCTACAGAGTTTCAGGGGGAGTATGACTCAGCCAACACCTTGATTTCAGACTTCTAGCCTTCAGTATTGTGAGAGAATGAATTTCCGTTGTTGTGAGTCAACCCAATTTGTGGTACCTTGTTCCAGCAGCTGTAGGAAATGAATACAGAAGCGTTCGTGCCTGTAAAGTGGTCTCTGCTGCTCTTTTCTTTGAGATTTCGAAGGGCTAAACTCTCCAGATCCTCATAACAACCCTGTTTTACAAGTCAGGAAACTCAAGAGTCAGAAATATTATCTTCTTCTTAAGCATATTTGAATCCAGGTTTGTGTGAACCAGGAGCCCGTGTGCCATCCACTCTCCATGCCTGAGTTGCTTGATCATAAGTGGCTCTCGACCCTAGTCTGACATGCTTTTGCAGTGGCAGCAGTCCGCATACCACACTGGCTTCTCCTTTAATCGTCTCTTTAGTGGATGTTTGAAGCCCACACACATGTGATGCCCCTCTCCTGAGTACCCCATGAGTGAGTCGTACCTTCAAGCTCGCTTTCATAGTAGCTGTGATGTGTGATGTCAAGCTATTCACACTGGTTGGGACTAGGAATGCCATGTGCCACCATCTACAGTGGAGCCAGCAAGATGATGTAGGCAAAAGCCTCAGGTCCCAGGACTGCCAAGATCCTGCCTTTTGTTCTGTAACTGAATCTGCTTTGAAAAGAGCAATTCCAGTCTCCAGAAGGATCCAAGGAGCCATCTGGGTAGTTATCCAGCACTTCTGATTCCCACTCCACAAGAGTCAAGGGGAATGGTTGGGTATGCTTAATACAGTGAGTATTTCCTCGGAATCTTTGGCTGTCACACAGGGTGGATTGTCAGGATGGGCCGCAGGAAGGACAAGGCACAATTTCTTTTCAGGCCCTTGTAAATCTAGTCAGAGTTGGGAATGAAAGGAAATGGGCTGTTTTTTGTGTTTGTGTTTTTGCCTGTATGAGTTTGCCAGGGCTGCTATAACAAGGTGCCACAGACGGGGGGGCTTAAACAACAGACGTTTATTTTGTCACGGTTCTGGAGGCTGGAAGTTGAGATCAAGATGTCCTCAGGTTGTTTCTTCTGAGGCCTCTCTCGTTTGCTCGTAGATGGCCGTCTTCTCCCTGTGTCTTCCCCTCGTCTTCCCTCAGTGCATGTGTCCAAATCTCCTCTTATAAGGACGCCAGTCATTGCATTAGAGCCCACCCCAATGACCTCATGTTCACTTAGTTACCTCTTTAAGTACTCAATCTCCAAACATAGTCTAAGGTACTGGGGGTTAGGACTTCAGCATATGAATATTGAGGGGACAAAATTGAGCCCCTGACAGTCTCCTTGACCTGGTGGGACTCCTTGAGGACATGGACTGGGTTTCACATATTTTGAGACCTCCAGAGCCGAACACAGGACCTGGCCCCAAGTCAATGCTCACCCCTTTTGTTGAATGAATGCACTTTGATTCTTAAGGGACAAACAAAAACAAAAACAAATCTGGTGTTTGCTTCTGTGCTTGCCGTACACAGCCCCCAGTCCCAAACTGCAACCCAGATTACATGTTGAGAATGTACATACGGGAAGAGGAGGGAAAGAGACAGACATGCCAGATGGAAAAGGTGTGCCAGTGCATAACAATAATAGTAATGGCATATGGCTTGTTGTTGTTGTTCTCAGCATAATGCTCTTAACTGGATGATAGTTACAAAATAGAAATATGCCCATGGATGTATTACGAGTCTTGTTTCATAATCAAGACCATGAGGTGATAGAAAACAAAGAGAGAGAGAAAACAAAGGCTCCCCACCTAGGAGCCTTTCTCCACTGTGTGCAACAGCCCCAGGCGTGCTGAGTTGCCCAAGGCTTCAGCACATTTCTCTTTCTTTCTTCTGCCCACCCACTTGCTGGTTGTTGCAATCCAGCCAGTTCTACAGAGTTGCTGGGCCAACCTGTGGTTATCCTATTCTTAGAACAGCAAACTACTTACAAATTTGAATTCATTTCCCCCCCCAAAAATAGAAGTAGGTGCAGATATGTTTGACATAATTTATGAAAATACACTGATACCTCCGTGAAAGAAGTGAACCCTTTATTCACTTCAATGTTTTCATTCATTCCTCCATTCACGCATGCATTTGACACATCAAGAACCTACTACATGCCAAATACAGAGTTAGGCACTATACGTCTAGAAGATTTTTCCTAGAACGTTGTACCACTCTTCCCTGTGTTTGGTTTCCCCTCTGTCCAGAAGGAGGTCATTGTAAACTCCAAGCCAATGCTTCTTATACTTCTCTGTGAATGAGATTCCCCTGGGGAGCCATTTAAAACTGCAGAGCTTCCGCAGATACTCACTTAATGTGTCTGGTGTGGGGCCTAGGAATCTGACTTTTTTTTTTTCTGAGGAAGATTGGCCCTGAGCTAACATCTGTGCCAAGCGTCCTCTTTTTTGTATGTGGGTTGCTGCCACAGCATGACTGCCAACGAGTGGTGTATGTCTGCAGCTGGGAACCGAACCTGGGCCGCTGAAGATGAACGTTCCGAACTTAACCTCTAGGCCATGGGGCTGGCCCCAGGAATCTGAATTTTTAACGGATACCCCAGGAGATTCCCATAGAGGTGGTTCATAGGTAAATGCCCTTTGAGAAATACTGCTCCAGAGTTAGAAGTATGAGTTGAGGGTGCAGTCCTAACTTCAGTCATAATAGCACAGTTCTCTCAACACTGAAGCTGGCAGCCCATGGGAAAAAGTGTGTGTTGGGTGGGACCTGTGGGGTGTGCCCATCGGGATGCGGTATGTGCCTGTGGGCTGGAGAGAGAGGGTGGTGGGGACAATGAAAGGGGTTTCCCTCAGCTGGGATTCACCTTCCCTTCCTCTGTTTCCCCTGGGAAGACTTGGTTTCCAGTGGCCAGGCCACACATTACTTTCTCAGCTTCGCTTTACTCCATGCAGCTCACCAGAGTTCAGAATTAAATTGTTTTCATTAGTAATGGAATTTGATTTTGAACTTGTGAAAATACAATCAAGTTGTGTGGTCCTTTGACTTGGGCCTTCCAGCAGCTTCTTACCGGCTTATACGAACTTGTTGGTGATAAGATTCGAGCTGTACCTGGAATTCCCACGGAGTTTTTCTTGGCTGCTCTGCGAAGCAATTGTTTTCACACCCATTATTTCCAGCTTATGTAAACCATTTGTTGGGGAGGGAAATGGCCTTTGCTTGTTACGCTGGGAGGTCTTTTGCTGAGATCTGAGGCTTCTATGTTCCAGCTTGGATGGACAGTTATTTATCCCTTTCCTATGTTGAAAACTAAATGGGAAATAAACCCATGATAACTAATATAGATTTGCACCACCTATGGCAACTCATTTCAGCATATAAATTTGTTTTCTTTTTCCTTGACATAAAAACCCTTTGTAAGTCTCCCTTGGTAGTATCCAAAATTGCATGTCTGATCTTTTATGCGCCAATCACGCCTGAAAATACCCCTGCAATTTCAATGCTATCTGGAGCAGTCTCTGTCCATATTCTATGGAGGAAGAGGAATAAATATTATGGCAATTATTACTATGAGCTTTACTTTAAGCAGCAAAGCCCAAGATTTCTGTGGAGACACAAATACATCAAACTGTATTTTTTATCATCATATCTAAACTGGGCAATAATAGCATATCAATAAACTTCAATTACACTCAAGAAAATACTAAAAGTGAACCTCTAGTGACGCTCAATAAAGTCTACAGGCACATTAGGGTTATATAGGGCCGTGACATCCATCTGGTATTTTTCAGCGACATCTAGTCAATTACTACATTTCATCATGTGTAATCCCCTTTTATCTCCAGTTCCTGCTGGTGCGGTAATTCTCACTCTGCTACATCTGTGGCTTTACGGTGAATTTTTATCGCCTACTAGCCGGTGCGTCCCTTCCTGCCCCAGGATGTAGTTGAACTGTATTTGTTGAAGATTTAATTGCAAAGTGGTATAAAATATGGATTTAGAGACGTATAGGAAATGCATAACACAATTGGCAACGTATTAAAAATGAGCATGCTTTGGAATAAAAGATCGCATTTTAGGCAAAGTATGGATGCTGTCAGAGCACTGAAACTGGAGTTTGCAGTGTTGTTTTAGAAGGTAAAAACTAAACAAAAGGAAACAAAAACAAAGAAGCAAAATGAACCCCGTCTAACAGCGATCTTTTGGCAAGGAAATTTTGTACACATATTTTATATATGGTGTACAATGTTTTTTGTGTATATGAACATGTACGTGTACAAATGTTAAATGCATAAGCTCATTTGTATAAATGTTATGAAACATATAAATCATATTTTGGAAAGCTGACTGTATTTTTTTAATGGACTATTTTTTTTTAGAGCAGTTTTAGGTTCACAGCAAAATCAAGAGGAAGATACAGAGTTCCCATATATCCCCCTGTCCTCACACACACACAGCCTCCCCCATTACCAACATCCCCCACCAGAACGGTATGTTTGTTACAATTGATGAATTTACTTGCCACCCTGTTATCACCCAAAGTCTGTAGTCTATATTGCGGTTCACTTGATGTTGTACATTCTTTGTGTTTTGACAAACGTATAATGACATGTATTCACCATTATAGCATCTTAAAGAGTATTTTCAGTGCCCTAAAAATCCTCTGTGCTCCAGCTATTTGTCACTCACTCCCCACTCACACGGTCTGGTTCTGTTCATCCTATGATAGCTGCTCTGTTGTAATGCATATCCATCCCTTCTTCCTTCTTTCTCTTCCAGTTTTCCTTCATCTCCCTTCCTCCTTTCTTTCAAAAACTATTTATTGTGCATCAACTTTGTGCCACGTTCTCTGCTAGATATTCTGAATGCAGTGGAGAGCAAAACAGACATGATATCTGTCTTCATGGAGCTTAGTGTATGGTCAAGAGGACAGATGTTAAACAGTGTTTACCAAATAAAAACATAGTGACGTAATTGCTGGGAATAATGAGGAATGGATGCAAGGAGAAATAACAAAGAGGGGACCCAATTTAGGGATTAAGGACAGCTTTGAGGAAGGCACATTTAAGCTGAGATCTGAAGGAAGACTTAAGAGTTCACCAGGGTGCAGTGTTCTAAGCAGAGGGAAGATGATCACTTCTGGATTGGGATGCTCCTCAAGAATTTATTTTTGTTTGTTTGCTTTTAAATAAACCTTTCATTTTAGAATAGTTTTAGATTTAGAGATAGTACAGAGACAGATTTCCAAAGACAGTACAGAGAATTCTATGTGTCCCCCCATCCAGTTCAGTAAGATCTTATAATCTTACATTACTATGATATGTTTGTCACAAATAAGGAATCAACATTGGTACATGTTGTTAAGGAAACTCCAGACTCTATTCCAACTTTACTAGTCTTCTCTTAATGTCCACGTTTTGTCCTGGGTTCCAGTCCAGGATCCCCACATTGCATGTAGTCATCATGTGTCCTGAGCCTCCTCTGGTCTGTGACAGTTTCTGACTTTCTTTGTTCTTCAGGACCTTGGAGTTTTGAGGAGTACCGGTCGAGTATTCTGTAGAATGTCCCTCATTTTGGCTTTGTCTGATGTTTTTCCCATGGTTAGACTAGAGTTATTGGTTCTAGGAACAAGACAACAAAGGTGAAGTGTCATTCTCATCATATCATATCAAGGAGACATGTTACATGTTATCAACATGACTTATCACTGAGGATGTCAACTTTCATCACCTGTTTCAGGTACTACTTGCCAGGATTCTCCACTGTACTTTTTTCCCCCACTTGCCATTCTCTACTCATTGGAAGCAAGTCTCAAAGTGCAGCCCACACTCAACCTCCTTGAGGGAGGATTATCTACATAAATTATTTGGAATTCTTCTTAACAAGAGATTTGTCTCTTCTTCCTCATTTATTTACTTAGTCAATCATCTACATCAGTATGAATTCATGCATATTTATTTTATACATTGGATTATTACCCAATACTATAGAATTAATTTTGTTGCTCAAATTCTTCCAGCTTTGGCCATTGGGAGCTCTTTTGGCCCCGTGTCCCTTTTGCTTACTCACATCTCTTTTTTCTTGTGCACTTCCTGACTTTATGGCACTGCAAGATGCTCCAGATTCATCCTATGTAATCCCTGCCCCAGCCCTGGAATCAGCCATTTCTCCACGGAGCCCTGGTTCCTTCAGTGGCGAACAGTATAAGCAACTAATATGTGGCACTCGGGGTGCTCATTGCTACTGGGGTGTCACTACTTTTAGTTCCTCTTAACTGAGAGAGCAAGAAAATATATGCGTGCATACTAACCCGTGTATATACGTGTATCTATATATATTTCTAGATGTATCCATCTGTATCTATATTAACCTAAACATAAGTTCATACTGATGTTCTTGAACTCTGATCTATTACCACATGGATCATTCTAGCTTTCTTCTTTTGCTTGTCCATAATCTCCCACTCCTGCCATGAAAAAACCTGGCTCCCGCCATCTGCCATCCATTTACTTAATTGTTCAATTTTCATTTCAAAATTATTAACCTGTTCCTCCATGAGAAAAACTTTATCAGCTAGAGTACTAAGCTTATGCACAGTTCCTTTTGCCTTTAGTCTTGCAACCTCCCCTCATTTTCAAAGTTACTTAGGTCAGCACCTTTTTTCCTCCCTCCCCTTATGATAAATGTATTTCATACATTTGAAATACTCTCCTTATAGTGAATGTATTTCATATATTTGTAATAAAGTTAGATTCTTCTATCCCATTCCGGGATAGCCTGATCTCCTAAATCATTTCTTAAATTTGCTTACACTGAGGTTCACTCTTTGTGCTGTAAAGTTTATGGGTTTGACAACTTTGTAGCATCATGTATCTACCACTCCTGAACCATGCAGATTAGTTATTCGAACCTAAAAAGTGCCCTGTGCTGCCGCTAGTCAAACACTCCCTCTTCTTCAAACCCATGGAAACCTTCAATCTGTTTTCTGTCCTTACAGTTTTTCCTTTTCCATAATCTTGTATGTATATAGCCTTTCAGACTAGTTTTTTTGATTTATGAAAATAAATTTGACTCATTCATGTTGCATAATCAATAGCTTGTTCCTTTTTATCATTGAATAATATTCCATTTTATGCACGTACCGCAGTTTGTTTATCCACTTACACACTGAAGGACATTTTGGTTGCTTCTAGTTTTTGGCAATTATGAATAAAGCTGCTACAAACCATTGCATACATCTTAGTCAGTTCAGGCTGCTATAACAAAGTACCATAGACTGGCTGGCCTATAAACAATAGAAATTTGGATGTCACAATCTGGAGGCTTGAAGTCTAAGATCAGGGAGCAGCACAGTCAAGTTCTGGTCAGAACCCTCTTTTGGGATTCACCGCTGACTTCTCATTATATTCTCACACTGTGAGAACAGAAAGGGGGATGGAAGCTCTCCTACTACTCTTACAAGGGCACTAATCCCATTCATGATGACTCCATCCACATGACCTCGTCTAATCTTAATTGCCTCCCAAAGCCCCCCGACTCCTAATGCTATCACATTGGGGTGTTCCAATATATGAGTTTTGAGGGACACAAAGAAACTGCCAAACTGTCTTCCAAAGTGACTGTATCATTTTGTACCATTTCCACTAGGAATGGGTGAGCATTCCTGTTGCTCCACATCCTTGTTGGCATTTGGTATTGTCGGTTTTTTGGATGTTAGCCATTGTATTAGATGTATGAAATCATATCCTCAAAGGTTATAATCATTTTTATAGTCTCAGTGACTAGCATAGGGCATGCCATTGTTGGAATGGATCAACAAATAACTAAATTGAACACAAAAATGTGATTTTACAGTTTATATCTTACAGGTTCCTCTGTTACTGAATAGGGTGTGTTTGGATACGGATTACATTTGGAAAAGAACTGCAAGCTCAAATGCCTTACAAAGTGAAACAGACTGAGTATAAGGACAATAGGGATTGGTAGGGGCTGTGGCAATGTGGAGACTCCAAAAAAAACCCAGCAAACCCAGAATTGCCATGTTTTCCAAATTTTTAGGTTGATTCATAAAACTAAATTTTCAAGAAATCTCCCAACTTGTAAATTTTAGTAATCAACTAAAAATTTTAAAACACTTTGTCAGATAGATGGTATATCTTTGTAGGATAGATTTGAACAGTGGGGCTAACAATTTTTACCCTATGAGCTTTTAATCTCTTGTGTTGTGGCACGGAGGCAATGCATCCTTAATGACCTAAAATTTTAGTCATTATTTGATTATTATTTATTATTTATATTTATATTGGCAGAAAGAAAAATCAATGTGAAGATTTCAGTATCTGAAGGGAAGCTAGAAAATGTAACTTTATGGCCAGTTTACAAGCTTATGTTAGAGAACAGTATTTAAAGGTTAATTATTCGAACGTTTGTAAGTGTGAGAACTCTGAGTTAGGAAGTCACCTGGATCAATCAGATTCATCTTGGAATGTGGATATTTCATTTAAGCTACTGCCTTTCAGAGCTTTGAGAATCTTTCTTTCTCTATAGCAGCGTTTTGTGGGGGAAAAGAATCAGGAGGCCCCCAAAGTGGGGCCAGCCATTTCAATTACCTGTTTTGTTCAGTCTTCCTACACTGCTCCCAACCAGTGATGTATAAAACATGAACACATTTTATAATTTATGGGGAGAGAAGAAATTGTGTCACATGCAACAATCTAGTCAATATTTATGAATTTTCTGCTTCTTAATAGGAGGGTGTGAAAATAACTTAAATGCTGATTGCATGTTAGCAATTACCCTAAGTCTGGAGAAGACAAGAAACCTACAGTCCTAAATAAGGTCTCTGTGTCTGCACAGCAATGTTCCTGTTGAATTGTCTCTCCTTTTTGACATGGTTGACTCCCTTCTGTTTCATTACTGTTCTAATAAGCTCCAAAGCTGTTTCAACAGAACCAAGACACTCTTTAATCAGAGACGATGTGATACATGGTAAAATAGTTTCTACATCCTGTGTGGAATGGACAACAAGCAAGAAAAATACTTCCTCTCTAATTTTAATTAGAATTAGAAGGCTCCCCAGCTGGTTAGCTCAGTTAGTGAGAGCACCCTGCAGAGCCCACGTTCTGACCCTCCCGTGGGCCAGTTAATTTTGCTTAGTTCAGTAGCCACAGCTTGTGTCTCTGCCTCTGCACAGTGATCTGGAGAACATGTCTCCTTAATCATTAAGGAAACGGAATGTGTGAGTGTGGGTATATTGCCATTTCTGGCAAAATGACTTGAAGAGCAATCCCGTTGCTCTCTGTGGTCAGCACCACTATCTTCACAGCCAAAGAAGAGAACATTGTATGGAGAGAATCCCACTTACTATCTGTGTGATAATGGCCTTCTTTGACCTTTCAGAGTCTTAGCTTTCTTATCGGGAGTTTGGCCATTAGATTTTAATGACATCATGTCTACAAAAACTCTCAAAATGCAAAGAGCTATACAGATCGAAAAGGGATGGTTAACTATGGTTCCTCTCTAAGGAAAATAATCTCTTGTCATGTAAGGAGCTTTACATGGAAAATCTGAGTTCTATTTATTTTAAGAGAGAATATTTTGATCTCATTCTAGCTCAAAGCTATAAACAAGTGGAGGTATTCAAAAGCTCACTTTGAACAGAAATCCATGCTTATCTTCTAGTTCTCTGCCCCAGAGTTGTTCAGATGCAAGGCCTCATGGCAGCTGTGGCATAGCCCCCAGTTCTGCTGTGGCAGGAGGGTGTTACATGTGAGTGGGCATGTTCGGGCTCTCTCAACCTGCCTCATTCCAATACAAAAGCTGTACCTTCCCTATGCTTTATCCACTGTGAATATTATTCACATAATATTTTGTTGAAAGACAGAGTTTTGCTATTAAAAATTACATTTAGGGGCTGGCCCGGTGGTGTAGTGGTTGGGTTTGCACGCTCTGCTGTGGTGGCTCAGGGTTCTCAGGTTCAGATCCTGGATGTACACCTACACACTGCTCATCAAGCTGTGCTGTGGCGGTGTCCCACACATAAAGCAGAGGAAGATTGGCACAGATGTTAGCTCAGGGACAATCTTCCTCACCCCTACCCCACAAAAAAAGTTGTGTTTAGAAACTACTGATGACATTCTAAAGTGTACCATGGAAAAGCAATGAGCAATATCTAGACTGTGGGGGAACTTTGCAGGATAAATGGTCTGGTGTTTTCAACAACGTATTCCAAGGGGAAATGTTCACATATTCTGCCTTTTCTCCATCAACTCTTTTCTCTCTTCTGCAAAAGTTGGTTTCAATTAGTTTTCTCTCAAATGGATCATTGCTATCAATATAGACATGTTATTATTTTTCCCACCTTAAAAAAATATTTCTTCTGGCCTGATGAAGGCCGCCAATGTCCTCCCTTTTTTGCTCCCCTTTGGAGCAAAACTCTTGGAAGGTATTGTCTATAACTATCACCAATCTCTCTCCTCTCATTCTCTCTAGAAAACACTCCAAACAGGTTTATGCCTTCATTGAAATCGTTCTTATGAATGTCACCAATGGTGACATTACTAAATCCAGTGGTCACTCTCTGGCCTCACTGTGCTTGACCTATCATCAGATAGATCACTGTTTTCGGCTGGCTTCCAGGTCATGCCCTCATCTGATTTCTTTCCTATTGTTCTGACCTTTTTCTCTTTCTTTTAAGTTTTTTCCTGGTTTCTCTTCTTCATCTTGACCTCTAAATATTCTCTGTCCCGAGGCTTAGTTCTGGAACTCTTCTCTCTACACTGCTTGCCTTGGTGATTTCATCAGAGTTTGTGTCATTAAATACTGTTCCTCTGCTGAGAACTCCTGAATGTTCATCTCTAGCACTATTGCCTTCCCTAACTTGCAGACCCTTCTCTATAACTGCATACTTTCCCTCTCACTTGGATGTATGAAAGATATCCCAAACTTTACATGTTCTGAACTTAACTCTGGCTATTTCCCAACCTGCCCTGCAGTAGCCAGTTCTTCCTACCATTAATGGCAACTCCAGTCCTTCAGTCATTCAAATGAAACATCCGGTGTTACCCTTGTTAAAGAAAAAAACTATTCAGACATTTGTTAAAGACGGTAAGGCAGGCCTTATTCAGGGGGACTACTGCAATGGGGTTTGCAGTAGGGGAGAGAGATTGGGCTAAACTCCAAATACAACAGGGGAAAGTGAGAATTTATAGCCAAGCAGCAGGGTGGGGGGCAGATGGATGGAAAATTACTAAGAGGAAGCATCCAGGCTAGGGGGTCTTCTTGCTAGATGGACTCAACAGGATTCTTGCTGAAGGCAAGCCAGGCTGATGCTGTCTTATTTCAGGCTGCTATAACAAAGTCCATAGACGAGCGGCTCATAAACAACAGAAATTTATTTCTCACAGTTCTGGAGGCTGGAAGTCCAAGACCAGGGTGCCACCATGGTCAGAGTCTGGTGAGAGCTCTCTTGCAGGTTGCAGATTGCTGTCTTTTCCTTGATCCCTCACATGATGAAGAGAGAGCAGAGAGAGAGGAGTGACACTCTTACTCTCTTATAAGGTCACTAATCCCATTCATGAGGGTTCTAGCCTCCTGTCTTCACCATGTCCCAAAGGCTCCATCTCCTAACACCATCACATTGGGGTTTAGATTTCAAGATTTGAATTTGGGGGGGACACAAACATTTGGTCCGTAACGGATATCAAGGGTGGGAGATTTTCAATAAACTCACACAGCAGGATTCTTGCTAAAACTGGACTAAACAGGCCAAGGACAGAGCTGAAGGTCAGGGCTTGGAGGGCTTGGAGGAGCCTGACTAGTGAGGTCATGGAGAACGTCCTTGTCATCCTCATCTCTGCTCTTTGGCTCATACTACAATCTGATTTTCCAGCAGTTTTTATTTTTGGCCTTACCTACAAAATATATCCAGAATTTGACCACTTCTCACCACCTTGTGCCACTCCTTTGATCCAAGCCACCGTTACGTTTCACATGATTTTTGCAATAGTCTCTTGCTTTGGCCTTTGCTTCCCTTCATTACATTTTCAACCCTGCAGCCAGAGTGGCCTGCTTAAACTTAAGTCCGAGTGCTTCTCTCATCTGATCAAAACCCTCCAATGGCTCCCAACTCACTCAGTGCAAAAGCCAAGGTCCCCATTAGGACCCATGCAGCCCTCTGTGACCTGGCCCCAATCACCTCCCTAACCTCACTTCCTACTTTCTTACTCCACTCCAGCCACTCTGGCCTCCTTGTTGGCCTTTACACACCCACAGGCAGTCTTTATTATCCTTATTGCCTTTCTCCTCCCACCAGACGGTAAATTCCATGAGGTTATTGTCGGTTTCACACTCTGCAGAATCCTTGCTCCCAGGACAGGTGCCTATGGGGTAGGCAGGCAGTGGATATTTGTTGAAAAAACAAATAAACTAATTTTTGGCTTTGGAAAATACATTTAAAGATGCATGTTAAAAATTTAAAGGTAGCTATTTAAAGAATAGCAGTAACAGATGTAATTTCCAGGTAATTAGAGGAGAAAAATGGAATAAAGAAAATTTTACTAACAAGAGAAAGGGGAAAAAATAGTAGAAGGGATGCATACTAAACAGAAAACCAAAACAGGATAGCAGAAAGGGAAAACATTACAGGAATCCCAGTCTACATCAATGACACAGACTCTCAGAATCGAATTTAAAAATCCAGTTATGAGGTGTTTGCAAGAGGCTAATATAAAATCAAATCATGCAGAAAGTTTGAAAATAAAAGGAAGGAAAACTATATGCAGGCAAATGTTAATAAAAGGAAAACAAGAGCAATAATGTTAAAATGACAAAATATAACTCAAGGGTAAAAGCGTTGAGAAGGAAAAAGAAAAGGTACCTTATCTTAATAAAACACCTACCAAGAAGATGGAAGAATCATAAATCAATTTGCAATTTTCATCATAGCTTTGAAATATAAATAAAGCAAAAGAACAAATCGAAAAATCTACATTCTTAGTGAGAGATTTTAACACCCTTTTCTAAGAAACTGGCAGATTAAGTAGACAAAAATTTAGGACATGGAATATTTGAATACCCTATTACAGGTGTTCTGAGGCACTGGGTGAAAATTGAGTTCTAAATATATATCTAGAGGATCACGGGGGTTTAAAAAACACAGAGACATACATGGGGATAATAAAAATAATCATATGTTGTCTATACACTGTCTACACCTAAAGAGCCAGTTGAGAATCCCAGTCCATTTTCTAATCTTTTAACACACCTGGATCCTGGCATTGCATAGAAGAGTGGTTCTCAAAATGAAAGCCCTGGCAAAGAACCAACGCAAAGAGAGTTTTGGGGAACACGTAGTTGGGGTTGGTGGAAGACTCTGGAGCAGCTTGGGTGTGTGGAAGGATGCTGAGAGAGATGGGGTGTTGCACTTTTCACGGGAGAAGTAGTAAGTATTTTAATTGCTTTCAATTATGTTCTGTGGGATTGCTCTTTCTTGCAGCCCTACCATTGTGAGACTGGACCATCGGGGCCCAGGATTTATTTGGGTGACAACTAGATATAGTTCCAATGGGAAAGCCTGAGGCCAGACCCGGAGTACCTGGTGCTTACCTTTCTTCTCCTGGATCGGCAGCATCAGCTTCATGTTGGAATTTGTTAGAAATGCAGATCCCTGGGCTGCAGCCCCGACCTACTGAGTCAGCAGCTCTGCAGATGGGCCCATCTTTTAAAAGTCCTCTGGGGGCTTCTGATACCAGCTCACATGTTTGAAGCCCCTGCCCGGATCTAACCTCCCGCCTGCCTGCCTTCCTTGGTTTGGATGTCCTCAAGGCAACAGAAGAACAAATGCCTGTTGGGGAGAGGGAAACAGGAATTAAGGTTGGGGATAAAACAGGAAAGAAAAAAAAATAACAACAAAAACAAAAGGAAACAAGAGAGTGTTCTTATATGAAATTATTATAATATGCCCTGAATGCAGAGGCATGATTAATTCAAATCTATGTACCTAAGATCCTGAAGGAAAAAAAAAGTTCAATAATGAATGACTTTCAGAGTTTGAAAGGTGAAATTGGGCTACGCATTCTAAAATCCTAGATCCACAAGCTGATAAAATGTGGGACAGGAAGTTTCTTTTAGAAGTAACTCTAGCTTTTGAGAATGGAACATATATAAATGTGGAGGCTAATTACAAGTTGACTTAAGCTATGGGCCCGATATGATTTTAAGCTTGAAAACAAAAGCATAGCTCAGGGTTTGGGGTAGGCAGCCGTGAATTTGAATCTTAGCTAAGCCACTTACTAGCTGCATTATCACAGACTTGGTACTTAATTATTTTCACATTCAATTTTCTCGTCTAAAAAATAGAGAAAATTCTATCTATTTTACAGATTTGTTGCAAGAATTAAAAGTGATGCCATACATAAAGAAACAAGCAGTGTAAGGACAGAGTAGGTACTCTTTGGTGGAGAGAAATAAGACTTTTACTAGACAGTAAGCACGGGATCCGCACCACTATACCTGGTTTTTCAGTATGTGATAGTATTGATTACAAAGAAAAGCGTGGATAGGAATGATACAATCTTTGTAGATTGATTAATTTTATTAGAATCTAGCAAGCCTGACAACTTTTTTCAGTGGTTCTTAAAGTCATGGACGATGCTCTTTGTCTAACTCAGTTATGCAGATGTCTGAGAAATAAACAGTGCCCTCTGTCTCTCTTTTCCCCTACCTTCTTGGCCCCCCTCCACGTCTCCTCTGTCACAGCACACACGTTTGTCCTGCTGTGCCACACTTGAGACCTGTGCTATTGTGGCTGTTAAAAGGAAGCCAGACCCACTATCCATCACTACTATGAGGTGTGACTGCAGGTGAGCCCTTTAAACAGTCCTTAAAAATGAAGAGTTTATTGTAGCTAATCTCTTAGGTCCCATCTCACATTAACATCTTCCAATTCTGCATTTAAAGTATAATATCCTCTACTAATTCCAAGCCCAAGACCATTCTTTGATCATGGAAAATCAATGTGTTACTTAGCTTTGCTACTCAAAGTGTGGTCCGTGGACCAGCATCATCCTCCTCATCATCTGGGAGCTAGTTAGAAATGCAGAATTTCAGGCCTTATCCAAGCCTCCTGAATCAGAATTCTAACAGGATCCCCAGGTGATGTGTGTCCCATTAAAGTTTGAAAAGCACTGCTTTAGAGAATCACACCTCACTTTTATTTGTTCATGTGAAATTCACTGCCGTCATCTTCAAAGTATGTCCCCGGAAATCACAGCAATCCCATAAAATTCACATAAGGAGGCTCACATTTTGACCATTTTTATAAAGGGAAACTGAGTCGGAGAATAAAGGGGGCTTGCTGAGGGACTGGGGATGATAATTGTCACATAGAGAAGCGACCACAATCGTCTCCAGACAGCTGTCACAGTTTCCAAGCTTGTTATATGCAATGCTGGGATTCCTGCCGGAGCCACATCAGCCTTTTGACACCTGAGCTAGTTAAACAGAATACGCAGAGTCATTTGCATAAGATGATGCCCTTTGGAAGATGAAGTTTCTTTGAAATGAGAGAGACTGATTTGTACTTTGTTATTTTTAAAACTCGATTCATGTCATTCTGTTTATTTTGGCCACCACTGATCTTTAATTATAAAATTACACAGTTTGGAAAGAGATTGTTGACCCCCTACCTGTGCCCAGTTTAACTGAACACGTATCTTTCTGTTCTCTTGTCATGGTGTCAGCTTCAAAGTCAAAAACAAACTGCCTTGCCCTCAGACTCTTGATCCTCCCTTCTGTAGTTGCAATCATGGCTTTTTGAGGACAAATGCTTATTGCCACAGCTGTGGCTGGCAGCTTACACACCCGCTTTCAAATGGGCTGTTGGGGAGACAGACTTCATTTGGCTCTAGGCGAGTAGATGAACCTGAGATGCTTCTCTCAGGCCATTGGTTCTGCTCTTTTTTTTTTTTTTTTTTTGAGATCTGAATTCTCCCACTGTAAAGGGAATTATAGGTGGGCAATAAGTATTGTGTCCACCTAAACCACCAAGAAATGCACGGGAAAAATGGAAGCTTATGCAAATCTGTCAAAGAGATGGGAAATGCTGTGATGCTATTTTCTCTTAAAGTCTCTCCCCTTATTCTTTATGTCCTGTGTAGTTTTGCAAGCTGCCTTGTCACCATTGGAGACTATTATAGCTCTCGATTTTAAAAAGGAGATGTCCCTGTCCCATCTTGCATCCACCTCTGAGTTCTAAGGAAACCAGAACGAGTTCTTGGGGTAGATGTGTGGCCATATCATGGGAAGTAACACTTGGGCAAAGTCCCTTTCAAATGCTTCTGGAATCAGATGGTTGTTTTTAATGGTTCATTTCCTGGACATGGTTATGTTAGACTTCTTTCTACCTCACCTGTTTCCCCTCCCCTCATCATTTTTGGTTATGTTTAAAATTACTGTATTTTAGACTTCAGTTTCTTAAGACATTTTAAAAAAAGGTAAATGGAAGCCAATCCCATAATCTTTACTGTATAGCTAGTTTTGGTTTTCCATTCTTAAGGTTTCTAAATAAAATTTCAACATGCTTTATAACACCTCGTCATCTCTAGTGAAAATTAAAATGTTGCCTAAAATCACACCATGGCAGTTTTATGCAGAATATGAAACTTTCACACTGTTTGATGCTATTATAAATCGTTCATATTGAGTAAGTGTCAAAAATGACTAAGATTTAGTAGCTGAGGGAATAAAATGCTTTTTGCCCTACTCTTATACAAAGAATTCTAACGTAGTTTGAAGATCTTGAGAGAAGAGTTTAACTGTTCTGTGATAATGGAAATGTTCTCTGTTTGTGCTGTCCAATATGGCAGCCACTGGCCCCATGTGGTCACTGAGCCCCTGAAATGTGGCTAGTGTAACTGAGGAACTGAATTTTAAATTTTATTTCCTTTAAATTAAATTTAAATAGCCACATGTAGCTAGTGGCTATAATATTGGCTTAGACCAGAAGTTGATAAATTACGGTCCGTGGCCAAATCCAGCCTGCTGCTTGTTTTTGTAAAGAAAGCTTTATTGGAACATAACTACGCCCATTCACTTACACGTTGTTTTCCGCTGCTTTTGAACAACAGCAGAGTTGTGTAGTTACAACAGTGACTAGTCCACGAAGCCTAAAATATTTAAGGTCTAGCCCTTTACAGAAAACATTTGTTGACCTTGGTCTACAATGTTCAATGGCATCAGATCCATAGCGCATAGGGAAAAGCAGTCCTGCCAATCCAGAGATATGAAAACCTGGACACAAACTGTGATCTTGAAAACTACAGTAAGAGATTGGTGATTGGTGATTTCTTAGTTTGTGTTTTTTCTGTAAAACATAGTTCATGGTCACGGTAAAATTTCAAAAAAAGAATGGAAAGTGAAGAGTTAAAGTCATTTTCCGTGCATTGACAAGCACCTGTGTGTGTGTTATAGAATAAATAATATCATCCCATATGTAGTGTCCTACAAGTTTCATGTTACCTCCTTTTAACACTTTATCTTGACATTTTTATGACCTCAAACATTAATCTATCCCACCACCAAGGTAAAAATCTCACTTCAATGATTATTTCCTTTTTAACTTTTTTACCCTTTCAGTAATCTTTGTAATATTTGTGTACAAATGTAGAAATGGGAGTTTCAAACATTTAGCTATTTTTGAAGTCTCAAGTGAAGTTTTACACATGTATATATGTACACTCCACATTTCAAAGATAAGAGTTTTGATGATATTTCTTATTAGTGAGCGTTAAATGTGAGAGAAAATTTAAACTTACTGTTTAGTCCTACATCTAGGAACAAGCAAAGTAAGAAAATGGACATGTGGGGCCAGCCCCGTGGCCGAGTGGTTGAGTTCAGGTGCTCTGCCTTGGTGGAGCAGGGTTTCACCAGTTCGCATCCTGGGCACAGACACGGCACTGCTCATCAAGCCATGCTGAGGCGGCGTCCCACATGGCAAAACTAGAAGGACCTACAAGTAGAATATACAACTATGTCCTGGGGGACTTTGGCGAGAAAGAAAAAAAAAAGATTGCCAATAGGTGTTAGCTCAGGTGCCAATTTTCAAAAAAAAAAGGACACGTGTGTGAGGAGAAATTTTATTTGAACTTTTGGAAAAAATCATGCAATTTTATTTTCCGTATACTGGGAACTGGGTGTGCTGTATAAGAAAGACATTGATTCAACCAAATTCTTTGAGCACTGACTCAGCGAGGGCTGACAGGGCTGTCGTATAAATGGAAGATATGATAGTGTCTTGGTTTATAGTCTCTCTGGGTATCCAGTCATATAAGGGTAAATGCATAAAATGTAAGACAATACATAATTAGAACTCACTTGAGTAATGTGGTAAATGTTAAGGAACATCTATTGTTGTTGCTAAATTTTTCTTTATTTCTTTGCTTAGGAAGATTCACCCTGACCTAACATCTGTTGCCTGTCTTCCTCTTTTTTTGCTTAAGGAAGATTGTCCCTGAGCTAACATCTGTCCCAATCTTCCTCTATTTTGTATGTGGGGTGCTGCCACAGCATGGCTTGATGAGCGGTGTGTAGGTCTGCACCTGGGATCTGAACCCGTGAACCTGGGCTGTGGAAGCAGAGTGCGTGTGCTAAATTTAACCACTATGCCATGGGGCCAGGCCCTCATTGTTGCTAATTTTAACCTATGCAATGGCACATAAACCTCAGCTAGGTGCTTTGATGTGAAGCTCAAGAACAAGAAAGACTTGGTTAGAACAGTGGAAGATAGTGTGCAAGGGAAAGGAAGTCATGGGAAAGGGTGAATGGTAGAAAGTGCAGGGGGACATTCAGATGATAATTATGAAGTCAACATATAGAGATTATACAGTGATGGGATACTGTAAATTTTTCATTTTTCCCCGTGGTCATCCTTTTCCAAGAATGCACAGTATTGATTTAAACTATATTGGAAGAAGAGCCCTTTGAGGTTGTATGAAATGCAACCCATTCTAGAAAGGCTAAAGAACCTGATTACGTCCAGGGCAAAGAAATGGAAAAAGTTGGAGGAGGCAATTAGCAGCCTATATATACCTAATAAGTTGTTTTAAAGGACACTGGTGACAATAAGCCTGGTACGTATTCTGTGCCAGAAGGAAGCAATTTCAGTTAACATCAAAGTTGGTTTGTGCAGATTGCTATAAATAACACTTTCCTTTGGCTGGAAGTGACTCAGCAGTATCCTTCCCCAAGCCTACTGTCATTAAGAGGTTGTGAAGGAAACTTATTCCAGGCTCCCTGGGGACAAGGTAAGCAGGTAATGAGGGCAGAGAATGCCTTTGCTTGGGGGCAGGAGGGCCCCAGGAGCGAGATATGGGCTAGCAATGCGAAGACAGCAGTGTTCTGTGTTCCTGCCTTGGGTGGGCACCGTGTGTTTTTGGGAAAGAACCAGAGAGCCTTGTGGGAGGCCTAGGCCCTGGTCA
Source organism: Equus caballus (assembly GCF_041296265.1). NCBI lineage: Eukaryota > Metazoa > Chordata > Mammalia > Perissodactyla > Equidae > Equus > Equus caballus. The sequence goes on from NC_091700.1 coordinate 90,233,699, forward strand.
TGTGACCTTGAGCAAGCCATGCAATTTTTTGGTAGATCACTTTCCTCTCATTTCTTTGCCTCATCTACCTCACATTCAATAAGAGGTATGATAATAAAGAATACTTTGAAAAAGTTAAAAAAACCCAACAACAGAAAACCCATACATAGTTAAGAAATCACCATTTCTCCAGAGTCAGGTCCAAAGGTGAAGATTAGAATTGGACATGACATAGGGAAAGAGGGTAGGGAGGTGTCACTTAAGACATTCACTCCAGATCCGATACAGATCCTCAGTCTGGGAGCCACTTTGTGATTAGGATCTATTCCATGGATCCATCTATTGTATTGACCTACATACTGGTAAGAGTCTACAGAAAGTTCTCTGGGGAAAGCCCTACCCTGGGCTAACTTGAGAAGGAATCATCCTATCTGTATCAGTGTGAGGGTATGTGCAGTGCTTAGCTGTTAGTGGTATTCCTTCCTTTTGAAACTAGGAAGGGCAAGCTTGGGTTCATAGCTGTGGAGATAAATGAAGGCCAACCGAATGACAAAAGGAAAAGCTATTTATTCAGAGCTTGTTATAGGAAGAGAGTCAGCCACTGTTGTTTGTGTTTGACAGAGACTCAAAAGCAGGCAGAGGAGTGGGAGAGCTTCATAGTGGAGAAAAGGGAGGGCTTCACCGGTGCCCTGATTGGAGGCTGTGGCCTGAGGAAGCTGGAGGTGCACTAACTAGAACTGGGGTGTCCTGTGTGATTGGTTAGGGGTGCATATTTGGCTTTCTCTGGTTGGTCCCAAGTTGAAAGTGAGGTCAAAAACCAGGGAAGCTGTCAGTTATTAATCAAGTCCTAGCTTTTGGGGCTGATTGTTAGGGAAGTTTTTGTTTAGCTTCCTGGATTGTTATTAAAGATAGCAAGTGACTCCTGCAAGTGTGACTCATAGCAGGCAGCCCTCCAGGGCTGTTCATTGCAGATAAGAGTTGGTGCTGCAGCTTGTGGGTCAGAGTTCCGTTTGTATAGATGGCCTGACCATTGTCCATTTTACAGTCGGTCTCTCATAGTTAAGACCAAACACTGATGAGTATCATCAAGTTCTTGCTTTGCCGTGACTTGTGTGACCTTGTGCAAGTTACCTAACTTCTCAGGTATAAATGTGATCATAGTGCCTGTCCTAGCGTAGTAGCTCACAAGGTTGCATGGGGGTCAAATGAGATAAACAAGTGTCCAAGATGGTAGCCTGTTCAGTAAGGTGTTGAATAAATTCTATTGAGGACAGTGACAGAGACCAGTATGGAGTCAAAGCTGTCCTCTTTCCCCTTCCCTGCTCTAAGGTATAGGAAACCACATTGTTGTTGGTTGGAAAAGCTTAGTTCATACTGTTTAGCACCTCTGCCACTCATTAAATTTTGAACCACTTTCTCCATGAAGTCTCCCAGTTATTAATAAGAGGAAATGCACTGACTCTTAAACCCTCATATTATTAACCACTTTTGGGATAACAGATCCATTTGAGGATTTGATGAAAGTTAGGGACCCTCTTCCAGAAAAATACACATATGCACGTACACTCAATTTTACACAAAATTTCAGAGGGTTCACGTGAGGAGTGTATTTATGTAGACTTTTTTACACAGAGGTTCTCAACCCAGGCTGCATATTAAAAACATCCGGGTAGTTTTGAAAAATCATGGGAATTTTTAAGCAAGCTAACTCCAAGTCAATTAAATCAGAATCGCTGGGGGCGAGACCAGACATCAGTCCTTCTGGAAGCTCCTCAGGTTTAAACTCTTGCTCTAAGGCAGTGGGTATCAAGCTCTAATGAACATCAGAATCACCTGGAGGGCTTGTTAAACTTGGAAAGCTAGGACCCTCCCCCAGAAGTTCTGATGTGGTAGGTCTCCGGGGGGAAGCAGACATATGCAGGTTGAAAAAGCTCCTCAGGTGATTCTGATACTAATCTCTGAGACTCAGCTTTGGAGGAGGGAAACCAGGGTACAACCCGAGACGTGGTATTTCAGTAGCTCAGAGCTCAAACTAATGCATCAACACACCCCATTCTCAGTCTCTCAGGTACCTGGCAGCATCTGGCTGTATGCTGTTTGAGTGAGTAATAACTAAATGCTTGTGTTTCTCTAGGATTCACCAGCCTGGAGGGGAGGTCAGAGGACAGAAGATGCCTCCAGAGCTCACTCATAACAGCACATTTGCTAGTCCTGTACCTTCCCCGAGTCCTTCCAACCCACGTGGCCTGTTGTTGCTCAAGCTGCGGAGAGGGTGCTCAATACTGAACTCTGTTGGGGAAATATAATTAACAACAAAGTCTTCTCCCAATCCAGAAATCCTCTCCACCACGGTAGTAGAGAAAGAAACTACTTTTATTATTGACTAAGCATTAAACCGGACCGTGATGTACATCACAGGCAATCCTCTAAGAGATTGCAAAGACAGAAAGCAATCACACCCTTTTATAGAGCCAAGCAGATACAACTCATTACAGACGTGTTCTCAAGATAAACAATAACCAGTTCTCAAGCAAGAGGACTTGATAGCACCATTTGTCACACATAGTTCTTCCTAACTTTATCTGGTAATTGTATGGCCGTCTGTGTTAGCAAGTTAGCTTTATCCAGAGGAAAAACAAATTTCTCATGTCTTTATGACTGGAAGTACTTGCATAACTTGGAACCAGGCACCCACAGAAGTTGGGATCTTAACCTCACCAGTCAGAAAATGGGAGCTAGGGGTGCTATCTGTCTTGGCATTTACATTTCAAAGAGAGGACTCTGAGGTCTTTTAGAAAGAAATTTCAGGGTCATAAAGCTGACAAAAGACCTATCTAATTTTTGAGAAGATTTATATACATTTCAAAGAGAGGAGAAATTACTTATAATTTTAGGGTTTTTAAAAAAAATTTTATTGAGGTCTAAAGTAAATACTCTAAGAAAAAGGACAGGAGGGGGATCTTTTCCCTTATTTTCAACAGGGAGAATTGTGCCTCTTATTTTAAATTAAATGAAATTTTTATACTCTGTCTTAGTCTTGGACTGTTACAACAAAATCCCATAGCATGAGTGGCTTAAACAACAAGCATTTATTTCTCATGGTCCTGGAGGATGGGAAGTCCAAGGTCAAGGTGCCAGCAGATTTGGCGTCTGGTGAGAAGCCACCTCCCAGCTTTCAGATGGCTGTCTTCTCCCTGTGTCCTCACATGTTGGCAGAGAGAGAGAGAGAGAGAGAGAGAGAGAACCTGAGCTTTCTGGTGTCTCTTCTTATGAGAACACGAATCCTATCAATCAGGGTCCCACCCTTATGACGTCATTTAACATTAATTATCTCCTTATAGGCCCCATCTCCAAATACAGTCACATTGGGGGTTAGGGTTTCAACATATGAATTTTGAGGGAACACAGTTCAGTCCACAGCACATGCATGGTCTGAGGCCTGCATTCAGCACAACTGCCCTGCCTCACCCTATCCTCGGGAGCTTTTCAACTTAGCCTCAGTGTGGCATTAACATGGATGTCAGGCAGTGGGGCAAGAAGCTGCCAGGCCAGATCAACCCTCTGGAATGGTTCTTTCTTGACTATCACATCCCCACTTCCTCCTTCTCCTCAGGCAGGAGTCTTTCCTGTCTTTTCTTCTCACCGTCCAAGGATTTAAAAGGCTTCGAGGGGACGTAGGGCCAGATTTTATCTGACAACATCCCAGATGAGTATTGAGAGTTCTTTTTGCTCCAGTCTTTCCCACCAGAGTGTTTAGAAGAGTTTATTTCCTGTGCATCATGCCACAAATTTACTTCCATCAACCCTGCTCTTTGACCTGATACTGAGTCTCCCTGGATTAAGGGAGAACAGACAGGCAGTTTCTTGGGTTCTGAAACCTCACTGGAAAGGTGGTAAGATGTAGAAACAGGTCCTTACTAGAACTTCCCTCAGGGAATTTGATACTCTTCTGAATGGAAGATTGAGACTCCCAAAGGGCATACTTTAGCCACAAAAATAGGCTATAAACTTTCCTTAAAAGAGGTGGCTTGGCTTAGCTGTGGGGATAACCGTTTAAGTGGAGAGGCTGACACCCACCAGGCCCACACACAAAGGCGGTGCCATTCTCTCCTCCAGGTATGTAGCGGACAAATATTTAAAGAATGCTGGTTTGGAGGCTTCCAAACTATGTCTTTTCTAGTTTACCCACGTGTCCCTGTCTGGCCCTTCTCTAATTACCACACACACAGCCCCTTCCAAGTCATCTTCTTCTTGAGTTGACCAAAATTCTGTGTTTTTCATTAAAAACTTAACTACACTTATAACAGTAATGTCTTTAAGAGTACCAAAATCACAGAAATTGATTAAAATATGACATATGCAACATTTCCCAAATTACTCTTTGTGTTCCTTTTGCTGGAGTCTGTCTTTCTACACTTGTGTTAACCTCTTGGTCATCTGACTTGGTCTAAATTCCCATCCCAGTAGGTCAGCAAAACCTCCAAGCTTGGGGCAGGCTGAGTCTTGTCCCAAGTGTTCTTAGCAATATGCCTCTTCCATACATTTAAAAATGTGTAAGTTAGTTGTCTTGCTCCTTGACGGGAGCAGGGGCAGAACCCACTAGAGTAGTGTAAAATGGGAAAAAAGAGAAGAGGTTAGTATTTTGTTTTTTCTAATGGTGAGAATAGCAACAGCAAAAGACTAAGAGTTGCGAATGCTCGCTGGGTGCCCAGCACAGTGCTTTATATGCATGATCTCGTTAATCCTCCCAGCAGCCCCTTGGAGGGAGCGCAGTTATTACCCAGGTTTCACAGATGAGGAAGCAGAGGATTAGAAGGGTTAAGTACCTCTGGGGAATACAGAGCTCCCTGTGAAGGCAGAGGCTATTCCCAGGGCTTGGAGTAGAGCCTAGACCAGCACTGTCCAATAGAAATATAATGAGATCCGTACATGTAATTTAAAATTTTTCTAGTATCACATTAAAAAGGTAAAAAGAAGCACATGAAATTAATTTTAAGAATATATTCTATTTAACCCAATATATAGAAAATATTATCATTTTAACATGTAATCAATGTAAATTATGAATGAGATGCTTTGTATTCTTTTTCATACTAAGTCTCTGAAATCTGGTGTGTATTTTATACTCAGAGCACATCTCAATTTGGATTAGCCACAGTACAAAGTGCCAACAGCCGTATGTGGCTAATGGCTACCATATTAGACAATGCAGGTCTAGAATCTAGTAGGTGATTGTAGCAGAGACAATTGTGCTCACCAAATATTTCATTTCTACTACATTTCCCAGCCCCTCTTGCAGTTGGAGGGGAGCACGTAATTAGTTCTAGCCAATGGGCTATAAACACTTACATGTGCTGTTTTTGGGTCAAAGCATTTAACCGTCAGTGAAAGACACCCTCTGTTGTGTTCTTTCTTTGCTGTGGCAACTGAGGAAGGCTTGCGTTATGTTGGTGGAGGCATAAGTCAAGGCAGCCTGGATCTCTAAGTTGCCATGTGGTGGGCAGTTGCTCTAGAGACAGACTTGGACTTTGCAAGGGGGAGAAATAAAGTTCAGTTGCGTTAAGATGTTAAAATTTTGGAGTTAGTTTTGACAGTAGAGACTAGCTTTTCCTGACTAATGGAGTGATGATAGATTTTGGTGAATGAATGAATGAATGAATGAAGGGATGTAAAGAATGAAGAAGAATCATATTCCTCCAGGGGGAGGTTGGGCCAACCAACTAGAACAACCTTAACCCAGAAATATTGGTGTGATTGCAGACTGTGCTAGGCCTGGTGCTGGCCTCTGTGCTGGATGTAATTGAGTAGAACCAAGATGAGGTGACAAACATCAGGACACTGGCCACTTCCACTGAGGTTCTCACTTGAAGAAAGTTTGTGCCCTGACATTTCCTTTTCCCGTCGCAACATTTGCTCCTGTCTTTTGGTTATCTTGTTTGCTGGACTGCACTGGGTTGGGCATAGAAAGAGGGCAATATCAGAAAATCTGTAAGATAAAGAAAAAGTCTTGACAAGAACTTCTCCTTTGGTGGATGAAAGAATTCTCCACTTTTGGTACAGGAAGCTAAAAAGAAATCTGATTTAATCCAATAAACTATAAACCACAATCCAGTAAGGCACAATGGCTGGATTAGGAGCTGGGAGTCTAGGATCTAAACGTTTTTGCGATTAATGGCTGACTATCTCTCAATTTTCAACATCTCTTGGAGAAGTTGTAAAAATTTATTGAATCCGTCGTATCACTTTATTCCTGAAAGTATCATATTTAACTTATGAGGCTGTCAACAGGTCCATCCATAATTCATCTAAGAAACCTTCAACTCATGATGGCTGGTGTTCCTTTGATGTTGAACTGCTTATAAACTACAGAGATTGACATTTCAACATCCAGAGAGATGATTTTCTTAGTGTCATTGCTGTTACTATTCACATTCTATCAAGTTCAAAGACTTGTATAGCCATCAATGCTGAGTCACTATCATTGAGCACTTAGCATGTACCCAGCATTTCATGTGCATTATCTCATTTAGTTCACATGACAGCTCTATGTGATAGGCATTATTATCCACATTTTACAGATGAAGAGACTGGTCTCAAAAGGGTGAAGTACCTTGACCAAGTTCACACAGCAAGGAGTTGGTGGTATTATAGCTCCAACCAAGCTTTATCTGATTCCCAACACATGCTTCTAACTAGGGAACCATGCTGCCTCCCTAGTTTGGAAATGGATATTGTATTAGTTTGCTAGGGCTGCCATTACAAAGTACCACAGACTGGGTGGTTTAAACAATAGAAACTTATTGTCTCACATTTCTGGAGGCCAGAAGTTCAAGATCAAGGTGTTGGCAGGGTTGGTTTCTTCTGAGGGCTTTGAGGGAAGGATCTGTTCCAGGCTCTCTCCTTGGCTTGTAGGTGGCCATCTTTTCCCTGTGTCTTCATGTGGCCTTCCATCTGTACAATCTGTGTCCACATTTCCTCTTCTCATAAGGACACCAGTCATGCTGAATTAGGGTCCACCCAATGCCCTCTACAAAGACCCACCTCTAAGCAGTCACCTTCTGAGGTATGGAGTTTAGGACCTCAATGTATGAATACTAGATGGAACACAGCTCAGCCCACAGCAGATATGCTGCCGGGTTGTTTTCTCAGAGGTTAGACTACTTTTTACTTTAGTGATGTGGCCTCCATTTGAATCCTTCTGACTGGAATTTCAGTGGCCAAGTCAGCGTCTGAGTCATGTCTGATTCGTATTCATCTTCTTTAAGACTGAACTTGAAGTGCCACCTAATACTGATAGCTGAGGCCTGGGAACTGGCTGCCTTTCACTTCAGTGTGTGAAGGGATACATGACAAAGTTAGACTTAGGGCATTTTATTTTATCAACTGTCTGAGTCACTGCTCTTTCCTGTCTCAAAGGACTATTTAGAGATTAATTGAATAAAAATCGCAACACGATTGCGTGGTTTGGAATTGGAGGCGGTGACTCATAGTCTTGTCAGTATCTGGTATAAATTATAAGTGAAGGCTTTCTTGTCACTAACTATAAGGAGGGCATATTTCATTTTGATTGGGTTGGAATGGAAAGAATAAAGGATCTGGAAGAGGCTTTAGGATGTGTGTGAGTATGTGGGTACGCGTCATGGGGGGGATGCATTTGAGATGGGCAGGTCAAGAACCCAGCGGTAATGAATAGCCTAAGAAGAACAGCAGGCTTGGCTAGGGGAGAGGTGGGGAGAACCCATTAAAGGAACACGAAAGACCATCTTTGTTGGCCCTGCCAACCTTTTCAGACACAGAGATCTCAATCTAAATCTCCGGGAGTAGTGACAGGCTCTCAGAGCACAGAGATCCCAAGTTGGCTTCTCTCCTCATTTTCCCAAGAATTGAACTTTAGAATATCCTGAGGCTCAAATTCTGTTCTGCTGCTGCCTTTTTCCAGTCGCAGATCTTGCAAAACATTGTGATGAGGGGCTCATCTGTGTCTGATTTAGAAATGGACATGCATCCTAATGGTGGCTGTCTCAGCTTTGCCCTGCCCACTGGATGTGAGTTCTAGATGGAGTCAAGCTGAGTGTTGTGAGTTTAGTGGGTAATCTCCTGTGTTCTCAAAGCACAAAAACATCGTGTCCAATAAAGATCACGTAACAATCACAGTTCTTTGTTGAGGGCAGAGCTGCCTTGGTTATGCCATGGGGATGCAGTGCAAAGGGGAGGAATATTCTGTTTTATACCATTTTCAGAGTACCATTTTGCTCTTGTTGATGGCTCACAATGGTTCTGTGTCTGGGCTTTACATGGGATACGGAATCTGACAGCGTATTTAGAATTGTTTATGCTCGTTATGTAAAAGAGATTTATTTCCTAAAGGGAAATCTTCTTCTGCCTCTGTAATTCTGCTCTTACCTAAGAGTATAAGAGCTATACTGCCTGTGTTCTCATGAAGAGAAATCTGTTTTCTAACTAAGTAGGCTGAGTTCAGGGTGACATGAGATTTCAGCTTTTTCCTCTGTCATAGTCAGGCTTTTCAGAACGAAGTGTTAATGGATGCAGAAACACTTTTATGTGGTTGGAGAAGAATTGTTTTTGTAGGAGGACAAGATGTAATGTTCCTTGTAGAAGTCAGTCTAGTCCTTAGTGTGAAGCCTGCCAACACTAACGCTTCTCACAGTGTAAACACCTCCCCCTTCCTAGCTTGCTCTTCCTGAGGTGCTGTCTCTCTGCAACTCACTGTTTTCTTCTTGTTATGTAGGCCCCTGGGTTTACTTATTTATTTATTTATTTTTTTTAAAGATTTCATTTTTTCCTTTTTCTCCCCAAAGCCCCCCGGTACTTAGTTGTGTATTCTTCGTTGTGGGTTCCTCTAGCTGTGGTATGTGGGACGCTGCCTCAGCGTGGTCTGATGAGCAGTGCCATGTCCGCGCCCAGGATTCGAACCAACGAAACACTGGGCCGCCTGCAGCGGAGCGCGCGAACGTAACCACTCGGCCACGGGGCCAGCCCCTACTTATTTATTTTTTTTAAAGAACATTAACTCTTGAATGGAAACAATGATATCTTTCTAACATACTTGATTTTGTATTTGCCATACTGCCATAGAGGTGTACAAGCTTTCAACGATTTATTCACTTTCCTGAAAAAGTATTAAAAAGCTGCTGGGAATTGCATTTGGAACTCTGTGGACTGATCTCGCGAGATAATTAGCCATCCATCTGTCTTAGAAGTGCTAAGAAGAACAGAGAAGTTGGGTTTAAGATATGACTCTTTATGAGAGTTAAATAGGGACTAAAGGACCCTAAGAGGTGGTCCAGGCTCTTGCTACATGGTTCTACTAGCCCTGGAGGCTGGAGTGAGCCCAGGAACTGGCACCAGAACCTTGGGTCTATATGAAACAGGGAAAGGATACGGTCACTAGCCTACTGTGCAATGGAGTTTCATCCAGTGTAATTGGTCCTCTTCAGTCTTTTTGAAGGATAGAGTAATACTGGGGCTTCCTGTCAAGGTTTACTAGTCTATACTGAGAACTAGAACAAGGTCAGGGCTAAAATAGTGAGAAGTCTGTGCTTTTGGTATAGGATGAGATGAGGATCAAGTTATTAGTTATCTAGCCACATGTTAAAAGTTATCCTAAACCTAGTGTCTTAAAGCAACAAATATTTACTCTCACAGTTTCAATGGATTAGGAATCTGGGTGCAGCTTCCTGAGTGTCCCTTCCCTAAAGTCTCTCAAAAAGCTGCAATCTGAGTGTCATCTTGGGCTGCAGTCTCATGTGAAGGCTTGACTGAGGAGGATGTGCTCCCAAGCTCACTCATGGGATTGTTGGCAGGATTCAGTTTCTCATGGACTGTTGGACTGAGGGCTTAAGTGTCTTGCTGGCCATTGGCTAAAGATCTCCTTCAGTTTCTTGCCACATGGGTCTGCCCCTATAACAGCTGGCTTCACTTAGAATGAGCAAATGAAAGAGCAAGAGAGAGTGCCCAAGACAGAAGCCAGTCTTTTCATAACCTAATCTCGCAAGTGATATCCCATAACTTCTGCCATACTCTTTTCCTTAGAAGTGAGTTGGTAAGTCTATCCAAGACTCAAGGGGATAGAATTATACAAAAATGTGTCTACCAGGAGACAGGATTGTTGGGGCCATCTTGGAGGTTTCCTACCACACCAAGGCAGAACAAGGTACAAATAGCAGAGATCAGACCACATGAGCAGAAACATGGAGAATCCAAAGCCCATTAATAAAAAACAAACTCATAGGAATTTGGGCTTTGGAACAGACAGACATGAAGGACACACATGAGACAATAAGATCTTATGAGCTAGGGTAAATTTTGCTAAACTCATAAAAAGCCAAGGACCATAGTCTTACACATCTTCATACTCACAATGAGGCTAAGTAAGTACTATGCCTTGTAAAAATTTGTTGAATGCATGAAGCAGAGCATTTCCGATTTTTTTCTTAGTTTTAGTGATTGATCTTTCTGGTTTCTTATAATGGTTCAAAGAATTTGCATTTCTTATAGAGTAAACTCAGATGGAATCAGTGTTTCTGTCATTAGTAGTGTGGCTTTGTGACATGTTGTCCAAATATTTTGCCAATATTCACTTTTGGGAGTGAAAGATGTTCCTACTAATGACTTTGCAACGTAACAGATGTACGCTAAGGTCTTCCAGGAAACTGGGATGTGTAGTCATCCTAGCTGTTACTCAAGCTCCCTCAACAAGGCTTCCAAGGACCTGGGACAGCCCTGCAATGACTCCAGCATCCTCTGGTTTGGGGAAGACCCAGGAATCCTAAGCCAGAGAAGCCCATGGGATGATTCTCTCCCTCCACTTGGGGCCACAGCTACCTTATTTGTGGAATCAGAAGGGAGCGAGATAATGTCCCTTTTTCACCTGGGAATTAACTTGGTTACATTTTCCATTACTCTGGAGATTAATATAATTTTGAGGGTCTCCTGGGTACAGTGAGTACCTATAGTGTCAGTCAGCAAATGATTGTGTGGGTGAGCAACTGTTCCTGATCCAAGCTTCAGTTCTGACTTTGAAACCACTTTACCCTGCTGGCTCTCCTTTTCCCTTTCCCTGTGAAATTTAAAGGAAATCTCCTTTTTCTGTAAATAAAAGTAAACAGCTCATGTCCTATGGTGATGGGGATAAAGGTTCTAATTGGTTTCAAGTATTATATAAATAAAAGATATGGCAGAAATGGCAATTTACCCTCAGCACTTATTACAATATTTACAAAGAGACCTAGATTCTCATCTCAAATCCAATACCTTTTGTTTTTTTAAAGACTGGCACCCAACATCTGTTGCCAATCTTCTTTTTTTTCCCTCTTCTTCTCCCCAAAGCCCCCCAGTACATACTTGCATATTCTAGTTGTGAGTGCCTCTGGTTGTGCTATGTGGAACGAATGCTACCTCAGCATGGCTTGGTGAGCGGGGTCGTGTCCGTGCCTAGGATCCAAACTGGCGAAACCCCAGGCTGCAGAAGCAGAGCCCACAAATTTAACTGCTCGCCCACAGGGCCAGTCCCAAATTAATGCCTTTTGATGATCAATTATTGAAAGCTGTGGGGTTGCTTTTTAGGCTAAGGGCCACGTCTTGTGCCAGAGCTAGCCCTATTAAGGCAAAAGCATCACGTGAGTGAACCCTCATAACTAACTGAGATGTGGGTAGTTGTAATCTTGAATATAGCATTGAGGAGAAACTACTCTCATACGACATAAAGGCTGGGGCTCTGAACCATTTGATTTTCATTGGCCAGTGGCTCATAATGGCTGGGGCTCTGAACCATTTGGTTTTCATTGGCCAGTGGCTCCTAGAATTTCCTGGGGACCTCTGAGTTTGAATCTGGGTATTTATCTTCCGAATCAATGACCTCTTTCCCTCACCCTGAGCCAACTTGCCTTAATGGGAGATGAAACCCCCTCATGTTTCCATATTAGCCTTTTTTTGTTTGGCCAAAGGTATGAAACCATGAATTGTGGTACTGATCTAGCTCCATTGAGATTTCTAGGGAAAGTCCATCTTTTTATTAAGTAAGAAAGAAAGATGGAAACTATGGAGAATGACAATAGATTTTTATGGTATTGTCATGGCAAAAATGACAAATTTTACAGTTTATCTTAGGTAATGGAAAAAGACTTATTCAAAACTCTTGAATAGAGTAGTTTCTTTTACCCCAAATTATGCACAGATAGGGAAATGGTGCTTCTTTAATGAATACAAGTAAAAGTAACCATTTAATGTTATGTTCAATGCAGTTGACATGGAGGTGAAAACGATGGGCTGAAAAATGCAAAGCTTCCCTTGGAAGCTTGAATTTGGCCAATTTCTTTTGACATGCATCAGGAGTCGTATTTCCATGGCAAGCTCAGAATTTCGCAGCTTTTGTGGCTTGTGACATTTTGATTTATGTGGAGATTAAAAATGAATGACACCCTAACCAGGAAAACATGATCACAGAATGAATGTGCCACAACTGAAGTCAAGGAGGCTTCTTTCTTTCTGAGGCTCCACGGAAGTCCCTAAGGCGTACACATCGTATTTGTGTCTTAACTACGCCATGGGGCTTTGTCAGTGTTTTGACAAACCTCAAAAATGTCCATCTTGGAGACTAGGCTAGCAGTGGGCACAGAGCCTTGCCTCTCTTCTTTGGATGAGAGTTTCTTGCAGGGTGGAGGTAGCACAATGTGGTGGGGAAGAGCAAGGCAAAAGCTGTAGAGTCAGAGAACTAGGATTTAGACCCAGCCTTGATCCTGGTTGCATGACCTTGGGCAAGTCAATCACTATCTCTGGAGACGGGTTTCCTTATCCGTAAACAGGGAACAATGATTAAACCTACCCCAGAGATGTGATGGGTAAATGAAAGAGTGTTCACAAAACATGGTAATTAAATGAAAGAACACATACAGCACAAGCGTGATGCAGTTATCAGTAGTTGTTATTATCAGAGCATTCAGGGGGCATCCTCCAGACGGTCTTTGGGTTGGTCTTTTGAAGTATTAATATTTATATCATAATAATATCTGTATCTTTGTTTCCAGACAAAGCTTAAAAGCTTAAATCACGTCAAATGAGGAAAATTATTTTTGTTAATACTTCTGACTTTTCGGGGGGGGGGCGGGTGGAGACGGGACAGACTGAGGGAGTCGGTGGAGACTTTCACTGTCATGGGGGTTTCTGTGGTATGAAAAGAATTTGGAGAGCTATTATTTACTTTGGAATTGATGCAACGTTCTCCCAGTCTATGGGCTGGCTGCTGGGGCCTGGGCTGGGATTGGAGGAGATCTTCATTATGTCTTGTACTTGAGAAGGAGGAGGTTAAAACCACTTCCATTGCCTTCTAAAATGTTGTCTTGATGCACTAAGTTTAAAAAGCTTTCCTTCTCCAAGATGTTAAAAAATAAAAGAATTGCCCCATGCACTCCACCAAAGGCTGATTGCTAGTATGCCTCTTCTGTCCACCTCAATTCTCAAGAATTCTTCATCTGTGATGTTAACCTTGCCAAGTTCCTGGGCCTCAGGAAGTGAGAAGAAGTGAGCAGAAACCTCAGTTCACCAGTTGCAGCCAGGTACTGCCTGAGAGCTTCTTGCTGGCCAGATCCAGTTATAACCCCAGGATCCTTCAGTTTCCCTGCTGGTTCCCAGATTCTTGTTGGCACCCCTGGGGGGCTGGCTTCTGGCTCCCATGCCCCCTAGTTGCTGGCTGCAGCCCTGGAAACCCCAATGCCGCCATCGGACTTCAAACACTGCGTGCTACTGGCCCTGTGACGCTCACTACATGTAGTGGCCCTCTGGGATTTCACTTACTGGTGCCTGCCTGTTCCAGCTTGAGGTTGATCTTTCCCCTCATCCTCTGTGTCACACACTGAGCACTGGACAAGTGTTGGTCTTCCTCGCACCAGGGCAGTTTGTTTACCTCCATCCAATGTGGTCCTGGTTTCCTCTCCATTCTCTCTGACTTATACTTCTGAAGTTCTAGCATGCTTCATTCTTGAGAATGTCCTAATGACTGGTAAAAATAAAAAGCAAAAATCGAGTCCTGTTCCTTCTAGGGAGACAAAGGTTTGACTATCAGTGAATTAGCTGGAACATCAATACAGAAGCCTGAGTCAAGTGGAAGTAAAGCATGTAAACTTTGGGTCAGATAGACTTGAGTCCAAATTCTGACTCAGCTTTGTGCCCTTAAGCAGGACACTCAGTCTTTCTCAGCCAGCATTTCCTCAACCTCAGCTGTCAGTAAGAGACTACATTTTCAGGATTGTCGTAGGGATTAAATGAGAGAGTGAAGGCACGTAAATAAGCTGGCACATAGTAAATACACAACAAATGTTAGATATTATTATTATTATTACCATACTATTATTATTATTACCAAGTCATTACTGCTGAAAAGAACTTAGATACATAACACCACTCTCTAAATAGAGTTTCTAAACAGGATTTCTCAATGACCCAAGCTAGGGAGCAAGGACCCATGGAAGGTTTTCGTATAGAATCAAAATGTTGAAACCTTTAGTAAAATTTATTGGCTCTTTCTTGAAGGAGAATAGCTTTTTATTTCAAGGGGGGAAAATGCCCTTGGAATTCTCTAGTTGGTAATGTGAACAAATTCTGATGAAAATAGGAAGAAAGATTGTAGACTCCACTATGGCATCAAATGATGAATCCTGACTAAAAGTCAACAGATGTTCAGCAAATCAGTGATTCATTTAAAAGACTGCCCTACTGGGTTGTCACTGTCGCTCACCTAGACTCAATGAACTAGTCACAGGAAAAAAATCGAATGTGCGTAATTTATCTTTCAGACACCTTTGTGTCTAATAAGTACACAATGTTTAGGCCCTTAATGGTAAAGATTTATTTTCCTCAAAAAATAGACAGGTTGATATAATGACTACTAAAGGAATATGAGACATAAAGAGAGATGGGCATCCTATCAGCCTGGCAGAAACATTTGGCAAGGACGTGGTGGAACAGGAACAAGGTGGGGGGGCCAAGATTCCACAGTCTCATCACTGGCTCTATGAGGAGAGAACCCACCCCTCTGAGGATATTGGCATCCTTGCAGCTGAACTGAATGGTTTGGTTTGGCCATTCACAGTCAGACCGTGCCAGCAAAGGAAGAGGCATCGCTCTTTGAGAAAGTCAGACATTCCATGAATTGAGAAGGAAATATGAAATCACTAGAAGTTTTTGATATGTCACAGTAGAGTTGAATACCTACTTCAGAGATATGCTTATGCTAATCTTAACTTCTTTTAGCAAATAAAGATTGCATAGTTTACTTACACAACAAATAGACCTCAATGTGAGTGTAATAAAACATATGTGTACAGATTAAAAATAATAAGATAAATCCCTGTGTATCAGTACTTAGAAGCTTCCCTTTGAGACCTGTAGTCTGACAAAATCAGGCTCATTGGCCCATTGCACTCAGGGAAACCACACACCAAGAATCATTAGGTGTCTCACCGAACAAAGAGAAAGATACAGGTATTACAGGATTGGGGGGAAGGGCAAAGTTTAGGCTCAAAGCATCATGAAATCTAAACTGCAAAGTGACCCTGAGGGCCAGTTTCCTTGGAGCCTACATAGTTAGATAGACATGGAATGCTGAGTCCAGACGCCCCTTATCTGAAGCTCTGCATTGATTGTGAATCAAGAATCCTTCTCTGTTTCAAAGTGGCTTAGATTTCCAGGCCAGAGGGGAAGGTTTCATTCTTACGGATATAATGCCAAGTTTCAGATAGTCTATGATTTCAAAGAACAAGGTTTCTCTAAATTATGTTGTATGTTCATTGGTGATGGAGAAAAATCAACCAGGGAATTGTGGTGAGGAGGTTGCCTTTTAAATAGGGTAGTCAGGGAAGGCTTCACCTTTGAGTAAGGATTTGAAGGGAGCAAGGGAGTGAGTCATGCAGATGTCATGCGGAAGAGCATTCCAGGCAGAGGGAAGTGCAAATGCTGAGGTGAGAGCGGGGCTTGAATGTTAGAGGTTCAGCAAGGAGGCCAGTGGGTGTGGAATGGAAGCAGGAAGGACAAGAGGTACAAGGTTATAGCAGTAACGAGGGGCCAGTTAATGCAGGGCCTTGTAAATCATTGTGATAAATTTGGCCTTTACTTCAAGTGAGATGAGAAGTCAGTGCAGAAGTTTGAGCAGAGGAGCACCAAGATCTAACATGTTTTGACAGGACCATTTGAGCGGCTGTGTTGAGAGGAGACTCAAGAAAGGTAAGAGTAGAAGCGAGGAGACCAGTGTGGGGGCTACTGCAATCATCCAGGTGAGAGGTCAGTGCCTTGGACCTGAGTAGGAAGCAGGAGAGATGCTGAGAAATGGTCAGATTCTGAATAAATTTGAAGAGCTGACAGGACTGTCATGCACTGTGTCTGTTCTTCTAATCTCTTAGTACTCTCAGTAGCTATTTTAACTTGCTATCCAACTTATCAAAGTCTAGTTTGTCAACATATTTACCGCACTCTACAACAACTATGGGTCTGATGCGGGGTCGGTGAGCCGAGGGTCAAAAGAAAGATTTCTTAGACTCTTAAGATCTGGCAGTAGTGCTCTTTTATTTAGAGAATAGTGTGGAATAGCATGGGGACAGGACCCATGGGCAGTCAGAGCTTCTGCTGCCGCTGCTTCTGCTGCCCCCGCTGGCATGGGGACAGGACCCACGGGCAGTCAGAGCTCCTGCTGCTGCCCCGAGTTGAGGGTTAGGGCTAATTTTATAAGGCATGGGTACGTGACTTATTTTTACTGGAGAAAAGAAAAGATGATGTAAAAAGTCATTAAATGATTTCAGTGCAGATGGAGTCTGGTTATTGTGCGGTCATATAACTTTAGATACGAATCTGGCCATATAGATCGGCATGTAGGTGAGGATGCCCTGGGCTTCTCTCCCTGGGGCGGTCCTAATTCATACCATAAAAAAAGTCCACTGGGTCGTAGAGTTTGGCATGTAGGCCAGGTCACCTTGGGCTTCTCTAGCTGGGGCAGCCTTAATCCACATCAGGTCTTATGATGCTTTAACTTTTTCTTTTTAGTCTTCTAAATTTATATTATTGTCCTCTATTATTTATATTCTATCCTATTTCCCGTACATATTAGACATTATTTTGTTGTATACACTCAATGTTTGTTTATATAGATATTTATCTACAATTTTATCCATCATTATTTCTTCCATCACTCATCTTTCATCTAGTATCATTTTTATCTCCCTGGAGTATATTCTTTATATTCCAAATCTTTTTAGTTATTTTTTAAAATTTTAATAAACTTTGTATTTTAACATAGTCTTAGAGTCACAAAAAAGTTGCATTCTTATATATCTCACACAGTTTCCCCTATTTTTAGCATCTTACATTAGTATGGTTTGTCACAGTTAATGAACCAGTATTGATACATTATTATCAGTTAAAGTTCACACTTTATTCAGATTTCCTTAGTTTGTTTTTAATGGCCTTTTCCTGTTCCAGGATCCCATCTAGGATGCCACACTGTATTTAGTTGTTATGTCTCTTAGGCTCCTCTTGACTATGACAGTTTCTTATATTTTCCTTGTTTTTATGACCTTGACAATTTTCAGGAATTTTGATCAGATATTTTGTAGAATATCCTTCAACTGGAATTTGTTTGATGTCTTTCTCATGATTAGACTGGGGTTCTGGGGTTCTAGGAGGAGGACCACAGAGATAAAACACCATTCTCATCAAATCACATCAGGGTACATGTTATCAAGATGAGTTACCACTGTTGATGTTAACTCTCATTATCTGGCTCAGGTAGTATTTGTCAGGTTTCTCTGCTGTAAGATTAATCGTTTTTTCTTCCTTTCCATACTGTCTTCTTTGGAAGGAAGTCACTATTCGCAGCTCACACTTTAGGAGTGGGGAGCTTTGTTCTCCACTTCCCATTTATTTGTTTACTCAATCATTTATATAGGTCTGGACTCATGGATATTTATTTGATATACTGGGTTTATAATCCAATACTATATTACTTACTTGTTGCTCAGATTGTCCTAGCTTTCGCTATTGGGAGTTTTTTCGGGTTGGCTCCTGTGTCCCTTTGACACTATCCTATCGTTTTGCGTTTTTTAGCACTTCCTGAACTTCTGGTGCTAAAACATGCTCCAGGCTTGTCCTGTATCCTCCTGATCCAAGCCCTAGAATCAGCCACCTTTCCAAGGAACGCTTGTTTCTTCAGAATGGATTTGAATTTATTTCTTGTAGATACTGACTACCTGAGACCATTAACCTGAAAATAATCTAGAACTTTTTGTACTCTCAATTATTATGGATTCGATCACAGAGTTACTAGAGGGTGTTTTTGGTTATAAATTCTCAGGGGAAATTTTTTCCCTCTTCTATCAAGCACCAATGTCAAGACATACAAATTTCCTCGATGCCTTCTTTTCATTGGCCAGTTTATTCGTCTCCGCCTTCACCATCAGCGTACAGTTCTTTGCTGTCTCAGTTTACGTAGTGAGGCTTCTCTTGACCTCTCCAGTTTTTGGTGAGTTCTAGGCTTTATCTTCTCTTCAATTTCCTAACACTTTCACTTATAAGAGTGTAAACTCAATAGATTGGGGTTCAGCAGAGACCCTCAGAATGAAAACCCTAGCTTGTTGCTTTCGTGTCTGCCGTGGTTCCTGCTTTTGCTTTATTTTTGACCCCTGTGGATTCTTTCCCTTCTGCCAAGTCATTGAAACAGATATTTCTCAAGTTTTACCCTTTATTCTAGTGGTTTCCCTTGGGAGAGATGTTCAGTTTACCTACTTAGCCATTCCACCAGAAGCAAAAGTCTAGGTTCATATTTTGACCTTGTTATTGATTAGAGGAGGTTCCCTACCACGGGTTTTCTAGTAGACAGCAGCTTCCATGGGTCAGGAGCATGGACCTGTGGTCATCAACACAGCATTAAAATTCTTCTCTCCTTGTGCTCACCCAGTGTGTTATTAGCTTAGGCTGAGGGGATAGTGAAGAAGAATGGAAGGTACATGTTTAATAATCCAGACAAACACAGGCTTTTGTGGTACTCTGGTGGTGGGAATGTTGTTGAGTTGCGGCCACACAACAAAGATTTTCAGCTGGAAGCTGTATAGTCTGCTTTCCAATGTGTAGAAAGGCTGAAATAAGCACTCTGACATGTTCTCCCAAACCGTGGTCTCTCTATCCGGGGACTGTACACATCAGGACAGTAGTGTGTGAGGATGGCAGGGGGTAAGGAAGAAGCTTTTTCTTCTAGCGATTGCCCTGTCACTCCACTGCCTTTGTCATTCATGCTTTTCGGTAGGTTAGTCTCTATTTGGTAGCTCCTCTACTTATTCGCCACCCATTCAAGTCTCAACGCAATTCCATCTGACTTCTATCCCACTCCACTGAAACAGCTTTCACCTAGTCCATCAATGACCTCTTAGTCTATTCACAATTTGTCTCCTTCCAATTCTCATTCTACTTGGCCTCTCATCATTGGATGTTGTTGAACAACTCTTCCTTGAAAGACTCGCACGCCTTGGATTCCTGGTTTTCCTATCTCTATGGCCATCTCATCTCACAGAAATAATTTCTTCCTCTCTGAATGGCTTTTCCTTATTCTCCAGCCATTCTCCCATTCTTCTGTCTCCATCTTCTTAAAAAATATAGATCAAGCTCTATGTCTGAGATAGAATAGACAAGTTGATAAGATAGGTATGCTCCTTGCTTCATAGAGCTTGCTATCTAGTGGGCTATAAACCTTATTAAAGTGAGTTATGGGATTACACAACAGGGGTACCTAGTCAAGTCTGGGTGGTTGACCTCTAAGCTCATGTCTAAAGGATAAGTAATAGCTTGTCTGTTATAGTGAGTAGCCAGGTATGGGAATCAGCATGTTCGAAGGTTCATAGATAAGAGAGCATGTTGTGTATAAGGAGTTGAAAGAAGCCTGATATGGCTTCCTCAGAAAGGGGAAGAGCAGTGAGAGACACTATTGGAGAGGTAGGCAGGGATCATGTCGTGTGGAGTCTTGGGAGCCTCTAGCGTGTAGAAAAAGAACTGGAAGTTGGCAGGAAGGGAAGTGACTAGAGTAGTTTGGGGCCCATTGTGATATATCAGGAGAGCGATAATGATGACGTGGCCAAGGGTAATGCATTGTGCCAAATAAACAGATTCAAATTAGGTAAGAAGAGACTTTATTGGAAAGAATCATTATGCCAGAGGGGGAAAGGGAGCTATTGCAATAGGGAAAACTCTGACAAGAAATCTGCAAGCATCTCCAAGGTCAGGCAGAAAAGGCTTTTCTTTTATAGGGAGGAATGAACAAGACTGGAAAGAACCAGGTGTGGGCAAGTGGGGTGAACGAGGCGCGTGGCATGATAGGACAGTAGGTCAGAGAATGTTTCGCCCTGAGGTCAGCCTGTTTTGGGGAGGGGTCTTTAAGTAGGGGCTGTACGCTGACTCAGGCCAAGGGTGAGTCCAAGTTCAGGGACCTGAAGGAAGGAAAGAAGCTTGACTAAGTTTGATCAAGTCAGATTAGTGGGCATTTTCTTCTGATTGATCAGTGGGGACAAACAGTTCATCTAATTGTTTATGAGGCAAAGAACAAGAATTTGGAGGGTCTGTGGCCTTGTCATCGATAAACAAGGAAACATCCATGAGTCTTGTCAATGTCAAACGGGGAAGGGGAGTTCTTTGCATTGAGCTGTTTCCCGGAACACAAGAGGATAGGGGGATTTCTTAATCATTGATGATTTACATGAGCACAGGGCTCAAGTAAAACTCAAATTGTCAAGTGGATTGGAAGAAATAAACATGTTTAAGAAATACCCAGCAGTTGATTTCATAGGATTTGCTGATAGGTTGAATGTTAAATTAGCTTTCTAACCAGGCTCCTTGCACCCTGATTTGCTTCTACATCCCCAAATACACGTTCCACATTCCTTGGGGATAACATATCTTAATAAGTTACAACATGCCACTCATGCTTGCAAAAAGTTTCCCAGCTGCATATGTTTTTGGTCTTGGAATAAACTTTCTTCCTTAGTCAATGGGCAAACTTTAATTTATCATTCAAATCTCTTCTCGAATGTTACCCCTTAAACTCTTCTTAAATGTTGTGGTGAAGCCATATCTCACCCTACCTCTCCCCAATGGACTTAGTGTCTCCCTCTTTAAAAATGTGTCTTCACATTATTTTCCCTTCAATTATTTGTTTATTTGTCTATTTCTTTCACTGGATTTTTGAGTTTATTTAAGGAAGGGGCCAGTGTCTTTAATCTGTCTCCCCAATGTTGATGGAAGTGCATCGCGTATAGTTGGTGCTCAATAAATGTTTG
This sequence comes from Equus caballus, assembly GCF_041296265.1. Taxonomy (NCBI): domain Eukaryota; kingdom Metazoa; phylum Chordata; class Mammalia; order Perissodactyla; family Equidae; genus Equus; species Equus caballus. Next base: position 90,255,001 of record NC_091700.1, read on the forward strand.
TTGAACTATTGATTAAACTATAAGTGCATGGAGATCTAATTGAATGGAGTCTCCTTGAGGCTGTTTCTTGAACACCAGCATCCTGAACTCTACTTTGCCAAGTAAGTGAAGGCCATCTCTCCTCTAAGCTGTGATGTAAGGAGAGTTGTGAGTTTCTTCACCCCCTAGCATTTTTATTCTCTTGTTACATGCTTTATTTGCTTGTTTTCAGGTTTGCCCTCTTTACTCTGGTCTCTCTAGAATCATCATAAAAAGGGTGAGCCATGATTCCCCCATACCTTAGTATGAACGAGTTCATCAGGTAGCTTTTCTCCGCAGCAGGAGAGACTGTTTTGTGTTTGGGGAATGGGCGAGGGGGCAGAAGAACGGGGTGGAGAATGCTGAAGGCTGACTTGATCTGGGTCATGATCTCTCTGGGATAGCTCTGCTTAGAAGCATTATTTCTTACTAGTAATTTACTACACCCATTATTATTATGGGCATTAGTGTTGAAGGATGGGTTTCAAAATGTGTTCTGTGGAGACTTAGTCTTCTGTAGACGTGCTTCTGAGATACTCTTGTTGGGTAGGGACGGGCAGATGATCAGGGAGTAAGGTCCCAGGCCTCTTACTCCCATCCCTGTTCAACCACGGTACCTCCCTGGGTTCACACCTGCCACATATAAGCCAGTAACCCATCCATACCTATTTCATCTTTATTTTTTTTAATGTTCATCTCCTCCCTGGTGGAGATGGGTTCTACTTTTCCCTTCAACTATTTTAGCACAAAGAGTTCACAACTTATTTCAGCTAAGATGTAATGGGAAATTTTCAGTCGTAATTCTCCTTGCCTTGTTTTCCCTACTAGGCCCCTGATTCTGAATATCGACAGGAAGGGCCTGATTCTATGTCCCAAGATGCATAAAGAGTTAAAAGAGGCTCAAGAAATCTCAGAAAGAGACTAGAGGACTATTTTACAAACCAGGCTCTTTTGAGAGCTGAGGTGTTGCAAAGGCACATGGGGCCTCCCTGGGGGGCTGAGAGAGTCGTCTATACCAGTGTTTTAGCCAAGCAGCAGTACTTCAGTCTCTTAATTACTGGGGCTTTGTGGAACATTTCACTTGAAAACAGGGTTCTTCTGCTAAAGGGCGTTTGAACACCACTGGCCTAGAAGATTATCAAAGCCTCTTTTGGCTAAAATGTGGCTACATTCTTTCTTAGGAGGGAATGACAAAGGGAAGTTATGATATTCTTTTCACTGTATGGAGCATAAACTATGGCTCATGAAGCACAGATAGTTGAGCTCTGATGGCTTTGCCTTGGAAGGGTAGATCTGAGTCTCTCCTACATGAAAGAGGAAAAAGAATCTTAGTTGCTGGGAATGCATCGTGCACTGTACGAGTGTGCATTTTAATGCCAGTGTCAGGGCAAACTTCCGCCAGCTGTCTAAACATTTACTGAACCAAATAATAGCATGCAAGATATGTGGGTTTCAGATATTTGCCATCTTAAAACAGCACTTACTCATTAACTTAATCACAGCTGCTATATGCCAGCCAATGTATTTTGTTTGTAAACAATGCATCTGCTCCAGGCAGCCATCGGGAGCTCTGCTGCGATCGTGTACAGCAGGCTGGTTAATGCAGAGATGAGCATCCCAAGTGTTTGAAACAAATGGAGCCATCTCTCAGACTGAGCCTGTTGACTCTAGTGGGGAAACAAAAAACTTGAGGTTTATTCCATCGCAAGTACCGCTCTAAACAGAATTAGATGTTCAGTTTGGAGAAATGTCCTGATGTCCATGATGTTTGTTTGAAATGGGACATATCCCCTAAATGGTTGATTGTTTACCCTTTGTTATAGACTGAATATTTGTCTCCCCCCAACGAATTCATATGTTGAAGCCCTAACCCCCAGTGTGACTGTATTTGGAGTTAGGGCCTCTGAGGAGGTGATAAAGTTGAAAGGAGGTCATAAGGGTAGGTCCCTAATCCATCATGACTGCCCACAAGAAGAATAGCTGGGTTGCAAAGTAAGCATACATTTAATTTTATAAGAGACAGCCAAACTATTTTCCAAAGTGGTTTTTCCATTCCCATTAGCAGCGTGTGAGGATTCTAGTTGTTTCACAACATTCGTCAACACTTAGTATTGTCAGAATTTCTCATTTTAGCCATTCTGTGGGTGCTGAGTGGCATCTCATTTTCCTGTTAATTTGCTTTTCTCTCACGACTAATGATGTTGAGAATTTTTTCATGTGACCATTGACCAATTGTATATGTATTTCTTGTGTGATGTTCCTAAGTCTTTTGCCCGTCAAAACAAATTGCATTTTCTCTTTCTATTATTGAGTTGTAGGGTTCATTATATAGTCAAGATTCATGTCTTTGTCTGACATATGTGTTATAAATATTTTCTCCCGGTCTGTGGCTTGCTTAGTCTCCTGCTCAAAATCTTCCTGCCTTGCCCCAATGTCTGTAGACGTTTCTCCCCGACTAACTTGCCAACAGCTCTTCCTCCCATCAAATTAGTTTCCTCTTCAGCTTCCAAGGTGCCATGCTCATTCCTGACTCCATGGCTTCACTTGTTTGGACATTTGGCCTCTGTGTGTTATCAGACATCTCACTTACATTAGCGCTCTGTATCTGTATGTTTTGTTTCATCACCTGGATGTTAACTTCTTGAGGACAGGGTGTGCTTCTTGTTTTTTCTGTACCGCATCTAAAACAGTGCTGTGCAAAAATACTTGGAGCCCTATACGTAACTGCAGATAGTTCAGGTCTAGAAACCCTCTGAGCAGGAGGCTTTGGAGAAGGTCCTTGTTCGGCTTCTTACCCCAATACTGTTGACCATTTGTAATTTCTTCCTTTCATTTTAGACTTGAAGTTGAGTCAGTTTTGTACATTTGCAGTTTCTCTACCAATTCCTGATGTCTTTTTATTTTATAGTTCCAAATACTTCATTAAGTATGTCCAGATTTGGAAGTGCAGATTACCTTTTATAAGACATTATACCATTACAGTCTGGCTTTAGGGAATTGAGCAAATTGTGTATTCTCAAAATCAGAGTTTCCACAGCATCATTATAATAAATTTTGGGGAACTAATGAGAAGAAAAAATGTAGCTTCTTACTCATCTTTTAGTTATTAATTTAAGGTGTCTATGGGTGCTGGGTCAGGTTCTTAGAGGCCATATTGGCACCTAAATCAATTAACCACGTAAGAACATTTTGAGGAGAATGTTACTGCTTTTTTGGAGGATGGAAAATCTAAGAGTAATACAAGATGCTATTCGCTTCTTGGGAAATTTGTAATCTATTTACTAGTCCAGAATTTCCTTTCTCTCATCTATAATAAAAACAAAAACAATAAAAACCCTCTTATAAAGTAATATATTTCTGTAGTTCCTTGGGTTTCTCTTCCTACGTGACCACGTTGGGAATTCTGGGTATCAGGGATGATCCATTGGAAGAAAGAGCGAAAAGAATGTCAGGAATTTTCAATTATCTATCCTCTGATTTATTCAACAAAAATTGCTTGATTACATACCGTGACTGAAAAGACAAGAGCTGAAGAGAGAGTCTGTTCATGCAATGCATGATAGGGGAGCATAGCCCTACATTTGGGGGATAATTTCATGGAGAGCAACTGTGCTGGACTACAAAATGTCTAAATGTCTCTTGACTCCCTCTCAGAAACAGCTTGCTGAGATAAATGGAGAATTGGTCCAAGCACAGCATTTCCTGTCTTTTTAAAGTGATAAGGTATGAATTGGGTTTGTATGTGCTCAGGGATGCAGAATATAGGTATGACAATTTGTTTTTAATTTTCATGATTACAGGTTCACAGAAATCAGTTACCTGATTACAAGTTACTTTTCAAATACACATTGGGAGCTTTATCTACTTCCAGAAGATAAAATAACCACGCTGATGCATATTTTCCACCTATTTCTCTAGATCTTTTCTCCACTTATCACATACCCTCTGCCCTGGACAGCTGACCTATAGGGTCAATATCAAGGTCTTCCTTGTTCTCTGGCTTCCACTTGGGGTTGACCAGTGAGATGCTGGCAGGACACTGGAGGGAGCAGGAAAATGAGGTCATTTTCCTAACTCCTGGCTTCCTCCCTATGAGGTCACTTCAGGTTGGCCATGTCTCTTTACTGAAGGTCATTGCTTATATCAAGGTGGCTTCTCAACACAGCGTTCACCTTCCAGGGGCAGGTAACTGCTTTCTCCACTCATCCCTTTGGCCTTGGGGTGGTAATAGCTCTGGTTATTAACACCAGGTTACTGTACTATTCCTGTGGGTCCCTTCGTCCTGGCCCAGGCCTTTGTGAACAGATACTTTTGAAATAAACCTCCTCAAATTATCTTGTTATGAGTGTGCCATCTTGTTAGCATCAGGGCTGATATATCACAGCATAAAATTACATTCTGTTTACAACATATTTATTTTTTTAAAGATACAAATAAACACATCGCGGTTAACATCTGGTACCATTCATTTCATTTGACCCATCCCCTACATACCCTAAAATGGCCTTTTGGAGCCTCTGAGGGAAGCGAGAGGTAATTAATCTCTTAACCTATGGCGGGGGTCTTCAAGTGAAGTGGTTTCTGTTATTTTAATTCAAAAGCTATATGTGAACTTCTGGCCAGTAAGGACGCCTGGGATAAAATAAAGGCTCCTACCCCCAAGAATACATGAGATGTTGGATAAAACACGGCAACAATTAAAAATGTGCCCAAGCATTTCACACACATTATGATGGCAATTATCAAAAAATGGGAAATAACAAGTGTTGACCAGGGTGTGGAATCCTTGTGCATTGCTGGTGGGAATGTAAAACAGTACAGCTCCTGTAGAAAACAGTTTGACAGTTCCTCAAAAAGTTAAACATAGAATTACCATATGTTTATATCCCAGCAATTCCCTTTCTGGGTATATATCCCAAAGAATTAAAAGCAAGGACTCAAAGAAATACCTGTGCACCTGTGTTCACAGCAATACTATTCACAACAGCCAAGTGGTGGAAAGAACCCAAGTGTTCATCAGCAAATGAATGGATGGACAAAACGTGGTATATACACACAATGGAATATTATTCAGCTGTGAAAAGGAATGAAATTCTGATAAATACGATAATATTGATGGACCTTGAAAACATTATGCTAAATAAAATAAGCTAAACATACAAGGACAGATATTGTATGATTCCACTTATATGAGGTAGCCAGAACAGACAGAAAGTAGAGTAGAGGTTGCCAGGGGCTGGGAGCAGAGGGGCATGGGGAGTTTTTGTTTAATGGGTCCAGAGTTTCTGTTTGGGATAATGAGAAAGTTCTGGAAATGGATAGTGATGATGGTTATACAACAATGAGAATGTACTTAATGCCACTGAACTGTACACTTAAAAATGGTTAAAATGGCAAATTTTATGTTATGTATATTTTACCACACAAAAAATTCCCCCCTCCCCAATTTATCTAAACTGAAAGCAAGAAAGGGAAATCTGCAGGTGCCAAAAGTAAGGGCAGATTTAGGAGTCGGGAGCAGAGGCTGGGTGCAAATGCCTTACAAATGTGGTGAAACCAGGCATTGGCCGATACACATTGCAAGCAGCGGTTTCAGCCTCAGGTGCACACTGAAATCACCAGAGAGCTTAAGAAAGTACCGATTCCTGGACCTCATCCCCAGAGACTCTGATTCAGTTGGTTTGGGAGTAGCCTGGGCTCCATCCCTAACCAGGTGCTGGGTATTCCCATGGAAACGAATCCTCTGTGTGTATGAGTTTACAGCCAGAATGACAAATTACATAAGGAAAGGAGGGAGGCTCAGCAGACATAAAATAAAGTATTTTTACGTCCAAACAGAAGAAAAAAGAACAACATAAAATAGAATTTAAAATAAATGTACTTTATGGGGGCTGGCCCCATGGCCAAGTGGTTAAGTTCGCCCATTTGGCTTCGGCGGCCCAGAGTTTTGCTGATTCGGATCCTGGGTGTGGATATGGCACCGCTCATCAGGTCATGCTGAGGTGGCATCCCACATGCCACAACTAGAAGGACCCAAAATATACAACTATGTACTGGGGGGATTTGAGAAGAAAAAGCAAAAAAGAAAAGAATAGAGATTGGCAACAGTTGTTAGCTCAGGTGCCAATCTTTAAAAAATAAATAAAATAAATGTACTTTAAATGATCAAAGATTTAAAGGAAAGAATAGAAATCACACAGGAGGAACTTGATATTGTAACAAAGAACAAATAGATTTGAAAGAAACCAAATCAAAATTCTAGAAAGTAAAAGGTGAGAGACTAAATTGAAAATTTGAAAGAGAACTTATAAGGCTTGAAAAAGAACGTATAAGTAACAAGCTTCAACATATGCCTAATAGACATTCCTGAATGACAGAGTAGAAAGAATGGAGGAGAGACATGAGGGTGGAGAATATTCCATATTGAGGAAAGATACAAATTCTCAGACACATGAGACCTCAAAGAATAATTAAAAAATTCACCCCAGATGCGTCAAAATGAAACTATAAGAAATCAAAGACAAAGAGAACATCTTCCACTCTACCTGAGAGGGAAGACCGATGATACAGAAAGACATGGTTCTAGATTGACAGCTGCTTCCCCACAGCAACAAGAGCTGCCTGGAAACCGACTTCAGAGGTTGAGGGAGAACACGCATCATCCTGGTCATCAAGAGTTAAGGCAAAATCTAGACACATTCAGATCCACAGAGGAAGAGAAAGTGTCCCGCCTCCAGGCCTCTGCTGAAGGAACCAACAAGGAAGGATTCAGCAGCAGGGACATTACACAAACTTTTAAATTAGATCAAAGCACTACCTATCAACACTTGCAGGCAAGCTAAAGCATCTACTTCGGGGGAAATTTCTAGCCTTATATGAATGAATTAGAGAACAAGAAAAGTTGAAAAAAATGTGTCTGAATAACAAAAACGGACAAAGAAAAACACAGTAAACCAAAGTAGAAGGGAAAATATAATAAAGACAGAATCAGAAATTAATGAACTAGAAAACAAAGAAATGATAGAGATGATTAATAAAGTTATCTGAAGTTTATATTGCACTCAAATGATTACAATGCAGAATATCTATCTATATATTTATGTATCTATCTTCTCCAGAAATCAATAAAAAGGCAAAAACTAGTCTAAAAGAGTGCAAAGGTTGAGCAGGTATTTCATATGGAAAGAAACGTATGAAATAGTTAATAAACACAAAAAGATGCTCAGACTCACTACTAATTAGGAAAATGCCAATCAAAAAAAATTGACACACCGTTTTATACCCATCAGAGTTTCAAAAATTAAATGAACATCTGTCAGTGCCAGTAAGGAAGTGGGGAAGCAGAACCTTGACCCACTGCTGTTAGGATGTCAATCAGTTCAATGACTTCAGAGGGCAATTTGGCAGCTCGCTGGTCCAGCTGAAGGTGTGCACACCCAGCATTTCCACTCCCAGGTGAATTCCCTACACAGTCACTGCAGCATTGCTTTCGTTACAGCAAAAAATTCCACACTTAAATGTCCATCAATAGACTTATGGATAAATTACTGTCTCTAATATACTGGGATAATGTACAATATTTAAGATGAATAACTTAGGTTAGTATGTATTGATATGGGTTGACATCAAAAACATACTGTTGATATGCTAAGTGAACTAAGCCAGACTAAAGGACAAATACTGTATGATTCCACTTATATAAGCTACCTAGAACAGGCAAATTCATGGAGACAGAGAGTAGAATGGTGGTTGCCAGAGGCTGGGGGGAGGGGGAAAAGGGGAGTTGTTGTGTAATGGGTACACAGTTTCTCTGAGTTGATGAAAAAGTTCTGTAAATGGAAATTGGTGATGATTGTACAATATTGTGAATGCAATTAATGCCACTGAATTATATACTTAAAATTGTTAAAATGGTAAACCACGTGTATATTTACAATAAGAAATTTAAAAATCCATAATGTTGGATGGAGAAAACAATTTACAGAAAGATAGGTACCTATACTATTTAAAGACTTGTAAAATTGTTTATGATACATGCATATGTGTTGAAAGTAAAATGACACAAATGGATAGGTTGTGCAGCAACTTCAAGATAGTGGTTTCACCTGGAAAGGGAGCGAGCAAAATGGGGGTCTTGGGCTTTAATTGTACCTGTGATATTTCTTAAAACAAACAAAAGTTCTGAAGGAAACAGAACAAAATGTTGACCCTTAATTCTTAGTGGTGATACATGTACATTTGAAATATCTACCTTTTAAAAATCCCCAGAAGCACCATTTAGGGGGATGTTCTGATCATTTAGTTGACTCTGCAAAATTTGCAAAATAGGATGGTGACTGGGTAGAGGTTGTGAGGCAAGGAAAAATGTCAGGGTCCAGCTACCATATATCTCTCAAATGTCTGTTTACATCTTTCTTACTCTAAAGAACTTCATTACTAGACCTTTCCATGTATTGTGGTGGACCAGGAGCCACAAGAGTGGTCCCCGTATTTCAGTAAATGAAGGCGAGCCAGTCTTTTGTGGAAGACCTGCCATACAAGGTCCTCAAGTGAGGGAAATCATCTGGTGCCTTCTGGCTGGCTGAATTGCACATGGATTCTAGCTAACTGTAAATAATCATGAACAAAGAATATCTCAGTAGCCAATATTTTTCTCTGCTGGTATCAAATGAAATTCATTTGGTATCAGCTGGAGTTTTTATAGTGCTAATGGAAGTTATTTCCAGTTATCATGTCAGTCCCTAAGTATACAAAGGCAGCAATTTCACTGGTAATCTGCAGATCAGTTCGTTTGTAGGGGGTATACTTTAGACTGTTTCTGCAGTGTAAGCTTTTATCTTATGAAATGCGGGGGAATCATAAATAAAAAGAGAATGGTGAAACAGAACATCCAACAAGGGCTAAGGATGGGCTTGGCAACATTTCATAGCGTGACTGTCTGAACTCCAAGATGTGGTGATGTCGGGGAAGCCCTGGGCACAATGGGGAGCCCGTGCATCTGAGAACTCATTCTACCAAATGTTAGTTAGCTCCCCTCCTCATTCCAGTGGTGGCTCTTTAAATACTGACAGTTCTTGCTTCTGTGCAGCTGCTATTTGATCTCATTCCATGGGGTAGAAGAACGGAGCTGGAACCATCAATTTTTGTTTTTCAATAAACTCACGTAATTTTGCCATACTCCCACCAAGTACAAGAATGACAATGGAGCCCTGTAAATAAAATCTGCTCCCTGCAGGATTTTAATTATTTATATTCTTTCAGCAAACAGAATCCCCATCCATCATGATGATAGCATGTGTGGAGACCAGAGGATCAAAAGGCAGTGCCAAGGTGTTAGCTCGGAGAAGCTTTTCTCTCTGAACATGGACATGCTGAAAGCCTGACATATTTGTCTCAAATATCATAACTGGTAGCATTGCAGGAAGCTTGTTTTGTACAAAGGACTCTGGAGCCTAACGGATTTTTTTCCCCAAAGATCAAAGATGGAGTCATCTGACTCTCATTACCATGTTATGTGTCCAATTCTTGATAGAAGAGAACACTGCTTTTAGAAGGAGTAGGCAAGAATTGTACACCTAAAAATGGATAAAATGGTAAATTTTATGTAATGTATACTTTACCACAATAAAAAAATACATAGAGAAAAATGAGTAAGCAAGTAAACAGGGGTGAATAAACCTTGGTTAGGCATGAACACTGGGCCAGGTATTGTAGGGAGTGGTAAAGATTCCTTGGGACAGAGATGCTATGTTAACTCCTTCTTATACCTGCTTTCCCTTATGATCCTTTCCTAGCTCAGCAGAGTGGCTGGATAACAGTGAGCACAAGCACATTTACTGAATGAAATAAAAGATAGTCTCCCTGTTCTCAAAGAGCAGGGCAGAAGGAGCACTGTTCTACAAAAAACCCCAAAAAAACCCTAAAAAACCCCTAAGAGGAATTGTGTATCTACACATATATATCCCTTGTTTGAAAGCACCTGGAAGGCATGGACTGGGGCTCCTGTGCATCCTCAGCCCTGAGCCCAGTGCCTGGGTGTGCAGTGGGGGCTGTTGGAGTCCCACCCAGACCTCTTTACCCACCCTGTGCAACCGTCCCCCAGCTGCTGGGAGCCTTGGCACTCACAGCTCAGATCTGCCCTCCGCTAACAGAGAGCCACTCCCTACTCCCTTCAGATGGCTGCATTCTTGCTTAGCTCTCTTCTTCTGTTTTATCCCACTATTCTCCTTCCCCTGAGATCTATTACCCAATAAATCACTCAGATAAGAGTGCTCATCTCAGGCTTTGCTTCTAGACCTGATCAAAGAGGGCATATGGAAGATATTCTATACATATTGAACAAATGATTGAACACTCCTCTGGTAATCTTCCATGGGAATAAAAACATGTGTCAAGGAGCCACAAGGTGGCCCCAAATCTAGATGTTGTAAGAGTGAGACGATTAAGAATAGAAAGTGCTGGCCTAGTGAGGGGTGAGAGCACGGGGACAAGGAGGAACACATTGGCACATGTTTTCTTAGATTGCCTCCAGAGCTTGAAGACATAGAATAAATCCACATCACTCCAAGCCCCTCAAAATATTGCCATTTCTTTCCCTTCCCTTATCACACAGTAAGATGAGGTTTTGAGACAGTCTTGTGGTAGAGTCAATTGCTGTGGCATTTATTCGTTGAATAACTATATATCTTCTACCTCATTCTATTTATTCTATAATTTATTCTATAATTGCTACCTATACAAACAATTCAGAAGGGCCATCACCTTCGAATAATCAGCATGATTGCCATGATGTGTCTTATAAGTTTTTTTGACATTAATCTCTTGGATTAGTTCTTTAAGTCATTCAAAATGCCCGGGTTATTTTCCTCTGCAATGGAAGCGGTACCACAGGACCTGCAGGAGCAGAAGCGTATTCCCGTCTACCCCTTCTTCACAATGCCCCCTAGTACCTTCAAAGCAGGACTCACAATTCTGTCTTTCAGCCATCGAGTTGCCGGTAGGCCTTATGAAAGAACGGATCATTTGGGGCTCGACATCCTTCTTTGTTCCTTAACAAAGATCTTTCTGACGCTTTGCTAGAGGGCCCAGAATTTCCGCCTCATCTTGTGCTGCAGAGGCCCAAACTTTGGAAACTGGCATCCAGCAACATCTGCAAATACTGCTGAAACAACATTAGGGCCCTTGGCTTTCCACAGTTTCAGTATTTTAAATAAAGACCAAGCCAAACCTCGTCATAATCCTGGCACAGACAGACACAAACACCATCACAGCTGCTGTCTTTGCCTCAGTCTACCCAATAGCTACTGCTTCTGGTTGCCCAAATCATGTTGGTCACATCAGCGTTTTATTTTGGCGGGGGTGGGAATAGGGTTAGGGTCACCTTATAGCCTCACCCAAATGCTATATGCAAAACGCAAGTAATTTTTTGTTCACTACATGAGATTAGTGACCGTGGACAATAAATAGAATTTTGAGAAAAACCTTGGTAAAATACTCTGAGGAAATCATTCCTTTGGTGTTGGCGTATTTAGCCAAAACCCTGGAGTTCCACAAATCCTATGTGTGCCTTCATGGTCTTTTTTCTTCATACACTGCATTTCACCCTAGCTCCAAGTCCTCGCCCCAGCATTTTTTTTTCCAATTGTGAATTTTTTCTTTCTTGTTTTCTTTAAAGTTATTTATTTATTTTAAATCAAATAATCCATGATTACGTAAGTACACGCTTGTAACAATGATAAGACCAACCTTCCCAATTCTAGTCTTTACCAGTTATCTTTTCTGTACGTATCTTCCAGACTCCTTTGTGTGTGTGGGGGTGTGTGTGCATAAACAGAACTTCGCTCCATGGGGATGAAGCTCAAGAGGAGCTTCTTGGTGGAAGGTCAAGGTGGTTTATAGCAGCGGTCTCACCTGAGACATGCTTTTCAAGGGGTATATGAGCATGGAAATTGTTCAGGGAATCAGTGTTTAGATCCTTAGATTCTATAGGTCCTTTTTCCTACAACTCCTTCCTGAAGAACCTGCCTGAGTTCACAATAGCTCTTCTTCCAAATGATAAACCAAAAGCAGACTCCTAACTCATCCCAAATCTTCCTCATAGATTGGAAGCGTGAAAACCTCTGGGCCTCCAATAAAGGGAGCCCTCCTTTAAATATTAATGGAGGTTCCATAAACCCTTAGGGATTCCTGAGTTTCTCTATCTTAATCACTCTTCTATTGAGGGTGAAATTTGGCATTTTGGACCTAGGTTAGAATGTTCCGATTCAGACATTGGAATAGTAAGAGTTATGAACGATTTTTGATGAATTTGTCTCCCCCATTGCCTTTCTTTTGCTAAAGAATGTAAGATTCTGTGACAGCAAAGTGAAGTGCACTTTAAGAAATATTGAGTGCTAAAAACGACCTTTTTCATGTATTTAACTATAAGCAATTCTTTTCAGCTATTCTTAGAACTCATCCTTAGTGTGTTTTATTAGCTGGAAAGAAGAGACCTTTGAATAGCCCGACAGTAGGTTAGTTTTGCAGAATCTTTTAAATGTAACTGTAATGTTTCTAGAACTACCGAAATTTTTAGGATACATTCCATAGAACCCTTGGGTAAAACTTATATGTGATTTCTTTTAGATTCAGGTTGTGTTGTTCAATTAGATAATTAAAAATTATTTTATTCCATCATATTTTAAAATATTTATTCTAAGCATAGTCAGTCTCAATCTTACTTCATGTGATAAAATGTTTAATAGTTTCCAATTCTTGTTAACAAAAAATTACATATGATAGCTGCTGAATGGATTCATTTTTTAGCAGCATTGCATTAGCAGATGATTAACTTCCAGTAAAAGTTTTCTCTTAATACTTATGAAATATTTATTCAGATTTGAAGCACATTTGCATTTTTGATCTATTGTTTACTAATAGAAATTTTGATTACACAATTTGGAGGAATGTTTAACACTTAGAACATTATGATCATAGAAATGAAACAAATTTTAAAAACTTAATTTCTATAAACATATTTTTATTGAATAAAGAATGGTGATGTCATCAATAAAAGACTTCCAAGCATTAAACTATATTCCATTAAGGTATAAATCTAAAAGAAGAGTAATGGAAATGAAAATAAGAGAAAGGAAAGGAAATGCAAACATTTCTGAAAGTTAAGAAAGTTCATTCATGTATTGTTAAATTGGTAATAGTCTTACTAAGAACTGTGAAGAGTCAGAGATTTCACCCTCCTTGCAAGCTAGAAAGGTAACCTGCCACAGTTTCAGGGATGCTGTTAGAAGACATGACTCCTGGGACGGAGAAAAAAAGACTTCATTATTCAGGGTACAGCGGACAGCATGTGCTTCATGTCTGGGCTGGCCCCCACGCCTGGCAATGGCTGTTGTGTGATAGCTTTGTACTGTATTTACTTGCCTAGGTTGAACTATGTCTGCCAGAGTTCTCTTTCCTGCGTATTTCTGGTTAGGGTAGCAGATCTGTAGGCTGAGGAAAGCAGCAGCCATTCTGTAGTTCTCGCACATTGTTCCTGATCCGCTGATTTACCTTGTTGGAGCAAGGCAGCAGCTGGGCCTACAACTGCTGCACCCTCCCCTGGATCCTCTTGTAGTTTCCCCTAGGCCAGGTCTGCTTCTTCACCTCTTGATGAAGGACCCTGGCTTCTGCACGATGATACCTTCGCCGCCAGGCTCCAAAGCGACAAAAAGAGGCAACCGTCTCCCAACAGGTGGCTTTTAAACCATTATGCAACTTAGATTCTATTGCACATATTCAAAATAATGCCATAGCTTTCATTTTTAAATTTCAACATTTACAACCTGCTAGAAGTCACATTCTTTATAATTATTTAAGCTTTTGAAGAAAAAATTTAAATATCAACTTAAAAGTATTCAAGAGGGTGCATAATTTTTCAAAATAATTTTAGGTGGTATATGAACAATCAAGTTTGAGACTCGTGGTTTATAGAGTGGTCTTGATTTATAGGATGGTTTATAGGAGAGTCAAATTCAAGTATGTGGACTTCTGGTATTTCTGAAGCGCCATGTGGCATCTGACACCATGATAGGGCTGGGGGTGTCCATAACCGCAATTCCCCTCCTCTAGAAACAGTTCTGTGAGATGATGCCTAGAATTTTACTTTGAGAAGCAAACAATTAATATAATCCTTCCTCATTCGAGGAAGGAAAAATACTGTTGGTGAGGGGCAGGCTTAGTGGCATAGTGGTTAAGTCGGCTGTGCTCCACTCAGGAGAGGCCCAGTGTTTGCAGGTTCAGATCCTGAAGGTAGACATGGCAGTGCTCCTCAAACCATGCTGTGGCAGCATCCCACATAAAGTAGATGAGGATTGCCACACATGTTAGCTCAGAGCCAATCTTCCTCACATACACACACAAAACACAAAAAATGGGCATAGCAGTAGGTTAAGTTTGCATGCTCCGCTTCGGTGGCCTGGGGTTCACAGGTTTGGACTCCAGGTATGGACCACGCCATGCTGTGGCAGGCATCCCACATATAAAATAGAGGAAGATGGGCACAGATGTTAGCTCAGGGCCAATCTTCCTCAGCAAAAAGAGGAGGATTGGCGGCACATGTTAGCTCAGGGCTAATCTTCCTAAAAGAAAAAAAAATACTATTGGTGCTGGTGATGACGGGAAAAGTTGCCTGCAAAGGACATGATCAGAAGCAGTTTTACAGAGCTTCTGGGTTGGTGAACTTGTGGAGATTTGGGGAGAATGGCACATCTGGAGAGGGCATGGAAACTCCGCACCCCTTCCCACGTACCTTGCCCTGTGCATTCTTCCATCCGGCTGTTGCTGAGTTATATCCTTATCTAACAAACCAATGATCTGGTAAGTAAAAAAAAAAAAAAAAACGTAGTGTTATAATGAGAGGATTATGTAACAATTTTAAGAACAGGTGAGCTGGTGACAAGTGTGCTGGTCACCTTGTTTGCCCTAACGATGCTGGTGCCTTCAGAGGCTGCTCCAGGGAAGTGGACCGGGTAGACACTTGGTCAACTGGGACAGTGAGAATCTCTCTCCTGGGAATTTGTGGTAAGAGATGTGGAATTAGAAGACTTGATCTGAGTTATACTTTCTGTGTGACCATGGGAAAGTCCTTTGACTTCTCTATCTGTCTATATCTCTAAAACAGTGAAATTAACAGGGCCATTATGAGAACTAAACCAAGACATGGATGTCAAAGTGCTTTGTGAAGTAAAAAGTACTACAGAATCTAACCTATGATTCCTACCCCCTACTCCCCAAGACCACTGTTTATCTGCATCCTTGTTTAGGGTTGTGTGAAGAGTGGGCTTGTGCATTTAGCCCCTCTGTCTGTGTACCTACAGCACAACATTTCTTGACAAGGTATTGGAGTGAAGAGGTGCTGATGGCCAGTCGAGGGGTGGGCATGTTGATTTGTGTCTAGTAATCAAGCACAAGGGGTGAGGTTCTCTTGGATTTGTGTTTCCAGATCACATTCTTAGTCGGCTTGTTTCTGTATCAATGTCTGTGAACAGGGACTCATTTTAAAGATTTTCTTTGTTCTCCTTACCAGTTCACAAGGTAATTTGCCTTACACTTGGTCTCTGAGCCTGAAAAGGTGGCCAGACACTTAGGTTCACTACTCTGTTCAGTGGCTATACCTTACGGCCTCCAGCATGAGGAGTGGTCCAGGAGCGTCACCGCTGCCTCCAACGCCAGGTCATGGCTCCTGTGTTTCAAACCTAGAGACCTTGCAGGCAAGTACCTAGAGTGATGTTAGCACCTGGGAATAAACTCTGCAGAGGGAACATTTTCCTCTTGCCTGTTTCTTTGAGAACAAAAGAAAGAGAAGTGGCTTCTAAGGTTTCCAGAACCCAAGCCTCTTGCTTGAATTTCATTAAAAAAGCAAAATATTGGTTGATGCAGCTTGTAGAATATGGATACAAGTTGAAATTCTGGGAAGGTAAGCTTCCAAGTTCCGCAGACATCTATATTCATTTGGTAGGGCTGTCTTCACAAAGTACCACTAATTGGGTGGCTTGAAACAACAGAAATTTATTCTTTCACAGGTCTGGAGCCCAGAAGTCTGAAATCAAGGTGTTGACAGGCTTGGCTCCTACTGGACTCTCTGAGGGTGAATCTGTTCCATTCTCCTCCCCCAGTTTCTGGTGGCGGCTGCGAATCCGTGGACTTTGGCTTGTAGATGCATCACTCAAATATCTGCCTCCGTCTTCACATGGCCTTCTCCCTGCTGTCTCTGTGTTCAGATTTCCCTCTTATAAGGACAACAGTCATATTGGATTACGGGCCCACCCTACTCTCGTTTGACTTCATCTTAATTTAACTAATTACATTTTTAATGACACTACATCCAAATAAGGCCACATTCTGAGATCCCAGAGGTTAAGACTTCCACATATCATTTTTGGGGGATACAATTCAACCCACAAGAATATCTAAGTGCTGAACGTTTGTCCAGGGGATCTCCTACCTGAAATGTCCCCAAACAGCCAAGCCTTAGTTCCAAAGTCACGTGGTGGTGTTTCCAACACAAACTTTTATATTCTGCAGTGCTTTTATTTTTCTGATTCCTTTAGTGGGAAAACTGTGGAAAGGATTTCTCAGTAAAGATTTAATAATGGGCATTCAATTTGGTGGTGGTTTTTACACTCAGAGGAGAAAGCCCTGATCTTGTAACACAAGCATTCATTTTTAATAAAAAGATCTGTGGATTTAAAGCTCAATGATTATCGCCTGAGGAGATATGATGGCCTCCAGTTAATTCCTTTAGGTTGGTGAGAGATCTCCTACAAGACCTTAATGAGACCTTCTATGATTTGTTTGATTTCTTTCCTCTGTAGATTATCTCTTCAAAGCAGTTTGGGTTTGTGCTTTGTAAGCATCAGGATTTTTGGATCTCACACTTAAAGCTGTGACTGTTGATCTAAAAGATGTTTAGGTTTCAAGACACGTGGTTATCGAGCTTTTATATCTGCAGATTGCATTTCTAGTAAGAAACAACTGAAAGAAATGTTCTTCATGCTTTTTTGTTGTTTTTCAGTGTGGGAGAGATGAACATTAACCATTTGACTATAAGTATAAATACATCAAATATGATGCAGTTTTAATTATACAAGGCCAACTGAAAATGCAAAACTTGAATATGCGATTTTAATTCAGATAGATGCATAATTACAAGGGTACTTCTCACAGGGACAAGCATGAGGAAGATCACTTTCACTCCCCTCTCCTCCTCTTTCCTTAAATGCTATTCTTGTTCATTAACCCCCCTGGTATCCTTGGAAATGTTCTGCTCTAGTTTTCTTTTATTGCTCATAGACACTAGGAGTGAGTTAAAACCCAAATCCAACCAGAAGCCAGCGTGAGAACCTGTCGGAAATCTTCACTGTGTTTTTAGGAGAATGGCAAAATGGTCCACACAGTTTCATTTGTATTGTTACCAAGCAAAACCTCAACAAAAGTACATTTCTTCCTCAACAATCATTTATTGAAGATATTAACATAAACATATAAGTAGTAGGAACTGTATTACACTATACGTTTGTAAGAGCTTTGTACTTGGTTTAAAGATTGAAGGCTGCCTTCCTTGTATATATCTTTACTTGTTTATATGAATCCCCATGTCTACATCCCCAAATAGAGACGTAACTTTGCAGATAGACAGTGAAAAATACTAGGACTCCATATGTACTCACATACCCGTAATATTTCATTTAGAGTCACCTTTATTCCCTTTGAATTGAGCCTAATTAAATATCTGTTTAGTTTGTTATTAAACAACATGAAGAGTGTGAGTTTCTCATTATCAGAAATAACTATCATGATAAACCTTTAACAAATATACCGAAACTTAGAACCAATGGAATATGGCCTCCTTCAATGTTCTCCCTGGAGACAAAGGCCAATAATGATGCCATCTCTCAAATTAGGGAGACCCAACAGTTGGTGCCTTGGACCATGAATCTAGGTGTTTCTGGAGACAGTTCAGAGCAACTTCTTCATATTCCTTCTTCTTTGGGCTGATCGCAGAGTTACTTTTATCTGCAGTGTTAACACAATGCCAAGTGCAATCATTGCCTAGGCTCTATATCACTTATATCTGATTTCCATGCCTTACAACAATAATTATGCGTATCATTAAATATTAGCCCATGGAGGGGTAAGATTTATTTATTGCTACACAAAATTCTATTCTCATATGATCAGTTCACATATTTTGTTGTTCAAGCAAAAACTGTGTTCTAGTGAAAAAAACAAATTAAGGGGGAACACTTTCATCAACCTAGTTAAAACCCGATTTGGGACGATTCATGTAATTGCCTAGCAACAAAGCACTTTCATTTTACAATACTGGGTGCAATTTGACTCTCAAAACACAATGAGAAGAAAATTTTCATTCATCTGCTTAAAGATTTTCCACTGTTATTGCAAATGTTTAAGTGGATTTCTCAGAAACACATTGGGATTAAAAACAACCACCACCTCCTTTTGAATTAATGCCTTTTTGTCTTTTAGAGCCCTTTCTGGGGGGAGGTTTTGTTATTCAACACCATTTTAACCAATAATACAATGATCATTATGAAGATTATTTACCAAAAGCGTTTATTGAAAGCATTTTCCTGGATTGAAGAGCTCTGTTGCTGTGGGAAAGAAGTATTTCACTAAAGAGTACCTTAACAATATGAAAGCATTTACACAACCTTCCATGTTGCTTTCTCAAGAGTTTCGTGAGTCATTTTGATGAGCAATCAGCAGGCATTGAAGCTAGTGAAGAGTCGTTTGTAGTTTAACCACCAAACCTGACTTGCCAACACTACCACTCTTCTTAATTGCAAGCCACTAAGATGATTATCCTTTGTCATACAGAAGTTTCCAGGTGTCCAATTGTATGTGTGCTTCCAGTTCAGAGAAGGGTAAAAGGGAGAATTGTTGCAGTGCCAACAGAGTGGACAGGCTTCTGGGTCATGTGACAAATCCTGGTTGGCCACTGAATACTTTAACTCAGAGCTGTTCCCGACGCGCCTGCTCTGAGAGCTGGATGTGAGATCCTGATAGATACAAGGTTTTTAACCCACATGCAATACGTGCTTGTTTAAGTGGAACGGATGGGGAATGAGCGCTCTGTTTAATGGATGTTTTTTTGTTAACAAA
The DNA here is from genome assembly GCF_041296265.1 of Equus caballus. Classification (NCBI taxonomy): domain Eukaryota; kingdom Metazoa; phylum Chordata; class Mammalia; order Perissodactyla; family Equidae; genus Equus; species Equus caballus. The sequence continues at coordinate 90,274,180 of NC_091700.1, forward strand.
AAATTACTAAAATATTAATCTTGCCTTATTTTTTTCAATCACTAATTTTCAAACAACTGGAAAAATATATTTCGTATTAAGACGAAGCGAACATAATCAGGATCTGATCCCAAACATCACCTCTGGAAAAAGCCTTCGCTGACTATCGTATCTAAAGTCACATCCCAACCCATGCTAATCACTCTCTGTTCCTGGACTGGGTTTTATTTTTTCTCCCCATAGCACTCAACACTACCTGAAGTGGTCGGGAGTATTTATTGGATTACACGCTTATTGTCTTTTCTCTGATAGAAAGCAAGTTCCATTAGGGCCCAGGCACTATGCTCAGCCTGTCCCCAGCAGCCAGACTAGTTCCTGGCACACAATCAAAGCTCAGTGCGTTTGTTGACTGAAGGGGTAAATTTCAGAGAATCTTTATTCTTTTTTTGGTGAGGAAGATTGTCCCTGAGCTAACATCTTTGCCAGTCTTCCTCTATTTTGTATGTGGGATATATCCACAGCATGGCTTGATGAATGCTGTGTATGTCCACACCTGGGATCCAAACCCATGAACTCGGCTGCTGAAGCAGAGCATGCAAATGTAACGACAATGCCACCGGGCTGGCCCCAAATTTCAGAGTATCTTAGGGTCATAATCAGTAAGATTTTCCAAATTGTGAGTCATGGAAGATTATTTCTATGGAATTTTAATAAACATTACATGATAAAGGGGATCTGAGGTCAAATAAATTTGAAAAATGATGGGATAAACAAAGTTAAACAAATATTTTGAATGTAGGTTTTCTCAGAATCTTTACAGTGTTAATTATTTCATTACAGAGCCCTCTGTTTTTGAGAGGCATCTTGACCCACACTCAGAGCAACTGACTTTGGGAAATGTTGCTGAATAGAGAATGAAGACAGTTCCGGTTGCCTGAGATTATTGGTGATTTGGATTCTGTACAAACGGAAAAATACTACAGATTAGATAAGCCCCTTAAAGTGAAGTAATCTATGTTAAATGGCCAATAATTTTGTGAAGTGCATATAGAAAAAAGGTGAAATTGTGACATGTGAGCCTTGGGTGTTGTTGAATCCTAATCTTACCACCTTGTTCTTTTCTTTAATTTCCTTTTAATTTCCTGAGAACACTCAGGGCTGTGTGGCAAAGTATGAAGACAAGAGAAGCCAAAGTAACAGTTCTGTTTTCCCATCGTGACCTTCTGTGACCTTCAAGTATCAGGAGCTTATCTATTCAATAATAAAATGTCTATTTCTTTTTTTTTCTATGACAGCTTCTTGTATTTTGCTTTTTAATCACAAATGATAGTTCTTGATCTTGGATGTACATTTTAGTCCTGGACTTTAAATAAGTTTTAAAAAATGATCTTTTGATTTCTTATTTATTTATTTTTTTTTGCTTTTTTCAGCTATGCTTTTGATATAATTTCCCTAGCCAATGCTACTATTTTATAATAGCACCTTTCCCCAAAATTGAATAATCAAACGGTTTTTCTCCCCCTGGTCATATCCCTCCAGATATTATCCTACACTGCTTGCCTGGCAAAGCGAGTGCATAATCCTATTCTGAGAAAATGTTATAGAATTATTTTACTTCAGATATTCTCTGTGTCATTTTTTATTGCTCAGAGTCTAGTCTAATTTATTTCTTTTCCTTTGGTGTTCTAAAATTACTTATTCTGTGAAATAACAACTTATCTCATCAAAACCCCCCAAATTTTTGCATTTGGTCCTGGTGAATTATTTTGCCACTGCGTAGAAATCTAGAATGCTCCTTACCACTAAGTAGTCTAAATTTGTGTCTTCCTCTATTTGCATAAACATTTCCTTCTAGTCTTATTGCTGGTTGGGGGGTCTATTTCTGAGGTTCCTGACTTGCAGACCATGAATTCCAGTGGGTCATTGAGTCACTTCTTGAGTTCACACACTCACTAAATGTTGTCTGTAAACTGAATAAAAAATTTTTGCATATGTATGGATTAGTATTTTTCAAACGTAAGTATACACTTAAAATTAATACAATTGGAATTATTTGAAAGCATTTCCAAATTCATAGGGATTATTTTTAAAATGCATTTTCTTAGTAAAAAGATTTTAAAAGTATAAATACGATCTTATAAGGGCCTAAGAAATATTTTGATGTTAAAGGGTCCTTATTTGCAACCTAAGAGACTCCTTGTCACTTCCCTCGGCTGGTGAGATTTTTACCCTATTATAGCATATGTTGTCGCTACACATAATGCTAATCCTACATTTCCTCCTATTCCTCTCTTGCCTTTAGAATTTATACCCAGCAGTGAACCAAATGGTTTTTAAAAGTATGGTACCTGTTTACTTTAATAATATTTGTCTATTTTTCGTACAGGGAAAAATGTGTATAGAGCTCACACCGAGTGGTCCTCCTCACTGGCTGTGTATAAGAATCATCCTCAGGGCTGGAAAAAACACAGAAAACTCCCTCCCACCCACTTCTACTGGATAAGCATCTCCTAGGAGGAGAGGGTGTTTGGGCACCTCTGTTTTTAAAGAGCTCCCTAGGAGATTCAAATGCATAGCGAGTGGGGAGAAACAACCGTGAGCTGTGGGCCAGGCACCATGTTTGGTGCCCAGACTCACAGGAGTGAAAAATTAGATGTGAGATCATCTTCTCTCAGAGCCTGGTCTTGCAGGCATCTCACAGCAACTTCCTTGAGTCTAGCCAGCTTTTCACCAAATGCGTTGTATTTTGAGATCCTGCAATTATTGCACAAAAATGGTTTACTTAATTAGAAAATGCCAGACATAAGTGTTTGATTCTTGGCCTTAAAAGCTCAGATACCAGACTGTCTGGCTCTACACTGCATGCCTGGCAAAGTGAGTGCACAATGCCTGGCACATAGACGCTAATCAATAAATATTTGTGTTGGATGAACAACTGCGTAAATGAGCAGTGCTTGGTATAAAGGAATTGTTTGCCAACTTCAGACTTGCAATTATTTGTAGTGGGAGAAAAGTACCCAGAGGCAAAGTTCCTGATTCACAGAAAATGGTCAGTTCTAAGCAAGGCTGTTCCTATTACCTCTCCCAAGTCTATTAAATTTCAACATATTATAGTCCTAACTGCCAAATATTACAAATTGTCCTTAATTCCAAACAGAATAAATTAAATCAGACTTCATCCTATTGAAGCTCTTACCAGTTCTTTTTTTTTGGTTGTTGTTATGGTTTCATTTCTTTTTTTCTCCTTCTTTCTCTTTTTGACAAGGCTAAGAAGACTTTAATTCTGCTGCTTGCTTGCTAGGTGACTTTGAGAGCTTTGGTAAAGTTTTGTACCCCGTATTTTCTCATCTGTAAAATGGAAACAGCAACATCTACCACATCCTGTTTTAGGACAATAGATGACATATGATCATGTTAAACATGATACATAGGAAGTGATACCTAAGTGTAAATTGTATCTGTGGATACTCCAATATTCTCATTTTACAGATGAGTTTCACCAACATGCTCAAGGCCCCACAGCCACCTAGGACTGGACGCATGCTTCGAATGTGGTGACAGAGGTAGAGGCCATGGAGAGGGATGTACCTTGATTGTAGAAACTCTCTCTAATAATAGGAAGGTGGCAAGGGTAGGACTCTACATCCACCCCAAAACTCGATGGCTTAAAATAGTAAGAATTTACTACTCATGCACCTAGAGTGGTTGGCCAGCTGTCAGCTGGCCTGGAATGGGTTCAGCTGGGATGACTCAGGCAGCTCTGTTCTGCTCCATACATCTCTTATCTTCTGTCAGGCTGACCCAGGCATACTCTCATGAGGATGGCGAAGTCAAGGGTGAGCAAGTACCAACGCACGAGTGCTTTTCAGAACTTTGTTTGCAACATCCCAGTTACTATCCATTGGCCAAAGCAGCTCGCAAGACCTAATATGCTTTGGGAGTTGGGAGTGTTCCTTGATTAGACCTAGATTCTTCTTTCTATGAGTGGCTTCTTACTCCATTGTTCACAATTCTTATCTCTGTCCTCTAAGATGTCCTTATTTTTCCTTCTTGGCTACTTCTGAAGAGGGATTGGAAGATGTACCCTTTGAACAACTTTCTCAGCCTACTCCTCCTTCATAGAAAGTCGGGAACACGGAAGACTTTGTTTCATTGTGAACAGTCTTGGTTCCTTTTAGTCCAGAATACTCCATGTATCAAAAACCAAACCCACAATTTGTTTGGAGACATATGTCTCTCTCTATATTTAATCCCTAATGTTTTGTGCATTTTATATTTCTGTGGGACAGTGTCCTTAAGAATCTTGAAAGCCTTTTTGTTGAACTTAGTGGGTTTACAAGGCACCATCTTAATGATCCAAGAAGTCTTAACAAAGGGTCTCACAAACACATTCTTAATTTTGTCTTTGCCCATGGCCATAGTCTTAATTTGAGAATCTTTTACTAGCTTAAGAGGCTGGAGATGAAAAACAGTTTTATTTTCTAAACTAGCAGAGTATGGCACCTCCATATTCTCTCTAAGTTCAACTTGCAAGTTGTCCAGTTATTTTCTGAGTTCATCTCTTTCTTATAACACTTTATTACACACAGCTAGTTAGAGCCAGCTGACACTTTCAATATTCTGCCTTTAAATTTCTTTGCTGAAGTCCAGAATTTCACCAGGAACATTTTCTATCTTCCATCACATAGTTCGCTACTATGATAACATGGGTCACCAACTTTCCGTCCTCCTATAACAATTTTCTTACCACTTTTTCTAGGTTTATACAACAGTTTCATTTCTGTTTTTCTAGACTCTATCTACCACCTCATCACAAAGCCAAGGCCACATTAGGTTTTTGTTATAATAACACTTCACTCTATGTACCAATTTCTGAATCTGTTATCTGTGCCACAGTAGTGTTACATAACCCCCAGCCCCAAACTCCATGGCTTAAAGTAACGTATTTATTACTTACACGTCTAGGTTCTTGGGTGGGCTTGCATATCTGGAGGTTGGCTGGCTCTCAGCTGTTCTAGGACAGCCTTGGCTGGGATCACTGGAGCAACTTAGCTCTGCTCCACTTATCTCTTGTCTTCCAGCAGGCTAACCTGGTTATGTTCTCATGGTCATGGCAGTGCCTGAGAGTAAGCAAGCACCAATGTGCAAGTGCTTTCCAAGACCCTGTGCTACATTGGCTAACATTTCATTGACCAAAGTGAGTCACATGACCAAATCCAGAGGTGGGGAATTATGTCCTACACACTAAAAAGTGAGGATATAGGGCAAATAATTAGGGTGTTAGTGCAATTGAAGCACAGATGAAAATTGAGAAAGGCTCTTACCTCTAATGCTGGCCTATAAAGACAGTTGGGTGGTTCAAGACCCAGTGTTCAACTGGGAATCAAGTACAACTTTCCAAATCCAAAGAAATAATCAACTTTTGATACCAGAAGAGAAGGTGAGGGTCCAACCCAGCAGCAGGACACCATGACCATAATGGAGACAAGCCAGACAGCAAAATGAAAGTAAGGAGGTGTGTGATATTATGATTTGGGGTAAATTGTTCTTTTACGGAAAAGAACTCATGCAGTAGCCAGGGAACAGTGAGAGCAGAATCCAGTCCTCTAGAGAAAGGGCTGGCCAGAACTAGTAGGGTCTGAAGGCCCTAGTCATGCTAGTTGAGGCTGAAGGTTAGGCTCTGCCTTATAGTTCGGAAAACTAGAGTGCGAGGCAGAGAAATAAGTGGACTCTTGAAATCAGGAGGCAAAAAGGCAGGGGCAGTCACAGCTGAGAAGCTCATCTCTGGCACACAGGCCCCAGGTACACCAATGATAACTGGGTAGAGACTCCCAATTTATTGCTTAACTGAATAAAGATTTTTTTCAGTTAAAAGGAGTGAGTTGAGTCCTACAGTCCTTTATGTTTACGAAATCATTTGCACATGTATCTTTTCATTTGATATCCACACCCAGTAAGGGAGGCAGAATGAGCATCGTTATCTCAAATTTTCATATGAGAAACCTGGGACTCAGAAATGGTACAGGATTTACCCAAGGTTACTGAGCTGGTAGGTGTTGAAGTGGGATTCAGAATCAGGCATTCTCGCTCCAGGTGCTTTCTACACTGATGCAGAAGGCTTAGCGAGGAGTGGTGTTACTCTGTAGGGTTCTGCAAAAGACCTTTCTAGAAGAAGGATACAGAGGATTCTTTCCTCACATGGATTGTAGAAGTGGCACAGAGGAAAAGTAAAATAATGACGAGAGTCTTCCATTTTCCAGACATCTCTGAGAAGTTCATTCTAGTAAACGCAGATGAACAGGTGAAAATTGAGAAAGGACATTACCTCTAATGCTGGCCCGTAGGGACAATTGGGTGGTTCTGGTGCATTTTTGTTTTGTCTTGCTTAGAAAGTAGAGGAATCAAGAAAGGGGGAATTGATCTACTGGAATAAGTTTCATTATCAAAGAATGGGTTAAGGATGTGGAAAGGATGGGAATCTAGGTAAAAAGTCTTAAGTCTGAAACTGAGAAGGCTGTGAAATTTCACCCTACTTTACAAGTTAACAGGTTAGCCTGCCACAGTTATATATATATTCTGACAGGAAACAAACATGAGGTCTGTTTATTACTCACAAAGCATGGTAGCGCTGATTCCTAAGCTGCAATCCCTGTAGAGCTGCAGGATGAGTTATCTAGAATGTTATAGTTAAACCATTATAGGCCAAAGAAAATTAATCTTTTTTCTGAGTGTGGTCAAGGCAGCCCCACTGAGAGGAGTGTGTGTGGGATTAGAGGCTGGGGGGAAGACAGATGTGAAACGGGGAAAGCAAGGATCAACTGGGAGCCAAGGGTACTAGCTAGAATCCAAGAGGATGGACTGGAATCTGTGTTGGTCTCTCATAGCCTTCTAACCTCCATCTTTGATAGTGGAGGTGTCCACCAGGAGCCGCTGGCACCCTTTGTCAGCGAGCTAAACACTCTCCTGGCCTTGGAGTCACAGAAGTTGAAGGAGGAGATTCAAGGAGGCAGAGTTGCTGCAGGCCAACAAGGTAAGCAGGCAGATCAACAACAATGCTGGGGCTGCAACAGAACTTCTGACCCTGCTGACCCTGCTCTGACCTTCAAAGCCTCAAAAGCAACGTGGCTGCTACTTCACTTGCATCTTCCAAATTGCTGGCAAAATGTCTTTGGCTGTTCCCGAGAATTGTATGTATGCAAAGGAATTCTGGGAAATGTAGTTTCAGTTTAGCTAAGTTGACACAGTCTGAATCCCCCTACCCCCATCTGTGTTGACATGTCCAGTGGACTTGGGAGATACCCATGATTACTCCCTTCAGGAGGATTTTTCATATGGGATTTCAGACTCTTCCTAAATCTTTTAGCCTTCTCTTCTCTGTGGTAAGCCATCCTAAGACCTCTGTCTTTTCCTTGTATTTTTGCTACTCTTGAATCATCCTCTTTGTCTAATTTGTATTCTCTGAGACTCTCCGTCACTCTGTAGCTGATGAGGCTGAGGGCCAGGCGGTACCCTGGCAAATGCTCAGTCAGTTTCAGCTTATGGGAATGAGAACCTCATGGTTCCTGTACTTTGTCCTATTTCCATATGATATTTAAGCCGTGTTTATGCTGAGCTAGGTGTGTGTTGTGTTTCTGCAGTCAATTGTTCCTCGTAAGGAAGTCTATCTTGCCTATATATTTACTGAACCTGATGCGGACTATGACCCCTGATTTTGAGTAGGTCAGAGTGTTTTCCTAACAAAGAAGAGCAGTATGCTTTGGCACAGCTGCTTTCAATTTTTCCTAGAATGCTAGAAGGAAGCAGACATTCATTTGGTTTTTGCCAGTCTCTCTTCGTCTGAATTGTCCTATTTGGCTTAGCCTGTTGGCTTTGGTCTATTAGAATAGCGATGTAGGAAACTGTTCCTCTCGGTTTATGAGCTTGAACCCAAGTGCCTTAACACGTGCCTTAGCAGGACAGAGATTTACATAAGTATTTCTGGGCCATCAGATCTCTGTGAAGAGCGTTTGCACATTCCAGATGTAGGGTATGAATGTGCAAATCCCACGTGGAGATCACAGTTCACTAACTTGTGGATGGGCCCCCAGAGAAAAGAAGACATTCGGTATAATGACTCTGCAAACTGTAGATGAGAGACCCAGAAACCACCACTCTTTTGGCACTGTTTAAAATTTGGGCAAGGAGCCACATTTCTGAGGCAAAGAGAACTGCATTTTCCTTTTCATAATAATAAAAAACCTTTAGCATTTCGGAATAAGCAATATTCATCTCTCAATTAGTATTAACAGCTAATCAGGGTGCAGAGGGTGGTGGAGCTCGTCAAACAGCAGGCAGCTTGTTTTATTTTTTCAATGCCGCTTAAAGATTATTCGAAAAATCTCCTTCAGAGACCGGTGTGCGGGGAGCCATGTACCCCCAGTCAGAATTTAAAGTGATCCAAAATACAATATTAATGATTGATGCCAAAGCTCACAGTTTGGCGCTGGGGTTTAATTAGATAAGCATTGCAGCTGTTTTCGGGTAAAGGCAACTTGATGGGACACAAAGCTGTTATGTGACTTCCCATCTACAGGATATCTATTGAAGCGGAAACAGAAGCAAGCTACTAGGAATTAGGATGATGACATTTTTTTTTCAGAGCTGAAATGAGTAGAAGTCTGATTGTGGGGGAGGGAGAAGCATTTTGTAATTAAAAAGGTAGGTTTGGATCTTCTGTTTCATTTTCTGATGAACTGAACACTCATAAAACCCAGCTAGTGCAGCCAAGCCAAGATCTGGCAAGTCACGTGTAAAAAGCTTACGTGTGTGGCTCTCTTGGCCCATGCCACTTTGCACGTACAAAATCCTCTTGTCTCAAACCCATCCTTCACCTTGCAAGCATCACAGTTGTCTCAGGCTGTCTAATGTCTTACTCACGCAGACACACATCTGTAATAGCTGCTTTGGAATCACTCTCTCTCCCTGAAAACTTGAGAACAATTTAAATTGGGGTTGATGGTGTTTCACTTCACCGGGTCAAAGAGATTGTCACCGTTCCATTATTATAAGAGTTTAGAGTCTTCTGTCTCTCAAGCTGGAAATGACTAAAAAGCACTGTATAGTCTCTGTCTACAGCTTTGGCTTGTGTATGTGACCTCTAACACATGAGACAGCTAAAGAGAACAATTTATTGAAGCTCATTGTGAATTAAATGTGCAAGACTTCAAGAATGCGTCCCACCAGAATGAGGCTCAGAGCTCTGCACGTTTAAAGTGGTATTGTTAAATTGATCTTTAAAACATCTCTACCCAATAAAAAGGAAACTTGTCTAGATGTTTCCTGTTGTGAAATAATCATAATAGCCATCTATGAAATAAATTCTTAATTGCTTATTGTCAATATCTACAAAATGTGAAGTTACACATGAAAGCCATTATTATTTTTGTTGTGTAGGTGGAGCTTAATGAGTCTTCTCCTGACTAAGCCTGACTAATTTGTGAGAATTTTGAATAAACCTGACTCTTTCAATGTAAGTAGGGGAGAAATGAATCTCTTTGGAGGTGCATTAACTCTCTCGGGTTATTAAATTTTCATTGCCTGCCTGAGAAGGGATTTAAGCACTGCTTTATTCCTTCTTGTTAAAGGTGTTGCAAGGTGCGCAACTGGGAATTAGGAAATTTGGAAAATTAAGTCCTAGTTTGGCCATTTTCTAGCTGTGTGATTCAGTCAGTTTGCTAAGCTTTGAGGGTCCCTCTCCTCATTTGCATAACAGGAACAATAGCCCCTTCCCTCTTTCTCTCCCAGGGCAATTCTGAGGATCCAGTTGGATAGAACACGTCTTCAGGCTTAGCTTGGAAACTGGGTGTGTCTAATATTCTACAGATACACTTGTAATAAATTAATGGTGGCTTCCGTGAAGCAGGTCCCCACAGCCTACTCCACAAAGCTACAGAGAACAGGTGACTGTCTCTTAACTTTTCCCCTGAGCAAGAGCAATGGCTGTATCTGGGTTTCCAAAGCTTTTCTCAATAGTAATACTCTTACCACCTGCCTTTCTTGGGGAGGTCAGAGAGGGGTGGAAGATTATTCATACAGACACAGAAATAAGGAAAATGAGATTTTGTGCACCACTGAATGAAGTATAAGTCAAACCTTGGATCCAGGCCTTCTGGTCCCAAGGTAAGTGTTGCCTCCTTTGTAGTGGATTGTCTCTGCAGACAGTCTGCAAATAAATGGGAATGGAGAGGTGAGCTATCAAGGAAAAGTGTGGTTAACTATGGAATTGAAGAGTGCAGATATCAACAAAGCAGGCAATTCATTAAAGCAGATCAATAAGTTTAACAGCAGGGTTGCCATGAGACACACTGTAGGTAATTGCCTTGTATTTACATGAGAGTTGGCTATGTGGATTTAAAAAAAATAGAATATGTTCCTTTTAGTTGCATTCAGTAAGGATTGTTGATCACTTGCAAGTGACACTTCTATACTTGTTTCTTCGATAAAATAATTGATAGATGTATGATTCTTTTGTGTCTTTTCTAATTGATGCCAACAGAAAAGCTGACAACAATAAGTAGCAGGATTATTGCAATACCCCATCAAAATCTCTGAGCATAGAGATGGATTATAGTGCTTTAAACATCACCATACATCCCAAAGACAATTAATAAAAATTACTGATGAGGGATTCAATTGATGAACCAAAGCCTGGTGGTGTGCCCAGTGAAAGGTAGGCGTGAAGATTTTAGATAAAAACAATGAGTGGAATGTAGGAAATGCTAATAAAAAGTTAATGCATAGGTAATAAACACACGTCTTGAAATGAACAGTCAAGCACTTAACTTGTAGAATAATGATAATTGTGATGAATGATAACAGCAATTGCTTTTGTTTATTGGTGCTTACTCACTTTCCAATCCAGCGAATAGTTTTTTCCAGAGTTCTAGCTTGGATTCTCTTTTTTTCTCTCCATATAGTCTCCTTCGGCTTTATTATCCACACTAGGACTACATTTACCATTTGGGTAACAATGACCCAACTCAAGTAACCTCCTGCATGCCTTAGTAACCTCATGCACACCTCTGAACACTCCTATAGCATTTTTCTCATACTTCCATTATATTAGGCAGTTGAAACCATGGATATGAATGAGATGGAGATAAAGTGAGAAGTGTAGATCACCTACAATCAAGGATTAAGGAACCCCAACATTTTAAATGCAAAGTAAATGAAAATTTTAGAGACAGAGTAAGTGAGTGGCCAGAAGGGTAGGAACACAATCAAAAGAGGGTAGCGTCACTGTGTAAACCCAAAGGAAGAAAGTGTTTCATGAAGAAGGATTGGTCAACAGGACTGAGATGTCAGATAAGATGAAGGCTGAAAAATGCCCATTGGATCAAGCAATATGGAGGCCACTAGTGAACTTGGCCAAAGCTGTTTTGGTGAAATGAAATGGGTGGAAGCCAGATCTCTGTGGATTGAGAAGTGAGTAGGAGTTGAGTAAAGAGAAACAGAAAGGACAGGCAACTGACTCATCTAGAGCTATTTTAAAATCAATGACACCATTTTCCATTTATTCCCTCAGAGTTGCAGTTAATGCAAACTGTGAAGGATTCCATCCAAAAAGGCCTCCCATCCATCTGGAGCTAATGATGTTTCCAGCACTCAGCGAGGCTCCTGGGAACCAAACAACCCTGTTGTCAGCCTACCTGGTCTAGCATTTCCAGGAGCAGCTGGCTTGTTCCAGAGAGGTCTAAGTCCTCCAATCCATCAGAGACGCCCCGGTCCGGTTCTGTGGAAATTTCTAGGCTAGTTATTTCCTCCATGACTCATCCATGTGTTTCATCCAAACTTAAAAATGCTCCTCCTGTCACCATCCTCTCCAAAGTCCCAACCCCTGTGGCTCTGTGCTTTCTTCTCCCTGAACAGACGTAATTTCCACCGTATTTCTTAGAACCTATACTTAATTGCACACAACATCACATACACCCTTAGCCTAGTCACAGATCCTTCACCCATTTTCTGGCTCTCACTGAAACCTTCTCTCTCAAGTGGACACTCTCATTTGGGTTGGAGTCCTTGCTCCCAATGTAACTTGTAGATCTTTACTCCTTCGCAGTTCTCCTCGCTCATTCCCCTCTTTCAGGGAGCCCCTGGGCTCACTGTCAATCCTTTCATCTCAGGTGTATAAATCCACCCTTCATCTTAGGCTCTTAACTCCTTTTCTTCCTCAACAGACCAGGAACCTGGTAGCACCTACCATCCAAATATACCCCAAAGCTCACCACTTCTTTCTGCCTCCACTGCCTCCACCTAGGCTGTATTACAGGCCACCACAGTCTTTTACCTGTGCTGCTGTAACCTCGTAAATCAGCTTTCTGATTCTCCTTTTGCCCCCATAGTCAGTTTTCCATTCAGCTGCCGGAGGAATTTCCCTAAAATGTATCATGTCATGTCATGCCTCTGCTCAGAACCCTTTAGGGGCTTTCCATCCCACTGAGACTGAAATCCAAAGCCCTCTGGGGTCAACCCCTGCCCATCTCTCTGCCTCAACTCCTATCACATCCCTCTTGTTCAGGCCGCCCCCGCCATACTGGAATCCTTCGGCTCCACCAAGCTCACTCTCTCCTCACAGTCTCTTCCTGGAGAGCTCCTTTTGTGGACATCCACATGGCTTTCTCTTCACTCCATTCAGCTCCCTGCTTGAATGGAATGCCCCGGAGAGCCCTCCCTGATCACTTTATCCAGAATAGTCCCTTCCTCTCCTTGCCCCCAATATCACTCTCAACTTGAAGCTGTGCACACCTTAAAACCACAGTTATAATGTCCAGGTGTGTTTGTTTAGGCCTCTTTCCTCCACTAGAACCCAAGTGCCTTGAAAGAAGACGGCATTTGCCTGTCTTGCTCACCTCTGTCCCTTCAGGACCTAGAGCCACGTGTGGCACATCATCTGTGCTAAATAAATAAGTATGGAATGAATGAAGAAATGACTTCTTTAGTCACCATGTCTTAAGGTCATAAAACAAGTTTTGTGGAGCGGCAGCTTGTTGGGATCTAAACGTAAAATGCAAGCTCTTCTCCCAAAAGCATTACTGCTGAAGAGCTGACTGTCTCAGCATGACTCTCATAACGGTGTGAGGACTCAGGTCTTGGAATAGGCTATTCCAGTCCTATCCCTTCTTATCTTTGTCTTTGATTTGAAGGTCTTCTCACCTGGTGCAGGCTGGCCTGTGACTCTATTCCCAGTGTCTCAGTCTGTTCAGGCTTCTCTAACAAAGTACCACAGACAGGCCTTATAAACAATGGAAATTTATTTCTCACAGTCTGGAGGCTGGAAGTCTGAGATCAGGGTGCCAGCATGGTTGGGTTCTGATGAGAACCCTCTTCTGGGCTGCAGACTGCTGACATCTTGTTGTCTCTCCACACGGCGGAGGGCAGGGAGGAGGCAAGCTCTCTCATGACTCTTATAAGGGCACTAATTCCATTTATAAAGGCTCCACTCTCGTGACCTCATCGAATCTTAATCACCTCTGACAGGCCCCACCTCTTAATGTCATCACCTTAGGGATAGGGGTTCAACATATGGATTTTGGCGGGACACAAGCATTCAGTCTGTAACACCTGGTTTAGAATGGAGGGAGAGCGTGTGGCGTTTTCTCCTGTGTCTTCTCTCCCCTCTACCGGGCAGGGTCAGGAGAGGCTTCTGTTTGTGGGTGAAAGAGAGCAGGCCTTTCCCACCTGACTGCCAGCTGGCATCGAGGTGGCTGGCCTCTCTGTGCTTTGTTCGTCTTCTATTTGCAAGGACATCTCCCAGTAAGCCTGAAGGGGAGGTAGCTGTCCAATGACTGGAAGTTTCTCTGAATTTAAAATGTGGGGCTCTTAGTACTTTTGTACTGAGCTTTGGAGCTAAGTTATAATTCTGAGAAAAACAGAAAAAACATACTGAGCCCCAATGTCGTCCTTTCAAGGTAATCGTCAGGAACTCTGAAACCCTGTGATAGATTCCAAGCTCTGACCTCAACCTTCCAGGATTTTCCGCCTCTTTGGCCCCTTCAAGACTTTCACTCTCCTTATCCACCAGCCTCTCAACTCTTCCCTCATTCCCCACCCTGCCTAAACCTTATGGGTCATCACTTCAACCTCCTCAGAGAGCCCTTCCCAGACATGCAGGCTCCTCCTCAGCACACCGTTTCGTTCATAGCCCCTACGACTATCAGCAGTTCTGATTTTTTTGTTTACGTCTTTGTTTCTTGTTTGTTTCCATGGCACAATACCACCAAGAACCCTTGCCTCTTTTGTTCACCACTGTGTCTCTGATGCTTAGAATAATGCTTAGTGCCTATCCGTCACTCAGTAAATATTTGTTGAATGGATGAGTACATTTCAACAACTCTCTTGCCAATACCTCCAACACCTTTGATCTCTAAATTCTGCCTCACCCACCCACCAAAAGGCCAATCTTGGTCCATCTGTCCATCTACCATCCCTGCCCCTACCCAAGCCTCTGAACATTGTTGGAGAAAATTGTGCAATGCTTGAATTGCAGCTACTACCCATCCATGGTCCTGATCCCCAACTTCTGCAGTCCTCAGTCATCTCTCTCCCACTTCTCACAGTATTTGCTTCAAGCCTTCCTCAGTTTCCCCAGGCCCCTCCAACCACCTGAAAACAGAATACATCGAATGAGAATGATCTCAATTGTCCCGTCTCCCTAACCCTTGCCTTCATTCATCCTCGGCTCCTTCATTCATTTCAATAGGGAATGGACTTCCCTTCCCTTCTCCTACATAAGCACATGCTCTCCCCTGAGCTCTCCCCCTCCTCAGGGACCTCTCTCCATCACTCTTGCTCCTGTAGCTTCAGCATCTTCTCTCTTGTTCCCTCTTTGCTACCAGTATTTAAACGTGATTACATCTCTCAGTATTGAAAAAAATAACTCCCCCTAAACCTACCCTCTCCTCCATGTTTCTTATAGATCCTGTCTTATCTCATTTCTTTCAATTTTCTACGTATATTGTATCTAGTTTTGTCCCTCCTGCTCACACCATAACCCTCTACAGTCTTATTCTAGCCCTACTACACCAAAGAAGCCCTCTTTTCTGGGTCACCATCGTATTATGCTGTTGGATAGCTTAGGCTGTACTAAGTGTGAACCATTGCCCCAGCTCTGTTCTTTGGGAGGCAGGAAAGGCCAATGATCTCTTCCATATATTTGCACCACTGAGTCTCTCATAAGGCCCAGGTGGCACAAATAATGACCCAGAATTCCACAGAAACCAGCAAACTAACTCCTGTTCTTATCTCTTGGGTGGACTTCACAAGTTGTCTGGATTCCATGTGTGTCTCATGAAAAGTCCTGAAGGTCACCGTGTCCCAAGCAGCTTCTCCAGGAGTGTGGAAGGAGCTGCTGCAGCTGGCTGGAGATCGATGTTTTGAGTAGCTTGGAAAAGTGCTGTGCAAGCTCAACTGAATTTTTTTGATGATTTGATTTTCGCACAGTCATTAAGTCTGCTTGGGGTAGGGAGAAAAGACAAGAGGTAAACATTTTGGAAAGAGGAAGGAGGAATCTAGTGGCGTAAAAGCTAGAGGAAGACTGACAGTGAAGGAGGTCTGGAGGATGGACGTGTTTTGCCTGGTTGCTACGTAGAAAACGCCATAGCTGGCACCTTTTGCCTTTCGCTGGCAGCATAATTTTGCTAATCCATCCCACCATGTTCCCTGCATCTCACTTCATCCCACCATGTTCCCTGCATTCCAAAGTCACACCATACCAACTGCTAACTCACAACCTCACACCCCTTCAGTTTCCTTAGTCTGATTCCCCATGAATTCTCTATTGAACTCATACTCCTTACGTCTCAGCTCAAATGCCACCTCCTCCATGAAGCCCTCTGATGCCTATACCAGCAACCCCACTGGAATGAACTTACTCTTGCGTGGTCACCCCAGCATGTTACTACTTTTATTGAGAAGGAACATGGTTCAGTTTAGAGAAAAACTCGGCCTGTATAAAGTCAGACAGACCTGGGTACGTGTAGAATTGATGACGTACTGTGTGGGACATTGGGCAAATCACTTAACCTCCCAGAGCCTCAATTTCCCCTCCTTTGGAAAGATGATAATATACAAATCAGAAGGCTGTGGTGGGGATTAAGTGCAATGAAGAATATCAAGCTCTTTGCATCTGCTCAGTGCTCTGTAGTTGCGCCCCCACCCCTTGCATCCTGCCAGGCATTAGAGTTGGTTGTTTCTCCCTCTCGTTGGATGGAAAGCTCTGGGAGGGCAGGGATCACAACCTTAGCAACAGAATATCCTTCTGCAGGCCCTCACACAGTGTTTAGTGATGCTCAATAAATGTGTAACAGATTAAGCCCAATTTTCTTCACATGCTACCTCCCAGGTTTATTGACCTCCTAATACTCATAGAAAGTGATAATATTTGTATGGAACACTGGGATCACATGAAGGGAATTTGGGGGCATCAATATGGGGATGGGTGAAAAAATTAAGTACATTTCCATGATCTTATATAACTGTGATAAGGGAAATTAAATATTTAGAAACATAAAAAATTTACTTGTATAAAACTTTAAAGTATAATCTCTCAATGACTGGACTCAAGAAGTTCACAGAAGATGCTACCAAAATAGAATTAAAAATAAGGTTGAGTGATTTTGAAAACATTGTGTTTTACATTTTAAATCACTATAAAATATTTGCAAATGTTAATAACTGCCAGGACACTGGTAGTCTGTTCTGGGGAATGCTCATTAGGAAGGTCAGGTTTAGTTAATTTTTATCTGAAGTTCCAGACTCGTTTCTAAGTAAGGAAACCTGTGAGCCACAGGTGGTGCCCTGGTGGCAGGCAGGCGGGAGCCAGCACAGCAGCAGGAATCAGGACAGCATCAGCAGGGTCCACCTGCGTCCAGGCACTCGGCAGGCAATCAGCAAATAACATCACCTAAATATGGCTTGACTTTCATCGGAGCCCAATTTCCTCTGTCTTTACTTTAGAAAGGAACATTGATCAGCAACTAATGTGCTTTGTTAAAATGCAGGAATGTCCTGACAAGGTCACTGACATGTTTTGGGCATGGCTCATGTTTATCACTCTGGGTTTCTGATTCTGGGTAGTATGTGGGTTGGCCTTGACTGCTGTACCATTCTGGAATGACTTTGAAGGATAATGTTGATTCCAAGGGACCCACTGCCTGCCAAAACTGTGTTCCAGGAAAAGAGATGGAAGGGAATCAGAGAGGCACAACCTCAGGGATTGGAAGTTAGACAGACGTAGCCATCTGTTACTGCTCCCGCCCAGCTCACGGGCGGCTGTAATTACAGGGCTCTTTTTACAGGTGCGTATTTGTGTTATGTTTGCCCTCCACTTGTCTTTCTGGGTTCATTTTGAAGCACTTGAGGCAATGCAAGGTGTCCTTTGGCTCTGTAAAATGGCAGGATGGCTCAGAGCCCTGCCTGGTAGGACAAGATCTGTCGTGACATTCTGGTGTGTTTCCACACCCAAGGATAGGAAGGGCATTTGGTGGCAGAGGTGGAAGAGGGTTCAACAGGGGTACAGACTGGCCGGACGATAGATACTAAGCAGACATCTCGGGTTATCCGTAAGATAACTTCACTTCCCCCGTCCGTGCCAAACTGAAATACGTGGGGGCCATGCTAAGCCCACTAAGCCAGATTACAGTCAGAATAAAATGAACTCACATATACATAGGCACGTAAGTTTTTATACCTTTATAATCTGACCCTACGAGTAGTTGCATACAATGGGCCAAATCAGCTGGGCCTCAATGAAACTTATCTCCAGGTTACGGCTCCATTTTGCACTTGGAAGTTTCCGTTAGGGGAAGACTCAGGATATAAGATCTCAGAGTTCCAACCTTCCACTCTGTCTTGCATAGATTTTTATCACTTGTTTATGTTCTTCTTATATTAAATGCAACACAATTATTAAACATCTACTGCAAACCCAGTGCTCTGATAGATGCTGGGACACAGGGCTGGATGAAATGGCCCAGTGGAGGAAGCAGACATCCAAGACCACGGTTTGCCCAGGGTGATGTGTGCTGTAGTGAAGGGAGCAGAGGGCAGCATAGAGAAAGAGAGGAAGGGTATCCCACTCAGCATGTAATAGATGCTCAATAAATGTACATTGCTATAAAAGTATATGACAAGGTAAATTTCCTTCAAACAATCATTAACAGGAATATTTATATATATACACATATAAATAATACAATACTACTTTCATTATAATTACTGTTTTTTTTAGTACCTATTATGTGTCAGGCACTCTTCCACACACTCTACACGTATTATTTCTAATCCTCTCAACACTTTCATTAAGCGTGTTCATATTGTTTTATTTAGGCTTGTATTTATTGAGACTTCATGAGATTAAGTTACTTAAGGCACACAAATTGTCTCGTACTCGGGTTTAAAGGTTTAGGTATAATTTTATTTTCAGCCACATTCATGCTCTTTCACGAGCTCATTCCTGCCAGCAAGTATCTTTGACAATCAAGTCCATATGTAAGTCAGCACCATCACACTCTCCTTGGGTCTATTTGGCTCTATCCTGTTTCCCACCATAGGCACCCACCAAGCCTACACATGCACATCCATGCACACTCACGTGTGTGTGCACACTTTCCTGACTGCCTCTCACTCGTTCATACCCCAGCTACATTGGGAATGGGAGCCTGACTGTTCCATAAGATATCCAGTGTTTTCTTTCCTCTGTGCTTTTTTTTTGTGCACTTTATTCTCACTTATTAGAGTTTTGAGTTATTCAACAGTCTTAAGAAGAAATGCTCATCAATGTGTGAAATGTTAATAAATTGCTTTTTGCTAGAGCTAACTAGTCCAGCTAGTTTTGAAGAAAAGAACGCTAGTTCTCTAACTCAAATCACTCGGTTTTGCAATTGTTTTCCCTGGAATATTAGTTGTTATATTTCTCCTCCATTTTTTTTCTCTTTTAAGGCTCCTTTTCCTCAATATTTTCCTTTTGCATCGGTTGGGATGTGAATATTCGGGCTCCCCTGGAGACTTCTTACTCTAGAATACTGAGCCACTTTATTGTAGGACTGATAAATGCTGTGACTGATGGTGCTAAGATCAACTTAATGACAAGGAAATGCTTATGTTCCAAGGCCAATGATTGCAACCCCTTCCTCACCAGCTTTCCTGCTTCGAGCATGGCTCCCCTGCAGTCAATCCTTCATGCAGCTGCCAAATTCATCGTTCTCACCTACCTCTCTGACAGTGTCACCTCTCTCATCAAAACCCCATGGTGGGGGCCAGCCCGGAGGTGCAGTGGTTAAGTTCACACATTCTGCTTCGGTGGCCTGGGGTTCGCTGGTTCGGGTCCTGGGTGTGGACCTATGCACTGCCTGTCAAGCCATGCTGTGGCAGGTGTCCCATGTATAAAGTAGAGGAAGATGGGCATGGATGTTAGCTCAGGGCCAGTCCTCCTAAAATAGACAGATAAATAAGTAAATAAATAAAAATAAAACCAAAAAGCAAATTGTAAAAACAAAACAAAACAAAAACCGTGGTGGCTCGCTATTACCCTTCATGTCTGTTGGTGCCCAAAGCTGTGCCCTTAGCTTCAGGACCCTCAATCTCTGGAGTCTCCCACCTTCTAGACCTATCCAGCATTCTGCTGTGAATGCAATCCACCTTATTCCTAGCGCCACTCCTCAATACGTCAGGAATCCATTCGGAGTACGCCAGCGGACTCCGAATGGATTTCTGAACGCTGCTCTCTTTGCCTCCACATCCCTTCCCAAGACTTCCAGCCCCCAACCCCACTCTTTGTCAAGGATTACCTGTTGAAATTTCACTTCTTTCTCAAACTCTTCTTCATTTAATTGAATAATAGCTTGTACTTTGGCAGATTTTATTTTTATTTTTAATTGTGATAAAATACACAGAACGTAAAATTTACCGTCTGAATCATTTTTATGTACATAGTTCACCAGTATTAAGTACATCCACATTGTTGTGCAACCAATCTCCAGAACCCTTTCATCTTGCAAAACTTAAACTTGAGAGGCCAGCCTGGCAGTCTAGTGGTTAAGTTCACGCACTCCGCTTCAGCAGCCCAGGGTTTGCAGTTTCGGATCCTGGGCACAGACCTAGCACCACTTGTCAAGCCATGCTGTGGTGGCATCCCAAATAAAATAGAGGAATATTGGCACAGATGTTAGCTCAGGGCCAATCTTCCTCACACACACACACAAAACAACAAAAAACTGAAACTCTATACCCATTAAACAATAACTCCCAATTCCCCCCTCCCTCCAGCCCTGACAACTTCCATTCTGCTCTCTGTCTCTATAAATTTGGTTACTCTAGTTACCTCAGGTAAGCAGAACTGCGTAGTATCTGTCCTTTTGTGTCTGGCTTATTTCACTGAGTATAATGTCCTCAAAGTTTATTCATGTAGTAGCATGTGTCAGAATTTCCTTCCTTTTTAAGGCTGAACAATATTCCATTGTACGGACATACCACATTTTGCTTACGCAATCGTCTGCTGGTGGACATTTGGGTTGCTTCCACCTTTTGGTTGCTTCCACCTTTTGGTTATCGTGAATAGTGCTGCTATGAACATAGGTGCACAAATAGCTCTTTGAGACCCTGCTTTCAATTCTTTCGGGTATATACTCACCTGTACATCTTTAAACTGAAAACAGTTTCAAAATTTGCTTAAAGAGAAAGAAACAAAAGCAACTATGTGGTGCTTTCAAGTGATTCACAGTAAGGGATGTGCTAATATTCAGATAGGTTGTATCTCCTCCAGAATCCAATGGTGATAAATGACTATTTCACAATGAACTATGAATGGCATCTATTTGTTGACTGGTTCAAACCTCAGAAGCAGTGAGAGAGATACTAATCTGAAAAATTGTGGAGTGTGGTTAGCTAAAGAAGTAACCTCAAGTAACTGTACTTTAGGTTTTAAGTGTTTTATCTTCTTAGTCTTCATTTTTATGGCACTTAGTGTAGTTTTGTGATGTCAAAATAATATGTTTGTGGTAGAAAATATGGGAGGCACAGAAATGTGTGTGTGATCAGTTTGCTGGGTGAAAAGCACTTGTGCCTCTTCTTGCTAAGAGATACCCCTAGGTGATTCTGATTGCCTCTCTCACACCCGCCATGGCTTGCTCCAGGTGGAGGGAGAGCTCCGGGCAGCTGGGCTGGAGAACATGCAAGTTACAAAAATTACTTTAATCCTTCTGGCCTGGAATCTCTGCTGAATGTAACTCCTTTCCTTTCAGTTCACACCCGACCTTACGTTTGACTCTTTGTTCTCTTAGGGCAAAAAGAGATGAGAAAAGAGGATCCCAAGGAAAAGTGCACCAAAGGCAAAGATTGGCCCTCTAAGACCCCCAGCAGAGCTGGCCAAAGTGCCCCCTTCCGTCTTCCAGGCTGGAGGCCCTTGAGGCCATGCTCCCAAGCAGAGGCCTGTCCATACAGAGACCAGGTTTTGAACATCTTCTCTGGTCACAGTTGATCTGCGTCACCAGCACCATAGCTCTTTGTCCTCGACCTTGACCCCATTGCGCCTGCATGTGGCCTTGAGCTCTTATCCTCAGCATGTGCCATTGCATGGGTCATGGTGGAGGACCTCCCTGTCCTGCAGGATTTATCCCATCTTCCCCAGCGAGGTGTGCCTTATGTAGCTCAGATTTAAAAAAACGAAAGCCCTTCATATTCAGCAAGTATGTTGCAATTTTGCACTTCAGTTTTCTTTCTGCGATTCCCCAAATACAGATGTTAATATAAGCCTATTTCTTGAGATGATCATGTTAGGCAAGAGAAGACTAGTACGAAAGAAAACGTTTGAAGAAAAGTCGTGCCATTACTCCCCACACCACTTCCCTTGTTATTTTTTGTATCTTCATCTGGCTCTGACGGCAAATTCAGTTGAAAAGAGGGCCATCCACCCACTTTACTTCCAACAGCACCATGGAATTTCTCACCTTAGAGCCAATCTGAAAAACTCAATCAACTTTTGCTTAAAGAGCAAATTGCAGGCACCCTTCTCATTTGCAAGTTTAAGTCCCCACGGGATTGGATTGGAAAGCCAAGCTTCCTTCAGTTTTGGCCCCCTTCCTTCTCTCTCTGCAGGGTCTTTATTCTTGTTACCGCCTCACCTTCCTGCTTAATCCCCAGCCGCCATATGCCATCCATGTCTCTGGATGTTTTATTTGGGATCCAGGACTTGGAATTCGCCCTCATTTTTACTGTTATTCACTGCAGGTCGAAGACAATGGAAGTAATAAAGGGATTCCGTTTCCTGATGAGTCAGCAGTTTGCAGAGCAGAGCTCTTGCTTCTCTGTAACACAAAACAAGATGTGTATTGACAGAATACTGCTGAAAATTCTTTAAAAGGTTCTTTATGCCCTCCACTCTCCAAATAATCAAGATACTTTTCACTGTTCTATCTTATTTTCTATCAAAATTTCTTTTGGTGGCTTTTAACAGACAAGGCCACAGCTTTTGACTTAAACTCATTCAAATGAACGAGGAGACTGCAGGAGAAGGTCCCAACGTGGCTGATGTTACATAGCTGACAGCAAGAAGGGACCTGTGCTGGGTTCTGTTTATCTTTCAAGTCTCTAAGCTGTTGACTCAATAAGACCCTCCATGGCATCTTAGCAGAAATGACCTGTATTTTTCCCTTGGTCGCCTAAATCATGGTGTTTACCTTACTGAGTGGCTCAGACATCTTCTACACCATATTGGAGCCTCCTTAATACACCATTTGTAATAGACTGAAATGAGAACTAAGCCAGGCTCTGTGTATGTGTGTGTGTGTGTACACAAAACCTAGTTCAATTTTCACAACTACACACCTATGAAGTATCTATTATTATCTGCCCTGTATGGATGTAAAAACCAAAGGTCAGAGAAGCAACATAATTGTTTGACATCTCCCAGTAAGTGAAAAAGCTGGGATTTGCTCTAGGGTTCCCCACTTACAAAGACGTTGTTCTTTCTATCTATATCGTGTTGCTCCTTTGGTTGTAAAAACAATAATTATCTATCAATCCCTTACCCAACCATTTTCTCTCAGAAAACATCTGGTTGATGAGAGTTGCCCAACAGTTGTGAATTCCATTCCTGCCTTTTCCTCCCTCTCCTATCTGGCCAATTTTCTTTGCTGAAAGCACTCGCAGACTATCAAAATTCTCAAAAGACTTCAAACCAGTTCCGTGTATGAGCAGAATATAGAAGCTGTCATAATGTTGGCCACCCCAGAATTACGTTTTTATATACTATGGTTTTCAAATTGGGGCCAATCAACTTGTCATTCACTGAAATGTTTTCAGCAGAGATTATGCTGACACATGGGGATACATATGTCACACTTATAGGAAAAGTCTTAAAATATGATTATTCCACTGGCGTCACTAAAGATGAGATTATTTAGCTATATTGAGTGTGGCTCTTGTGGATCACTCAGCTACTTGTGATTTTTCCCTAGGCTTTTAAAAAATTCTCCTACAAGGATAAAACAAACAAAATAACATCCTCCTGATAAAGTACAAAAAATGATTAAATATACTGCAGACATTAGAGAAATACCATATTCAATCAATTATAATGTCAGTTTATAAATTTCCATCTCACACTGTGTCTGAAGTTCTATAATAGGCTACATAAAGCTGGCCAAGGAGCTCCTTGATTGAAGGTCCCCTTAGGTAAAATGCAGGGTGACTGGTTATTTTTCTTGGAAATAAGACCAGCGCAGATTTGAGGGCTGCAGAAGGGTGCTGAGGATTTACCCTCTTATTCTGGAGAAGTCGAAGCTAGGGCTGTGGGAGGTACACTAAGCTGGGATGAGCTCCATAGCAGAAGTTCATATCTTAGCCAAGGAATGTCTACTGAAGTCCAGACTTGTACATCCAACACCCTTCTCGGCGTCTCTTAGGTGGACATCTTACGGTCAACTTTTCTAGCACTGGCCCCCCGTTTCTCCTTCCCAGACCTGTCTGCTTAGTTTTAGCCTCCTCAGTGTTTGGCAATGCCATGCTTCCAGTTGCTCAGGCCAAAAACTTTAGGGCTATCTCTGATTCCTCAATTTCTCTTATACCACATACCCAACTCCTCAGCGTATTTTGTTGGCTCTGTCTCCACAGTACACCTAGATTCTGATCACTTCTCACCACTATCACCACCAATACCTTGGTCCACGCCACCATAATCTCAAGCATGGATGACTACAATAGCCTCCTACTGGTTTTCCTTTTCTATCCTTGTCCTGGATAGGCTTTTGTCAAGCTAGCAGCCTTGTTAAAACCAAGGGCAGATGGTGTTCCTCCTCTTTCAAAGCTCTCTACTGGCTCCCCATCTCCCTCAGAGTAAAAGCCACAGACCTTCCAATAATCTCCAAGGCTCCACACTCTCAGCTCTGTTCCCTCTCTAGTCTCTCTCACTGCTCTTTCCCTCCCTCCATCTTCTCCGGCCATAATGGCTTCCTTGCTCTTTGTCTCAGCCGCTAAACTTGCTCAGTGTTGGTCTGAGTCTGGATTCATTACTGATGTCTCATCAGGTGTCCTCATCTTGTCTTTTGAGCCTGTTCTAAAAGTCATCTCAATGCTTTCTGGACAAAATATAACCCATCCATCCAATTAATCATTGAGACAAATCAGTTTTACTTCCAAAATATGTGTCTAATTCTCTTTTCATCATCTTCACTGCCAAAATTCCCTCCCAACCCCCACCAAAAAAATTCACTTCTGTCTGGTCTAGTGCCTTCCAGGTTTGTATTGTCTTTTTTCTCTGCCTGGGTGAACCTCCCAGAGACGTTCTTATTGTTAATTCCCTCACCTCTTTCAAGTCTTTACTCAAAGATTTCCTTCTCAAGGGGGGCTATCTTGACCACCCTATTCAAAATTGCAACCTGTATATTTTCCTATTAGAATGTAAACTCCATGAAAGCAGACATTATTATCTTTTTATTTTTAAGCTGATGTATCCCAAGAACTAAGAGCAGTGCCTGGCAGTAGTAGGCACTAATTGCGTGTTAGTTTAATGAATGAATAAGCTGGAAAGTCCTAGTTCCAGATCTAGATTTGACATTGTGGGACTTTGGGCAAAACAATTCTATCTCCTGAAGTCTGATTTTTTTTCACATGTGGAGAAACTAGGGTTTGCAACTCCTACTTCGTGACTTCAGGGTGACTCTCATATTTTTATGAAAACCTTCCAAAAAATAGGCCTCGGTATGCAAATGCAATCTGGTTAGGGGCAGATGCTGCAGAGGTCATGGATGGCACGGTGGGCTCATGCCAGTCCCGGAGCTGCCCTGGCTGTCAGCCCACATGCTCAGTGTTGCTCCTCTGAAAAATCACTGTTGCAAAGTCGTGTCAAATTCTAGCTTAGGGCTAATGTGTAGCTGCAGTCTGACTGAACCAGGAAAAATCTGGACTGTGGAAGGACTAGGCAGCCCTAATGTTTACATACTCTTGATAAAAAGCCATTGCTATGGAAACTTTCCATTCTGTTTTACATGTGTAACATTCTGAGAGTGACTGGCCAGAAGGATATAGCTAGATCCTTGAAATATTGAAAATCACACCTCAAATTATTATGGACTTTATGACTTAATCTTCTGTTAATGACTGTGCTCTGAAGTTCAAAAATATTGTTACCTGGGGTTTAATGATTTTTAAATAAGTTCTTTATTAAAAATACCTGAGTCAGAATCACTTGTCATTTTCTCAAAATGATTAGAGAAGATCCACTGGTACATAGAATTTTAGGAATCCTATTTTAAAAGGGTTATTCCTCATTTTTAATGAGTTTCCTACCTTTAGGCATTGTGCTACATGCCTTTGTTTGTCTTAATTAAGATTTGTAAGCAGCTTAAAAATAAAAATTTTAATTTTTACTTGTAAAAGTAGTAGGCATTCAGCCTTAAATATAAAGATTTTTCTAGAACAGAGAGAAATGATTTTTACTCATTCATTTATTCATTCAACAACCATCAATTAGACCTCTACTACGTGCCAAATCTTGTGTTAAGAGATGAAGAAACAGTAGCCCACAAATTACACCAGTCCCTACCCTTATTCATGGAGTGTATGGTCTAGGGGGAGAGAGAAATAAAATAAATAATTAAACACCATATAGTTATAATAATTGTGCTAAATGTTGCTAAGGAAAAGCAGGAGACTGAACAGCAGGAGATCTAAGCGGATGAGGAGAGAGGCTGCAGAACCTTCCCACAGTAGGAGGCCTGTGGGAGGGATGAACATTCAGGTGGATGGGAGAGCATATGTGAACGTCCTGGGGTTAACAAGAATGAAAAGAAGACCAACAGTCCTGGAGCTTCTCAGCAAAAAGGAGAAGGGCAATAAACTGGAGAGTACCAGACCATGCAGGGCCTTGTAAACTGTGTGAAGAATTATGGATTGTTTCAAAAGTAAAAGGAATCCATTGAAAGGGATCAAGCGAGAGAGTGACATGATTGGATTTAATTCATTTCAGAAGATCACTCTGGGTGCTGAGCGGATACTGAGCTGGAGGTGGAGTGGGGATGGGGACAGCACTTAGGAGGCCTCTGCACTAGTCCAGACATAAACAACGTTTTTGGTGGTGGTGGTGGTGGTTGTTGGCAGTGAAGATGATGAAAAGAAAACCCACTGGACGCATATTTCGGAAGTAGAGCTGATGAGTCTGGTCAGTGGATAGATGAGATGTGCGGTTTATGTTTTCTACAGAATGTGTTGAGATCATTTGGGAGCAGGTTCAGAGGACTCTAGATGAGGACATCTGACGGAACATCAGTAATGGATCCAGACTCAGGCCAACGATGATGGTTTCAGCACCTGGAACTGGGTGGTCGCTGCGTGACAGAGGCCTCAGAGATCTGATTCCATGAACACCTTGATGTCCAGTTCACATTGTGGTGTTTATGTACCCCTACTTCCAACTGTCAAGCACAGATTTTACTTCTGTGGTGGTTTATGGAGAGTGGATATTCTATGTCTGTCAAAAAAGGGCTCATTCTCCTCTGTTTCCTAAGAACAGATAGATCCCTAGTTCTGTTGAGATTGTCTATTTCTTCTTGAGTCAGTTTTGGTGTTTCTAAGAAGTTTATCTGAATTATTTTAGTGTGTTGGCATATAATTGTTCATAGTATTCTCTTATAATTCTTTGAATTTCTGTAAGGTCTGTAATAATTTATTAATTTTAAAAAATTAATCATTTATGATGTTGGTTATTTTCATCTTCTCTCTTTTTTCTGTATTTCTTTTAGTCTAGCTAAAAGTTTGTCAATTTTGTTGATCTTTTCAAGGAACCAGCTTCTGATTTCCTTGATTCTCTCTATTATTTCTCTATGTTCTATTTTCTTTATCTCTACTCTAATCTTTATTATTTCCTTCCTTCTTCTGGCTTTGGGCTTATTTTGTTCTTTTCCTAGTTTCTTAAGATGTAAAGTTAGGTTGTTGATTTGAGATTTTTCTATTATTTTTTTAATGTAGTTGTTCACAGCTATGGATTTTCTCTGAGCAATGCTTTCACTGCATTCCATATGTTTTAGCATGTTGTGTTTTCATTTTCATTTGTCTCAAGGTACTTTCTAATTTCCCTAGTGATTTCTTCTTTAATCCATTGGTTGTTTGAGTATGTTGTTTAATTTCCATTTATTTGAGATTTTCCAGTTTTCCTTCTGTTATTTATTTCTAGCTTCATTCCATTGTGGTTAGAGAAGCTACTCTAATGATTTCAATCTTTTTAAATTCACTGCTTTAAGATATATAGTATATCCTGGGGAATGTTCCATGCGCACTTGAGAAGAATGTGTGTTCTGATGCTATGGGTCAGAGTATTCTGTATATGTCTGCTAGGTCTAGTTGGTTTATAGTGTTATTCAGGTCCTCTAATTCATTATTGATCTTCTGTCCAAATGTTCTATCCATTAGTGAAAGTGGAGGGTATTGAAGGCTCCATCTATTATTGTAGATCTGTCTATTTCTCCCTTCAATTTAGTCAATGTTTGCTTCATATATTTTGGGGCTCCTTTGTTTAGTGCATAGATGTGTATAATTACTATATATTTTTGATGGAGTCACCCTTTTGTCAATATATAATGTCCTTCTTTATCTTTAACTTAAAATCTATTTTATCTGATAGTCATATAGCCGCCCCAACTCTCTTTTGGTTACTATTTTCAGGAAATATCTTTATTATCCTTTCACTTTCAACCTATTTGTGTCTTTGAGTCTAAAGTAGGTCCCTCGTAAGCAGCAAACACTTGGATCATTTTATTTTAAATCCATCTTGCCTTCTCTGTCTTTTAATTGGTGAATTTAATTCATTTACATTTAAAGTGACTACTGATGATGCAGGACTTACTTCTGCCATTTTGCTATTTGTTTTTTATAGGTCTTATATATTTTTTGCTTATCATTTTCTCCAATACTGCCTTATTTTGTTTTTGATTTTTTTTCCTAGTGAACAGTTTGGATTCTCTCTTCATTTCATTTTCTGTGTATTTTAAAATATACTTTCATAGTGGTTACCAAGGGAATTATAGTTAACATCCTAAATTAATGCCAATCTAGTTTGAATTGATACCAACTTAACTTCAACAACGTTGAATACGTTAACTCCACTCCTATCCAGCTCTGTACCTCCCTTTAGGTTGTTATTGTCACAAATTTCATCTTTATACATTGTGTGTCCCTTAGCACACATTTAAAATTATTGTTTTATGCATTTGCATCTTAAATTATAGTGGAAACAAAAGAGGAGTTACAAACTAAAAATACAATAATACTAGCTTTTATATTTACCAATGTCATTTTTCTTTTGGTTAATTTTTTTAAACTGCCATGCTCAAGTTTGCCTTAAAATATTGGGCATGTTTGGCTCATGTCAGCTGTCAGGCTTCAGCTCATGGTGACTAGCTCACAGAGTCAGCCAGTGTGTTGGTGGCAACATTCACACATTCATAAAGAATGTGGAGGGCTTTGCTTTCAGGTATTTACACCCACAATTTGCCCTGGTTTTACTCAGATTCTACTTTTTAAAAGGAGAAATCTGTGCTTTTCTCTCTTCTTTTTTCTGTCCTCTCTTCCTGTCTCTTTTGCTTTTAGCTTTCCTTCTTTCTCCATGGAGAGTAGACACCTAGTTCTGCACTTGTGAGCAAAGGAGTTATCTGTGACTTTCAGTTGAATTCTCCCTTTTTGAGCCTCATGTCTCATCTCTGCATTTTGCTGTCCCTAGCGTCTCTCAGTTAGAGAACCTCTGGAGCCCTACTGTCTCTCCTCTGCTGTGTTCCTCCACCTTGCTCTGTCAGTTACTGAGACTACATCTGCTTCCACAGTACAGGAATTATTGAAATCTCTTGTCAACTGACAAATCACCTCACATAATCACTTCTTGCTATGAGTTCTATTAATCAGTCTTTGCTCCAATAATGCTGTTAACAAACAACCATACTATTTTGCAGTGACTTAAAACAACAAACTTTTTTTCTCACTCATGAATCTATTGGTCAATTGTGGAAGTTTCTGAAACTGTGTTCCAATTATTTTATTCCTTTAACATATTCTTATTTTAATGTCTCTTTCAAATGTTTCTTTTTTCCTGCAATCATATTTTATAGGAAATCCATTTAAAACTAATTTTAAACAAATTTGCTCAAGTCTATTTGTGTTGCCATTCAGCGATCTTGTTTTTGAACCAGGTGTAGCAGAATAACTGGAGGCAGTAACATCTGTGGCCACTGTTGCAGAATTGTCCTTTCTAGTCAATCTTCAAAGCTTCTAATAAAGTGTCATAAAAGAAAAAAGGTAAAACAACGGTCTCCATCCAACCTGCATATAAGGTTATTGGAGCAGTTTGCTGTGTAAACAAGAACGCTTTAGCCCTCTGTCAGATGGCTCATTTACCTGGAAGGCTTGAGGGCTGAAGAATGTCAGCTCAGACACACAAAGTTGTGCCTGAGCTTACTCCAGGCAAAGTGAGAAGCAGCTGTTCCCTACCTAGTTACCTGAGGCTTACAGTGTCTGATCCCCTTGCCCCTCTGTTCTGAGGGAGGAGGGAATGTAATCATCATGACGTTCTCAATGATGGACGTAACTTTGTTAGCCCTTCCAGGACTATTTGCATTTTGGCAGGAATCGAGGTCTTATGCTGAAGAAATGAGGGAATATCGTTTTTAATACCAGACAATGTAGAAGGACAGATAAAGAGATGCCTTTCCAAATACTATCATATTCAGGGGACAGAATCAGAAGTATTGTCAGTCTTTCTAGACTTCATGTATCAATTTCCCTTCTCAAGTTTGTCCTTTTCTATAATCTAGTTCCTAGATGTCAAATAGGAGCCTTACATGCTGTTTGGGGTGGAAAAATAGGTCCTGTATTGTTCTCCATAAATAACGCAGCTTGGGCCAGTAAACAGTAGGTAGAGAATTGTACCTGTGGGTTGTATTTTCAGATTGTTGCTTTTATTGTCCAGGTCTAGTTCATTGCTTGCCTTGCTTACATTTTTCCAGCTTTGACTTGTGAGCTTTTGATAATTTGTCTGTCTTGGGAATATTTATTCATAATTGACATCA
The DNA here is from genome assembly GCF_041296265.1 of Equus caballus. Classification (NCBI taxonomy): domain Eukaryota; kingdom Metazoa; phylum Chordata; class Mammalia; order Perissodactyla; family Equidae; genus Equus; species Equus caballus. The sequence continues at coordinate 90,304,740 of NC_091700.1, forward strand.
GTCTCACTTAACGAAAGGATTTGAGCAGCTCACAGTAGAGATACCATAACAACACTTTAAAAATAGAAGTCAGAAATCAGAAGCTATGTAGCAGAGGCAGCATTACAAACAACAGGCTTTGAAGTCAGACACACCTAGGAAGATTAACCTCTCTCAGTCTCAGTCCCTTGTCTGTAAACTGCAAACAACTATCGTACCTACACCCTGGGTTTATTATGACCAAGTATTTAGCTTGATGCTAGCACATTGGCATGACTGAAAAAATAGAAGTTATTGTTGTCATGTGGACAAAAGAGCAAATAAATATAGCAAACTGTCAGGCTTCTCTAGTTCTGATGATTTTACTTTTTTAAAAAATATTTAACATTTTTTTTTAAAGACTGGCACCTGAGCTAACATCTCTTGCCAATCTTTCTTTTTTTTCTTCTTCTTCTTCCCAAAGGCCCCCAGTACACAGCCGTATATTCTGGTTTTAGGTCCTTCTGGTTGTGCGATTTGACTTTTTAACTCATGCTCTTGGGGGCCCAGACAAAAATGTGAATACATTAAATTAGGTAATCCCTGAAGTTTTATGGAATGTGGCTTTTGTTGTCCAAGCCTCTCCTGCTCACCACAGCGCAATCCCAAGAATTTATGTTGTTCAAAAAAGGCATGGAATTCCCAAACAGCATTCTTATTAAGGACAAGTGGAAGCTGGGGTGGGAGTAATAACTAAAATTTAATGAGTGCCTACTTTATACCGAGACCTGTTTTAGGAAATGAGCATATTTGATTGCATTAAATACTCTCAATAATTCTGTCAAATTGATATTGCTCATCTCCCATTTATGGATGAATAAATCAAACTTAAGAAATGTAACTAAATTCACAGAGTCACTTAAACATTTAGGTCTAGAATTTGAACCCAGGTCTGTCCCATGCCAAAGCCTATGGTCTTTCTATGCCAACATCCACCTACCTTGCTGACTTCAAGGATTAAGTCAACAGGTGATCAGAGTGTCTGCAAAGTGTCTGGTTACACCTAGATCACTTATTTTTAAAAAATATTTTGTCTTCACTGACGTTGGCTGAAGACATAAGGAGATTTCCGGGGTCAGTTTCTCACTGACCACTGATTTTGTGTCTTTCATCTTCCTGGAGGTCTTCATATTAGATATTTTCTCTAGCTTTTTCAGGATTCAAAGGAAGCATGATAGTGAGCTGTGTATTCTAATATCTAGAATATGCTGAAATCCACCAGTAGGACATGCATGATTTTAGTAGAAAAAAGGAAAGCAGATTGCAGTTCATTTCTCCTGTAATCTCACTCCTCTTTGTGTGTGTGTGTGTGTGCGTGTGTCCCTGGCAGCTTGACCCCCCTCCTGAAATTGTGGCTTTTTTGGTTGTTGTCATTTTTGTTCCTTTCTTTCTTGGAAGAGATAAATTTCTAGTCTATTTGCCTTTTGAAAACTCTCTCCCTTATAAATCTATCAACATACCTTCATCTTCCACCCACTGCAGTTACCTCTTCAAAGTATCCCCCCATGGTGACAACAGCTGAGTCAAAACCATCTGCTAGAGCTTTCGTGTCCACCCACACATTTGATAGCATAATATTATTTCCATTATGTGATTAAATAAAGGAAATATTATCATAGCTGAATGGAAAATGTTCTTTCCAACGGCACTTCTACTGAAGTGCCAGAAAGTGTTCTCCATATGTTGATCCATAAAAACACGAGAAATACTGTTTAAACCTGGAGGCACCTGGAGTTCCTTTTAAGTTTGGCAACACATCCCAGGCCCTCTTTGCACTCTTCTAGTCATTTTTCTAAGTACTCACCTAGTTGAATGACTTGAGAAAAAAGGGCAAAGATTTACTGAGCCCAGTGGTGATGGTCAAGCTACAGGATGGGAGAAAATATTTGCAACATATACATCAAACAACAGGTTTGCATCTAGAATATGTAAAAACAGAAAAAAAATCTCATAACTACAAAATAAGATGATAACTTAACAACAAACAACATAGGCAAAAGATTTGAACAGATACTTGACAAAAGAAGATGTAGGAATGACCAATAAGTGCATAAAAACATGCTCAACATTGTTAACCATTGGGGAAATCCAAATTAAAACCACAACGAGATACTCCTGTATGCTCAATAAAAGGGCTATTATTAAAAAGACTGACAATATCCACTGTTGGTGAGCAGGTGGAGTAACTGGAATGCTCCCACATTGTTGGTGGGAATGTAAAATGGTACGGCCAAGTTGGAAAGAGTTTAACAGGTTCTTAAAATGTTTAAGCATACGCTAATATATAACTGAATCCCATACCTCTGGGTATTTACCAGAGAAAAATGAAAACTACACCCGCACAAAGACTTTTATAGGAATGCTCATAGCAACTTTATTTTTTTTTTATTTTATTTTTAAAGGATTTTTTTTTTTTAAGATTTTATTTTTCTCCTTTTTCTCCCCAAAGCCCCCCAGTACATAGTTGTATATTTCGTTGTGGGTCCTTCTAGTTGTGGCATGTGGGACGCTGCCTCAGCGTGGTCTGATGAGCAGTGCCATGTCCGCGCCCAGGATTCGAACCAATGAAACACTGGGCTGCCTGCAGCGGAGTGCGCGAACTTAACCACTCGGCCACGGGGCCAGCCCCAGCAACTTTATTTTTAATAGCGCCAAACTGGAAGCAACCTGTATGTCCATTGACAGGTGATTGGATAAACAAAATGTGGTCTATCCATACAAGGGGATAACATTCAGCAATAAAAAGGATCAAACAACTGATATATGCAACAAAACGGGTAAATCTTAAAATCATTATACTGAGTACATACTACATACGAGTAACATGCTGGATCATCTTTCATGTGAGAGAGAGAAACAGCAGGAGAGGACACCTGGCACGTGCAAAATCAGTGAACTCAGGAATAGTAGCTTCTATAACAATAGAGGACATCACTCAAACAGCCAGAATAAAAGAGGGGGAAATTGGTGGCCATAGGTACTAGTGAATGCAACTGAAGCGAGTCTTTGGGACTCCTAGGAGTATGTTTGGGAATACGTTTTTTAGGGTGGCTAGAATTTCTGCAATTGTGGGTGGAGATGGAGGCAAAATAGTCTGTTCATATTGCCTCTCTAATTTCTTCCAGAATGTTATACTTGGGAAACATATATTATAAGTGTGAACAACAACAACAACCTGAAAACACGCCAACATGGAAGCAGTCAGCAATAAAGTGTATTATGAATGAGGAGACTATATCAAGTCGTAGGTTAAAAGAAACATCATGCAGATATTCTATAGAGTAATTAAGCACTATTCTTACTTTCTTCAAAGGTAAGATACTTTGTTAGATCAATAGACAGCTCTGTTTATTCCTACCTAAAAATTTTCTGTATGATGAGAATGCTATTAATAACCTTTCTTCTCTCCTTCTCATGAGCTTTTAAAAAAAGTCACTTTATTTTAATATATGCATAATATGAAGTTTACCATTTTAAGCATTTTTGGGTGTATAATTCAGTGATACTAAGTACATTTACAGTGTTGTGCAACCATCATCACTATTCATCTCCACAACTTTGTCATCATCCAAAACTGAAACTGTTTCCATTAAACAACTCCCATTCTCCCTTCCCCGCAGTCCCTGGTAACCACCAGTCTGCCTTCTCTCTCTCTGTGAATTTGCCTATTCTACCTACCTCCTGTAAGTGGAATCATACAACATTTGTACACCACATTTTGTTTACTCATTCATCTGTTGATGGACACAGGTTGCATCCACATTTTGGCTATTGTGACTAATGCTGCTATGAACATTGGTGTACAAACATCTGTTTGAGTCCTTGATCTTAATTCTTTGGGGTGTGTACCAAGAAGCGGAACTGCTAGAACATATGGACATTCTCTGCTTAGTTTTGTTGTTTTTTTTTGAGGAACTGCCGTACTCTCACTAGCTTTTAAATAAAATTTCATTATTGCTTGCTCACCTTCTCCTTCTCCTCCGAGGAGTGCTTGACCTCTGCCTTCCCAATTCCCAGGCTGATTGTAAAGGAGAAGTGGGAGAATGGGTGGAGAGAAGAACCAAATGATGGGAAGAAAATGGAAAGCGTTCCTACTCGCCTGGTTAAGCTCTAGGTGCCCTTTTGTGCTGGAGAATTCAGGTAATGGGCAAAGTAGAAATAAAGCCAAGAACTAAGACAATCTTCATAACAAAGAAGACGTGGAGGAAGGGAGCTTGTAAGAAGTGTCCCTGCTGTGGGTTGTGAATTGGAACTACCAATGGTTCTTAGGTGAACCGACTGGAATTCCTCCTAAATTGCTCTTGATTATTGGATTGGGTTTCCTTACACTAGATTCTCTGAGTCATAGGAAGCCCCTAGAGACAGGAGAGTTACACCTGAACCGGCCAACGTAGCTAAAGTTTCTGCTATTATAGTAGCAACATCCCTACTGCTTCAGTAAATGAAAAAAGGAAAAAACATTTGATTAGAGTCAAGATTCCAAGGTTATAATAAAGCATTAATTCTTTTTTCTTAGGGCTTTAGGCTACACCCATAATAAAGTAAATGCAGCTAGGGGGAGATTATTTTCGTTGCCTGTGACACAGGCTTTCAGCTCTGGCTTTAACTGGAGTTGTGCATTTGAATATTCATAAGTCTGAATTGCAAGCTCACAAATCAGGATTATTTTCTGTATAGGATACCAGCCAGAAACAATGTCACCATTTATTTGGAAAAAACAATATGGTGTGTAGGATGGAATGAGGTTATGTAACAAAACTTTCCTAACCCTAAATCAGGCTGTGTTCTGACACATGGTCTGATAAGGCAAAATATTTCAAATCAGTACAGGCCTGGAAAACCCAGGACATATGGCTGCCTTAGTTTTGGTACTAAAATAGGATCCCTCACTCAGATGTGAGCTCAGTAAATTAAACAGCATTACCCCAATACACTCGTGTGTTCCTTGATTATTGATTCAGTCACTTCTTAGCAAGGTTTAGAACCTTTTCAGTGTATGTTTCCAGTCTCGTCTGTTGGTTCTACTCTCTCTCACAGCCTACCGTCAACCCATTTTAAACTACTTAGTTTCACTGTACAGTCACGTGTGACAATGATGAAGATACATTCTGAGAAAGGCGTCCTTAAGCGATTTTGTCGTGTGCGCATCACAAAGTGTACTTACACAAATCTAGATGGTATAACCTACTACACACCTAGGCTCTATGATACTAATCTTATGGGACCAAAACATTATGCAGTGCATGGCTGCATATGCCATTCTCTCCATACTTTTGCACGTGTGGTTTTCTCTCTGTGGAATACCTTTTCCTGCACTCTACCTAGATAACCTTTCCTAATCCCCCTAGTCTCTGAATAGGCATCATCTCCTAGGAGAAGAAGTCTCGTACCACTTCCTTCCCTTATCCTTTTGTCCTGGTGCTTTCTCTGTGCCTCTGCGTTATCCTTGTACCACAGTGTATTTCACACAGTCCCGTAAATGTTGACTTACTTCTTTTCTCCCCAGGATAATAAGTTGTTTGAGGGTGTGTTAGTTTGCTAGGGCTACCATAACAAAATACCACAGACTGGGTGGCTTAAACAACAAAAATTTATTATCTCACCATTCTGGTGGTTGGAAGTCCAAGATCAAGGTGATGGCAGGGTTGGTTTCTCCTTTGGCCTCTTTCCTTAGCTTGCAGATCGCTGCCTGCTTACTGTATCCTCACGTGGCCTTTTCTCTGCTCAAAAAAGCATCCCTAGTGTCTCTTCCTCTTCTTACAGGGACACCAGTCATGTTGTTGGTGTGCAATCTTCCAGTCTAGAAGATTAAAGCCTGGGAGGTGGTTGTGGGATGGATCCTGAACAGCAAAAAATTAGCAGTAACATTAGCAGGGAACATACTTGTGAGATAAGAGAGGAATAAAAGTTTTGCATGAATCTGTAAGAGGTCCCATTGGCATGCTACTGTGTTTTTATGGTGCAATGCTTTGGAGTTCAGGGTGAAATGGAGAGAAAGTGGTCAGGAGGGTTGCCTAGACAGTATTGGGTGTAAATAAAGATCTAAAATGTAAGTGACTCCAGGGTGTTGTGAAGGACCTTTACAAAATAGCTCCACGCAGTCTCCAGAGTTATTTGACAGGAGTTAGTTGGAGTAGAGTGAGACATGTAAAACTGGAGACTTGCAAGGGTTCAAGGGACTAGGGGTTGGGGAGCATGTTGGATCCAGGCAGGAGGGGAAAGACAAGCTTTCTGTGGCCCCTGAGGCAGATTTCAGGTCCTTCCTAAATTTCAGCTCTCTCATTCCCCTCTCCCCAGAGTGAGCACTTTATTGTGGCCATAATTTCTCTACATAAAGCTCCTTAAGAAATGAAAACTTGGGGAAAACATGTTTTTAAATAAAGAGACAAGTCCTTCATGTTCTATAGCAGTGGTCCTCATGGTCATATAAATATGGATTCACATCTGGCGATCCCATCAGCCCCAAGAGGTGCACAACATTTGCTCCAATATTCTAACGCAAAAAGGAGGGGTCCTAACAAGTGACTCCAAGTGAGAAATCCCTGTGCCACTGGAGACCTGCAGCTAGGATGGTAGAAGCCAGGTCCCTCATTTCTAAATATACTGTCAGATATGTTCCTTTATTTTTTAAAAGTAAACTTGAAAACATGTTCTTCTTGCTAATGGAACCATTGAATTGAGACTCATTTTAGCACTTGGGTTATGAACCCTGACCAGCTTTTCACACAGAGCTGGGTTTTTATCCACACATAACCCTTCTGTCACCATCATTATCATCTGTTGCTTCTACCGCAATTTCTCATATTACACACTTTCAGCATCATTACCCCAAATTGGAGAATTTCAGACAGAATCATCTGCGGAAATATCAGAGGTAAAAATAAGCCATTGTAGGCTATTGATGTCACCCTGAGGCCTTGTCTGCTACTTTTCTCCTCATTTTACTGCACTTAACCCACTAGAAAAGGAACTGAACTATAATCAACTGCAATTTATCAGGGCTAATGGGGGGGAGGAGAGGCACTGGTAATACAAGATAGCAAATAATAAGAGAGAAATGTAGGAAAAAGATGACATATGCATACATAGAAATATTATAAATATCTGCCCTAATAACTTTGCAATTGAACTAAAATGGTCTGTGGCCTGGGATGGGGACAGTAGTGAAGCAGGATTATGCAGGGATGGTGTTCATTTTGTCATTGGCAGAGGCAGGGAAAGCTGGGTTAGCGAACTCAATAAGCAGAAAATTGAGGGCTGACTTGCAGCCAACTACAATGGAAAACAGGCAGGTATATCTGAGCCAGGTTCACATATCATGTTCATTTTCTCATTTAAAAAATTGTCACACTACTTTTATTCTATGACTGATTTTTCTGTGAATCACCTAAAAGTAGACCTTACTTTTTGGAGAGCTCCAGGAAAAACTGGGATTGAGTATGACTCTCAAATTTTACTTCTGCAGAAATGGACATGAAGCTTGGCATGCGTCAATCTGATGAAAGGACCCTGATCTTGACTGTCCTTGAAGGATGCACGTGTGCAATGGCTGGGAGACAGGCTGTGCCTGTCTGTGGGTAGGATGCAACATTATTTCCATCTTGACATCTCATTTCTCGAGGAAGGCACGGAGCATTTTGCTGGAGTCTGCAAATAAGTCAAAATAAATCAAGATCTGCATCGGAACCGAAAGCTCCATTACCTTTTTCATCAGATTTTCTTGGGCTGTACATGTATAACTGGAGAAAAAGGGCAGAGACAGAATGTCAAGCAAAGGAACCATTTAAAAAAATATTTTAATTGTAGCCAAAAAATCAGCTATATAGGAGCTTATGTTTTTAATGACTCTGAATGTGAGATGGATCTAAGCATTCCCACAGTTTTTTCCTGTCTAAAATGTCATTTCCTCCCTTGTCCTTAACTGTCACATATGATGTCAACTTGACTCATGACACACCCTTCATCCTTGAAAGCTCAAACTCCAAAGTCACAGTTTCTTAACATTTGTTTGGTTAAGTGCCACAGCCCAAGATCCAGTTATTACTGTAGCCAATTAACTAGTTCACTGGTTCGTGAAAGCTGTAATGCTTCTAGAAGCAATAAAATGAAAGCACAGAGCTCTTTTTTAAAAGCAGAGAGAATTGGCAGGGCTTTCAGTGGTTGCTGTCGTCATTGTTAGCTGTCCTGCACGTTGGAGGAGCCCGACCTCTCAGGGGCTTTACTGGATCCTTTGATGTATGAAGATTCCAATTTAGAGCTTAGCCTGGGCATGTTTTCCAGAGACTAAGCCAGGTGTCTGGGCAGGGGAGTGGGATGTGCGAGGATGTCTTTCCAGCAGAGAGGATGTTTTGCCCTAATATATGTAGCAGAAACTGGTTAGCTCTTAACCAAACCCACTTCTCTTCTCTCTAAGCCCATTTTCCACCTCCCCTTGCAGTTAGGTGTGGCCACATGATTGAGATCTGGCTGATAGAATGTGCTGGAAGTCATGTTCATATCTCTAGGCCTGGCTCCATAGTCTTTCACTTCTGGATTGACGCAGACAAGTGTGGTAAATTAGGGAACCTGGTGGTGAAGATGAAGGAGCCATTGCGCAGAGAGCACCTGGGTCCCTGTTTCGCTTCTTCGAGGCCACCTGCCCAGAGATTGGGAATAAGCTTTATTGAGAAAAATAAACTTCTATTGTCTGAAGCCACTGAGACTTAGGGTTTTATCTGTTACATCCTTAGTTAGTTCTTCCTTAACTAAAGCTCTAAACCTGCGTTTGCCTAAACTTATGCATATTGACATTATTTTGGCTCACTGTGGAAAGCAATTTTAGACTCACCTTTGTTAAAACAAATAAAGGTCTATGCATTTGCAAGACGTATCTTTCCAAATCCTTGTAAGACAAGAGTTTTCCAAAGATCGGTTAATATTAGTGATCCACTGAAAGGCAGGACCTAAATCGAAGTGAGGAACCAGCTCTTAAACTCATGGAGCTGAACTGATTTTGGTTTCCTTCTGAGGCTGCCTCAGGCCTGGGGGACATAGAGAGAGACACGGGTCACATTCACAGCGAGAATGACAGTGCTTTTCACCCCAGGTCCCAGCCAGGGAGTTCTCTTGTATTCTTGTAGAGATCTTTTTATTAGGTTCCCCAGATATACTTTGGTCCTTTCAGGTCATTTGTGTGGACATAAACAGATAAACGCATGAGAAAAACTAAGGCTGTTTATTTTGAGCTATCACAAGGGAGTCAGCCCCCATCACTTATGTTTGGCAGAGACTCAAAGGCAGGCAGAGGAGTGGGAGAGCTTTTTGGTGGAGAAAGCCCTCACTGGGGCTGTTGGCCTGGGGAAGCTGGAGATGGGCTAGTTAGAGCCAGATGACCTGTGCGTATTTGGTCTTCTCTGGCTGGTCCCATGTTGAAAGTGCGGACAAGATTTGGGAAGCTGTCTGTTATTAATCAAGTCCTAGCCATTGGGGCTGATTGTCACAGAAGTTATTGTCTAGCTTCCTGAATTGTCACTAGAGACAGTAGTCTGACTCCTGCCAGTTTGATTGACAGCAGGCTGTCTTTCCGGGCTGTTTGTTGCAGGTAGGGGGGTGGCTTCCTGGGCAGGCTGCTACAGGCTGGGGGAAGAGTTCTATTCGTATAGATGGCCTGGCCATTGTCCATTTTATATTCAGTCTCTCGTTTGTTTATTTATTTTTATGATTATTATCTTTTAAAACAGACTCTTCCTTCCTCCAGAGACAAGTTGACTGGCTCCATCCACGGTCAAGGTGAAAAACCTCCTTCCTTGCTGATCATAAACCTGTCCCTGAGGATGGGTACCAGGGATTTCAATGCCCTCCCTACCTGGGGGCAATGCTCCTTGCCCTCCTAGGGCACCTCTCCCATAAAGAATTAGGGGTAAAAGCTATCTCTATAGGTTTGTCCCCTGAAAGTCTCAATCTCATCAGTCTTCGAAATCTTTTCCCTATTTATGTTTTTCCTGGAGGCTGTGGCATTCTCATGTAAGTTGGTCTACTGGTGGCTGCCCCTTGTGACCTGCTTCTGGGTGGCCAGGCAGTATAGGTCTCCCATTCTATTTCATTAAAAAAAAGATGATTTAAGATAAAAGTCTCTGCAAACAATTGGGTATAACGATGGGGTTTGTATAAATTTGTGCCTATTTTTCTTTCTTTTTTTTTGGTGAGGAAGATTGTCCCTGAGCTAACATCTGTGCCAATCTTTCTCTATTTTGTAGTGGCTCGCCACCACAGCATTGCTTGATGAGTGGTATAGGTCCACGCCCGGGATCTGAACCTGCGAACCCTAGGCTGCCAAAGCAGAGCGTGCAAACAACCACTACACCACTGGGCTGGCATCCCTATTTTTCTTTTTAAACCTGTTGGTTTATTCTGTTTTTAAATATCCAACGGATCTGGCCAAGAGAAGAAAATAAGATCTTTTATATTTTCTTTTCATGCTCCCCTTTCAGATGCTCAAGGCTGATAACAGAAAATCCCCTAAACCGTTCAGTATTCTGGGCGTTTAAAAGACCCTCAAGCATCACCTCTTTGGAAGCCCGGTGTTTTTAAATTTGCAAAGTAGGCAGGCAGGACATGATGCCACGTTCCCAACTCCCAGGGACTCAGTTCAGGAGTTTGATTAACATTTTGGTTTGGCTCAGCCAAGAGAAGCTGAAGTGTCTGCTTAGAAGAAGCGGGGCAGGCGTTCAAATGAGGGCTCTTTTCTGCCAAGATCAAAGCAGCGTTGCACATTTTAGAGAGTCTCATTCGCAGGGCCTCGGAGCCTTGTGGCACCGACTTGAAGCCTGTGTGGTCAGAAGTGGCCACTCGAGCAGTCTCAGGGCTGGGCAAAGGCTTCTTTGTTTCAGAAAGTGCTTCCCACTGGGAGAAAGGAATGTGAAGTGAGAGAGCCCTCTTTTGGAGGAAGAAAGCTAAGGAGGAAAGCAAGGGAGAGCGGGAAAGGCGACAGTCAAGCCTGGGGAAGAAGATGTCAGCTCAGGACTCTTGGTTCGCCTTTTTGGGGAGGTAGGTACTCAGAAGAATGACAGTCTGCATTTCTGAATTCAGATCGTGGGAAAACCAACAAATGTTTTTAAGACAAAAGGTAAAGGATATACTACCTATGGGGAAAAACTTTTCCAAAATTATCTAGAGTACAGATGACACGGTTAGAATTTTTCCCTTCTTGTGTGTTTGGCTAAGAGAAGGACCTCCACAGGTGGCAACAGAGTGGCTGAGATGGGTTACAAGAGGGCTGCAGGAGTGGGGAGCAACCTTCTGTCGAGGGCCTGAACACTGGGAGTGCCGTTCGAATGTATTCCACTGTGGTCCCAGGTCCACTTCCTTCGCGTTTACAACAAGACCGACAGCAAAGGTGATCCAAGTGAAAATATCCCTGATTGTTTTGAACACTAACTTTGTTGAGCGTGGTGAGCAGCTTCTAACAGGGCTCCCAGTGATCCCCGCCTCCTGGTGTTCACCCCACCCCTTGCGTGGCGACTGGTTTAGGGACTGCTTCTGATGAGTAAAATGTGGCAAAAGTGTTGAGATGTCACTTCTGGAGAGGATTATGAAAGTGTGTGACTTCTGTTTTGCTCACACAGTGCTCTCGTCCTCTCACTTGCCCGCTCTGATTAAGCCATGTCAGAGCTGTCCTGTGGAGAGGCCTGTGGAGAGAGAAGGCAGCCTCTAGCCCATGGCCAGTCAGGAACCTAGACTCTCAGTCCAATAGCATGTGAAAAACTGAATCTGATGATGGAGTTCAGGACATACAACCTCAAAATATGGCTCCTTGGCATATTGAATATTTTAAGCTGAAGGTGTTTGAGAAAATGGCAGAAGCCATTTCGAAGGTGACTTTGACCTCTCCCTCTTGCCCCTCTCCCTTGAAACAGGACATAAAACCTTTATGTGAGAGGTTCTCTCTATCCCAGGGGAAAGGAGCATCCTTACGTCCGAAGACAGAGGGAGGCCAAGCAGAATCCAAACAAACAGTCTTACTGAGTTTCTCCCAGGTCGTGACCCTGGCCTCATTCTCTATAACCTATATATTCCTCCATGACAGTCCGCTCGTTGTCAAATTGAGCATGAGAGCACACAGGTCTGTTTCTTTGGGTCTTCACTTCCTTATGAAGGCTCCTGTGTCACATAAAACTTATATTAAATAAATGTGGATGGTTTTCTCCTGTTAATCAGTCCCTGTTGGTTTAATTTTTAAACTGAGCTAAAGACGTAAGAGGGTCCAGGAAAACTTTTCCTCCCCTACACTGACAATAACCATGTGAGTGATCTCGGAAAGGCATCCCTTTCCTGGCCTGCCTTGAGGTGGCTATAGCCCCCTGTTCCCTTGATTTCAGTCTGTGCAAGTCCCTGAAGTAGAGGGCCCAGCTCAATCATGCCCAGGTTCCTGAACTATAGGAAGTGTGAGATAGTAAGTGTTGTTGTTTCTGCAGCAAGAGATACCTAATACATGGAAGGATTATTTTGCTGCACCGATTTCCTTCTCCCTGGCTCTGTGCATCCATGTGGCAGCCAAGTCCTATAGGGATTTCTTTTTCTTTAAAGTTTTCACCTCTTCTCTTTTCTCTAGTCTCACAGCCACAGCCTATTCCAAGGAAAGATTAAAGTTCTTGGGAAATTATTAAAAAATAGATTAAGAGTCCTGACATTTGCAGAATGTCCTGCAGCCACTTGTCCTCATTACCCACCCTTGGTTCTTCTGGGTCATCAAGTCTCATTTAGCTGTGCACCAATTAGATTGCCTTTGGCAGCAAGTGACATAAAATCTGAAAAAATAGTGGATTATATAAGCAAAGGGTTTATTTATCTCACATAGCAAAAGGCTGGAGTTAGGTAGCCAAGGATGTTATTCAACCAGAGGTTGGCAAACTTTGTAAAAGGCCAGAGAGTAAGTCTTTTAGGCTTTGCGGGACAAACAGACTACAGCAACCACTCAGCTCTACCCTTGTAACATGAGAGCAACCACAGATAATAGACAAATAAATAACAGGCAATGTAAACAAATGAGCACGACTGTCTTCCAGTAAAATTTTTCTCGTGGACAACAAAATTTGAATTTCATATAATTTTATGTGTCGTGATATATTATTCTTCTTTTGATTTCTTCCCAACTATTTAAAAATGTGAAAACCATTCTTCCCACAGGCTGTGTAAAAACAGAGAGTGGGTCGGATTTGCTGACCTTCATAGGAGCCTCCTTCCACCTTCCCACACCCGCATTCTTAGTGCGTGGTTTGTCTTCATGGACACATCATGGCTGCTGCTGCACCACTCACTGTGTCTGCATTCCAGGAAAAAAGACAGAGGAGGGGGAGGGAAAAAGGAGTGGCTCCTAGATCAGATCAGCAAAAGCCTTCCAGAACCCCTCAGCTTATGTCTCAATGGGCAGAATTGTGTCAGCTTGTTTCAGCTGAACAGGCTGCAGACCTGATCAAATTTGGGGTTCAGTTTATAGAAAGGAGAGAAAGAATGGATATTAGAATGGCAAATAGCAGAATGTGCCAGAGCTGAGTCCTTGCTTTACCCTTTCATCTGTGATCCAGAGGCAATATCCAAACGAGTATTTTCTGTAATAGCATAGATCTCTTGATGCCTGATCATGCAAAATATTACTTTCCAATTTTCCGGTGGTAATTCATGTTGTATCAGGGCACATTAGTGAGCTCCAGAAAGTTTGATGAACAAGCGTTTTAGAAATTTGACTAGTGATTTTTGTTATTGCCCAACCAGTTCTCAACACACAGATATATCGTCAGGATCCAGTTTGTGTGGGCCCGTTTAAAATAGAAATGCAGTGATTGCTAGTATGGGCAGAACTGTTCCTGCCTTGGACAGCTTGTTACGGCTAATTTTTAAAAAGTAGCAACTAAAATGCTTGCTACAGTAGTTTATAGTTCTTTCCTGCTTTGAATCCTTCATATTAACAGGTTCCCTTGAAAGGGACTACAAATTGGGAATTGAGACAATTCTTTTTGCTGTTAGTTTTTGCGCAAGTTCCACAGAAGCACCTGCTGGAAGAAACCTTTGGAGACACTGACTAACCCAACAAGGGACAGGGCAGTGAGCCCTGCCCTCACACTGTGGCTGGCAAGAGAGAAGTCAGAGGTCTCTCTGCCCATTGGCACTGTCTGCATATGAACAGAACACTTAATTCCATGGCCCTACAACTATGACACTTTCCAGAAAAGAGAGATCTTAGGTGGCATAGGAAAAAAGGTGGCCCTGGCACATTTACTGGATATGGACATTGGAAAACAAAACCTATGGATAAAATAGTGGGACAAAGGTGATAGATCATTGGAATACGATCATTGACTTCTGGCCCTATGACTAGCTGTGGAATTTAAAGACATCACTGATTTCTCTACATCTCAGTTCCCGCCTCTCAAAATCTGCTCCCATCTCACTTTACAATGGTATAAGATAACATATAAGAGCATACGTGGGCTTTGGCATCAGACAGACTTGGGTTCAAGTTTCGGCTCTGCCACTTTCAATCTGGGTGAGCTCGGACAAGCGGCTTGATCCCCAGGAGCTGAAATCCCCTACTGTAAAATGGGACTAAAAAGATCTATTTCCTACTTCGTTTCCAGCACAAAAAGAGAAAATATATGTAATGCTGTTCGCATAGTACTTGACAACTAGTAAGCACTCAAAAAAATTGCCACCTATCATGATTCTTTTTGTAGAATCATATGATTCTTTTACTGACCATTTGCTAAGTTCCTTTGTGAAATACACTCTGTACATAACACTCTGTATTTAAGTCTCCGCTCTAGCTGGGAGTTCACTTCTTCATTAGACAAGTCCAGTGAGCTTTGAGTTATATTTTGAAATTCCCTTTCTAAAGAATAGCTAACTCTTACTGAGTGCTTGTGACGAACCAGGCATTGTTTTAAGCACTTTACATGTATTATGCCACTGAATCCTCACAATAACCATATAAAGAAAGGAGTACTATTATTCCAGTGTGAGCAGTGAGAAACTGGGGCCTGGCGCGATCGTCTCGTCTGAAGGTATCCGGCGGTAAGCGGTGGAATGGGCATTTGAACCCCTAGGCTGGTGATTCTCCATCCAGGATGATCGCCACCGTACCCTCCCCAGGGGACATTTCCACACTTCCAGTTGTCACAGCTGGGGGGAGGGTGCTGCTGGCATCTAGTGGGCAGAGGCCGGGGGTGCTGCTAGACATCCTACAGCGCACAGGATGGCCCCCCCGGCAAGGAGTCATCCAGCACAAATGTCAACAGTGCCAAGGTGGAGAAACCTTTCCTGGGTGATCTGGTTCCTGAGCTCCTGTTTCCAACTATTTCTTTATCCAGTTTCCATATCTTTTCCACAGATCAGACAAGGATAATTTAAAGACAATGTGCTAACCCTACGGGTTTTCTCAGGTCTTGTATGCCATTCTGAAAACCTTTAGGACTAATTAATCTGAGAATGATTATCATTTGGTTTTTCAAAGAGGTTAATTGTGGAATGAATACCATTTAAAATCCAAATGTAACATAGTACCAGAAAAAAACCAAAAAATGTCTTCTCCTTTGATTCAGAAACAGCAAGTTTCTGTGAGTGCACGGTGAACCTGAGAAGGCATACTGAAGTGGTGCTTCAGTGAATGTGCAAAGTACTCACGGAGGTGGCTTCGGTGGGCGATGACAGTGCCGAGACAGAGGGAAGACACGAAGGAGATGCTTGTCAGCTTTTCCTTAAAGCCCAAAGAACCAGGCGATATCTGAAAGAATTAGCAACAGCCCTGGAAAAAAACCCAAAAAACCCAGCTTTGAGGTAGAGGTGGAAGAGCAGAAGCGTATCCTTAAATTTCCTTGGCTAGGAAGTGTGTTCTTTGATGCATCCACCATCCATTTTTTTCCTACTCTGGGATCTGGAAGACAGCCATGAAGGAGGGAAATAAGGCCCTGCCCTCATGGGGCTTATGCTTTTAGGTGAGATAGAAAATACACCAATGAACAAATGAGTGTGTAATTTGATATCAGACGGTGGCAAGTGCTAGGAAAAAAATATAGCAGAAGAAGATGTCATAGAATGCGAGAGCTGGCGCTGTTTTAGCAGGGTCTTGGGGAAGACATTTCTGAGAAGACGACATTCGAGTGGAAACCCAAATAAAGTGAGGGACGGAGCCGTTCAAAGGCAGAGGTGCAGATGACCCAGGAAGCAGAGCAGTCTGGAGACAGGAAAGGTGACCTGTTTTTTCCCCAGCAAGAACAGGAAACCTCATGTGGCAAGAGAGAAGTGATCAAGGAGAGCATGAGAGGAGGTGAAGTCAGTGCGGTGAGCAGGGTCCAGACTGGCAGCGCCTGCCCGCTGTGGTGCAGAGCTGAGCCTTGTCCTGCAGGAGGTGGAAAGGAGTTGGAGGACGGTGAGCAGGGAAGTGATGTGAATGAACGTGTAATACTCTAAAAAAATCACTTTGGCTGCTCTGTGGAGACCTAGCGGGAGGGGGCAACGGTGGAAGCACAATGATCAGGGAGGGACGTGGCAGACTCATCTTCTCTAGTCATTAGAGGGTGGAAGCATGACTTTGGAGTCCCTCCATCTTTCGTCCAAATCATAGCTCTGTCATTACTAGTTGTGCAACCTTGCCTATCTCTGAGACATATTTCTCCTGTGAAACGAAGACATGAATATTTATCTCACATGACTATTCAGAGAGTTGATTGAGAACTGTATGTTGAGAGCCTACCATGGCCCCTGGTATTACATTTCATAGGCATTTATTAAATGTTCATTCCATTACTGCAATTGACTGAATGTTTGTGTCCCCTGAAAATTCATATGTTGAAACCCTAATGCCCAAGGTGATGGTATTAGGTGATGTGGCCTCTGGGAGGTGATTAGGTCATGAGGGTGGAGCCCTCAGAATTGGGATTAGTGCTCTTATAAAAGAGACTCCAGAGAGTTCTCTTGTCCCAATTCCACCATGTGAGGACACAGGGAGAAGACAGCCGTCTATGAACCAGGAAGCAATTCCCCACCAGATACTGCCTGTGCCTTGATCTCTGACTTCCCAGCCTCCAGAACTGTGAGAAATACATATTTGTTGTTTAAGCCACTCAGTCTATGGTATTTTTATTATAGCAGCCCAAATGGACTAAGATAGTATTTTGATGGGATAGGACATCTCTAACTGCCACGTAAAAAATGGCTACATCCCCCCAACACCATGCACCCTGAAGACCCCTCACTCTACTTTATTTCTCTCTAAGCCCCATCAGCAACGGGAGCACCATGAAGGCAAGGACTTGGTTTCTTGGTCACTGCTATTCCTACCTCCTACAGCAGTGTTTCACATGAATACTTATGCCTCAATTACTATCTGATGAATGAAAAAAAATGAGTGCATTTGTTTGAGTATTTACTAAAATGTGGACCTTGGACTTGAACCCTTGGCAGTTCCAAATGTTGACCACATTGAAAATTTCAACTACCGTTTGGTTAGTGGTCAGGGTTGATTTGGCCAATATGCATGATTCAGCAAGAGGCTTTCTTACTTAGTCATTAGCCTAATTATATCCTCCCCAAATCTGAATGCTCCAGCGAGTGGATTATCTTGTCTGTGGATTGTTCTTTAGACTAGAATAGACAAGAAGATTTGCTCTCTTTTTAGAATCTGTGAAAATGTTTTGAAGAGATATTTGAAGATGAGGAAAAAAACCAAACTTCTCTATCCTTCATTGTCTGATATGTGAATCTGAGCTCAGAAATTGATGATCAGAAGAAAGTTTGCTCATCGGCCTGACAAGAGAAAGTTTAGGAAAAGAGATGCAGGAAGGTACTGCAAGTGAGATCCTTACGGGACTTTATAACTTAAAGTCTCCTAGGACACCTCAATTCTCTGATAGTGATAGAAAGGAATATTTCTTGAAGTGAATTGATAAATGAAATGATATTAGCCTGAGTGCAAAGTAGGATATTAATGACCCTGAAAGACTGAGGTTATTACATGGTTAATACGAAGCTCCTTTTTCCCTTGTCTTTCTTGATAGGTCATCTTTGCCATTAGTAACTGGAACAAGAGTTAAAATGCATGTGGCATTTCTAAAATGCCATTTCTTGTTCAAAGGTTAACACCATAATGAAGTTTCCTGGAAAATATGACACCATCTTTCTTATTTTCTTGTAAGTATGTGCAGTTAAGAAACTTGTTGTCGGCCAGGCCAAAGATTTTACGATTGCAAGCTAGTGGAAGCTTGGTTTCTAAACATTCAGTGACATGATATCATGAACGGTTAGGGTGTGGGAGGGATGAACTCTTCTTTTCACACATGCGTTCTGACTGTTGGGAACTTCTTTTGTGAGATATATGTACAGTAGTTTCATGATGATTGAAATAGTTCCCTTTAAATTTCAAATACATGTCAAAATATCATGTCATAAAATCAAACACTCAAGATATGATAAAGTAAAATCGCTTTCATAAGACTAATTTTACGTGGACTAAGGGTAAAGTTCTTTAAAATGTTTCCTTTGACTATGAAGACTTCATTATAGAAACTGTGTTTATCTAAGACTGGAAGAGGATTAAACTGGATTTGAAGCATCACAAAATGAATGATGGGACCAGCCACTGTCATACTTGAATCAAAGTTCAAGGTAATTGCTATTTTACTTTACCAGTACAACTTCATGAACAAGTATTATAAAAATTAAGGAAGAGTACAATGTGTAGAATTTATGAAGCTCTGTTCCATGCAGAAATGATCAGTGGCATATGAAACATTAACATATAAACATAAAAAGTGGGTTTAGCACCTTTTACCTTACAAAGTGTTGTACATCTATTAGCTTATTGAATGCTCAAAATAACCCCTAGACTTGACATTTATCTTCTGCCTGTTTTACAGGTAATAGTTGGAGATATCAAGGATATTTCCAAAACACCTCTCTCTGAAATGGCAGAGCCTGGAGTCACCTGCAGTTTATTTCTACCACATCAGGCTGCGTATTTAAGTCTGGCAAGCTCCTTGCTTTGAACCGTAACATAAACTGTTTAATGCTGGGTATTGTAGATGTGTAAATGCAGAGGGCAGAAAACACACTACTGCAAGAAGGTGATAAAATAAACATTTTAAAGTCATTTGGAAAGCCACTATAGTTTGCCTTGGTTAAAAGATAAACTGAGGCATATTAAAAATTTTAAGAGTTTATCAGAGCAAAAATCAATTCTAGTTGGGCAGCACCAAACCGGAAGTGGTTAGGAGACTCTACAGACAGGAGCTGAGGAAAGGCTTTTATGGAAAAGAAGTGGAAGCAAAGCAAGGAAACTATTTAATTGGGTGTAGCTTAAGCACTTGTATTTTTTGGGACAGGCTCGTTGGCTGTTTGTGATTGGTTGTCCTTAGGTTTTGATTTCTTAACCTTGAGGCATCTCAGGCTTAGGTTTGGGTTTGCTTACAGAGCCACTAAGGCACAAAGCCACCTCTAATGGCCTTTTTGTTTAATTAATTTAACAGCTTTCTAAACTCTTGATTTGTTCCAAGTTCTGTGGGTTATTTCCTGTGCTGTGTGCAGTGGAGTTCACAATAATTAATGATGATAATAATAGTTGTTATTAATGACATAGCAACCAAAATGATCTAAGGAAACATAAAAATAGCAATTGCAATGATAATCACTATTGTAGTAAGAATTGGTAAGGGACTTATATTAGCTGATTAATAAGAAAACAAGTTACAAGGAATCTTTTAGAGATATTTTAGAAGGCACTTGGACAAATCATTGCTAAAGGAGAATTTCAAGAGCTTGGCCATCCAATGTCATTTCTTCACAGAAAGAGTAATCCTAGATTTCATGAGCTATAGTAATGGTTCCATTAAAGATATGGTGAGGTAAATCATGAGGGTGGAAAACAGGGCTTCGAAGCTGTTTAATAAAAGAAGTGTCGATTTGACATGGAGCATCCCAGTAGGCAAGTAGTGCAACAGCTCCCTGTATATAAGCCCCATGCATGTTCCAGGCTGCATGTTGGACCCTGCAGTTCAGACATGGGCATCTCACTGATCTTCTCACTGGGGTAGACCTCCCTGGCACGCTTATCACCTATGCCATGACAGAGGGTGCAACCCCACCCCAAGATGATGCTCCCCCAAAATGATGCTTTCAGTGGCAGTAGACATCACAGGGAACACTTGAAAAGAGTCAAACTCAAGCCACACTAATAGACTTTTTGGTTTTGTTTGTTTTGCAGTTCTGCATTGCTACCATGGATCTGGTATTGGAAGATGGGACCTGAGCTCTCCTTCATTGCTGATGTTTCTCACTTGAGTAGTACGTCCAGTCAGCTGCCCTGGACTCACTCAGATGGTCCCATCCCAGATGTCTTGTCTTCATGTACAGGCTTCTAAGTCACAAGTGTGTCACCAATATCTAGCCACACTTACTAGCTTTGCCTCTCCATTGGTCTGGCAAGTAACCTCTCATTGGCTCTGCTGTCTTGTAGAGCTCACCTAAATACAGCTGAGTATAAACCGCCAGAATTGTCCCTCAAGCACATTCCTCTCATGTTGTACATCCTATGTAGAGCTCATCTCTTAAGCACCGAATGGTATCTTGTAGACATCCCTACTCACCCTGTACCCATGGCCTTGTGTCACTTAATGAACCTTTTTCATTCCCATAACACTTAACAATAAATCATGTGTGAAGTAGGGGATTTGTGTTTGCATCAATGAAATTTTATAATTTAATAAATCTACTAAAAAAATTGAATTTCATGCTTTTTGGTAATGTATCTTAAATTTTCCTTCCAGGCAGTTTCACGTTGCAAACGGTATCAGATGTTTTATTTGGCATCTGTATCCTGCCTATAGAAGGAGAATTAGCAAGAAAGAAAAAGTCACAGAGCTGCATCTCTATGGTGACATGCAATTTTCCATGACCCTGGCAGCTTGTAGGTAAATATCCCCCTGAAATTCTTCCCTATCTCTACCTGCATTTTCCTTGTTAACAAAATCCTCCACACTTTTCTTGAAAGTTATTATTTTTGTACTAATGTCCTATTTTTTAAGCAGTGACTTTCCTGAATTATGATGTCACAACTTCTATATCGTAAGATGTCTTTAATCTGAGCAACTTTCTTACAGAGCTTGTATACATTCCTACAGACTGTTCTGTTTTGAACAGTATTACGAAGGCTTTCATGGCATTTTTGTAGCATGAACTAGATGATAATAATAATAGCTACCTACTTTGGGAAAACTACTACGTGCAAGACTCTTTATATATGTCAACCCAGTGTTCCCAACCCCTTCCATTTACCATGTGGCAGTCAAATGTGAGCTGTCCCACATGATAGGGAAGACCGCTCTCTCCCTATGCTCTTCTGAGCGTCCTCAGGACTAGCTTGCATTCTGCTAGCTACTGACTTCCAACTAGTTCAGCTCCTGTCAAATTGCTTCTGCTGGTTCTCTCTGATCACTAGCAGATTTGTCACACCACATCCCCAGTGGAGACTCAAGGACAGAGTAGGCAAGTTAGAAATGAAAAAGAAAAAAGTTCTCAACGTCATATATCACTGCATCTGGAATCTGTACACCATATTCCTACAAGCAATTTCTTTCATGAGTCCCGGCCTAACCTCTTGCTGGGGCCTCTCCTACTGAGTGAACCCTTTTCCTCCTGTTCCCCTCCGAGGAATACCTGAATACTCCAGCCAATATCCTCCTGTCTTCTGTGAAGTGCCTATTTAAGTCTTTTTTCCAGTTTTCTGTTAGTTATCTGTCTTTTTCTTTGTAAAGAAGAGAGGGATGAGATTATGGGACCCATTATCTCCAGTCTAACACAATCAACATTTATCCTACAACAAATAAAAGAAAGAATTGTAGAGAAAATACAGCAGATATCCAAAGTAGCGATGTCTGACTTTATTCTGAAACAGACTTGACAGGCGTAAAGCAATTTCTCTGTTCTGTACACACCTCAGAAGGTCTGGGTTACTCCTAGTGTTAACTTCTAGGGACTTAAGATATTATAGTTTAGAGTTAATTGCATCATGTTGGATAAGTTAAACTAATTTAATTCTTCTTGTAACTAACTAGTTTTTGGTTTCAAATACTGTTCAAATGGAACTGTCTAGAGGAACGTATGCAAGGTCTATCAGAAAACAGCTTTGATTAAAGGCATTTTATAATATAGAAGTGATTTCCACTTCTATTTACTATTTTTCCCCCGGAAATCAGCATGAATTTCATTAGTCTATGGTTGCTGGAATCTACCTTCTTCATTTTAATTATAGAAACATAGTTGCTATGCATTCTTTTTTTTAAATAATTTTTTATTGGAATATAATATACGTTTAAAAAGTATCTATCCTATAAGTGCAGAGTCTGATGACTTTTCATAAAGTGAACACATTTGTGCAGCTACAACTTACATAAAGAGGTAGGACATTAGCCATCAAAGCCCTCCTCATTCTCTCTTTTAGTTATTATTTTCCCAAAGGTAACCACTATCCTGACTTCCAGCACCAAAGATAATTTTGCTTGTTTTTGCACTTGATATAAATGGAATCATATAGTATGTAATTTTGCGTGTACATCTACTTTTGTTTTTGAGATCATCAATGTAGTTAAATGCAACATGTTTTCATTGCTGTGTGCTACTCTGTCATATGAATATGCCACAATTTAAAAATTCATTCTAATATTAGTGGACAAGTCTTTTGTTGTACACGTGGACACATTTCTATTGGGCATATACCCAGAAGTGGGATGCTGGCCCCTAGATTATGTACTCTTTCAGCTTTAGTAGATTCTGCCTAAGAGTTTTCAAGAGCAGTTGTGCCAAACACTCCCACCAGCATGAAATAATATTCCAGTTTCTCCATATTCTTGCCAACATTTGCTATTCTTAGTTTTTTCAAATTGTATTCATTCTAACAAGTGTGTAGTGGGACTTCATTGTAGTTTTGATTTTCATTTTCCAGATGACTAATGAAGTTGAGCATCTTTTCCTGTTTATTGTCCATTTGGATACCTTCTTTTGTGAAGTGGCTTTTTAAGTCTTTTGTGCAATTTTCTATTATTCTGTGTCTTTGTAAGAATATTTTAAACAGTCAGGATTTAAGTCTTTTGCCAATTACATTATTGCAAATATCTTATCCAATTTATATCTTGTCTTTTTATATACTTAATGTTGATTTTTGATACACTGAAGTTTCTAATTTTAATAAAATCAAATTCAATATTTTTCTTTAAGGTTAGTGGTTTAAGCACCTGTTTAAGAAATCTTGGCTACTCCAACATCATAAATATGCTCTTTTATGATATTTTCTACAACTCTGAAATTTTGCCTTTCAAATTTGGATCTACAGTCTAACAGAAATTGACTTTTGCTTATGGTGTGAGGTTAAGAGGGGTCAAGATTAATGTTTTCTTTCAGGTGGATACCAGTTGGTCCAGTACGTAGCATAATTTGCTTGCCTAATAACAGTGCATTGATAACGATTGTGTTAAGGAGAGTTGAGAATTTTCAGGACGATACTCAGCAAACCATATCAGGATAAAAACAAACTAAACTAAAATGAAATCCAACAAACAGCAAAGATTGGGTGGTTGGCTATGAATGGAGGTCATTTTGGGGCATATGTTAACATACTTCCAAAATTATTCCCCATGTGGCTGGGAAAGGAACATAAAACCTTCTTTGGAAAAATAACCTGACTATTTAATTCTTCACATTTGATATCCTTGTGAGCAGGGCATTACACAGGTATTCAGAATTCTTAGCCATATACACTCTCATTTCTTCCCTGCAATGTGTGTTTTTATGTTACATGAAATTTTTTACATTAATCTAAGATTAATACTCTTAGATTCCCAAACTTCATGAAGAATAAAGTAATTTATCATTCTTTGTACCCTATTTTGGAGGGGAAGGAAAAAAATTCTTCTACAAAAATGCACAAAGAAAATAACTTTAAATTCTATCTTACTTATTACAGTGTATCCACTTTTCTTTTTTGTTGAATTTAGAATTGCTATTATGTAATACATTTAAATTCCCCAGTGTGTTATTAGAAGAGTCTATTGAAGTATGTGCTTCTAAGAGATGTATCCATCTTTTTGCATATGAATATTATGTAAAACTATGGTCATGCATTTCATTTGCTCGCCACAGTGTGACTTAAGGGGGTTCAGTTTGTCTCTGAGCTTTTGAAAACTAGTTACAGGCTAGTGGATCAGATTAGAGAACAAAACACTTGATAAATTACTACTTTTTATTAAGGATAATAAATGTAAATGCGTGTTTCAAAAGCATTAAAGACAGATATTTTCATGGCTCCTATATATCAAGGGGCTAGATGAGGCTTTATACATAGAGTTTAAAATGAGAACTATTGACTGCTATGTGGGGGTATCCATCAGGATCGCTCGTCATACTGTGGCAGCTGCATGCTGCTGTGATGCTGAAAGCTCTGCCACCAGTATTTCAAATACCTGCAGGGTCACCCACGGTGGACAGGTTTCAGTGGAGCTTTCAGGATAAGACAGACTAGGAAGAAGGACCTGGCCACCCACTTCTGAAAAAATTGGCCATGAAAACCCTATGAATAGCAGTGGAGCATTGTCTGATACAGCACCAGAAGGTGAGAGGATGGAGCATGAAGACTGTGTAGGATTCTGCTCTGCGGGACACACGATCGCTAGGAGTCGGAACCAACTTGATGGCACTAACAACAACATCCTTCAGGACGAGGGTTGATATGTGGGTGTGGGGTGCTTTGTCATGCACTGAGAATGGAAGTAATGGACACGTCATGGAAGCCCCAGTGCGAGCACATGGAATTTTAGCTCTAGTTTAAGTTAAGCTGAGCTATGCTTGGTAAGAAAAAGCAATCTGCAGCTTTTCCCATCAAAAACATTCTTCAGTGACCTTTGGGAACCTGCTCACCTGGACAAAATCCAGGCATTAATTAACAGAGAGACCGAAAAAGGAGCTTGCAGAGGAAGCGGGAGAATTAAATAGGAGGGAGGTTCTTGTTTTTCAAGAGATTTGAGGAACCGTGTCACTGTTGAATGGCATGTGTTGAATTTAATTCAGGTTTTCTGCTGTCTTTGCTGGGGCCGACATCAACATGGAGTGTAAAATTGGATATGACATCGATCTTGGACTTGGTTCATGTATTTATCAACCACAAACTCCACCCCTCACCGCAAACAGCTCCCAAACTAAAAACTTACCAAAAATTAACTCTGTTCAGCAAGAGTTCTCTACAATCCATGGCCTGAAGTTTTATCTGGTCAATGAAATATTCAACTATTCGGGTTCTTTAAAGTCCTGTTCTGTGTTTGAAGTTTCTTTCACCTTCTTAAAATTCTTAGTTGCTCACATTTCTCTTCACATCTGTGACTTTTTTCCCCATGTGACTTTCCAGTTCATTAAAACAACCAAAAACAAACAAACAAAACCGCGGAGAGTCCTGAATATTTCCCAAATGTGCCTTTGCTTAATTTAAATTTGTCCTAGTTTTCAACACGACATACCCCCGTAGGTGTGGTTATTTTCATATAGAATTGTGATCTCACAGACGTTTACCATAGTGTTAAGTTTTGCAATTGCTTTTTCAACTGTTCTTTGCTTTATAGCACCTTGACATGAAGCCCTGAATTCTTCACATATAATTTTGCATATAATTATTTTAGTTGTCTCTGAAATATTATGCCCGGGGTGAGCAACCCTCAGCCTCCTGGAATATATATACAAATACATTTGTTGAGGTCCATGCCTACTGAAACTGCAGCTGTCTCTCTGCCGGGGCGAGGAAAGAGCCGCAGTCCTTGAATAAGAACAAAGTGATGGAAATGTCATTACTCAGGAATGGCATAAGCTTCAGGTGCAGAATGCACTAACACAGTTTTTGTTACCTGCATTCAAAATGCAGTTATGCAGACAGAGCCTTAGACAACGTCTGCAGGGCAAAGAACCTCTACTTCTGAGAATTGGAGAGAAAAAAATCAGGAACTTTGGGGCTTTCTACTGCACTCTCCCTGACTGAGACCTTTTACCACATAAAGGCATTTTACAAGGACACTGACTCTGCTGTGAGTTTCACTGGAGAACCACCAAATCAACTACCCACAGGAATGGATAGAGTTGATCGTCAATCTAAGAAGGAGCAATCACGTAATTGAATAATAACAGTAATCTCTCTCCCAGGGAAGATCAAATCAGACAATAAAAACAGAGCTTCTGTAAGTTTCTCTACGTTCTTCTTTCAAGAAAAAGGGATGTTATGTTGTATTGTTTCTTTCTTTACATTCTTTGATGTTGAGACCAAGATTATACTCCCAAATCAGGTGACCTTCCTGTCTCTAACAATACAGGGTCTAGCTGTAGCCAAAACACTTGCCATTCCCAAAGGGGATTCATATTGTCCGTTCAGCAGCAACTAAGTGACAGGAAGCTAGCTTGACGTGAGTCTTGAAATATTCAAAGTCCTGCTTCTCAAGGGGAGGAGGAGAATTAAGGAAACAACAAAGAGCAGCTGACCTTTGTTTTCACCCCTTTGCAACTAACTTCTCAGGCTTTGGTGATGTCTCAGGGATGTCCCCTGTGAAATGAGGGTACAGGCCTTGCCCCTGGGCTCGCCTTCCCAGAGCCTCTGTGTGGGCTGCATCTCGCTGGCCAGCTGGCCATTAGCAAGTGGGGACTTGATGTTCTTCTCATCTTGGGATGGTAAGAAATTTATCAAAATGCTGGGTCCCGAGGACTAAAAGAGGAAATGATGACTAAACGTAGAGAATAGTCTAGCAGATGACAAGTGGAATAGAGCAATAATATGTAATCTTGGCAGGCAATTTGCTCGTTAGTGTGACAAGGATCCTAGGCGAGGGCTGGAAAATTGCTCTTGAGGATGGAAATGGCAGTAATGCTTCACTCTCGAAGGCAGGTGCTCCTGTTCCGGTGGAGAGCTAACTGCCACAGCAGCAGAGCCTGACCGGCTTGGCTTAGGGCGAAGGAAAGGGGAGACATCAACTCGGCCAAGCAAGCCTACTCCTTATGAAAGTCTGGAATAACACCAAAGACCAGGAGGAACGACACTTAAAGACTGTCTTGAAACAGGAATGCAAACCAGCTGCACCCTTTTAGAGATCTTACTGTTTCCTCTAGGACATTCCAAGACACTTTCTCCCCCTAAATCTCTCAGTTGCCACTTTGTCTTCAAATAGAAAGGAGAAACTCTGCCTCCCAGAGGCCGGAGGGACCACTGCGACTGCAGGATCACTGCAACTGTCTCTTTGGCCTGGGGAAAGGACCCCCTCAGACAGCATCACAGATTTGAAGAGGAAAACTTCCACTCAGAACTTGTCGCCCTTGTGTCCTGGAAGGTCCAACTATCTCCTGCTGCAACAGTTTTAAGCATCTCTCTAAGGTTTTCTAAGTTGCCCATAATAGCTACATTGTTTTCTTTGGGCTGTTAGATTTAGGAAGTTTTGCTGTGTGTGGACATAGGGCGGCCTTGTGCAAGTTTCAAAGCTTCCAGAGGATTAAAAACCATCATTCCCAAGCAATTTTGAAGAAACTTGTTGTCACTACTGCTGGATATTGAAGGTCAAAAGTCACACTTCCTGGAGGGAGATGGGGACATCTTGTTGACCAGCATCCTTGTGCCTCAAGACCACGACTCATGGAGATGTTGATGTGTTTTGGGGTCTGTAACGCCGGGTAATCTAGACTCACTGGGTGGTGCATAGCCCTGGAAAAGGAGACCTCTGTTAAGGTAAGTGGGAGCCCCGTATTAGAGGTTTCAGCAAACCACGAGAGCTGGGACTGCTTTCTGAGCAAAGCAGGCCAGGGAGCGCAAATATTTATTTCTGGCACGGACACTAGGAGTTGCTTGCTTGATTGGAAGGTCCCAGTTCTCAAAAAACAATTGAGCTTTTCTCTGAATATGTATTTTCTAGCTCACTTAGCTTTTCCTTTGCTGTTTACCTCATTTTCCGTGTCTTAAAATAAGCCCCATCAAAAGTTTAACTTCTCTATGAAGATTTTTTTCTGAGCTCTCCAGCTAGAAATGTTTTCTTTCTTTTCTAAACTCCTATAACATTTTGTTTATATTTCTCTAATGGCCGCTATGGTGGTCTGTCTACCTGAGGACCCCGGGTATTCTTTAAAACCCATCTCAAATATCCCCTCATAATTAGGCCTTTACTTACTCTCCTACGTTTCCATTTCACTTTCATAGTATCTGTTACAGAGCTCAGGATGCAAGTAATGGGGTGTGTCTTGTCTTGTATTCCAGTCTCCAGCTCATTGTCTTAGATAACAAACATTTTTGAGGTCATTGTTTGTGTACTTGTCTCTTCCCTTATTGATAATAAGCTCCTTAAACTTTAATTTGTGCAATGAACTACTGTTTGGTTACTAGCCTGGCTGGCCATTTATCTATTTGCTCTCAGATCTACTCTTTGTTCTTCTCTACTCTGTTCTTCATCCTCTCACAGATGGCAGATCCTGCAGAGTGTGTTTCTCAAGCTCCCATGTCAACCGGCTTCCATCTGGTTTGGCCAATTGGAGATATTGGTGGGAGCTAGGAGGGTGAGAGAGAAGGAGAAGTCAGGGGATTTTCTCTCTTTCTACGTTGGGTGCTTCTTCAATAGCAGCTGTGACTTCTCTGAGGCTCTAGCTCCTGGTAGGGTCCAGCTTCTGCTATGGTTCTGAAAGGTTCTCTGTAGTCCCAGCATGAGGACTACAGTCCTCATGAGTCCCAGTCTCAGGCCCAGGTGAGCCCAGTTCCTCGGATCCAGTAACACTGCTTTTGTTCCTGAAGCTGAGGAACGGCAGAGGCTTCTGCTGTAGATAATTTTTGGATTCCTTCACCATCCACCAGCCCTTTTTGGCTTCTCAAATTTTCCTTTACTTGTGTAACCAGTTCACTGTATTGGAATTACCTAGAGTGGTTATTCTTTTTCTAACTACACTCTGACTAAATCACCGGTCCTTGTTTTTCACAGGCTTATCTAAAACTTATCGTTTATCTACCCTCCTTCGGGTATTGTGAAAGGAAGAGGTGGAAAGAGAAAGAAGCATCTTCAAGGAAAAGATACTGCCAGGAGGGAGAGAGATATGATTTTTGATATAAAGAAAAAAACCTGGAAGCAATTAATTCTGATTAGTGGAATCCCATAAGGCTTCATAGAGAAGGAATCATTTGAGATGAGCCTTGAAGGATGAGTAGAATTTTGACAAGTGAAGACTCAAGGAGGGGAGGAAATGGTAAAGGTGAGTGTTTGCAGAACCATACAGGTAAAGGAAGAGCTGCAGGGAGGTGCCTGGTGTGTTTGGGGGAGGGGAGTGTGAGTGGTTTGGTAGTGGCTGGAGGGTAGGGTACTAGGAAGTTGCAATAGGAGATAAGGCTAATGGGTGTGGCTATATACTGATGACTCTTCAGGTTATATCTTTAGCTCACACCTTTCCCTTAAGCTCTAGATCCATGTCTCTGCCAGTCTGCTGGATATTTCTACCTCACATTCAACATGTCCAATACTGAACTCATCATATTCTCCCACATGCCCCGTCTTGTCCTCTTCCAGTCCCTGCATCCTACTGAGGCCAGGATGATCCTCCCAGAATGCAGGTCTATCCCTTCTAAGAACAGGTTATGGAAATACCAAAATATTTCCATGGTAAAGAGCTTCCATCACGAGTCCCATGCTACTGTAAGCCCCCCAGCCACTATTATCTCCTCTTGGGTCACTTGATCCACTTACAAAACATTAATAGATGGGTAGTGGTGGCTCCATTGCTATAACTGGAACCTGTTCTGGTTGGACAGTGCCCATGCTCTAACAGTTTGGAATATCACCCCTGATCCCAGGGATGAGAAATTGTGTCTTAGACGGGTATTGAGGTATATTAGTTTGCTGGGGTTGCCACAACAAAGTACCACAGACTGGGGGAGATGGTGGGGTGCTTAAACAACAGAGGCTTACTTTATCACAGTTCTGGAGGCTGGAAGTCCAAGATCAAGCTTTCAGCAGGGCTGGTTTCTTCTGAGGCCTCTCTCTTTGGCTTATAGATGGTCATCTTCTCCTTGTGTCTTCACATGGTCTTCCCTCTGATGTTTCTGTGTCCTAATCTCCTCTTATAAGGGCACAAATCTTGTTGGATTAGGAACCACCCCAATGACCTCATTTAATCCCACTACCTCTTTAAAGATACTATTTCCAAATAGTCACCTTCGGATGTACTAGGGGTCAGGACTTCAACATATGAATTTAGAAAGGGACACAATTCAGCCCATAACATGATGCAGAAAAACTAGAATGTAAATTCAGACCACGTTGGCAAAAACAAGTTCAAAACCAAAGTGCAGCATCGGGAAATGTGAGAAGAAGGTGGGTAGTGGGCATGAGGGAGGTGGCCAGGAGGAGTTTAGGAGCTACAGTGCCACATGGAGGGCTTTCCCAGATCCTAAATGCTTTCCTTGATTGTAGGGGATCAAGAACTATTTGAACATAGAACAACTGAGGAGCCAGGTTAGATAGCTTTGGATTGCATTAAGGGAAAGATGCCTTTAGGATTCACACTTGGAGATTTCCAGGGAGCTGTTGGAGTTCAGAATCTGATCTGAGAAGGGAGGTCTTCTGTAGAACGTGGATTTAGAATTCTGCCGATCACAGATGTTGCTGGATCACACCCCCACCTCCAGCAGTGTGGGGGTCCATCTCAGGGCAGTGGACTACCTCCAGCCTGCTCCACGGGCTCTCATCAGCTGCCATAAACATTATGTTTGTTGGCGGCCCATTGTCTGTCAATTACTGTCACCCTGTAATAACAAACTGGACTTCCTGTGAGTCAGCCATAGTCCCTCCACTCAGAGACACTGCCTGAAGGGTCTAAATTCAGAACCATTAATTAATTCCTTCCCAGTGTCCAGGGCATGGGGAGCACAAACTCTCCCATTTACCCACAATGCTGCTGGCTGGGTAACGTCATGCAGTTCTCCCTTTTAATTTAGCAATGTCTCATCTGACAAGCATCCAGATCACCTTCACGCTCCCTTGTTTTCCTAACCAGAAGACAGAAAACAAGAGATCAAGGCATTGATGCATCAGCCCTGTGGAAAAATGGCAAAGATTACAATATGTTATATTTAGATCCCCGATTTGCTTGAGGAAGATAATTGGGAAATTAAGTTGCCTGGTCGGGAAGTCAGCAGTCCTTCTGTTTTTGTCTGGCTGTGCAGTCTTGTAAATGTTCAGGCCTTCAATACCTTCAGGCACTCATAATTAATTTTAAAAATTGGAAGATTCTGCGTATAAACTTCCTGATTTAATGAGATAAGTCAAAAGGGGAGAAAAGGGGGGAATTTTTGCAGTAATTGGTTGCTACATTTTCCTCATTGCCTTTCTAATCCATTCTGTTGGAAAGAGTTAGGTTTCAGATTGCAGAAGTCCATGGCAATAAGTGCTATTTAAGATAAAGAGACATAATAAATCTGAGCCACACGCAGGGAGGTTCCCAGGAGATTAGCAGCCACTCAGCCTTCCCCCTTGTTGCTGGGGGAGAGGGTCTGACTCCCAGGGCTGCGTAGGAGAGAGAATTTCCATGGCACACCTGAGGTTGTGGAGTCACATACTGTGGCGGGAAGTTTTAATTGGAATTTTTCAGTATTAGATTTTCCAGGGACTTCATTTGGGCCAACCCTACAACAGAGAAATAAATCCTTTCAGTACATGAAAAAACTAGAAAAGAAATGTCCTCTCAAATAAGGTCATCTCTGAATTTGAGGAACCCTAAGATAAAGTGTTGCGTTAGTTTTTGAGGGCTGCCATGTAAAAATGTACCACAGACTGAGGGGTTTAAACAACAGAAGTTTATTTCCTCACAGTTGTGGAGTCTGGAAGCCCAAGATCAAGGCACTGGCAGACTCTGCCTGGTGAGGGCCAACTTCCCCTTCACAAATGGCTGTCTTCTTGCTGCGTCCTCACATGGTGGAAGGGGCGAGTGAGCTCTGTGGGGCCTCTTTTATAAGGGACCTAATCCTGTTCATGATGGCTCCATGCTCATGACCTAATCACCTCCCAAAGGCCCCACCTCCTAATATCGTCACATAGAGATTAGGCTTCAACATGAGTTTTAGGGGGGCACAAATATTCAGTCTAAAACAGTTGTAATTATGCTTTTTCTTTCAAAGTGTATTCTTAGAGCAGGGGTCAGCAAAATTTTTCTGTGAAGAGTCAGATAGTAAATATTTTCGTCTTTCGGGCCGTTTGGTCTTGATTGCCACTTCTCCACTCCGCCACTGTAGCAGCCATACAGAACACATAAGTGAATGGGCATGTGTTCCAATAAAACTTTATCTACAAACACAGGCAGCTGGGCAGTTTGGGCCCACAGGCTGTAGCGTGCCAACCTGTCTTAGACAATCATTTAGGCTCTCTGGATTTCATTGCCACACCTATAGAATGAGAGTGTTGATCTAAGGCAATGTTTCTCACACATTAGGATCATCTGGAGAGCTAGTGAAAGCCCAGATTCTTGCACCTACTCCTAGAGATTCCGATTCAATGAGTCTGGAGGGCGCCCGGGGATTTGCGTTTCTAACGTGGTCCCAGATGAAGCTGATGCTGCTGGTTCAGGGACCACTCTTTGGTTAGTGCAGTTCCGAAGCAATGCTTTTCATCCCTGGCTGCAGATTTGCTGTTAGGACCGATGCCTCTGCTCCACCTGAAACCAATTAATTAGTAGAACCCAGCCTCTGAGTGTTTCAGAAGTCCCCCAAGAGATTCTCATGTGCAGTCGGGGTTGAGATCCACTGGTGGAAGCAGCTCCAAAGCCAGGCCCGCCAAGTGTGGTTCCCAGACCAGTAGCAGCACCACCTGGGCGTTTGTTAGAAATGCAGAGTCTCAGGCCCCACCTTGACCTACTGAATCAGAATTCGCATTTTAACAAGTTCCCCAGGTGATTCATGCACCCGTTAAAGTTGGAGAAATGGGGCTCTAAAGGGGCCCAAATCAAGGTGTGGGTGGGGTTGGCTCTTCCCTGGAGGCTCGAGGGGAGAATCCACTTCCAAGCTCATTCCAGCTGTTGGCAGATTCTGTTCCTTGTGGTTGTAGGACTGAGGTCCCTGCTTTCTGGTGGGCTGTTGGGCAGGGACTGCTGTAGCTTCTAGAGACCCCTTTGAGGTCCTTTTTACATTTTACCGTTCCTCTTCCAAGACAGCAACCACACATCAAACCCTTATCATGCTGCCAATTTCCCTGATTTCCCCTTCTACTACAGGCTAAAGAAGACTTCCTGCTTGTAAAGAGTGTGTGTGATCAGATTAAGCTCACCTGTGTAATCTCCATTTTTTACCAACTCAAAGTCAACTGGTTAGTAACATTAACAACATCTCCAAAATCCCTTTTGCCATCAGTGTGACATCCTATCATAGTCATGGTCCTGGGGACTAGAGTTGAAGATCTTGGGGGGCCATTTAGGAATTCTGCCTACCACATTGTTCAGACTCCATGGCTTACAAGTAAGCCTTAGAGCCAGATTTTGATTCTAGGTTCGTCTGACCTTAAAGCTCATAGTAACACTATTTTACTAACTTGTCTCTCAGTGGTAAAAACCAGTGTGTTACAGAGAACTTCATAGTTATCAACGAGCTTTCCCATTTACTGTTTTGTATTGTAATACTTATGAGGTAGTAGTATTCATTTTTTATGGATGATAAAACTGGGGATTGAGAATGTTTAATTATTTGTTCAAGATCCTGCAGGCAGAAAATAGCAAATTAAGGACTGAAGAACAGTTCTCTTGATTCCAAATCCAATACTTTCGCTTTTACATCACCACGATTCCCTAATTTCTTGTTTAGATCTTTTTCGTTATCTAATTGGGAAACAGATTTACTTGGATAGAATAAAGAAACTAGCAGAGTAATTACAGATTGGATGCAAATGTTTGAATGCTACATGGGCCATGTGCAGAAAAATGGGTCCACCTGTTATGCTAATTGAGAGATAAATTCTGCCCAAATGCAGAAAAATATTCCATTCAGGCCTTAAAAATTATGGTTCTTAAAGAAGATAGTCATTGAATTTTTAAACATAATTTAGAAAACAACCAAACGCGAAGCAAAAACTTTTGCTGAATTGCAAGTCAATCAAGTAATTATTTTTGAGAAACGACAGGAAGTTTTGACAAACTGTGGCCACATCCCACCTTTGTGATCAGAAAGTTAGCTTCCCCACGGACAAGGTTTAAGAACAGATCACAGAAACATGATTGTGCGAGTGACTGTCTTCTTGTTCATTCTCTTTTCATTTCTAATGCAAAGATAACAATGTGGCCTGGAAGAATGTATCTACAATTAAAAAGTTAAGATTCCTTTAGAAGTCAGGCTGATCACTACTGGTTAGTGTTTTCCTGGTATGGCCAACTAGGTTGCTAGCGGATAGAGAGTACCTCTCTCACCTGAGTACCCAAATAGTTTAATCATTTTTTCCTCTCCTCTTGGGGCAAAAGTTGTATTTAGTGAGAGACTATCCTTGCACTGCCAGTTCAGAAGTTATTATTTTATTTTTATTTTTTTGAGGAAGATTAGCCCTGAGCTAACATCTGCTGCCAATCCTCCTCTATTTGCTAAGGAAGACTGGCCGTGAGCTAACATCCGTGCCCATCTTCCTCTACTTTATATGTAGGATGCCTGCCCAGCATGGCTTGATAAGCCATGCATACGTCTATACCCGGGATCCGAACTGGCAAACCCCGGGCTGCCGAAGCAGAATGTGCAAACTTAACCACTGCATCACTAGGCTGGCCCCCAGAAGTTATTTTATGCTTGAAGAATGGCCAATCATTTGTTCAAATAAAAAACAGCTAGAAATTCAATAGTATCTTGGGCCTATTCCTTGCCATCATTTATAGATGCGAGGAGATCTGTTACAATCTGGGTTGCAGTCTATGATTCAAACAAACTACAAAAAGAATTAGGCCTTGGTCAGGTCAATTTTATTAAAGGCCTTCATCTTGGAGGATCAATGAATATAAGAGAAAGGTTAACCCCAAGGCCTCCTGGTTGGTGAACAAACACATCAAAGGGGACTCACATTGTTCCCTTGGTCAATCTCTGATGTTGCCATACTCAGTTGATCTGAAGAGGTGTGGAAAGATAAACACGAACAGGGTGCAAACATGGAACTCTTTTCATTACACCAGTTAGCCGGGAGCTCTGTCCCCTTGTTTTTCATGAGGTGGGTTATTTTAATTGTAGATGCTGGTAACAACAGTCAACATCCAGTCTGTCATTTCCAATACAATCTTTCCTAAAAGAATATCTCCACCGTATTTGACAGACAGCGTTATCTGTCCATCATTTTCATAGATCACTGTGATCTCACAGGCAGAAAATCAAGGTGACTATGAGGAGAAGCTGGAGGAGTAAGTCATTCATTTTGAGCTCTTTATGTTCATTTGAGAGCATCTCGTCCTTTCCAACTGTATATCTGAGGGAGAACCCGTTGTAAGAACAATGTGGGTGTTTGATGGAGAAATCGAAAGTGGACCAGAGTAGTCTGTGTGACAAATGGTAATGCTCATGTCGTTATCTGAAGATGAATGCATTCATGCCTAGTAGTGAGCATGCAAAGATAATTAAGACATGGTCCCCTCCATCAACAATATAATATAGATTAATATTCTAGAATTAAAATTCTAAATTTGATTATTTAGGGAAGGTCATAATATACCTCCATCACAATCATTTAAACAAATGCACAACATGGATATTCTCTCTGGAATACTTCTTTTTTTCCTAAAATATTTCTGATGACATTTCTTCTGAAGGTCGCAAATTGGTACTCAAGACTGTGGAAAAACAGTTTCCGGCATTCATTCATGAAGTCAAATGTAAAAACTGTTATTTTTATTTGGGTTTTATTTATAGCAGGGAGAGGAATTAATAAATTGACACACCATTCATTCCAAATCTAAACCTGATGTCCCATTTTTGGAAGATCCATCTCAGCTCTTCTCTTATAAATCAGAAAAGACAGAAACAAACAGGAAAAAAAATCCAGATACCAGCAGAGGCTGGTGACCTGGTGGCCAGTCACTATGAGAAGCAGCTGGTTCTTCCTAGTCTGGCCTTCACCTTTCCAACCAGGGATTTTTAGGTTTCACTCTACAGAGTCAATTGCTGTAGGGGGGAAAAGTCTTCAAATTGCATTACAATATCACTCATTTCCCTTTCCTATAGATTTCCCCCTCTCTCCCTTCCAGGGACATCGATTTTCCTCCTTGGGTTTCTGAGAAAGCTTTGCTCCCCAGGCGTCTTTATCTGGCTCACCGGCCAAGCATTATTCACACTTCTCCCGCAGCCATGCAGATGTGCCACCTGCTGCTTGGGGCTCCCGGGCTCCTACCTCTGAAGGACAGTGGTCTGAATTTCTGAAGGGAGCCCTGGAAAACCTTTGAAGGGAAGTGAGTTAAGAACTCTAATCTGCAAGGATATAAAGGCTCTCACAGGTGCTTGCTTTTCTGTCACTGCATGAATGGTGCCTGTGAGATTCTCTGAGTTTCCACGAGCAGCTAAGGAGCTCCTCGGACAGACTCAGCACTTTCCTGTGGCTCTGTCAAGTGCCCGGGTCAACCTCTTGGGCAGTGTTTGGCAGATTGCGAATGGGCTCAGAGGGGAAATCATGCCTTGTCTTGAGGCACATTGAGCAGCCCTCAGGATGTCCCACCAGTGCCCCCCCCCAACCCCACCAGCTCATTACTCTGGCTGTGAAGAATGGAGATTTTATGAATGTAATGACAGTGAGGTGATCTCTGAAACTTATTGTGAACATAGAGCTGAATAGATCTTATCAGAGGTCATGACAGCTGGCATAATTCACGTGGGTTTAACAGGCTATAAAATATGCTGATATACATGTCTCATTTGATTCTCATAATCTCAAGGAGAGGCAGGTAAAGCAGGTATCAGTCCAATCTCAGCTTAGAGAAGAGAAAAGAGAAGCCCTGAGAGGTGAAGTGACTTGGAGATCTGCCTGTGCTCATGGAAAACAGTGCAGATCAAGAAATTCCCCCACCCTGCTGTGTTCTAGAGAATGGCTTACTGCAAAGAACCACCCTTCTCCCATGACTTAGATCCAACTCATGGATGACCCCTTTGTTTCCATATGATATGGCCAGACACAGACCCTCCGAATTCCCATTGTTGGCTTCATGAGTGACTAGCTGACTGTTTGACCAATTAAGACAAAATGCCTGCTAACTTGACTCGGTCGAACTCTTGTCTGACTTCCCGCCTTCCCCCAGTCCCCTGAACTTGGACCCACCTAAGCCTGAGCCAGCATCAGAAAGTGGAACAACTGCTCCTTAGCGCCCCTCTGGAATCTGCTGACCTCAGGAGAAGACATTTCCTGCTCGGCTGTCTGGTCTTGCCATCCATCCATCCCACACCCCCCTCCCTGATTAGGTTCATTCTAGCACTGCTTACCACTCCCTATAAAAGAAAATTCTTTTTTGCCTGAACTTTGAGATGATCTTACAGTCAGAACTTCTTCCTATTGCAATAGTCTCTTTGAATAAAATCCCTCCTTACTCAAGTCAGGATTTGGTTTTTATCTGACAGGTCAGAAGCTAAGGAGCAAAGGTGCCCCACTGTCACCAGACTTGGTCACCCACATGGTCTGTCTGTCGCACCCACCAGGTGGGTGGTTGAATTGTGGCCCCGACTCCAGGCCCTGCTTACCCAGGCTGGGTTCCCACTTCTCATGCTCTGTGCTCGTGCAACACCGTGCCCTGCAGGAGTCTCTGGAACAAAGCTCTTTCTCAAGAAGTGAAGAGCAATCTCAAAGGACATCCGCGATGCTCCAGGGACGATTGATGCTGCTTTGTTTACGGTGGCGTTTTACCTCAACCTGAGAGCAAGTTGTCTGTGTCTCAGAGAGAAGTGAGTTAAAGGGACGAAGGGAACAGGAATTCAAGATGGAAAAATGAGAAATCGTCCCAGTGGTTGACATTTTGTTTGGGATGAATGCCAGGGATATCAGATATTCTAATTTAGAGGTGAGCTAAAAAAATGCGAAGCCATTCCATTTTGTTCAGCTTAAGGAGCAGCGCTGAGAACCACCTGTGCCAATATGCTGTTTAGAGATGCCGGAGGAACAGGTGGACAGGTCAGCCCTGCCTTCAAGGGCTTTATAGTTAAGGATTCAGACACATGCCCTGGATTGGAGAAGCAAGTTCAGGATTACCTGACAACTGGGCAATCAGCACTTTAGTACATGGGTACCAGTCTCAGTAATTGTGTAGCTTGTTGACCCACTGCATACATTTTTCTTTTCTACAATATCAACTATAGTGGAAGGATATCTTGTACAAATTTTGAGTTTTATTAGTATATCCCTTTATAATGATGATAATCTATGAGCTTTGCAGCCAATATTTCTGTAGCTTGTTGATTCATGTGTGTGGCTACAGTTTACCAAACATTATATGCTCTCAAGTTTGCTCTGGAGAAAAACTTCTCAACGAGCCACCTGCAAAATTACCTTCTTTTGTGGCTAGATTCCTTAAAATCCAATATATTGTGAAGGATATGATCAATAAGCAGATGGCTCAAGCCCATACACATGCCAAGAAATGAGGCATCTAATTAACAGTTAGACAAGGGTGTGAGGCAATTGCAGAAGGGGAGTGGAGACCCTGCCTGGGCTGGGCGACCCCTGGAGAAGAGAACCAGGGCTGGTGGTGTGACATGTCGACACGAGGTAGCTATTGGAAGTGAGAACACAGCTAGGACTTTCAGGCTGTGCTCATTAGGGCTTCTCAAAATTCCCAATTATCTTTTGACCTGGCCCTGAGCAAGGCCCCTTTTTATTGCTATGAAAAAGGAGTCAATGGATCAAAAAGAACACCCGATTTGAAATTCTACGTGGGTTTGACTCTGAAGCTAAGTTGGTAGAACACAGAAATGAGGCATTCTCTGCAGCCAGTGATGGACACAGGCAGGATGGAAGCAAAGGCGGGCTTCTGGAGTGGGGCAGTTTGGTGTCCTGCACAAAGGTCAGAAAAAGATAATTTGCGAGAAGAGGGCAGCACACCCCTTGCAGTGAAGCCCTGAGTAATGTTTCGGTTAATCTGTGAGTCCCACCAAGGGTGTCAAGAGAGTGGGGACAACTTCTTGTCCCCCTGTCACTAGGCTCAAACAGGAACAGAAGGAGGCTTTCCTCTTCTCTGTACCTGGGAGAGCCCACCACTGAGTGCCCCCTGGCACCAAAGCAGAGAACTGAGTTCACTCTGCCAGCTGTCCCTGTGATATGTGGGATGTATTGTCAACCCACGGCCAGCCTCATGTTCCCGTGTTGAATGCTTTTTTGTTGTGCTTCCAATGTTTCCCCAGGTAGGGCCCTCCCTGACGTTTCGAAATGTGAAATGCAGACACAAAAGAGAAGACAGTGCCTGGAGTCTGATATATCCTGAGACAATTCTCCTAATGCCCCTGGGACCAATTAAGACAAAGGAGGTCAAGACTGTACCTGTGGGAGGTGACGTATCTTTCAAGTCTGTTGACACAGCCTTGTAAATCAGCACCTCGACAACAAGTAAACACATTAAAAACAAAGTCAGTGCAACTTTTCACTTTCTTAATCTGCTTTCCCTTCCTGCTTGGAGAGGAGAAATGCAAGTAACTGAGTGAATGAAATCAGCATTCTTTGCTTCTTGTTCTGGAGAAAAAAAGACAATTGGTTGGATTCTGTGGGCAGACAAGTGCATTAACCAACTACAGGTAATGAAACGATACTCAGTGTCATGGTAATTTTACATGTCATGACGTGGCTAGGCTATGGTGCCCAGCTGTTTGGTCAAATACTAATTTAGATGTTGCTGTGAAGATATATTTTAGATGTGATTAACACTTCAATCACTAGGCTTTGAGTAAAGCCAATTACCCTCCATAATGTGGGTGGGCTTCATCAAATCACTGAAGGCCTTAAGAGCAAAGACTGAGTTTTCCAGAAGAAGAAGGAATTCTCTTTCAAGACTCTAGACATAGAAATCCTGCCTGAGTTTCTAGCTTGCAGATTTTGGACTCAACACTGCCACATCAACTCTTGCTTGAATTTCTAGCCTGCTGCCCTGCCCTGAAGATTTTCGACTTGTCATCATCCTCCATAATTGCATGAGCCAATTCCTTAAAATAAATTTCTCTCTCTATATATATCCTATTTCTCTGGAGAACCCTGACTAGTATGCTCATTCTGTCTATTCTAGATGAAGTACTCTCCTTGACCAGACGCATTGGCTAACACTGGCCTAGTTGCCTGCAAGCGTGAGATATCATGATTATTTCCAAGAATGGAGGGCTGGAGTAGAGCCTATTTTTTTTTCTCCTGTCTCCCTGTTCCCCATCCTCTGGTCTTCTCTTAATCTTTCTAATCTACTCATGCTCCAAGAGCGTTACCTACTTTTATACTCTTGTGTCTCCAAAGACGAAATTAAATAAAGACTACCTAAGTGTATACAGAAAATTCAGACCAAAAAACAACCTTTCTTTGATGTAATTTATGTATTCAACTCTCTTCTGAGATGTTGGCTAAAGAAGTCTTTTCTGGAAGATGTTACTTTACTATTCCTGGCAGACCTTGGTCAAGTTGCTGATTTATTATTTTAGATGGTTTTGACAGGGCTTGGAATGCAAAAGCACATCTTTTAATATGTATTATTTGCAGGGAGCCCATGGGCCTTAGCCTAGTCCTGCACATACAGGTGGGTTTGATCTTATTTAAATGCTAAACGTCTCAGTGACTAGTCAGGCATTAGGAACCCTGCTAGGAATGATGCATCAGAACAAGTGTTTCCACTTAGTGTTTTTGGGGGGTCACCATCCACATCGTATAGTAAATGGAGTGACAAATAACAATTTGCTAAAGGGACACAATGAACCTACATAATTCCTCTTGTAGGTTGGTTAATTCTGTAATGAAGACTTAAAAGCTGGCATTGTCTTTGAACCACTGCCTGCAAAGAGAGAAAGAGAAACAACTTCAAATCTGCCTCTAAAAACATCCACAGCTTAATTCAATGGACGGTGACGCCAGCCCTCTAAACATTCAAACGAGATTTTAGGTATTTACTAGGCTACTACATAGGGATTTTTAAATTGAATGGATGACACACAGCATTGGGGAAAAATAATAAAATATTACATTTAAGCCAGATAAACTGTTCCAATATAGAAGGCAAGCAGATACGGAAGCACAATTTAAGTGTGGCAGTGGAATTGTTTCGCTTTTTCAATTTGGCCACTAGCTTTTGGGATCAAGTGAGAGGATGACTTTTTTAAAATTTCTTTTGTTAATTTTGATAGCATGCACACAACATAAGATTCCATTTTAACCATTTTTAAGTGTACCATTCAGTAGCGTTACGTACATTCACCTTGTGCAATAAATCTTGAGAACTTTTTCGTCTTGCAAAACTGAAACTTTACACCCATTAAACAACAACTTCCCCTCCCCTCAGCCCCTGGCAAGCATCATTTGACTTTCTGTTCCTATGAGTTTTACTATTCTTGTTTTTTGGGGGGAAGATTAGCCCTGAGTAAACATCTACTGCCAATCCTCCTCTTTTTGCTGAGGAAGACTGGCCCTGACCTAACATCCGCGCCCATCTTCCTCTACTTTACATGTGGGACACCTGCCACAGCATGGCTTGATAAGCGGTGCATAGGTCCACACCCGGGATCCAAATTGGTGAACCCCGGGCCGCTGAAGTGGAATGTGTGAACTTAATAGTTGTGCCACTGGGCCGGCCCTGAGTTTTACTACTCTTGATATGGCCTTTAAGTGGACTCAAATAGCATTTGTCTTTTTGTGACTGGCTTACTTCACTTGGCATAATGTCCTCAAGGTTCATCCACGTTGTAGTATGTGTCAGAAGTTCCTTACTTTTTAACACTGAATAATATTCCATTGTATGGATGTACATTTTGTTTATCCACTCATCCATCAATGGCCATTTGGGTTGCTTCTACCTTTTGACTATTGTGAATAATGCTGCCATAAACAGGAGCATACAAAAAATATGTCTTCAAGATCTGCTTTCAATTATTTTGTATATATACCCAGAAGAGGTGTTGCTGGATCATATAGTAATTCCATTTTTAATTTTTTGAGGAAGCATTATACTGTTTTCTATAGTGGCTGCACCATTTTACATTCCTACCAACAATGCACAAGGGTTATGATTTCTCCACATCCTTGCCAACATCCTTGCTGTTTTCCGTCTTTTTGTTTATTTCATCAGTTGGTTTTGGTTGTTTTGATGACAGCCAGTCTAATGAGTGTGAGGTCAAGATATAATTTTTGGAGGTAGTAGTGTTGGAATGATACTACATGACAGTAAGGAGCTGAGCTGAGCTGACTGGGGAGGAAGATGAGCTTCCAGGCTGTACAGAGGGATTAAAGGGATCAGTGTTGTGAAGGAGACAGTGGAAGTTTTCTCCTTCCACATACTAACTCAGAAAAGTGGACCTCCCTATCAACTCTGGGAACAGGGAACTTGTGTGTTTCTGGGCTTCTGGGAAGCGAGAAAACTCACAGTTGAGTGTCCTGGTTAGGTCTGAGCAGGCTCAGGGCTCACCATTTCTGTCCTCTGAAAGGGAGGAGACTCTGTTATGGGCTGAATTGTGCCCCCCCTAGAATTCATCCATTGCCCCAGGATGTGACCGTATTTGGAGACAGGGCCTTTAAAGAGATGGCTAAATTAAAATAAAGTCATCTGGGTGGCCCCTAATCCAATATGACCAGTGTCCTTATAAGAAGAGGAGGTTAAGACAGAGCTACCCACAGAGGCAAGACACAGCGTGAGGACACAGGAAGAAGACGGCCATCTGCAAGCCCAGGAGGGAGACCTCAGAGGAAACCAATCCTGCCAATACCTTGATTTTGGACTTCTCGCCTCTACAACTGTGAGACAATAAAATTCAGTTGTTTAAGCCCTCTGGTCTGTGGTCCTTTGTTATGGCAGCCCAAGCAAACCAACACAGACCCTCTGACCTCCTAGTTTTCTATAGTCGCTCCTTTGGCAGTCTCATCTAGTTCATGCTTTAAATACCATTTCTATGCTGATGCTCCCATATGTGAATCCCTCTCTGTGGACCCCTAGTCTTATTTATTCAACCATCAAATCTACATTCTCCGTTGGCAGTCTAACAGATTATTTTATTTTTTTTGTGAGGAAGATTCCCCCTGAGCTAACATCTGTTGCTAATCTTCCTCTTTTTGCTTGAGGTGTTTGCTCTATGCTAACACCTGTGCCAGTCTCCCTCTCTTTTGCATGTGGGTTGCTTCCACAGCATGGCCGCCAATGAGTGGTGTAGGTCCGTGTCTGGGAACCAAAACCAGGCCAGGGAAGCAGAACGCATTGAACTTAACCACTAGGACATGGAGCCAGCCCCCAGATATTTTTAATTCAACATGTGTAATTGGCATATTAAACAAGCTCAAGTCACACCATAATTAAAATAGACTTTACTTTTAGTTTTTCACTGTCTCTTTCAAATTTATTTGGTAACTTTCCCTTGATCCCGGATATGAATTCCAGTAGCCCACAACTTTTCTGTTCATCCTTAGATATTAGAAATGCTCAGTGGTCACTTTATGTAGCATTCATTCTTCATTCAGAAATTGGAATGTTCCAACTTGAACTTGATTTAATGCCAGATCTTTACCCTTTCACAGACTCAGATCTACTCTGAGCTGGAAACCTGCTGTGGTAGATAGAATAATGGCCCACTTGACAATTGGTCAACTGGAGATTCTGGTTAGGAGGTTAGACAGCTAGTTAATGATTTGGGGTGTGGTGCACATGAACACAGACTAAGCCCATCCAGTAAATGAACTGAATGAATTCACCTCCTCTGCCTTTTTTAAAAGCAAGAAGCTGAATTTTGTCTCAGAGAGGATATGAGGCTCACCCAAAATTACACAAGGAGCAACTAATAAATCCAGGACTTGAAAAATCTGTCTGACTCTGAAGTTCATGGTCTTCCATCTGTCCTGGTGTGTTTCAGACTAGGCCCTCAGAGCACTAGGATGGTTCAGGGCATCTTTGGGGCTGGAGTGGGAGTGTATTAGTTTTCTAGGGCTGTTGTAACAAAATTCTACAAACTGGGTGGTTTAAAACAACAGGAATTTATCATCTCACAGTTCCAGTTCTGGAGGCCAGAAATCCAACCTGAAGATGTGGCAGGGCTGTGCTTCCTCGATGCCTCCAGGGGAGGAGCCGTCCTTGCTTCTTGCAGTTTCTTGTAGCCCTAAGTGTTCCTTGCTTGTGGCAGCATCACTCCAACCTCTGCCTCTGTCTTCACCTGGCTCTCTTCCCTCTGTGTCTGTGTCTTCATGTCGTTTCCTACTCCCTGTGTGTTTCTCTTGTCTTCCTTTAAGGATACTGGTCATATTGCATTAAGGGCCCACCCTACTCTAGTATGACCTCACCATAACTTAACTAATTACACCTGCAAAGACTCTATTCCCAAATAAGCTCACATTCACAGGGACCGGGGGTTAGGATTTCAATAGACGTTTTCTGGGGAGCACAATTCAATCCATAACAGGGGCTGAGAAGTAGGCCATGAGAGTGAGGTTCTCATCTTCACCTCAATTTCAACTAGGGCTGCCCTGCTTTTGCCTGGTTACTACTTTGGGGTCCCTCGAAGGACTGTGTTTGAGAAAGAGTGCCACTGCTAAGCGATCCATTGAAAACCACCTGTCTATAGTATGCCACTTTCTGCAAAGAAAGAGCAAACACATCATTCAATAGGCATAGAAACCGCTTTGGCGT
Organism: Equus caballus; assembly: GCF_041296265.1. Classification (NCBI taxonomy): domain Eukaryota; kingdom Metazoa; phylum Chordata; class Mammalia; order Perissodactyla; family Equidae; genus Equus; species Equus caballus. The sequence continues at coordinate 90,349,587 of NC_091700.1, forward strand.
AAGCCTTCATAACTCCAGTCTTTCTTCCACATGCCCTGTCTCATTCAGTTTGTGTAGGGCACAAATGGCCTGTCACTACTGATGGGTGTTCCTCTCGAAGCACCACGGAGAAAAGAGTGAATAGCATTGGTCTAGCCATTCTCTCCATATCTGTTCCTTTTGAGTCCCCTCGAGTTGCCATATGTGCAATGCACGTGTGGTCTGTTCCCCTTGGGGGCTCCATATCAAGTATTCTATCCCTTATGCTTTTTGGTGCCCTTGGAACCAATGGTGTCCTTTAATAAAAGGCGGTAGGTGGCATAATGACAGGATTAGTGTCAGTGTCTGGTTTCCCTAAGGACCAGGGAACATTGTGGCCGAATTTTTCCCATCTGCATAACTGCACTGTTTCTATGTTTATGAAAAATCTAAGAGGGGCGGTGCTTATCTTCTCGGCTTGCCGTCTGCTCTACCGGCTTCAGGAAAATAGCAGGGCTGAGTCCCACAGGAATGGTTTGGCTGTTTCAACTAATTGAAAATGTAGGGTGCTGCGGCTTTAAACGCATTGCTATTCTGCCCCTTGTTTGACTGCAGAATGAACAACAATGATGCTGAACATCAATTACAGACGTTCTAGGAAGGGCTCAGCAATTTTGTGGACAATAAAGCTATATTACTCGAGTGTAATGAGCTGAAAAAATATCTGGTTTTCATGCAGCACCAGTACAGACCCAGGCCCTGGCCAGGGAAGACCCTTTCTGCTCTGTTGTGGGTTTGAGAGGTGCAGGGTGTTCACCCAGTCTTATGGGCACAAATGTGAAAGGAACATTCCGGCTTAGGAACTGAGCCAAAATGTGTATCAGGGGCAGAGCTTTTGCCAACTAGTTATAGATGGAATATTCAAACACACATTTTGCAAAGTGTCAGCTACCTAGTGGTCCCACCTCTAAAGCCCCCTTCCCTCAACAAACACAAGAAAAGGGTTTAGAAACGATCGACAACTCCGAGTAAATTCTTTTACAAATCCTATATTTATTTTATTTTCTTATGTACAAAAAGTAAACTCCAAGTAAACATAAAACCACATAAAATCCTTTCAGCTTCACTGAGTTTAATTGCCATTATCTTATAGTCACAATGAATCATTTAAACAATAGACGGTCACCACAAGTTACATTTGTTATACAGAAGGAATGTGATATTTGGCTATTTTAAGATTTTTAAATAGAGAAAAAGAGATTATAAATCACCTGGGGCGGGGGTGGGGAGGGAAATGAAAGGATTTTGAGATAATCACTCCATTAAAAGAAATAATCTAAACAGCAAATCTTTAGTCAAGAAAAATGTAATGGCCCAAAAACACTTCTACCCAGTTGACCCAGCATAAGAGGCCCAATGGTACTTTATAATCACTTTGCATTTTAACTTTCCCAGAGGAGGTGGACCAGTGATGTGTGAAACAAATACAGTGGATTTGTGGGATACCTAAACTGTGAGTTCAAAGCAAGATTTTGCAGAGTACCATTATTTCCATAGGAGATTCTAGACCAGGGAAGTCATTTTGAATTGAACATAGCACTGGTGTATTATGATCAACGATAATGTCTGCTGATTTAAGGCAAAATGGAAATACTTTGGGTAAGAAATGAAGCCAATGACAGCATCGCATATGCAAAGATGTTTTTTATAAGCTGAATCATGCAGTTTTACTCTTCTTGCTCAACTCAGTTATTAAAAGGCTTTTCAAGAAACTCAACCTCTTTACAGAACCACGTCCCTCAAGCCATCTATGTATGGGTTTGTTTTAAACCAGTTAGCTCCATGGGCTGGTTTCTTTGCCTGGTACCTGAACACCCAATGCTCTCGGAAGAAGGCAACAATTTCATTAGTGTGACTGAGGACAGAAACTGACTTGTTCTGATCTCTAAATATCTTGTGCATATATTATTTTTAAAGTTGAAAAAAATAATATATTTTTTGAAATTCAGAACCTGTAGATTGTAAAACTAGTATCATTTTAGCATGAGCTCAGAGCTGACCTTTTCAGGTCACTCTTAAATAATAAATTCTCTCAAGAGAGGTATTTCTAGTGGAGGTGGAAAAAACGTGAACTAAAGCTTTAGTTCCTGTACCTTAAACGTCAGCCACTTTGGGCTTAGCACTCTTTCAGGGGATGGTAATAATACATGAGAGCATATACAAATATACATCTTAGTTATGTAGACAGAATATATGAAGTTTTTGAATGACCTACATCTGGTGTTGGTATGGTTTCTAATATAACTAATACTGTCATTACACAATTTCTTGAACACATGGTAATAACCCATGATACTAAACAGCTTTGAAAGACCAAGTTTTATGCCTTCCTATGGCAGAACAAAAATCAATTCATAAAAATCTTGTGACAAGTTGGAGTTAAATCACATACCAATTACAGATTGCTCACTGGACAATGAGGAAAATATTAGAACAAGAGTTTCACCACTCGACTGCCATTTGCGTTGATTTCTACCTATAAATCCAGAAGGTCATCTCCACTTTCGTCGCTCTCCACCGTCAGCTGCCGGGTCCACCACTTCTTAACTTCAGAGCCACAGGAAGCTGTATCAGTCATGGGGTTCATTTTGCACACTACAGATTTCATTGTTGTCCGCCCTCCAAACCGTAAGTTGACCGAAGACACTGAATGGCTTATTGGTTTGGGTGCTGTGGAATTAATAAGAGTCCCATGAGCAAGATGGTGTCGTCTCACCCTACTGCAAGCCATTCCAGAAATACCATGGTATGCCCTTCAGTAACACTTTGGCAAACAAGTCCTATCCATAGATGTTCACATAAAACTTTTTCAGCACTTTGTTCTTTACATTCAAAATGGCCTTTAAAATTATGTTATGGATGACTAGTAATACCATTTGAAAAAAAAATGCTGCTTGCCCCTGGCACCTTGTAATAATTATGAAAACTAAAAAATTACTAAAAGTTCCCATTTGGGCAAATATAAGTCACAGAAATATGTGTGAGTTGGTGTTCATTAGTCTATACATATAAAGAAAAAAACAAAGGAAGAGAAGGGATGGCATAACCAGTAGCGAGGAGAGAGGGAGGGATGTAGAGAAGGTATGGAAAGGAAGATGTGTGTAACTAATTTTTTTTGGTAAAAATGAATTGAAGTGTAGCATCAGTGAAAAAGGACTGATTCACGGACAGATTTAAAACATGCTCAGGGCATTCATCTTTCCAATCCATGTGTCTAAATAAGGCAATGTGTGTGAAAACTTTGTTGACACACTCATGGCTTTGGGTCCCACTTCTGTGACCTGTAGATGTGTAACCAAAGTCAAGTTCATGTCTCTGAACCCAAGTTTCCTCAACTGTAAAATAAAGAGAATACAAGTGTCCTCATTGTACTATTGTGAGGATTAAACTAGATTAAGTGAGATGACCTAAGAAAAAGCATAGCAGAATTACCATCTGATCCAGCAATCCCACTTCAGGATATATTTCTGAAGGGAATGAATTCACTATCTTGAAGAGATATCTGCACTTCCTTGTTCATTGTGTATTATTCCCAACGGCCAAGACATGGAAACAACCTAAGTGTCTATCAGTGGATGAATGAATAAAGAAGATGTGGTGTATATACACAATGGAATATTATTTAGCCTTAAAAAAGAAGGAAATCCTTCTATGTGTGACAAGAAGGATGAACCTGGAGGACACTACGTCAACCGTAATAAGCTAGGCACGGAAAGAAAAACACTGCGTGATCTCAGTTATGTGTGGAATCTAAAAATATCAAATTCATAGAAGCAGAGGGTCGAATGGTGGTTACCAGGGCAAGTGAGCAAGTGAGGGGGGGTGGACAGGGGATGGGGAGATGATGGCCAAAGGGTACGGAGTTTCAGTTATGCAGGATGAATAAATTCTAGAGATCTAACATACAGCATGGTGACTACGGTTAACAGTACTGTATTGTATACTGGAAATCTGCTGAAAGAGTCAATCTTAAGTGTTCTCACCACATACACACAAGCAGTAACCATGTGAGGTGATGCATATGTTAATTAGCTTAGTTACAGTAACCATTTCACAATGTATATGTTCATCAAAACATTATGTTGTATACCTTAAATATATAGAACTTTTATTAAAAAATCAAAGAGAAAAAACGAGAAAAAGGAAAATGCATACCAGGATACCTGAGACATTGTTGGTACCCGTTAAAATGCTCTTTTTCTTGCCCTGTGCTTCTTCAAACTCAGCGAGTCCCCAAGAGCATGTCCCTTTAGTCGGGGGCCACCCAGGCTTGGACTTTTGGAGGCACTTTGACGACACCCTTTCTTTTATCCATTTAAGTGACTGTGCCTCTCCCTTAGGTCGTCTCTCCTATCTGTCCCCCATGGTCTGGATCACTGCCACCAGCTTTGTCCATGTCCTCATCACCTCATGCCCAGACTGCTATACCGTCCTCTGGCTCACAGCCCTGCCTCCAGCCTCTGCCACAGACAGTTCACTCTCTACCCTGCTGCCAAGTCAGTCTTCCTAAAGCACGAATTCCAAATGTCACGTCTTGCTCAGAAATCCTCACTGGTTCCTAACTGCCTACAAGATGAAGTTGAAACCACTCAGCCTGTAATTTAAGGTCTTTCATGGCCTGACTCCACCACCTACTCAATCTTGTTTTCTATAACTCCCTGCTTTGTTTAACCAGGCAGAAGCTAGGCTCTCTCTGATCTCCGAGTAATAAACTCCTGGGAATGAAAAAATATATTTTCCTCTTTGGTGTTAAGGTCCACTGAATAACTTTTGGCCTCAAGATCTAAGTTACACTGTCTTCGGCTTTGTGCAACAGACATGCTACAGAAGAGTCTGCAGCATCATCCATCTTCTCACTTGGATCGGGCTGAGAAGGGACCCAGTTAAAGGGTATTAGGAAGCCCCCACTTTACCGTGAACTCTACAGAGTTATCTACAGAGAAACCCACGCACAGAGGACTTCGGCTGTGCATCTTATTGCTCCCCTCCATCCCTGAGTGCTCCTAATGGGATTATCCTGGCTTTCGAAAACCCCACGGCCTCTAGAAGAAAATTCTCTCACTAAATCAGTAAAGTGTGGAGAATAATAGGATTGTGAGGATTAAATGAGGGAACACATGTAATGCACTCACAATAGTGATTGGCATACAGCAAATACCACAACAGTTACATATTACATTATATCACACTATGTAAGTTTTGTTGTTCCTTCTTTGACAACTCTGGTACTTTCTGAATGATTGTATCCATCCACTCCCTTTTAAACAAATTTTGCCTATTTTGAGAATGCCTTAAATGTACACAGGAAGCCCTTGGAAATCTCTTCCTCTTTCTTTCTAGATCTTGGCTATAACATCGTTGTTAATGGTTGCTGCCTTCTCGACCATGGTAGCTGAAAATGAGGGCTAATGTAGTGCTATTTAGAGAAGTTACTTTGAGGGGAATGATGAGGGGCTATATTTTTCATTGTTTCACTGTCTATAAATAGCTTCAAAGATTTTTTTTTTTTTTTCAGATGCAGACCTGTATTTGAAATCCAAGACCCAAAACACACAGAGTGCAGACACCTTTAAAATGCCTCCATGGATGGAGAAGGCGCGCGATGTACGTACCTGAGGGCAGGCGCCACTGCCCGATCTTCCTTTGGGGTTTCCCGGCGGCATCTGCCGCGTCCTGCCGACTTCCTCCCCGGTCCGACAGGGTGGGGCTCAGGAGCTGCTGCTGGCTGCTGGTCTGCAGGGGCAAGAATCAAGCAGGTACGCTTAACGCTATGCTCGCCTCCGTCTCTCTGCGCTGGCCTGGACCCTCATTTTATTTTAGGAAAGGAAGAAAACACGGCAGGAAAACAGGTGGGAAAAACAATATGGACCCACAGTGCCACAATGCGGAAAGGAAAAGTGCAAATTGGTAAGAAGAGTCAAGGAAAACTGGAGTCGCCAGTGCACATCGTGACGAAACGAGCCGCGGCTCTGCAGGGAGCACCTTTCCTTGGGCATCCCTCCATAATCCTGCACCCCAAGGCCAAGTTCCCTTCACGCCTGGGGGCGTGGCCCTGTACCAGAGCAAGGAGGGAGGGTGGGGCAGCCAACACAGCCTGGTTTGGGGAAGTAGACGCTTGCCAACCTGGAGGTCAGTGGCTAGAGCTTGAGGGAGAGAGTGCTCACCAGACAAGGCTCTGTGAGGGGTCCCGGAGGAGAAGGACGCTTATCCCAATTAACACAAAAGTCAGAGAAATGCTCAGGCCTTCTATACATTTTGCCCGCTGTCCTATTCACCATCACCTTCCCCTTTTCTGATCAACGCCTCCATCTTCACATCTCTTCAATATCCCCTCTTGGTTTTCTGGTTACCTCTTGGGCTTTTTTTAACCTAAAACCACAGAGCTCTGTGATCATCTCTTTCCCTGCCTCGCTGTCTTGCTGGCTGTGCTGACCTTATCCTGGCCCCACACACTAAGCATTGCCAAGCCATCCTCAGGGTACACAGGTGGCAGGGTCATTGTAGAGGCCTCCAAGTCCCCCCTCTGTTGACTGTCCTTGCACAAGTCCCTGTAGTGGGGTTCTTACAGGCTGGGGGGACAACAGCATAAAATCCAAACTGGGCTGTGGAACAAGAGGGCTGCTTGGGGCGTCCTGCTGGGCTGTGGAGCCTCAGGCTTCAGTATTTATCGCGGCCCTGACTGGGCCACTACACACTACAAAGCATGATGCTGCCAGAGGGCCCGTCTCAGAACACTGGATCAGCTCCAGCTGATTCATAACTGCACCCCGGGAAAGGGCAGGACCGCCGCCAGCTGCTTCTCACAGCGCAAGGCTCTCTGGACACTGGTGACTCTGCGCTGGTGTTATGGACCTGTAGACTGAGCTTGGGAGTGAAAATAGCAAACAGAAGGTCCTCAAGCTAATCCTCTCGGAATTCCATGTGCTTTTCTGATGCCCAACTAAGGAAGGAGAAGTCCTTACTGAGTCTATTTAAAGAGGCTGAAGGCCAGTTAGAAACATTTCGCTGCAAATTTCTACGATTTGGTGAGAAGAAAACGTGTAGGGCAGAGCTTCAGGCAAACCATGCCCTCCTAAGTCAGGTAATGTTGCTGGACTCCAGCTGAACCCTCATAGATGTGAGGTTGACTCTTAAGACAAAAGTCAACAGAATTATCACATTTAGGGCATTCACATTTTCTTAGTATGCATACAAATCAGAATCTTTTGCAATAACCTCAGCTATTTCCAGGATGGCAAAGACACAAACATAATCTAGATCAACATGTTCCAATTTTTTTTTTTTTACTTAAAAGCTTCCAATCAGAAACACTGTCAGCTTGTCTGAAATGGCTATGTGAACAGCGCCAATTTATTTTTTCTTAAGGAAAAAATGCACGGAATATCCGTGGATGCTAGACACCTCCTACCCGTACCTCTGGTTGCATATTATTATCCTGACTGTTGGCATTCATGTCCTCGCTGGGCTGGGTGGTCTCGATACTGGGAGGATTCAGAAACCGGGTCCGCTCCTGTTGTTGGCTCTCTCTCAGGCTGTGGATGATGCTGCAGGACTGCTGCTGTTTCTACGGAAATATGATTGTTCTTTCAGGAATGGAAAAACCCGGACCAACATCCCCCTGCCCCCATCACTCAAATTGTATTTCCTTCTGTCCTCTCCAAGGAACCTGCATGCTTGGTGACCTCTTAGGAACTTCTAAACAAGGATCCTTAATGAATTTCACTGATAAGTATCAGCCTGATATAACAGAGGGCTTAGAGACTTAGCAATTGCCTTCCCCTTCCATTTTCATTTGCATAACAATTGGAATAGTTATGTTCCTTGATACTGGCTTGTATTTTATTTAAAATAGAAATTTTAAATCACTAATGTGGGTGTCTATTTTTTTCCCTTCTTATTTTACGCTCGTTAAGCCAGTGTGGATGGCCCCTTCCTCTAAGTTGTAAGGGGCAGAGAGCCTTGGACGGATGAAGCCTTGCTCTTGTCTTGGTTCTGCATTGGGGCAGGCCAATCTGTCCCGGCACAGACTGAGGCCAGGATGCCCTGGTGGTGAGCTGGCGTTCCCTGTGCCCTCTCAGGAGGGCAGACATGCTCTCTGGAGCTAGCAGAGCTCCGGTGGGCCAGCTGTGACAGCTGCCTTGTCCTACAAGTTTGGGGTGTTTCGTTTCTCTGGGGCCCTTTTCTTTTCCAATAGAAAGATATGTTTCTGGAGTTGATGCTATTCTGAGAAACAGGATAAAAAATTAGCTATTATGTGTAAATGTTTAGTGATTATTTGATTTTTTTCTCCCTGTGTGTGAAACATATGTCAAAAGCATTTATAAAATTAATTACCTAATAGAAATGTCCATTGTAAACACAGTATATGCCAACACAGTATATGTTCATGGATTTATGGGTTAGAGAATCTTAAAGCTTATAGTTCAGGAAGCAGCAAACACATCGTTAAACTCCCAGGAGAGGTGGCCTTTAATTAAATACCGAACAACATTATCAACAATGTGTTAGAATTTTTAGGAGCATTTTAATAGTAGTTTTGTAAATTCAGTTGCCAGTCAAAATGTAGAGATTTTTGGCATTTAGAACAGTTAAGTTTTAATTAATGGAGATCATAAATATTTTAATACCAATAAATTACTTTTTAAACATATGCTATATTTCCATTGAATATATGGAGACTTCTTATGGACTCTGCTCAAGAGACTGCAGCTGAATTTGGACCAGAGTTAAGGCTGAATCGTCATCTGACCATCATAAGCGGATGAAGTTAACAAAGTTGAAGAGATATAAGGCTCATCACAGGAGGATCTAATCCTGTTGTTCATGATGCTGTTTTCTTTTTTCCCCTCCTCCTCCTTCTTTGAGAGGAGGAAATAGAACCCCAGATGCTTCTAGCTCACTCACGGCTCTGATGCGCTTTAGGCACTTTTTAAGCCACATTCGGATGGTCTGCTTGGCCACTTCCTCCTCGATGGTGTACTCCAGCTGCTCCCTTGCAAGAAGCTCCTCCAACTGCAAACTCTTCCGGATGTCAACCGACCGGTAGGAGAGCATGCTGGAGGGGGAAACACAGCAGCAATCGCAGCTTTGATTCACCTGGGATTTAGACCTTCGATATTTCAAAATCCAATGAGGACATCACTCGATCCAACCAGTGTAGCGTCCTGATGCCACCTGACTAGCTGGTGGCTTGGACTAGTAATGTCACCTCTCTGTCTCTCTTCTCTCAGCTTTAAAACAGGGATAGTCGTGGTACCTGCCTTATTAAATGAGTTACTATTTGTGAGATGCTTACAAGAATAAGTACCATATAAATGTTTGTAAAACAAAAGATCCAGGCTAGGCCCTGATCTACAGTATCAGCCGCTTAGGTTAAGACGCTGAAACTTTCTCTGCAGAAGGAAGTCTGCTCCCTCTACACTTTCTTCACTTCAGCTCCAACTGGTGACGGGTAACATGGCTTTGGCTGTGGGTGACGCATCCCCTTGCCCCCTCATTTCTCTCTCAATTTATCTCCTTTGTCTCCTGGATTTTCTTCATTAGTTCTAGATGGATGCAAAGCCAAGGTTGAGTATTCATTCCCATGCTGCCCAGACAGTGGCAAATGAAACCAACACAGCTGATACATTGCATCAGGGCCTCTGGGCAACAAGGCTACTCATGTGTCCAGGCTGAGAGGTCTACAGCCAAAGGAAGATGCAGCCCTTCTGGCAGCTTGGTGCTCCCTGGTGCAGCCACAGGATCCCAGGTGATTGCTCATCCCCTGCCTGCCCCAGCTGCGAGCTCAGTCCCCTCTCTGCAGCCCAAATCAGAGCATGGAGGGGCCTGAGAGTCTCCCCATGCACTGCTGGTGCACTGAGCTGCTCCTTTTTGCTAAGGCTCCTCCCACTATGGAGGAATAAAGGGCATTTGCTCTTCTTTTCTTCCCTGCCTCGTCAAGAAGCTCATCATTGCTGGACCGTTTTCATCATATACTGAACCAGAGGGATAGGGAGGGCAGACAATGCCACCATCAACTTCGCCTGAGTCCATTTTATCAGACGCATCACTAAGTTCCAAAGAGGCTGAATGGTAATTATTAACGACAGCGATATCTCTCTGTGCCTTACTTTCAGACTAAAAATATTTGTCACTAGGAGGAAAGATTAAGTGACATTCTGAAAGGGATGACATCTTTGGCTATTCATATGTATTTTCTGCCCTATCTTTTTCTGCCTTTTAAAAATTTCACTCCTGGGGCCAGCCCAGTGGGACAGTGGTTAAGTGCGCACGTTCTGCTTCAGTGGCCCGGGGTTCGCTGGTTCGGTTCCTGGGTGCAGACATGGCCCCGCTTGGCAAGCCATGCTGTGGGAGGTGTCCCACGTATAAAGTGGAGGAAGATGGGTATGGATGTTAGCTCAGGGCCAGTCTTCCTTGGTAAAAAGAGGAGGATTGGCAGCAGATGTTAGCTCAGGGCTAATCTTCCTAAAAAAAAAAGTTCTCTTCTGGAAGAAGTGAACACAGGGAGGTAAAATTGACAACTTGAGGAAACTTCCTTCCCGTCTGTTCTCTTTTCAAATTCCAGTCATGAGCATATTTCTGTATACCTGAATGCTCCTGAAATTTATGACACTGTACCCAATGTTTAACTTGTCAGGTATTTGCAACATGATGAAAATAGCTACTGTTGGTAGAAGGTTCTTAACTCTTTCTGTGGCAGGGACCCATTTGGCAGTAGAGTCTATGGAACATTTCTTAGAATAATGTTTTAAATGCATAAAATAAAATACACATTATTACAAAGGAAGCCAATTATATCAAAAATACAGTTCTCAAATTATTCTTTTTAAAAGGTGGTGATATAGTAACGTAAGTGATTCTTTATTATCGCACTTAATAATAACATCTAGTTGAGGTCAAATGACTACTATAACAGAAGTACTGGTAAGCATAAAGGATATTCTAAGACATCGGCCATGGCAGTAATGTGATTCGAAAATATCTGATTTCTACTGGTGACAAATATGTGGGTATTGTTAATACTGCTGTGGCTCGTTGCCTACATTCATCATTGAAGAAAATGCTGCGTTTCAGTGAGTGATTAGTGAAAATAAAGATGTCACTGTTTCCCTTCCCCAGTCCATGGACCTCTGAATTTTATCCATGGACTCCTGTGTAAGAAGCTGTTATGGGGTGAACTGTTCCCCACCAAAAAGGATATGTTGATGTCCTAACCCCCAATACCTCAGAGTGCGATCTTATTCGGAAATAGGTCATTGCAGATGTAATTAGTTAAGATGGGGTCAAGCTGGAGTAGGGTGGGCTCCTAATCCCATATGACTAGTGTCTTTATAAAAGGGAACATTTGGACACAGACACACACACACGTGCGCACACGCGTGTACCCTCCCCCCCCCCACAGGGAGAACGCCATGTGAAGATGAAGGCAGAGATGCAGAGATTGGGGTGATGCTTCTACAAGCCAAGGAATGCCAAAGATTGCCAGCAAATCACCGGAAGCTAGTAGAGAGGCATGGAACAGATTGTCTCTCACAACCTCGGAAGGAACCAACTCTGCCACCTTCATCAAGACTTCCAGCCTCCAGGGCCGCGAGACACTAAATCTGCTGTTTAAACACTCAGCGTACGGCAGTTTATTACAGCAGTCATGGCAGACTAACACGGAAGTCTGTCAGAGAGGAAGAGAGGATGAGCAGCGGATGGGTCCTTCGTCCTGTCTGGGTATTCATTAAATGTCTGGAAAATGTGGTTTGTCAACTGACCAGGGCCCCCATCACAGAGTGGACCGGGAAAATTCTTGTGAGACCCACGAGTGAGAAGATCTTAGCTCCAGATGTTAGCTCCAGCTTTCCCACAGAGGGCAAGGAACTGTGAGCAAGTCACTCAACTCTCTGGGACCAGCTCCTTCCTCCAAAATCAAGAGGTGGCCCCTGGCTCTCTGAGGTCCCTCTGCTTCCTCCCTTCAGGAGCTCCCTGGTCAGGGGCACTTGTGGGGATGTCAGGCCTCGGCTTCTCTCCCCTTCAGTGTGAGGCACTCACTCAGACATGATCTAGTACATACAGGACAGTGAGAAAGGCCACTTCAAGCCTGAGAAATGTGACCTCACCTTATAACCACAGCGGATGTGGCATTTCAGGTCCTGACCCTACTTGTGAATTGTGTTTCACAAGGCCTTTAATGATGGCAGCTTCGGTTTCTGGACTTAGTTCAGCTGTGTGACACAGAGAGTGAACCCCCCTTGTACCTCAGGACATCATGGAAAGTGACGTCGCCGCCGTTGTGCAGCCTCTCCATCTCATAGCACATGTGTTTAAACAGGAGTTTGTCTTTGTCGAGGTCCACCTCCAGCCTCCCCCGCAGCAGCCGCAGCAGGAACTTCACGCGGAAAGTCGGAATCACCCCCTGGACGGCAGAGCATAGTACTGACTCATCGTAAATCATCATCAGGTCATAACGATCACTGGGATTCTGTTTTCACAGCAAAAAACCCATAGCTACTTCTCCACAAGATAGCGTAATTAGCACCGGGCCACAGGGAAGTTGCTGGCCCCGCTGGAGGCTGGGGTAGGGCAGGGGATAGGCGGCTGAAAGGAGCTGAGATGAAAAGCTGAGCAACCAGAGTTTGTGCTGCGCTTCTCTGGTTCTACAGGGTAACCCCACTATGCAGCATTTGGATCCAGAGGGTGCAAAGCTGGCCCTCTGCCTCCCAGGCCTGATGCTTGCTTTACCAGGCTTCCCTTCCTGTGGCCCATGCCCCTGACTCGGCCCCTGCTCCATCGTTTCTCTAAGACACACGCTGAGAGGGTCAGTGATGCATTACCACAAAAAAAGGAAAATGTACATGCACACAATCCTCCTCTCCACTTAATCCACATGCTAGGGACTTCTAAACATTTATTCTAAGTTGTTCTTCTATGGACCCATGGCTGCTTTTCAGGTCTTCTCCATTATCATGTCAGAACAATTATAAAAAAAAGGGAACTGGGCTCCCAGCTCTGCCCTCTTTCTGGTCAGAGCAGCTCCAGATTCTGAGAACCTAACACGTGTCGCTATCTTCTGGGCAATAAAAGCTACCCTGCCATCCTGGCTGTGTCTCTGAATTAAGGTGTTGGGCAAGAGGCAGGGACATGGGCAGCCCATGGGTTCCTGTCAGTTACTAACATCTGAACCTGTTGAGAGGTGGTGCCGCCTTCCGTGTGTATGACAGAGGAACGCAGGTTCCTGCGGGCCGTAGTCTTGGCGATGTCAGTGAATCTAGCTGAGATGAGAGGCAAGGCTAGGTGCCCGCACGCGCAGATCACTGTTTCAGAAGAAAACCCCCCAAGACTGGTGCCCGGGTGAAGTCGCGGGTGCCAAGGAGAGAGAGGGCAAAGTGGGTGGAGACAGCTATGCAGCCCCGGCTCCAGTCCAGGCCCCTCCTTGACTCAGCCTGCTCTGGCTCCTTGGTTTTTGTGCCCTGTCAGCTCTTCCTGCAACTATTTTCAGATCCTCCCCCGGATCTGCCTGCCCACGGCGAAATTTCCCTCGTGTTTCAGATGGTGGGTCAAATAGCACCTCCCAGACGGGCCTCATGGCCACCCTGCTCAGGGAGTCTGCCCCCACCTCCAGCCACTGTCCACCATATCACCTTCTTTAAAGTGTTTATAGCTTCCTGAAATAATGATAATTATAACGATTACTATCATTTCACTTTGTACTGTTTGTCTCCCCTCTTAGAACCGGAGCTCTGTGAAGCATGAGATCTTTCCATCCTGTTCACTGTTATGTCACCTGTGCTGAGGACTGTGCTTGAGTGTTTGCTAGGATGAAGATGCAGGAAGGAGGAGGACAAAGCAGAGGATGCTGCTGCTTTTTCTAATTCTAGGAAATCTTGGATAAGCTTTACGATTAAAACATTCAAATAAGTCCAAAATAATAACTTTCAGAAACCACTTAAATAACTCCTTTGCGCTTCTAATCAGGATTGATGTTTGAGGCTAAGGTGATCATGAATCTGTATTATTCTGTCCCTCTGGTAATCTGAACTTCACCCCTTCTCCTGCCCCGAGCCCAGGCTGGTTTCTTTAGCACTCCCCTGGTTTCCTGTCCTTGCTGAACTTCTGAATGGCTGAAGAAGACGTTCATGGTTGGAGAGGATTGAGGGGGAACTATTCTGTCCCCCCACCCCCCAGCATATTCTGCTGATGTGTCAATGATAGCTTTCTGCAATGCACCAATGCAATGGCTATTCAAAATTCAATATATGTCAGCTGCCAACAAGAAGCCCACTTAAATGTTTGAGCGATGGCGTTAAGTCTTTTTGAGGTAGGGACAGGAAACAACGATCCACACTCCTACCTCTCTTTTATCATCCACCATATTCCATATGATTTGAAAGTGGCGAAGATCATTGTAACTTAAAAGCTGGTCCTCTTCAGTGGAATAAAACAAGGAGAAATTCTCAACAATTATGGCTAAAGAAAAAAAAGGAAAAATTGAGAAGTTAGACAATTATGCTAATCCCTCATTTTTCATAAAGAGTAAAACATCTAGTATAAATAATAGATTTTATCACCTATGTTGTAAGCCAAATTTTTAAAGTGCTTTTAGTATGGTTTCCAAGTTGGCATGTTTTACACTTGGACTAAGCTATTTATCAGGCTCCTGCCTTTCCAAAACATGAGGGTCACGAGCATAAACACACATTCTGTGTATTTAGATACTTGTGCCAGCTGGCTTTCACTCTTAGGCGAGAGTTCCAGGGCAGTTTTCAAAGGTTAAATTGAGTTCTGGGTGGCCCCACAGCTGGGTGAACGGCGAGTATCTTTCGAATACATAAATGCAACATTTCGAGGCTGTAAAGGTGGCCCTCCCTGATATTTGTTCAACTTAATCCAGGAGAAGAGCTCTTTTCAAATTAGTGATCATAATAAATAGGAGAACTCTTGAAATTGCAATCAACTGTCATTTACATGCTTTTCAAAAGGTCTTTTCAGCTTCTGGATTGAGAGGCAACAATTTATAATTAATGCCATGAAACACCCACCCCAGGCAACCCAGGATAATTACTTGAAAATTGTACATAATTATCTAAGTACCTGAGTTTAAAGAGATTAAAAAATATCAACGAACATGACTTACCTACAAGCAGATTTAGCATGATGTAGGCAATGATGACATAAAATGAACAGAAATACATAAGTGCCCCGGCATAATTTCCGCAGTCTGTTGCCCAGTATGTAAATTCATCTGGAGTACAAAAGGGAGGCTGGACCTGTGGGGCCATGGCAGGAAAGAAGGAGGAGAGGGTGAGAGCAGAGAAGAATACACATTTCTGTGAACTGACTGTAGTTAGTGAACATATTCCTAAACACATAAGATATAATTAACTTCAAAGTAATCTCTCAGAAGCCACATACACTGGGTGCATCATTTATGGCAAATAATCAGAACAGAATATTTCATTTATGCTATACTTTTAGGCTTGCAGAAACCCAAGTTCAGTGCCATTTTAGAAGTAAAATGAAAATGAACTGGTTTCCTCCAGGAGACACTCTTTCTGCCACCTCCACTCATCCCAAATGATAAGTAGTTACTGTGATACAAATTGCAGAAAATCAAAGACAAAGGCATTTTAAAAAACTTGTCTGACTTAAGTAACGGGTTAAGATTTAGGAAGATTTGCTATACACAGCAAATTCCCATTCAGACTGTGAAAGGAGAAGCCAGTAACCCTCATTCCAGGAGCCCTGTTCTGGGATGTAATGGGAAAGCACAGACGCAGGTTATCGAAAGCCTCCCCAGTCTGCAGTGGCCCAATAAAATGCCAACGCCTCTGAGAGGCCTCCTGTTTCCTTCAGCCAGAGAGACTAGCTCTTTCTTACACATTCCCAAAGCATTCTGCTTATTCTTTATTTAGAATTTATTTAATTCTGCCTTGTATTATATTTGACTTAGTAAATTCTAGCCCTATTCATTCGTGCACAAAGTTCTTGGACTCCGGTTATGTGTTGGGTTTAAGCCCAGCGTGGGGGACGCACCTGTGAGCTAGACATAGACCCTGTCCCTCTTTCACCTGCTGACAGTCCAGAGCTGTGCAGTCCAACATGGAGCCGCTAACTACATGTGGCTATTCAAGTTTAAATTTATGTTCATTAGCATTAAATACAATTAAATAGAATTAAAATTCAGTTCCTCAGTTGTGCTTAGTCACATTTCAAGTGCCCAATAACCACATATGGATAGTGGCTACTGAATCAGACAGTGCCAATTGCCATCACTGAAGAAATTTCTTTTGGACAGTGTTGGTCTGGAGGGGGAGAGAGAGGAAATAAACTCATCAAGCCAATAATTTGCCACAGTTGTGATACGCACTACAAAGGCGCTGTAAGAGTGTCTGACCAGCAGCCTTAACATAGGAAGGATTCCTGAAAGAACTGATGTTTAAACTGAGAACTGAAGGACGATGAATTAGCCCAGAGAAAGGAGGATCCCAAAAGAAAAGTACAACTCAGAACCCTGGATGGAAGCTCCTTGAGGAGGCTTTGGAATCACTGAAGATCCAGCACGTAGTATACAGCCCGGTACGAACCAGGGGCTCTGTGAGTACCTGTTGAATACATTACCTCAAAGAAGTGGAACTCCTGTTTGTAGTTCACTGTCAAAATGTTAAATATGGGATGGTAAGAACAATGCCCTCCTAATGCATATTTGTTGAATGGAACTACAATAGCTCAAGCTGGGTTCACTGGAAAGTTTTCCTGTATGTGCATACACTATAATATAAAATAAAGCAATTTTATGAACTAAAAGGCCAGGATATGTGTTTTGAACACTAAGTCTTGATGCTAACAAGGATGATGCTGCCAATATAGCATTGCCAAAGAATGTCATCTGATTCTACGTTGAGGCATTGTTAGTGATGAAGAGATATTTACCATACAGTCATGCATAATCTTGTTCCAGTCTTCGCCTGTGACAATTCGGAACAGGACGGTGATAGCTTTGCCAGCTGAAGAAAAGTTTGCATGCCTAATTTAAGGAAAAAAATAAAAACACAATGCGAGTAGCATGGTTTGTCATGAAGCAGTCAGGTTTGTCACCACCAAAACAGGTGGAAATTTGGAGAAAATTTGGTGGCTAAGTTATCATTTCCAAAGGTTACACCCTCTTATTTGTTTGTTATTTAGCCTTGCCCCCAAGTGTAGCTATCTGAACAGCCCAGTCCTAGCATGGTGCCACCAATTTACTGCCATTCATCTTGAATGACTCAGGGAGGAAGATTTGACAATTAAAAATGATTCCTTCTTTCATGTGAATTATGCTATAAAAGGTGAGGCTGACGTATCAAGTAAACTCTGCAACAAGACACATTTGTGCATGATTTATTTTGTAAGGACCTTTTTTTAAAAACTATGAGATGCTTCCACAAAATTTAAGGTAATCTTCGAAAAATGCTTTTTATATATAATAACCATTTTGGGGGTTCTACCTTCTCATGTTTTGCTAAAACAAAGGAAAAGAAAAGGAAAAACCCAATGCCATCTCGAAGTTGTTTAATTAAAAAAATTACATATCACTTTTTGGCAGTATGTGGATAGAAAGAGTGCTGGAATTCATCTGGATATTAGAAGTGGTTATTCCTATATGGTGGTGGAATTATGGATTCTTTTTGTTTTCTTTTGTTTCTGAATTTTCTAAGGTTTCTAAAGTAAATATGCATACTGTTTTCAAGTATAAAAATGTCATTTAAAATTTGGCCCTTTTTTTTTCAGTTTTAATTTCCAACTGATTGCTCCCTCCACCCTTGCATCTTTGTTTAAAAATATTCAGGTTTTGGGGCTGGCCCCGTGGCCGAGTGGTTAGGTTCGCGCGCTCCACTGCAGGCGGCCCAGTGTTTCGTTGGTTCGAATCCTGGGCGCGGACATGGCACTGCTCGTCGGACCACGCTGAGGCGGCGTCCCACATGCCACAACTAGAAGAACCCACAACGAAGAATACACAACTATGTACCGGGGGGCTTTGGGGAGAAAAAGGAAAAAATAAAATCTTTGAAAAAACAAACAAACAAACAAACAAACAAACAAAATATTCAGGTTTCTATTCATGATTTTATTACTAAAAAAGTTTACTTGATAAACAAATAGAAAGGTAAATATACACCAACCTGTTAATGTTCTCTCCATATTTCACAGTACCAAATAAAACAACTCCAGCAAAAGCATAACACAGCAGCAAGAGGAACATTCCTACGATGATAAAGAAGCTTTTATACATGCTGACGACCACGGTCAGGAGGAGCATCTTTAGTGTTACCTGGATGGAGATGGAGATGGAGAGAGAGAGAATACTCAGTTCATAAAGCCAGGAAGAACCTAGGAAGTAAATAACATTTAGGCAGGTTGACACAAGAGTGACTCAAGGATATTCTTCCAAAATTGCTCCCTATTAGTTATTGAATCTGAATACTATTAAAAAACCATTAGAGAAATTCTACTCATGTCTCAAACTGTTCAGCCTCTTCAGCCTAATTAATAAAAGTTATACCCCAAGATTTTTGGCTTTTCATTTTCTCCTCTTGCTCCCTAATTCTCTATGATAAGGGTTATATATTTTTGGTCCATAGCAAGTAGACTCAGGATTATTTCACAAACAGTTGTTGACAAAAACAAACCTAAGCAATGGTAAAATACTAAATAAGTATCAAATATTAAATATATTGATTATGTGGATATAGAGAATGTCTATGAAATAATGTTAGTAATAAAAAAAGAAACTACTTTAAAAATGAAAAATAAGTGTGGATGTATGTATGAACATTAACAAGGAAAATAAAGGATTCTGGAATCATAGAATTATGACTATTCATTAAAGATTATTTTTCTTTGCAGTAAACTAACTGAACTCTATGAAAATAAAAATAAAGACGCATAAAGAACGACCACTGGTTTTTGCTTTCATGCCTATGTTATGTTTAGTCAATGACTTGGGTTCGCTTAGCAAATATGAAGAAGAAACAAAACACTATGAATGTCAGGAAACATATCACAAGATAACTAAGCCACTGATTCATTTTAATATTTAATATTTGCTCATTTGACTTACGTTGTCTAGCAATTTGTTAACTACAGCCCTGAAGACCCAGAAGGACAGTCATTACTCCTTTCTTAACTGTATACATGACATTTGATAGTATGCTGTACAACATACTCACATGCTTTCCACAGATGGAGAAAAACCTAAAGACAATCACACATGCGCCCATCATGTAGGTGTACGCATTCTGCAAGTTAAACAGAAGCGAGCCCGTCATAATTTGCACAAAAGATCTTGTTACTGTTCCATTTTTCATTTTAAGTCTTCTGTGAAGTCTACTGAATAATTAGTTTAATAAAATGTGAAAATTCCTATAAGAAATTTATCTAAAATAGGTGCTGAAAAGGTCACTGCCAAAACTCATGAATAAATATTAGCTATAAAATCAAATCTTAAATGAAACTTTGGTTTCTGTTTTGCTCAGCTGAATTCTGTATTTTAAAACTTATTTTACATAAAATAGTGACCAGCTCCTTTGAGGAGAAAGAAAAACCTAGGATAACAATGCAACACGAGGAAGTGAAGAGAGACAGGAGATGGTGTTGGAAAAGGTTGCCGGAAGTCAGACTCCTTCTCTCTGAAGACCAGCCAGCCATATGCGCATTAGTCTACACTGATTTCAGAGGTGTCCCACCCTATCCAGAAACATACCCAGGTCTTCCTTCAAGTGTGTGATCAACAGCAAGAGATGACTCAATGCACTTTATGACTAAGAAAGCTTCATCTGAGAAACAAAGATGCCACCACTTATAACAGCAATAACAAGTGTGGCATTAAGCTGATGCCAAGGCATGATTATTCTTGAGGAGCCTTGCCTAACCAAATGACAACAGTCACAGATGGGCCCCCAGGAAGGGGGTCTGGGAGATCCTTGGTGAGGTGTCCGCACAGAAGCATCTTTGGGGGAACAGGACTGCATCTTCCTTCACAACAGTCCACTGCAAAACAGAGCGGAGAACGAGTGTCCTTCCAGGACCAGAGGCTCCTGGAGAACAAAAACAGTCAGGCCGAATAGGCAAGCTGGTCTTTTTGGTCTGAGATTTCCTCTCTGGGGACATCTGGAATTAGGAATACTACTCTACTTTTTTCTTGAACCGAGTAGCTTTTGGCCACAATTTGTCTGGAGAAAGAAAAAACCATGGGCCTTGCTGTTCCTTCTTTCCATGTTAGCTCAAAACCTATTGTGCATACCTTCTCCCTTTGCATTCTGGAAGCAATGACACCCAACAGCTTCTAAGAAGAGGACCCAAATCCTTCACCTGGACTACAAGGTCCTGAGAGGTCTGACACCTTCTTACCCATCCAGATCTCATCCCATGTCCCCCTCGATCCTTCTCCTCCAGTCCCGCTCCCCATCCTCCTTCCAGCTCCTGCACTCTTCCATCACAGGGACAGCTGCCCGAAATGTTCTCCCTCATGCTACAGACCGAACCTATCATCACTCCCTCAAGGATGCCTTCTAGGGCCTCTCTGATGAAGCCATCTCCCACTATTATGTGTCATCACAGGAACATGTGTCTCTTTCCATCTCCCTCACCAGGGCTGTAATTCTCATTGACTTGGGAGCATTTGATGAATAACTACCTAACTTTCCAGGCTGTGAGTTCACAAGAGCAGTGACTGTCTGTCTTCTTCTTATTACGGTCTTCTCAATTCCTACCACAGTGACTTGCACATCCTTAGTGCTCCAAACCATTTACTGTTTGAGGAATGAATCAGTGATGAAGGAATGAAGTGACAGAGCCCACCCAGGTTTGGCACAGGCCCTAGTGCTGAAAGTGACAATTGTTTTAAGAAGGACACTCAATATCTTCCTGAGCACAACAATTTCATACTAAAGCAAGCCGTCTGTGATGTGCAGAAAGGTTCTGTGTTATGGATCTTTCCTAGCATGACTCTAACACTGGAGAGGATGACAGAATAAATGAAAGAGACCAGAGGGAAACTGATAATATTACTTTTGGATGGGTCAAGGAAGACTAAAAAAAAAATAAAGTATTTATAATTCTGTGTTATGGGTTTGTATACTCCTTACAGATGGAAAAACTTCACATAGAGTCATTCGCTGCATCACCATGTTTCGGTCAAGGACGGATCACATACACAACAGTGGTCCCATAATATTGGTACTATAGAGCCTAAGGGTGTAATAGGTTATACCATCTAGGTTTATGTAAGTGCACTCTATGATGTTAGCATAAGGACAAAATTGGCTAACGATGCATTTCTCAGAATGTATCCCCATTGTTAAGTGACACATGACTGTACTTGATTTTCCTAATGCCCATGTGGAATAGGTAGATTATGAAGTTATATCCCCAAGTTCAGAACAGGGAACAAAACATCACTGAAGCAAATAACTTGATCAAGGCTGGAAACAGTGGAGCCTCGTCTAGGACCCAGGTCTTCTAGAGCTGCGCCGTCCAACATCGTAACCACTAGCCACATGCGGTTTTTGAGTACTTGAAATATGGCAAATCTAAATTAAGATATGCTGTAAATGTAAAATACACACTCAAAGATTTAGTACAGAAGAAAGGATATAACCTTTCTCCTCCATAATTTTTATACTGCTGACATGTTGAAATAATATTTTAGATACGGTAGGTTAAAAATATAGTGCTAAATTTATGTCATCTGTTTCTTTTTTATATTTTAAATGTGGCTCTCAGAAAACTTAAAGTTATATCTGCAACCACGTTTTATTTCTATTGGACAACATGGCTCGAGATCACAGTCAGGTACACCCATAGCTGTAGATTTTGAGTTGGATCTCAGACTGAATGGAGGGTAGGGAGGCTGAAGGCATTTTAGGCAAAACAGTGAGAACTCAGGTATGGAGATGGAAATGATGTGCCATGGAGAAATGGCAGCTCGGTGTCTAGCAGAAACGAAGACAGCAAAAGTGCCTGAGAATCAGACTGTGAAACACTGACGATAATGTCGTGGCCTGGATGCTACCCACCAGCTCAGAAAACTGGGTCTGAGTCTTCTGATAGGAGCTTGTGTGTGAAGTCAGACAGGTTTCCATCTGTTTCCCTTTCTCTCTCCCTGTCATTTTTATCCTTTGGGAAAATGAAAATTAAGCCAGAAGATCTTTAAGGCCCTTCTCTTTCTGGCTCACGTGCTCCAGGTCTTTGAAGGGCTAGGTTTTGTTTGTGTGAAGAGAGTGAGTGTGTGCAGACATACGTACGTGTGTGCGTGTGTGTGTGTGTGTGTGTGTGTGCAGGCACGTCTGAGGGCCTGTCATGGTCAAGGCTGGATTTTAGGGAGGTTAATCTGACACTTGAGAGTAGGCTGACATGGAGTGAAAGGACACTGGAAACAGGGTTACCCGAATGGAAATGATCAACCAAAATAATCTTTAATTACGCGCATACCAGGAGGGCAAAGTGAAGGACCACCCAGACAACGCCAAGTGACGTCACCAGCAGATCGTATCTATTTCTTCTGCTTTGCCAGAAGCCAGCAGGTGACATTGCTATGATCTTCATTGTAACCTGGGGACAACAGTGAAGAGAGTGAAGAAAGGCTGAGTGTTTAGCACATATTTAAACGTATTAAATTGAGGCACACTATTTTTTTAAAGGATGTGGAAACCAAAGAGGAGAATTTATTACTGACACAGATTTTTTAAAGCTGAACAGCTTACAAATCTATACTCCCCACACTCTTTTCTCCTTGTTTTATGACTACTTCTGATAGCAGGACGTTTTTCTGCCTTAAGTAAAAGATCATATATTTCAGAAAACATCAACCAGTACAGGGTGGAATAAGAATCTGCTTGTATTTCAAAGAAGATTGCCATGGAAAGTCATATCATATGGACCACATATTAAAATAATCTTGTCTGGGCCAACTCCCTTTGCCACCATGTTGCAATCTGAGTCCCTAAATTATAGTGGTTTGTGTCGTTCACTATAAATATTTGAACTCAAGAAACTAGACAGGCCAAAATTCAGACACAACAATCAACAGCAGTTAGCAATTCCTGCAGTTAGAAAAGGTCCAAAATATAAAGTTAAGTCTTTGTTCAAATTAAGCAGAACAGCCTTAGAAGGAAACATCCTGAGAGCATGCTACCGCCCTCCCCCCAAAGACTTCAAAAGCAATAGGACACAGAACTGAAAGTAAGTGCATCAAAGGCAGACACTGTTTTACTTTAAAGGTGCACTGCTCCCCCCAGAGCCAGCTGACTCATTACCGTACCTCTAGAACAAAGATGAAGGTGAAAACGACCGACATTGTTGCCAAAGGAACGGTCACCGGATCCTCGACGTCCCACTGTAACAGAAACAGCACACAAGTCTTTGCCCACAGCCATCGGGCTCAGAAAGACTGTCCCCTCTTTTTCTCATTTGAATATGATTGCGAATTTTAATGTTTTATACTCAAGAATGTAGACTGTGAGTGGATATGGCCGCTTGTGGTATTCTTAGATGCACCAATGAATACAGAGCTCATTCCGAGTCTTAGGGTGAAATAAAGTACCTTGACAGAGAGTAGCACCGACTGGGCCAGGACAAGCAATGCAATCGTCCTCTTAAAAAATGGATGCTGGGTTATGTCATACATCTTAGCTCTAAAGCCATCATTATCTGGAAAAGAAAGGTTTAGTCAAGGGCATTTCAGACACAGGTCACATTTACTGTCTTGTCTTTGATTCTCTTCAATGCTCATCTTAAAACCCATTACGTTTTTTTCCCCTACAGTTCACTCTATTGTGAAGTGTTTTGCAGGAATGGCTGGCTCTGAATATTTAAAACGATGGTGCATGACGCCGTCTGTATTGGAAGGACGACCACGTCATTCAATTTCTGTCAGTTTAATACATTTCACTCACATGTTTAAAAGGCAAGCACACATATATTTTATTTAAAACTTCATTTTTTCATTAAGGCTTATCCTGAGAGCACTGAAGCGGAGCCTTTGGGTGGTTGATTTTAATAGCCTATGGACAGATCTGTAGTTTGGAGCCTGTTTCTATATTAACTTATGCACAACCGCCTAGTGGCCTCACGATTATTATTTTAATTGAAATTTTAGACTCCTGGGGAATCATGAACACTAGCGCCCAACATGAATAAAATCAGAGCGTCTTTGATACCCGGGCGAGGTGGGAGATGAAGAGGCTGTGCTATCTTCAGTCGGCTCTTCAGATCTTCCCATCTTCTCTGATCTACAGTCAGCAGAGCCGTCCCCTTAATAAACAAAGGAAAGCAGAAAAAGGCCTTTGTCTTGTTCTCCACAGCAAGGACACTGCAATTGGGGCAGTCATACAAACAGAACTAATTTGGGTTTAAAATAAAGATAAGCATGAAACACCGTGGTGGTTCGATAAACATGGTCAGAATTCTCAAACTTGGTCTTGAGAGAGTTCCAGAAAGGATGGCCATGGGTTTCAGAGAAGATTCAGCAGCCTTCAGTTGGCATCTTTGAACATGTAATATTCAGGTTTGGGAATATCTAAAGCAGGTTTTCTACATGATTAAATTTTCAAAAAGGGATACTCACTCTAATAGTGGTTAGTTTCCTTTCATTTCATAGTAGAAAATGCTGCAGCAAAATTACAGCTTGTCAATGCTGCTTCTTCTGGTTAAGGATATTTTGTCTTTTTAAAAGTCATTCTTATATATGCAATAGCAAACCTCTTCTTAATCGATAGGAAGTCATGGAACTTGATCCTTAAGAAATTAGTGCTGTGACAACTGACTAAAGGAGATCAGATATTCTATATTATATACTAATATAATGTGCATGCCTTAAAATGCACATAAATATATTGTATTACATTTCATTACATTATATTATAAAAGCAGAAAATAATTTTAGAAACTGGGAAATAAAAACTCACCCGCCCCAACTCCCATTCTCCCTTTCTGTCTGCAGAGCTAACAATTGTCCTTCAGGGATGAATCCTCCCCACTTCGTTTTCAGCCTTTTGCTGTTTATGCATAAATACTTAAGAATGTGTTTGTTTTGAATTTAAAAAAATTATATAATGGTATCTAATATGTGCTTATTTATGCAGTTGTTTTTATCTTCATTGAACAGTATGTTTTCCATACAACTAGATAGTAGATCTAATTGGTTTATTTTAACTGCTTATATAGTACAAATATATCAGAAGTTATCATTTTACGTCTATGGACTATAAACAATGCTGCAATAAACACACACGCACTGCCTCATGGTAAACATCTTTCTTGGTGGTAAATCTCTAAGAGAGGAATTGCTGAGGCTAGAAATTTACGCATCTTATATTTACCAGATATTGTCAAGTTGCATCTAAAGAGCAAAACCCAAGAAAATTTCCCGGCAGCGATCTACAAGTGTTCCTGTTTCCTTATATTCTTGACGATATTTGACATTACCATTTGATGGGTATGAAATATATCTAACTTAGCTTTAAATTAATGAGACAAAACATTTTTTATGTGTATAAATGGTGATTCCTGTATGTTCTTATATGAATTACCTGTTCATATTCTTTGCTCATTTTTGTATTTGGATACTTACTTTTAGATGTTTTATAGAAATACTTAATATATCCTGGATAGTAATCTTTTGTCAGTCATGTGAGTTGTAAATATTTTACAACTTAGCTTTTTTTTTTTCAATTTTGCTTATCACTCATGCCTTTTCATTTTAATGTAATCTAATTTATAAATTTTTTTCTCTACAGATCTCAATTGGTGCTTAATGTGAAGAACTCCACAACTACTCCAGGGTCAAAAATAAATTCTGTCTGGTTTAAAAATGGTTTAAATTTTGCTTTTCATAGCTGGGTCTTTCATCCATCTGGAATTCATTTTTGAGCATGCTGCGAGGTAGAGATCTCAGTTGAGTTTCTTAGCTCTAAATGGTCAATTATCCCAGCATCGCTTAGTGATGGTCACAGCTCCTCCACTGATTTGCTGTGCTACTTCTGTTTTCTAGGTACGTGGGTCCCTCCTGGGGCTTCCTGTTCTGTTCTGTAAGTCTAACTTTCTATCCCTGGAATGATGCTGACAGTATTTTACTTACTGTAGCTTGTTTACTTTCCTTTTCCACATTTTTGCTCACGTTCAACCTTGCGAGAGATTTATTGATTTAATTTTTTTTTTTAAAGAACTAGCTTTTTGTCATTCTTGAGCCTTCCTATAGCTACTTTGTTCTCTACATCATTAATTTCTGTCCTTCGCTTTATTTTCTTCCTCCTTCTTTCTTTGATTTTACTTTGCTGTTCTTATAATTTATTGATTTGGATCTTTGACATATTAATTAACCTTTGGTTCTTCTCTAACATGGACACTTAAAGTTATAAATTTGCATCAGTTATAAATTTACTGATTTATCTACATCTTGTGAGTTTTTATCTATCATTTTTATAGATGATTTACCTAAAATTGTGATTCTTTTATTGTGACTTCTGTAACTCAAAAATTATTTAGAGTATTGTCTTACTATTTCCAAATTATGAGGGATTTTTTGCTATCTTTTCAAATTATGGTAGAGAACATATTGTGTACATTATCAATTCTTTGGCAACTATTTTTTATGACCTTGGAGAGGTCATATTTTGTACTTGAAAATAATACATATTTTCACATTGTTGGAGTCAGGGTTCTTTATATGTGTCATTAGATCAAATGTTTTTATTTTGTCAAATCTAATATTTTATTTCTATTTTTTCCTGTCTGATTTATGAGTTTCTTAGAGAAATATGTTACTATTTTCAATCATTTATTTGGATTTGCTAGTTTTTTAAAAAATAATGTGGTTTATTTTTGCTTTGCACTTTTTTTTTTTTTTTTGGTTAGGAAGATGCGCCCTGAGCTAACAACTGTTGCCAATCTTCCTCTTTTTGCTTGAGGAAGTTGCTGAGTTAACATCGGTGCCAATCTTCCTCTATTTTGTATGTGTTACGCTGCCACAGCATGGCTTGATGAGTGATATATAGGTCTGTGCTTGAGCTCCGAACTGGTGAACCCCAAGCCGCCAAAGTGGAGTGTGTGAACTTAACCATTATACCCTCAGACGGCTCCTGCTTTGTACATTTTGAGATTCAGGAGGTCCATATCTTTCTGATGATTAGTTTCCTTTGTCATTTAATTACACTGTTTATTCTTAATAACGATATTTGTTTTAAATTAATTTTTTCTATATTAATAATGTTAAACCACTTTTTTCACTAACTGCAAACAAACATTTGTTCTCTGGATGTTATACACATTAATATCATTCCTTTATTATACACAGCAAGATATTTTGGAAAGTTGAACTCTGAAAGAATCCAAAATAATAATAAGCATGGTGGTATCATGCTTGACCATGGTGATCCTTAATATATGAAAACTTCTGAAAGCTTATTATTGTGAAAATAAGTTTATTAATCAAATATATTGTCTTACAGTAGGGAAATTTTTAAAAATATATTACTGGTATAGACTTTGGAATTTTAAACCAGGGTTCCATTTTCTAAGGAAGACATAATTTTGCACAATTCTTAATTGTGAAACCATCGCCCCCAAAGCTTACCTTTTCCCATATCTTTATATCTGTTTATTGCCTGTATATTTGGAAATCTATTTCTATACCCTTGGGAGTGACAAATAAAATGTGAGCTTCATAAGGGCAGAAATCTTAATGCATTTAGTTTTTAGTTTATGTGTTGAGTTCCTTATGTTCTCAGGGTCAAGAGCAGTGTCTGGTATCTAGTAAGTGCTCAAAGAAATACGTTGAATGATTGAATAATAAATGAATAAATGCTGTTTTACAGTAGCTCGTGCACTGCTGTCTAAAAGACTGGCAAAAAAATCTTTTCTAAAAGGTTCACATAATTTGGAAATTTATATCTCCAATTAACTAATCAAGTTTTTAATGTCTGTTATACAATTTCTTCTACTTTTGCCCTTTCTCTAAGCATCCATTTGAGCTTATATCCATGCTCCCCTTTCTCAGCCGCAAAAGCTTTTGTCTTCCTTCAGAATCTAAATACAACCAGTGTTATAAGCAGACCTCTTGTTATTCTTCTGACTTCAGCCATTCCTCTAAGTTCAAAAGCTGTAATTAATTATACATTTGTCTCTAGTTATTGAACATTTCATGTTGTTTCCTTTGTGTCGCTGAATTGTGAGCTGCCATAAGACCTAATTCTTCTGAAATCAGGTGTCTGCTCAGAGGGCCTCGTACGACATTCTGAGCAAACAGTGCCTAAACTCTGTTAATTGACTGATCCGCTTCTGCTCGTATTCCAGAATAATCAGTATCTGCTCCATTGCATGGCTCAAAGCCATCTAAAAAGACCCATTTTCCTCTTTCTGCTTGGTATTAAATTGGACACACTGTAGGGCTTAAGAAACTCATTTATGAATGCGTTAAAGTAAAATAGGGGGGCTGGGCAATATGATCTTTATCCTTTTTTCTTATTCTAAATTCCATGTTTCTGGGGTTGGAATACTGTTGGGGCCCAAGGGGGGATTTTTAAGTTGTGCCCTTTGAAAGCCTGAATGAAATGACATCCTCATTAGGCACACATCAAAGGTGGCAATTGACTGGGTAACTGGTACCACACACGTGGAGCCTGGGGGACTGTGAATGATAGAGTCCCCTGTGTCACTATGCAAACCAAAGGGCTCTGATGTGAATGCGTACAAATCAGTCCTAGCTATGAATAACATGGAACAGCACGGCGTTACACACGCAAATCTAGTTTAATTCAGCACAGAACAACAGTCGACATTTTTATACTCTTGAATTCGAAGAATCAGAGACTCTGCAGTAATAGACACCACTTTGGAATTCTGGCTCCATTTTCTATGCCTCATAAGCCCCAGACAAGTTATTTCACTTCTGTAAGCTGTCTTTTCTTCAACTGTACATTTCACAGTTGTGAGAACTGGGAGTAGCATAGGAAAAACCTCAGTGCATAGTAAGTCCTCAAAACTGTATGCATCTCAATGATTATGACTCCAGAAGACCGACTCTTACACAACAGAGGGCGTACCAGCCATGTCCAGAAGAACGACACAGAATGTTCTCCAAACTCACTTTTTGGCAGAAAACTACCCTTGCTGTTTTCCTGTTTGTGAACTCTCGTACTGATCATCAGAGCTGTAATGAGCTCAGTAAGCTTCCCGAGTTCATAAAGTATGTGAAGTTTTAAATGAAATTAGAAATCTTCTTTCTAGTCTATGAATTAAGATTTAAGGTTTTCTACTGCAGCCCTCTTCCCCATCAAAATTCTGAGTTCACCTACTGAGTAACAAAGAAGCAAACAATTTACATTTTGTGAAAGTAATATTACCTGCAATCAGTGCATCGATTTTAGCTATTGTGTTTTAATAACTTGCTGCACGTCTTTTCAATTTGAACAATAGGAGATGCGCCTTTCAGTTGTCGGCGAATTAATGACATCGTTACCAAAAGGGGAAATTTAGCAAGAGAATTGTGCTCTTAAATAATGTGCCTGAAAGGCAGCAAAGAGGTAGCTGGTAAAATAGTTACAGAGATTATTTACACCAGTCACATTACGGTTTAATGCGACTTCATGCCGTGTGTGAAAAAGAGAGCTCAAAGTGAGTGGCTAGGAAAGAATAAACCCTGTGGTATTCAAACCAAGAATTCTTACCTTGTTTTCATTGAAATTAGCAATAACTACTCCAACAAAAAGGGTCAGTCCAATCATGCAACCCAGGAATACAAAAACATGAATATAGATTCCATGCATCTGTATAAATGAAAAATACGGTTATTCATCAAAGCCAATGAAAGCAGCTGTTGAAGCGTTCAAAGGATTCCATGTGCTTGCTTACCGGCCCCACACGATGAATAATAACATCCCTCACTTCCACCCAGCCTTTCAAGGAGAGAACTTCAAACAACGCCAGCATAGCATTTCCCACATTGTCAAAATTAAAGTTCCGTGGATTCGCCCTGCAAGTCAGAAAGAGGAATGTTCTGTGAAATGCCGATGAGAAGCCCCCTAAGGCAGATATCTGTAGCTCTTTCCAGTCTTGGTGCAGAGAATATTTAGCACTTGGTGGGCTAGATGGCATTCATTTGCTAAATCATAACAATGTGTTATGTGTTATAATTTATTAATTAGGCAGTTAATTATTAGGTAAGAGGGGGTGTTCTCAATTGAAAACAATAGAAACGTGCATAACTCCAGTCCCAGCTCCAGAGCTTCTTGCGACATGTCTGGCTTGTCTTGATTACATGGAGGACTGGAAAGACACTTTCTAGCTAGAAATCATATAGGAGATTATCACAAAGAGGCACTGGAGTTTGGATGTAAACTTTGAAATAGTTTCATAATTGAAAACCGTTCTATGGGCATAAATGACAATTCCCCGTGTTAGTATAGAAAGTGTAAAAAGAGTAGCATTTGACCACTTTATTTCATTCTGTGTCGTCACTGTGAACAGCATGCTGTAAGGCAGTGATGCAGTTAGCCACTGAGATGACAAAAGGTGTTTGCTCACGGCCTCTAAGTGTCCAGATCACTCTCTCCCAGTTGTATTTTTCCTCTCATTAACTCTGAGTGTTGTCAATAGATTCTTCTCGTAGCCCCAACGCACAGGATGCTGTCTGCACCCACAGTTGATTCCTGATTTCTCAAACACTTTGGCCCACTATTTTTTGGTAGAGGGTGGTCTCATTTCTCGTTTTTCTGACACGTTTATACTTTTTTTCTTCCCACTTAGCAAAGTGATCTTTTCTACTATAATGCATTTCCTTTCGTTGTTATAGGTCTCAGCCAATAATTTTATTGTTAATAGAAGATTTCAGTGTTTTTTCCCCTATCCCCTTATTGGAAGCTATGTTAAATAGTTAAATGATTTAGATAATCACACACTTTGATGAAGAACTGAGTTTAGGTTTACTGAATACAGTAGGCCTACTGAAGCCTAGCTAAATTCTATTTTGATAACTTTTTTTTTTGCTAGCTCATTTATCAAAATTTAACCTTCAGAAGAGGTAACTTTCTGGGGGACAATTTGGTTTAATATTTTTCTACCATCTTTTGTTTTTTTAAACCATAGAAACAATCATGTGATGCACTTTTATAAGTTTTCTTTTTTTAATACTACATAGATAGGGATCTAATAAGAAAACATAAAACTGAAACTGACTTGCTTCTAAAGGTTTAAGGCTGATTGGTAGAAACGTTTTCTACATTGTCCAAAAGTCCCACTCAGAAATTCAGAAATTTGGGATTCTGATTTATATTTTTTAAGTATGAGATGAGCATATTCTCTTGAATTTTTCCAACAATCTTTCCTTTGGGGGACTGCAATTAAATTTATATTTTACAGCCGACAGAAGCTAGAAGGATTCTACAGAAGCCACAGTTTTCTCAAATAAGGATTTTTTTTCAACCCAGTGAGCCAGCTCTCAGATCTGACATTGAACTTTCTTACTCATCCGTTTTCTTTATGTAAAAGTGCTTTTTTAGCGGGACTTGCAGCAACCCAAGCCACTTTCACGTTCTATATCCTTTATAAGTTAGAATATGTTAAAAAAAACACTTTTAGGCTAAACAAAGAAAAATATAATGAAGGATCATAGACTTAAGTAGTTGGAAGAATATATTACAGTTTAAAAAATGACTCTCAGTTTTAATCATAAGATATTTATGTCTTGCCCATGCTCCTAAAATTGGGAAGTTTGAAACTTGATGTATAACTACAGAGGACTTCAGTAAATCCCAGACATAATCCATTATTGTAATTTTTCCTCTCGCCTTTCCTTGATTTGGAAGGCTGTTTGAATATCATCTTTTCTGGCTAATTTTTAAAAGATTATAATCTTGTCGATCCAATTTGGAAAACGAAGACATTGGTTCTGATCTCACAATTCGATCAATCTTCTACCTCCCAGTGAAAAGTGCTCCAGCGTCCCAAGGTCACGGCAAGGAGAGCTGTTCCTCCTCTGGGAAGATGGAGGCACCATGAGGGAGAGGAACTCAGCCTCTGCTCTTGGATGTGGAAATGTAAGGATGATACTGCCGGAAACGGCACCCTGTATCTTACACATGTCTGCCCTCTAGACTAAAGAAATCAGGAACTTTTTGTACTTTCTAGAAGGCACTGGCATTTTTCTGCCTTGTGCTTTGGGAACAGTCTCCTCAGGCCGCAGCCCCTGACCTCTGCCCCACCCCTCCCGCTCACCTGCCTAATTCCTACGCATCCTTCAAAAGTGAACTGGGGCTCTTCTCCTCCGGGTCCTTCCCCCTGGTCCCATCACAGCTTGGGTTAGGTGACTCTCCTGTGGCTGCCACTGCACCCTTTCCCTTTCTGCATCCTAGAATCAGAGGCTGGTACACCACAAAGATCAAGAACTTAAGCCTCAGGGCCCCTCCCTGGCACAGACCCCGGTCAAGACCCTGGAAGGGGCCCAGAAGTGAGTTCACATAGTCACATGGTTTTGTTAAACTTACCAAAGTAAGGTAGTTTTATATTCTTTTGCTTAAAGAGTTTACCCAAATTGTTTGAGCTTAAGAATTCACAAAAATCTGATCCCCTTCTGCCTAGAACGTACCACAGTGTAACTTAAAATTACTTAGCAGTAAGCTTCAGGTGAGCGTCAAGTGCGTTTAGGGGCATGTATATGTGGCATCAAAGCCTTTAGCATATTATATTAAATTAGTTGTAATTTTATTTTCTATTCTCCACAGACTTCAAGCTCCTAAGGGTCGGGGCCTTGGCTTGTCCCCAGTGACAGCATAATGTCCGCCAAATAGTAAGCACTCAATACACGCATTCATGGAAAACTGAGTACTTTTTCGATTTTGCTGTCATGCATTCCATTTTCCTATAGCCCACACCTCCGCTTAAGCCAAAACACACACTCTGTATAATATATAATATGTCTAAGCCTTTTTACCAAGGGACTTTTTATCTCATCAAATCTGAGTGTTTCAGAAGGAAACAAATGTATTCATCTGAGGAGGGAACACAGAAAGCAGACTGTCTGAATTAGGGAGCGCATATTTATGTCCTAATTATAATTATCAAAGCATTCCTCTAGGCGAATTCCCAGATATAAGTTATTTTGTTAATCACAAATTAGCCAATATAAAATTACAAAATTTTCAGCTGCTAACTCCTGACGAGCTTACTAAAGAAAGAAAATGTAAAAATCATCATGGTTACAGTGGACTTTTCTTTGATGGAAAATTGTTATTTCACTAAAACTAACCCAACTCACAATATTCTGAACAAAAGGACAAAAGCTATTGTGATGATGTTCAAGTGATACTATTTGCTTAGCTTTTAAAGTGTCCTTGAACTTGGAACCCCCAATAACAACTTACATAAAACATTACATTTCAATTAACTCTGATTTTTAAAATCCTTGGGAGCTGATTTCATGGAACAGGTTGAATGCCATGGGGTACAACTGGACACAGTTTACTTTTCTCCCAACAGTGCCTTCCAGCATGTTCTAGCTCCCTTCCTGACTTCTTGGGGAGAGCTCAAAGCTTTTTGGTCACTTTCAGCTATAAGATCAGTCTCATTCTAAAAAGTACACTCCATTTTACACCCAACCTTTGCTTTCCTAACCCGAAAAAGGATCCCATCCTCAGCCTGACCTGTGGTTTGAGGAGGGAAGAAGAGGGGTGGCCACTCTCTTCCGCTCCCCTTCTTCTGACCACCATCTGATTCTCCCAAGATTGAGGTAGGATGCAATTGGAGTTGGAGAAATGGAGTTAAAGTCTGTGTGTCTTAAGCTGTTGGACTCCAGCCATTGGCGTTCTCGTCACAGCAGCTGTTGCTCTTCCGTGGAGCCCATTGTATGGTCCTAAGAAACACCTTGTATATTAACCATGTTTCTAGCTTCTGTGAACTTGACACTTTATCATCTGTCCTACATACGTATGCTGGCCACACTTTGTTCCAGAGCATCCGATGAAATGCTCAAGTCACCCTGCCTCCTTTATCACCCCCTCCCCCAGAAGAATCTTTTTTATGGAATGCTTTTCAAATACAAACCAACCAACCCAGAGTCCACACCCCCAACCCCCACTTTAATCAGGCTTTCACACTCCGGGCCACTATCCACCTGCCCTAATCACCCCAGGGCAGGTACCAGACCACTGGGACAGCCTCTATGCCCCAGAGCCTGCCGAAATTATTCAAATTAGTCAACTCTCAGCCTGCTTGCCCTGCCTCACCCATTCCCTCCCTGGGAAACCACAATAACAGCTCCTGCCCACAGCTCTCCCTCTGCCTCTGCCTCCTGACCCACCCTGCTGCTTCCCCAAGTGGCCCCAGTGGTGCGGCATGCCCTGTCCCCTTCCTCTTGGGAACAAACTATCTTTTCATAGCAGTCATCTCTTGACCTGCTGGCCTTACAGTACCTCAAGTTTTCTATTAATACACTATATTTTAAGATACTCCCCAGCACGAGGATGCCCGTCGTGCCGTTCCTGCTGTGAGCACAGTCTCTCGGTGATTCTTTCACAGGAGCTGGATGATGGAGGTGGATAACCTTTTAGGAAGAACAGCTGGGGTTGTCCAGGTGCTCTCTTTAGAACATAATACTTTCTCTCCTATTGACCTCAGCTTTGAGGCTTTAGCCCAAGTTCCAGAACAGCAGGAAAAAAATTCCTGATATAAATAATTTATTTATGGTATAATAAGGAGTTTTCACCTCACAGAAACATAAACATTTTATGCTTCTTTAATTTTTTATTCTAATGTAAATTGGACTGCTTTTCTAGTTAGCACTGGGATAAGGATATTCCCTCGTGTCAAATACTTCCCTATCCAGGCTCAAGCCACACATCCAAAATTAATCTTTTTTTTCATAATTCCTTGGCAATCAAAAAAAAAAAACCCACCTCAATTTAAATTGTATTGAATTGTTTATGGAAGTGAATTTCATATTAGAGAAATGCCCAAGCAGGTAAGAGTGAGTCCCGAGGGTACAAAGGGCTCAAATGCTATTCCTTTTAAACAATCTGGACATTTAGTAGAGAACATCAATTGTGACAAAAGCAGACAAGCTTTGCTGTGGTTTACTTACTATTCTAAGAGATAAAGACGAAATAAAAAGAAGACAGACAATGATTTAAAAGGACAAATGAAGCTGACAGAACATTCAGGTCATCAGTGAAGCAAATCGAGAGATTCCATCCTGGTCATTAGTAAAGCAGATGAGAAAGAAAGTACTAGGTACTTCTACCTTTGACGTAAATGCTTTGAAAACTCATTTTTGAGAAAAGTGAATTTTTAAGAGAAAGTTAGATTTAATCTATTGTGTTACTGATCATTCCTTTCTAGTGTTTCTATAATGCAAATCCTTCAATGTAAATGGGTTTTAAAAGTGAAACAGCATTATGATTTATGCTGCTCTACGATTGTATGAGGACGTCAGATTTTCCCTTAAAAATATAAACTCAGGATAAGTTTAGTTTTAATTTGATATAAAATCTTTGTTTTTTAAAACACTAATTTTTAAAGCCATGTGAATCGACATACATACTTTTAAAGTATTAGAAAAATACTGCGGTGATATTTCATTGTTTCATGAACCAATATGCGACTCAGTGTACCACTTGCTCTCTTACTTATTGTATTTTTTTTTTCTTTCTGAGGAAGATTAGCCCTGAGCTAACATCTGCCACCAATCCTCCTCTTTTTGCTGAGGAAGATTGGCCCTGAGCTAACATCTGTGTCCATCTTCCTCTATTTTATATGTGGGACGCCTGCCACAGCATGGCTTGATAAGCGGCGTGTAGGTCTGCGCCTGGGATCAGAACCGGCGAACCCCCAGGTCACTGAAGTGGAGTGCGTGAACTTAACCACTGCGCCATTGGGCCGGCCCCTACTTACTGTATTTTTGCATCCTATTGTAATTCAGTGCTTTGCCTTGTGTTACTTAAACTCATTTTAACATCTCTAGCAGAATTATTTTTAGTTTCATGCCATATTATACTGATTTAAAACCTTACACTGACAAATAAAGCATTCTTCTGGATATTTTTCTGATATGCTTACCAAACACGGGGCACCCAGAATCCAGGTTTTTTCTCTCCAGGTCTTAACTTTAAATTTAAGTTCTTGGACACACTTACATTAATTCTGAATATCCCATTACAATCTTCCTAAAACGGGAAAAAAAGGGGGGAAGGAGAGGGAATCTGGTCAAAAACTGAACTCAGAAAAGATAAAAGATAATAAACACTTTTTACATAGAATAATAAAGGTCTCTTATCTGACAACAGTGATGTGGACAGCTACGCAGCAAATAGGAACAGAGACCGCAGAGATGAGTGCTGAAAGCTGATGCTGAAAGCGTTAGTAAGTGGGCAAGGGCTCTGAACAGACATTCCTCCAGGGAAGCTATACAAATGGCCAATGAGCACATGAAAAGTAGCTCAGCATCATTAGCTATCAGGGAAATGCAAATCAAAACCACCATGGGATATGACTTCAGACCCAGTAAGAAGGCTGTAATCAAAAAGTCATAGAACAACGAGCTTTGGCGAGGATGTGCAGAAATCTGAATCCTCATCCTTGAGTCCTCACACACTGCTGATGGGGACGGAAAATGGTGCAGCCACTTTGGAAAACAGAGTGGCAGTTCCACAAATGACTAAACAAGGAGTTACCATAGGATCTAGCAATTCCATTCCTAGGTATTTACTCAAGAGAAATGAGAACATATATCCAGACGGAAACTTGTACATGAATGTTTCTATCATTATTATTATAAACAGCATTATTTATATAAAAGCTAAAAGGTAGAAACAATCCAAACGTCCATCAATGGATGAATACCTAAACAAAATGTGGTTTATTCACTCAATACAATATTACTCGGCCATCAAATGGGATGAAATACTGATACATGCTACAATATGGATGAACCTTGAAAATATTATGCTAAGTGAAAAAAGCCAGCCGCTCATATGAGAGTCTCCACCAAGGAAGTCTACAGAGACAGGAAGTAGATTAGCGGTTGTTTAGGGATGGAGGTGCCAGGGGGGTAAGGATATATGGGGTGGTAGTTAAAAGACAGTGTTTCTCTCTTGAGGTGATGAAAATATTCTAAAATTGGCTCTGGTGATGGTTGTACAACTCTGTGAATGTGCCAACGACCACTGAATTGTACCTGAAGTGGGTGAATTGCGTGGTATGTGAATTGCATCTCAATAAAGCTATTTAAGAAAGATTTAAAACATAAAACATTAGTAGGAAGTTCTGAACTCATTCTTTGTCTTTATTCTCCTTTTTGTTATCTCTCCATGTTTGACTACAATTGCCATATTTGGAACCCACACCTCTTTTCTGGGTTCAAGGTGTATATGGCAAAATTCTTGATCACTATTTGAATATTTCAACAGAACTTCAAATTTTAACCTGTTTAAAGTCACTTCGACCCTAAAACACGTCTCCTGGCTTGCCCACTTCTGTCAGTGAACAGCATCCCATCAGCACGCCAGTATCGAGACCTCCGAGTTGCCCACGGCTTTTGCTGTCCTGCATCCTCCACGTCTCCATTCTTATTTCAACTAGTGTAGTGAATACCAACAATACTCAAAAATTTGTCTTTCTGAGCCCACTGGAGCCCACGTTTGATTGGGTGAGGCAGCATGGTGTTCTGACTTTTGACCTTGGACTATTGGGCCAGGCTGCCTGGACATGAATCTCAGCGTCCTCACTTACTGGGGGTGACCTTACATAAGTCATTTAACCTTTGTACTCCTGTTTTCCTCATCAGCAGAATGTGGTAACAGTGATAGTTCTCTGGACAGTACTTGTAGTTTGTGAGCACTAATAAGTGTCTGCTTCCTTTTCTCACAAACCTTTAATGACTTCTCATTCCTCATCAAAGAAATTCCAAACCCCTTAGGCTGCCATTCCAGGCCCCCAAGGATCTCTCCCTAAACTACATTTCTGGCCTTCTTTGTCCGTTCTCCTCTACATGGGAGGGAAGTAAACATCGACCATTGGAGGTTGGGTTAGGTTCTTCACATACAAAAGCTGATTTAATTTTCATAATATTGCTGTGTGAGAAGTGTCATAGTAGAGAAAAATAGGTCCAGAGGGATTAAGTGGCCAGAACAAGCCATCATACCTACTAAAGCAGGATTCTAGTCTTGGAAGCCCTGATTCCAAAACATTTGTTCTTTGTTCCTGCCTCGCACCATGACTCCTCCTTGCACGCTGTGTCTTTTTTCACTCTGCCTCCTCTGTGTGGAGGCGCCTTTCCTGCTCATCTCGAAGCTGACCTCCTCCCTAAAGCCTTCCTAGCACAGTGCTCCCAGGTGGAAGCACTATTTCCCATCGTTGAAATCAGCTTGCACATTATTTCTGTTTCTCATGTGCTCTTTTAACTTCTGACTTTATATTATAGCTCCTTAAATATGAAGCACATGTTCTGATTGGATAGAAAATGCTGCAAAGAAGGGCAGTGACTTACACATTTTTTTCATTCTACATTTCACCTATCATGGTATCTTGTACATAACTGATATTTAATACCTATTGGTCAAAAAGTATCCTCAGAGTTTGTTGACAGGGCTTTGGTGACTGAGTTCTGGGCTCCGTATCTCTATCTAAAGTTTTCTGCTGTCAAGTTTTAAGAAAAGGAGCAGAGGGAGATGGTGCTCAGCCAGACACCAAGAAAATAACATGGTGTGCCAAGAGGAAAATGTGGCACCAACAACTCAAGCTTCCTTGCCTTTAAACATGAGCTGTGTGATCCAAATGTTGGTGTATCTAGTTTCCCCTTTTTGCTGGGGTTTTCGTTTCTTTTAGAAAGATGGACTGAAGCTCTGGGATAGAACTGATGTCCCCTCATCCACATGGTGTTCTTGGCCTTGGTCTAGCTGGACTAGAAAAGAGCTTGTCCTGATGTAAAGATACAGACCACTTCTTACTATACCAATTTCTTTTCCATTATTCTGTGTGATGTTGATGTTTTCTGTGATGGATAAGTTTTCTCAGGCTTTCTTTATGAGGCTTCCATGGAGACCTCATTGCTCTGGGAAAGATAATAAACTCATCATGGTATCCATGTGTTTGTCCATGCACCATGAGCTCTCTCTCCCCTATACAAGTCACCAATCTTTAGCTTGGGCTGAGTATGAATAGATAATGTATAATCATAATGCTCTTAGGCCATCATTAGTATACTCAGCCATCCAAGATCCCTACTAGGCTTCATCTTGAAATGTTAATATCTTTCTGGTCTTTATTCAGTTTGGATCTAAAATAATAATTCTTTCCTTACGCAGGCTTGTGGACTAATGCATAAGCTGGCTATTACTTCCTTCGTTAGCTAATCTGGTACCCCACGAGCTTCATACCACGTTCCTTGTTGTATCTTCTCAGGTTCATTGAAGTTCCTGGGACCTCTGGTGAGAGGAATTAAAGGAAGCAGTGACCTAGGTGGTGCCCTGTGAAATAACATAAGTTCTGCCCAACCTGCTCTGCCTCTTCCTGAAATCCTCATGATTAATATAATTGATAATGCATTTTGACTGGACAAAGATGTTACCTGTATTTTATGACAATTAGAGACCTAAAAATTTTTATAATTAGAAGCTAACAATGTAGGAATTTTCATACTGATATAAAATCTATATTAGATAGCCATGTTTGCTAGAAATACGTACTATAGTTCAGCTCTATCAGGCCTTTTAGAAACAAACATTTTAATGATCTTAAGGCATTATTTTACCTGGATGAAAGAGGAAATACTTTTAGTTTATACATCAGCAGTACTTGGTTTACTTCATTAATTTACTTGTAATAGGGCAGAATTCTAAGAGAATGGGACACCGGATGGTATAGCAGAGACTGGCTAATTACTAACCAAACCATGTCCCTTCTTTTTACAGAATGCATCACTGAACTCTGTGTCATGGTCTCCCTTCCAGCATGGTAAGCCCATGCTCTTCCCAGTGGAAGGTGGGATGAAGTGATGTGTGCCACTTCTGGGCTCAGCCCTTAGTCCTTGCAGATAGAGATTGTTCTCTGTTCTTATCTGCCAGCTAAATGGAGAAGACTTTGAAGACAATGAAGAGTGAAGACACAAGACAAAAGGCACTTGAGTCCCCGAGTGGTCATTTGGAGGAGAGCCTGTCCAACTCATCCAAGAAGCAAGATAGTCATTTCATTATGTCCAGCTACTGAAACACCGGCCTTGTTCCAGCAGCTAGACTCCTCCTCCTAACACTGACTGAAGAAAGACAAAGAAAAGAGCAGTAGCAAAAGGACTCAAGCTTGGGACCCTATTAGTTGTCATAATGGGGAAGATTCTGGGCAGCTAAGAGCTAATGCCAGGCCTTGGGCTCCCAGTGAGGGGAGTGTGCAGTGGAGAAGTATTAAGAGGGGCATGAAACTCAGGCTTTGCTTCTCATACTTTTTTGAGGGGCTGTTCGTTGATACGAGCCTCATGTGACAACAGAGGCAGGACTGAGTTGGGGGAGGCCTAAAGGGAAAGTTTTTGAGGTTCACAGCTATAAACATCTGGAATCTTAGGTGACTATGCCGCAGATGTCAGTAGCGGTGACAATAGAACAGGAGGGAAGAGGAGAATTCCCTGAGATGTGCTTTCAGCCTTATAAACCTTTGCTAGCCAGAAGAGACACGGTGTTCTTTAAGCAAAGGGAGTTCATGGGAAGAGAATTCCGAGAGTCTTGTCAGGGACTCCTCAAAGCAGCCTCAGCAGCCACTGGTAACACACGCTTTCCAAGGGATGGGAAACCACCTTAATTTTTATCCCAAAAGACAGAAAGGAGCATCTTACCCTTCTAATAATGTTGGGATCATTGCACTTAGCCAGTTTTCCAGCAAAAAGCTGAACTCCAAAGCTTGCAAAAACAAGCATTAATGTCAGCAACAGAATGGAGACCTGAAAGAAATTGGTGAAATACAAAATCTCTCAGTAAAAAATGAAACAATAGGTTTGGTTTGAACAGCGATATGAGCAGGACTTTTCAGATAACATTGTATGAAATCCATGGTCTTTTGAGGACATCTTTTAACTTCACCACAAGTCATTCCATTAGCCCTACTGGAATGTTAAAGGAAGAAAATTAACAACAGGCTTTGAATTTTTAGAATAAAAACATATGACTTTCATGTAAGAAAACAGGTAAAGGCATTTTGATATGACTTGGATTTTTCTGATTTTGAAATCAACACTCTGCTTTATTTTATTTAATGGAACGAAAAATATTTAAATAAGTATATTTTCTTCATTTTCTCAAAATGGATTCATATCTCTATTAGCAGAGCATAAATTAGAGGGACAGTGGCTTTGCTTTCGTGTGAGCATGAGGGCGTATGAATGTGCTGCGTACAGAGGATGTGAGATAATTCAGTCCTGAAAGGCAAATCTGCTAATTGACTCATGCTCCCTCTGCTGGGTGACTGCTTTTGTCTCAGCAGAGAAAAGTGGCAAAGGATAAAATACTGAATATCGATCTGTACTGGTTGAATAATCTAAACATATACCTTAAATATACTAAAATTACACAGAAACATCATAGAGGAAAGCCACAAATAGATTCTCTTCTAAATTCTATCAGGGCTCCAAGACGCACATTAGGTGTCAGTTGATACTGTTTTCCTTCAGTTCCAGCTGTGTGAAAAACCACCATGTTATGGCTTTATTCCAAAGAAAATATGGAATTTTAAACACATCTTTAAACAAAACATCAGCAACTATATGCCTATAGTAACATCACAGCCTGTCTTTAAAATACCTTTGAATCAACTACAACTACAGCTGTTCTCTCACCATAGGTGTGTTTCTAGAAAGCAAGATACAAAACAACCTTATGTAAATCAATCTATGTTTTCCAGACACAAGCAGAACTCATTAATAATAAAAATAATCCTCTGATAACTCCTTTGTAAGGCAAAGATCCATTTGTAACAGACTGTGAACAAGGAGCCTCTTAGTTGTTTTTTCTGCAGCCCCGCTCTTAGAAGACCCTAAATCAATGTTTGCCCAACTAAAAAGAATATTTTCCCCTTCAATCACATTTGTATTTATTACTGTATATTGAGGTTATTTAAAGTAGGGTATATCTGTGTTACATTTTGTTAAGTTGTTTTATGTAAACACTCTAAAGATCAGAGCCAAAGTCTATGCTATGGGCTTTAGGCGATATACAGAATGAGATCATGAGCCCAAATGTGTTCACTCCTAACACAATTTGTGAAACAGATGGTGATGAATCTTATCCTTAATTTCTAGATGGAAAACTAAAATCCAGAGTAGAAATTAGGGTCAAGAGTTAGGGATGGAAGTGTCAGCAGATAAGATCTCTTGTTATCATACTTTCCAGAGTGCTTCTCATTAGTTTACTAAAAATGTCCCTTGAGTTAAATACACTGATAACCAGAAGCATCCACAGGTAAAGTTTCTGAATGTGTGTTGTGTTTTGTTAGTGCCTCTATAATCCTCTGGGAATAAGCAAAATTGTATACCTAGCCTTGACAAGCAAGGCTTACTTTACCCCCTCATTAGCTACATTACAGAGTTGGATGACTGGTCTGGAAGCAAAGAGTAACTAACATACCAAAAAAATTTCCTTGAAGCCACTGAAAAGTTCTCGAACAACTTTCCTCATCTGGGGCACCAGTTTGAATATCCGCAGAGGTCTCAGGCACCGAAGAACCATGAGGAGCTGAGCTCCCGATTCAGCAGGCACATTTTGAGGCATCCAACAAAGAAATATCAAGCTCACCTAGAGGGAAAAAATAATCTCTGGAACTTATATAATTTATCCACTACTATCTACATTTTTGAGAGCCAACTGGCCACAACTTTCTCTTTGCAGAGATTCCATGTGTTATGTGGGACAAGCATTCGCCAGGTATGTATGCAGTCTACTAACTATGAACTAAGAACCCAATGTAGACCGGTTAGGGGCCCCAAAGGAAAGTCATCAGGTATATGCAGGAATGAACTGGGGGTTCCCTCCTCTGTGTGTGTGTGGTCACCAGTGCCTTCTGGTCCTTCTCTTTAACTTGCACACTGGAGGCTCCATTGATGTCAACACTGTTGAAATTCCTTTGATCGAGGATGCTAAACCTCATGCTTGAACCAATACTCACTATTTTATTGATGATCTGAACATGCTACATGTTAATGGTCACATTTCTCCTTGTTGCGTTGGAAAGACACTGATTTTCCATCTTCTTGGATATATAGAAAAAAATGAAATTTCTTTGAGCCCCTTCCTTTGGTTTCTCAATTTACTTTAACTGAACAGTTGAATGGTCACCTTCTCTACCCAGGTATTTGTGCACTAGAGTCGGGAGAGAGTCCAAATACACTTACTTTAGTTTGCCTTTAGCAACAAGGGGCTCAATCAATTTATATGATGTAGATTTTTTTTTAGTATAGGAGCCAGAAGAAGAGTGGGGTGCAAACGAGATTTGCTCTCTTAAACCTTATTAATGTGTGTCTTATGCATACACCAATCTGGTTGATGTATTTGAACCACATCCATGGATATTTTTAATGCTTTTTATTTAGATTTTATATGTGTGCCTATTTGCCTATAATGGACTACTCTACTTAAGAACTCAGTTATCGCCTCC
Source organism: Equus caballus (assembly GCF_041296265.1). NCBI lineage: Eukaryota > Metazoa > Chordata > Mammalia > Perissodactyla > Equidae > Equus > Equus caballus. The sequence continues at coordinate 90,393,243 of NC_091700.1, forward strand.
AAGCCACTGTGACTCACGTTCTTCACTCTTGTACCAAGAAATGCAGATTTTATAAAACCATTACATTTTACATTTAGGAAATAACCAAAGACTTACAAGATATATAAATATGTCCATTACTCCACCGAAGTCCCTGATGACAGCAGTTGGAGTGAAAAATAAGCCATCTGCCATAATCTTCAGATTAAGTTCAATGCTCATGAATATCACAAACACATACTCAGCAATCTGAAAATGGGCAAAAGGCAATTTGGTCACCATATACGGAAACATTGCAGGGTCAGTGTTTTCCCTCTGAGCTGTGAGCTGCGATTCAGCAGCAGTACCTGCAAAGTAGGTGCATGCATGACTCTTCGAAAGGGGGATTCGAACATCATGGAGATGCAGGAGCAGATGGTGACGATGATCATGACCCAGTCCAGGTAAGTCACCAATCCCAGCAAATCACTGCCGAAGACCAAACAAAACTGAGAAACACAAACACTCTAGGAGAGGCTGCTGAACGTCAGAGAAGATCCTTCTGTGATTCAATTAACACGGCTGGCATTTTCCTACGACTCCCCAACCATCTATTTCATAGCGTGATATAGCAAGAAATGATAGAAAATTTTTGTATTTTTATCCAGCATAAAACAGTACATGGAAACTTCAAACGTGCATGCAAAACAGAGTTTGTAATGCTTACTAAAGTTGATGGTACTTTGTATTTTTCACAGCTCCTGTGACAGGATCTGTTTTAGATCTGTAAGAGAGAACAAACACATAAAACTCTGCAACATAGCAAGCACTTTATAATTTGGCAGCATAGTAATTATAAACATCTCATCTACCTAAAATTTCTTTTACATCCTCTATAAAATGTTCTTTATAGTATAGTATTTGTTAACGGTATGTGGCTTTAGAAGGCAGAGAACATTAGATGAAAGAAAAGTCAGAAAAGTTTGCAGTTGATGCTTACAGAAGTTTTGTGTTTCTCGGAATACTTGATTTTAGAATTTGTGACTCCATCCAACAACTTTTAACCTGGATATCACAAAATTAAATTTTGACTTTCAATTAAAACCACTAGTTAAAATCTTTGCCTAAGCAGTTCAAGGATGTTCCTCACAATTATTTAACGAAACAGCCATAAATTAAATAGAGTTCTTCACTCTGCATTTAACTGCAATCTTGTGGAGTAATTTACGTGGAATTCTTGGGGTGGGGATTTATGACTTCCAGCCTCAGGATGCCCATGAGCAAACTTCAGCGAAGCCCCTGACGGTCTGTGTGTGTGTATTCCCAGGTACAACAAAGTCTTCCTCGGTCCACATCAGCTGCATTGCTGACAAAAGGAGAGTTAAACCACACTAAATGAAGTGGAGAATTAACAATTAGATGCTAACGTGGAGACGGCCAGCAGGATAATTCCAGATGCAAAACCTACTTTGGGAACTGATCAACTCTAAACTGCCACCTTCTTCTTTCAGGAAAGCTTTCAACGATTATTATCAGGTGTTTGAATTGTGAAGGTCTTTCTAGGACAGCAGAAAGAACAATAGACTGGCGATCAGGAGAAAGTCATGCACTAGCTGCTGTCCTTGAGGAAAGTCCTTAACCTCCACTGACCTAAATGCCCTCCTCTGTTGAAGGAGGAGGGACGCAGATGACACCAATGGTTCCCGAGGTCTCTGCCAGCCCTGAAATGTGACAACAGTGTATTAGATTCCTAGGGCTGCTGTAACAAAGACCACAGACTGACTGGCTTAAACCACAAACATTTTCTCCCAGTTCTGGAGGCTAGAAGTCCAAGATGGAGGTGTTGGCAGGGTTGGTTCCTCTGAGTGCTGAGGGAAGGACCTCTCCCAGGCCCCCTCCTTGGCTTGTAGACGGTGGTCTTCTCCCTGTGTCTTCACATCCTCTTTCCTCTGTGTGTCTCTGTCCAAATTTCCTCTTCTTATAAGGACACCAGTCATATTGGATTAGGGCCCACCCTAATGACCTCCTTTTAACTTAATTACTTCTTTAAAATCCCTATCCCTGTCTCCAGTACAGTGGCATTCTGAGATACTGGGGATCAGGACTTCAACACATGAACTCTTGAGGGGTGGGGACACAACTCTGCTCATAACAGACAGTGATTATCATGATACTCATTATCAACAAAGGAGATCAATTTACTTAACTGATGGCATCAGAGAAGGACCAACATAACGGAAAGTTTTCACACTTCCTTGGAGACTCCTAATATAGTCAGAATATTTACTTAAAGTTATGCATGACAAAACTTCCATTTTATCCTTTGGTTGCCTGCTAAAATTGGCTTAGGTCATCACAAATGCAATGTCCTCCATCATAAATGCAGGTTGACCACACTGACAGCGTCTTATAACATTCCTTCCACGTGGATAGGGATAGAGATACTGGCCAGTGGGTGTTCTTCTTGTAACAGCTGGTAATGGAAGTCCTAGTCAACTTCTTTCCACTTATATTATTCTAGAATAAACCAGTTAAGGTTATTTTGACCACAAAGAAACTACAAGTCTAGACGAAGATGTGTGCAATGAACTTCATCTTGTCATTCAGTCTCCCTTTGGTTCAGTATTTCCAGAATAAAAGACGGAGTTAATAACACTGATATAAACATATTGGGCAACTGTTAAAATAAACAAAAATGGCTGTTAAGTGCTTTATAAACGTGAGTTTCATATAAACGTTAACCACTTGAAGGCTTTGTTTGTTTTCCACCTGGCCGGCCGCTCAGCAAAGAGGAGCAGCATGATTAATTAGCCCACAGTTTATTTTGTGACCCCATTAGGACTACACGTTCCTTCTTGCTCGTCTGACAACTCCCCCTGCTGCTTGCACGACTCAGGCCAAACACCTGGCTGAAACGGAGTGTACTCACGCATTGAAGCGTGCCCGGACCACCACCCGGCAGAAGTTTCTGAACCTGTGCTCCCGGCCGACTATGAACAGCGGTTTATCGAAGTATGGGTGGTTCTCTCTCAGCTCTTCTTCTTGCACTTTCCTTGAAGGGGAAATTTACGGGAGAGTAAGGCTGAGGGAAAGTTCGCCATTCCAAAAGGAGAGCTGTGAAACTGGGAACACCCCATACCTCTTCATTTCCGCTTGTTCCTTTTTTTCCTGGATCATCTTTATTTCGCTGTCTTCTCTTTGTGCATTTCTATACCTCACTGTATTGGAATGCTAGAAACAAAAGAAAAGGGGGCACATCAAAATGGAAGCTTTTTTGGAAGGTCCAAAAAAGATGATCAATTTTTTAAAATTAAAATAAAAGTCTTTATTATATATATATATATATATATATATATATATATATATATATTGAAAGCCACAGTCATCTTAGGAGGCTTATCTTTTTCCTCTAAAGGGTAATTTTTCCAGAAAAATATTTATTGAGACTCTATTATGTGCCAGGCACTGTTCCAGCGCTACGGACAAAGCAAAACAGAAAAAATAATGACAAATCCCTGCTCTTGTGGGGCTAATGTTGTAGTCAGAGGAGGCAGCTAAAAATTAAGTCAAAACAAGGAAGAACATCAGAAGATGTTTAACGTTCTGGCAAAAAACGAAGAGGACAGAGAGTGCTAGAAGGCTCCCTGTCTAAACAGACAGGTCAGAGCAGGCCTCAATAAAAAGTTGTTCTCTGAGTGAAGACTTGAAGGAGGCAGCCGCTGGATCTCTGTAGAAACGTGGTCTTTCAGAGGAGGGGTGGGTCTGCGTGTATACACATGGAACAGCCAGGATGCCAGTGCAGGTGGCGTCAAGAGAGCGAGGAACAGAGTAGGAGAAGAGACCAGAGGGGTGGGGTGCAGGCTGATCGTGTAAGACTGACTCTGGTTTTTGCTCCTTGGTAGATGCAGAGCCATTGTTCAATTAACCGGATAGATTTTATAGGAGGCATTCCTTAGATTTAATTATCTGTATCTTCTATCATTTGTAATAAGTGAAAAGATGAAACTCTATTTTAAATTGCTTCTATGATGGAGGAAAAGACATTGAGAGAATGAAATTCTTATTCTCTTAATTCCTATGAAATTAGCAGGACCCCATTCCCTTTGGCCACGGAGAAGATGGGGGCTGGAGTTTTGTTACATGTCTACACAGAAAATATAATAAAAAGTCTCTGAAGAAGAAATAAGCCTCTGGAATTGAGACTATTCAAATAGGGCCTTTTGTTGTGTATATTTAAACACATATTTTCAAAGCCATGTCCTAAGGTGATTCGTACGTAGATTGCACATTTCTACTGAATCACATTGAAGGAAAGTGCTCTGACCTGGTGTTGCCTCTCTGACTTTTTGCCTAGAAATTTTTTCCATACAATATACCTGACCCTCAAATTATAAGTACATAGACCACATGTTGGATCTGATCACAATTCCATGTTAATAATATGGTAGATCATATCCAACAGAGCTCTAGTTTAAAAATCATGGTGGTGACATGCTTGTGCCAATTAGAACTGTATAAATTGGGTAATGGCCGTATTGAGTTTTTTCATCACCAACTTAAATTGATGATTTTGCCTGGAACACTTAGTAAGGAGAATTTACTCTGACTAAGATAGCAGTTTCTACAGATTGAAAGAAGATGGACTCTGTTGAAAACTCCAGAAACTCTTAAGAAATAAGAGGTAAAGTGGTAAAAAAGACAAAAAAAACACAAAAAAATCCTGAGCCTGGCTAACTTTCTCTTCCTAGACCTCCTTCTTTAAATGTCATCCTTGGCTCTGAAGGTCAAGACTCTGCTTTCTTAGCAAGTTATCCAGACTCAACTTAAGACGTACATTTTAATCAGGGCTTCACTAATGATAATTACATAACATGTACTCTCCAACTGTCTTGTGATCTCCGTGTGGTACAGCTGCTGGTGAGTCCAACCCATCGGTTAGACATCTGCCTCCCTGGATTTTCATGGATTTTCACGTGGTTTGTTCCTTCACTTACTTTGGGTCCCTAGGCTAATGCAGAATGTGAATACTGACCATCCTCTTTAACATTCCCTGCTGCCAAATCTCCACCTTTGATTTCTTCACGCTATTTTATTTTATTTTTTTATAGTATAGAGCAAAACTGTCACAGCAATGAAGAGATGATGGAAAATAAATAAAAATCACTCCCAGAAATGATCATGTATTTGTTCACTTGCTTATTGTCTGTCTTTTTTTACTAGAATGTAAGCTCCTGGAGGACAGAGATTCTGTCGTGTTTCCCACTGTTCCTCACGACTCACAACAGGACCTGGCACATAACAACGCTTGATAAATAGTTATTGAGTCAGTAAATAAATGAATGACCTAGACTCTAAAAGCAAAGCAATTCTTGGGAAATCTTACATAGTCTTTGACAGAAAAATTCTTCCAGAAATAAATTTTATTTCCCACTATGTAAAACCCTGAAATTACAGACACAGGATCTAGATTCTAGAATATTTTGAACTTAGTGAATATCCAAAATTAACAATGTGAATCATTCCTATAAAATGTTTTGTGTCTTTAATTTTAGTCAAATGCAACTGATACGTCACTTTTGTGTTACTATCTTAATGAAGACGTGCTATGAGGGAGTCTGAATTTTTTACAGTTGTTAATGATCACTTTTCTGTACCTGGCCATTTTATTTGCTTCCTCAGTTTCCTGATTCCTTCTGGTCTGAAGTGCTAAGGATATGTGATAAAGCGACAGAAAGACCCAGGTGCTGGAATTGTCTGAGTAGTCATTTAAATACATTTTCATAATCATATTTCCAAAACCCAGAGCTTTGCTTAGAACTTACATCTTGAGTCAGAGTTTCAAGAGATTTCCCCCTACTGATCCTCTGGCTGTTTGAACCGTGTCTTAAGGATCTAAAAAAACCACAAGCAATTGGTCAATACATCTCAAGACCAAATTTAAAAAATAAAACAACTTTTCTAAAGCATCACAAACGCTTATCATTTCTTTTTATAGCAAAAGCTTATAGTCTATCCAATTGTCTTTGAGCCTATCTAACAAAATTCAGAATTTTTCCTTCTGATCTTAAATGTGAGAATTTGGTCATCACCAAGGAAAAGGTTTTTGAAAGATTTTTTTGATCTTTGAATCTGATTGTATGTTTCATTATTGTTACTACCAACAAATAGAACTCAGTTTCTCACCCGTGCCTGTCTGCTAACCAGAGCTGTGCTCAGTGAACACTTCCTGTAAAACTCCTTTCCTTAGTTTCTCTGCAGCCTCGTCTCCCGGTGTGTTTACCTGCGCTCTTGGCGGATATGATGCTGCACACTGAGAATTGACCTTTCCTTTGCCGGCTGCCCCTCAAATGATCCGCTCAGCATGCGCTGTCGAGTGCAAGCTCTAGGAAAAAAGAAAAGAGCCCGAGATAAATGCGTGATCTGTACACTTGGGATGCATAATACATAACTGCCCATTACTCTTATTATTTTTAATATAATATAAGGCAATGATAATGTGAAATACAGCGAATGACACATAACCGTAAAGGTAAATGAGTTTCAGGCTCTGTGTCAAGAACACTTACAAAGCGGAACTGTCATAGCCATGAAGAGGTGCTGGAAAATAAATAGAAAGCTCTTGGCCCCCAAGTTCCCCCACCCGGAATAGGAGAGCTGCCATCAGGATTCTGTAAGCCGTATGGCCAGTCCAATCACAGGTAATCATGATGCTGGTTTTGAATTTAGAGAGGGAGGTTTCTAATAACAGCACTTTGGGAAGGATTTGCCCACCCAGGCCCCTGGGATGATGGAATATATGTTCTGAGGAGATTTTGCAGAACTCTAGGAAAATAAGAAAGCATGAAATCGGGGGGCAAAAATTAGTGTTAAAGAGAAGTAACCAAAGCTGGACTTAATGGCTAGAGGACCCTCAGTCTAAAGCCGGTGGCTCACAGGTAACCAGCTACCACTTTCCTTGCAGTCAGAAAACTAAGAAGACTTTCAAAAACAGGGTCTCTTTAGACCATAACTGGGCTTGTGTTAATTTCACATTTGCTAATGAGTGAAGAAAATTGAGTGAGTCGACACCTGTGGTGCGAAAGATTTGGAGGGAAAACAAAATTTCTCCTCCAGAAAGCTCCCTCCCACTGGAAATGACAGGAATTCCCTTGATGTAGTTGTCAAGTGAAAAAAAAATAATACAGGGGTTAAGAGACTTGTGTTCCAGAGGCGACACTGACATGAACTAGTTGAGTGACGTTTGGGCAAATCAGTTTCCTTACAGGTAAAATGAGAAGGCCTTGATCTGGAAGCTAACTCATAGACTTAAAATGCAATGATCTTATGATAAGCAAATCTTATGAGTCTGTACTTGTTCAACACCTGAACACATGTACTTCTTTACATTTCACTGCTTTACAGAACACTTTCATGTTTCCTAAAATGCATTTCTAGAATGGCTTTGAATTATTGTCTGTCTCAGAGTTAAGATCTTTGAGAAAAGATCTGTGTCTGTTTAGCATACTTAAAACAGCAGCTCTTATGAAATTATGCATTTATTTAAGTACTTAAAAATGCTTTTGATGCTGCTGCTGATATGTTGAATACCTATGAAAAATCATACAAATTTAATGAATGTAAATGCATTACAGGAAATAAAGCCCAAACAGTCACTATTCTTAGTTTAATAAGCAGCAAAGGACCATTTTGAGAGAAAATTCAAGTCAAAATTTTATTGAACAACAAGGATTTATGACAATGATATTTAGAGATTACGCTTATTTCCAGGACTGGGATGGTGTCTCAGAGGAAGATGCATTTGTAAGTTAGGATGAGTAGACAAAGGTATAGCATGATTTCATATCATGTGTATTAAGAATTACTCTCTGGACAAAGGACTGGAAATTATGAAGGCATCCTCACAAAATATACTTGAAGAATGGTATTATTCTGGCATAGATATATAGATCCCTTGCCATTTGTTTACACAAACTGTCGAGACTTAACCTTCAGCCACTGTCTTAGTGACTTTTATTCTTTTGTCACAAGACTCTCCCGTAAGGTAGTTGAGACCTATAGGCCTTAAACACAAAACACATACAACTGGATTACGATAGACCTGTTTGAGATGGAAGAGTAACTGGCTTTAAGCTGCCTGTGGTAATGGACTGCCGGTATTTGACTGACAGCCCAGCCTGAGGATGCCTGGGCATTCTTGCTAGAGAAGAATTAAGACCTTACCTACTGACTCAGGACCTAATGGATTGCCCAGCACACAAGTCAACATAACACAGTCGTGCCCATCTGGGTGGCTCTGTGGATCCTGCTGAGACCCCCTCCTCTGACTAAGAGATCCCATGGAGACCCACTGACTATGGGAAAGACTCCTTCCAATCCATGACATCTCCTCTTCCACCGCCTCCAACACAGCATAGCTGAAGTGGTGGGGAGAAAGCACTGTGCACCCCCCCCCCCCCCGCCCACCCCACCGTTACTTTCTTGCTCCAGATCACTCCTTTCTTTCCTACTGGGTCCAGAGAAGTCAGAAAATAGTATTAAAATGGGCTGGAATTTCTCTGTGATTCACATGTGAATCTCTGTTCTCTGAATGATTTACTCGTTTGGGGTGGGGGTGATAAAAGGCTAGTTTTTAGCTCTATGCTGCAATCAGAAAACCTGTGCTTGGGGCCGGCCCCATGGCTGAATGGTTACGTTTACGTGCTCCACTTTGGCAGCCCAGGGTTTCCCTGGTTTGGATCCTGGGCATGGACCTAACACCGCTCATGAGGACATGCTGTGGCAGCGTCTCACATAGCACAACTAGGAGGACCTGCAACTAGAATATACAACTACGCACTGGGGGGCTTTGGGAAGAAGATGATGAAGAAAAGAAAGATTGGCAACAGATGTTAGCTCAGGTGCCAATCTTAAAAAAAAAAGAAAACCTGTGCTTAACAAGATAGCCACTTAAATGTGTACAATATGTAAAACCATTTGCTTTAATTTTCTTATACTATCACTTTCTTCTTTGTTTATAACACTGCTAGAATGATTTCAAACTAGATAATGATGGAAAAAAGAATAAAATACTAAGTAATTCTGGGCCAGTTAAAAGATGCAACAAGTAACTTCAGAGTTCTACTCAAGCCCAGTATAACCCTCAGTGCTTTCCATTTCCTCGCTGAGAGGACCCTACCAGAGTCTCCCTGTTCTCTGAGCAGAGGCTGCTTACCCATCTCCTCGTTTCCTGGGGCTCCAAAGGTACACACATAATCTGAGCAAAGTGAAATCAGGCAAGTGGGGTCATCTTGACTTGGTGGTTAAGAGGTTACCTTTGGTGTCTCAGGCTCAATGTGACTCTTTCTGTTCCCCTGTGCCAACCCCACATCCCAGTACTCCACCCCCACTTATGGTGCCAAAACAAAGGTAAAGAGTCTCCATCTTCATGTAGTGCTGCCTTTGTTGAGTCTCTTCTTGAACCAAATGCTTTGGTATCTCATTCTTCCTTCAAATATGTCCAATAGCTTTTAAGCTAGAAAACTCTATAGGTAAATTCTAGGGTTTCTTAGCTGAAAACTAAGGGCCATATTTTTCTAGCAAATTGCTAAACATTTGGGTGAAAGAAATTGGGGGGGAGCACATGAAAGGTAGTTCATTTGAAAGCTCCTGAAGGCTTTTTCTCCCTGCTTCTGAGTACAGTGGTGGGATCTTACTCAAATTAAAAAGCAAAAGTCTCTCTCTCAGGTAGATGTTCTCAAGACAACCAAGAAAAGAAGGAACAATGGTCATTCCAAAAAGGGCCATGGTCATGTGCAGCCTGTTCGCTGCACCAACTGCACCTGATGTGTGCCCAAGGACAAGGCCATTAACAAGTTCCTCATTTAAAGCATAAGCGGAGGTCACAGCCGCCAGGGACGTTTCCGAAGTGTCTTCAATGCCTACGTGCTTCCCAAACCGGATGTGAAACTACACTACTGTGTGAGTTGTGCCATTCAAAGCAAGGCAGTCAGGAGTCATTCTCGTGGAGCCCGGAAGGACCGAACACCCCCACCCCAATTTAGGCCTGCAGGGGCTGCCCCACCACCTCTGCCCAAGCCCAGGTATTGAGCTAAGTCCTTAAGACTGAAGAAACACTCTCCTCTGGAAAAAAATAAAATGGAAATCATACTTGAAAAAAAAAAAAGCAAAAGTCTCTTCTAGGCACTGTATCCATTATAGTTAATAACTAGCCTATTTATCTATAATAGTTTTCCCATGGAAAAAACCAGGTGAAGATACAGAAAAAAACAACTTTTCTACAGATTCATAAATCCACCTAGAAAAAAACGCATGGGAAAAATCTAATTGCATTATACAAGGAGATCAGTTGCCAAAAATTAGTTCCCTACGGATGAAGGAAGGAACTCAGATGGAAGGATATAAATCTGCGGTAGCAGAGGGAGGTAGGGAGCAAGGACATGGGAAAGAAGCTGCATAATAGGTTCACTCTGAGGACACCTGGACATTGAAACAAGTATAAAGAGTGCCACTTTAGGATGATTCTGCATAAATGAAACAGCCTCATGCATAAGCCACTGTCACACTCTTTTGTCATGTAAAATATTGTGCTATTTTGGAAAATAATGGGCTTGGTAGGAAATTATTAACTTCAATCTGGCACGATCAGATTCTACTAAGAGGTTTCATATTCTCTAACACAATGTGCCAGGTTCACATGAAAGTATGGTAAAAGTTTGCTTCATTATTTTTAAAAGGAAATACAATTTTATTATATGCAAACATATAGAGTAATCCAAACCGTGAACCACCAAAGAGTGTTGTAACATGCACAATATAATTACAAATTTTAATATAAATGGGTTCTGATAAGTAACATAGAGAGAGAAGTGAATATTTCCCCCATGTGAAAGCACAGAAAACTTATGCTTTATGTTCCATGTTGCTGAAGCATATTATTAACAAGCTTGTTTACTGCTTATGGCATTTTGTCATCATTAGTCACCTCCCTTGTTAGAGTGAGTTCTTTAGGGACCATTTTGTCATTCATCCTCATATTCCTGAAGTGCAGGCCCTGGCACTCCACTGGGCTGACTGATGCGCAGAATGAATGAGTGAAAGGTGGAGGTGGGGGTGCGTGAGGAGAGCAGAGGAAGGTGAGGGAAGTGGGAGGGCTGGATCCACAACTTGCTAGTCTCGAGGTTCAAAGCAGTACATTAGATTTCCAGTTTCAAACCCAGCAGCACAGCTGTGGAAAGTTCTATCCTTTGGGGCCTAAAGGAGAAGACGATTTGAGAAAACACAAGGTTTAGAACTATGCATTTCCAACCTCAGTTTTTCTAGCTGTGGGACCTTAGGTGAGTGACATGCATTCTCCAAACCTCCGTGTCCCCTTTGTAAAACGTGAGCAACAATAATACCTTTCCTACTAACTTCATAGGGAATTGGATCAAATATGATTATGAATATGAAAGTGCTTTTGAAACATTTACGTTTTATTTAAATTTTAGTTGCTAGTATTTACATTTCCATCTTGTCCCATGTCATGGTTGATGTTAAAACATTCTACAGAGGGCTGAGGACAGAACAGCAAATTTGACAGAGGGTCATATTGGAAGATAGGAAGATAATGTCTACCATGGACTAGAGCTGCAGCCTCTTAACTGGTCTCCACACATCTACTCTCAATAAATGTATTATTATCCCAAGCAAAGTGTTTTCTGAAATGAACATCCGTAATGTGACGGAGGTAGGCATTTCTCAGACTGCCACCAATGATCCTGCCTCCTGGCTTTCATGCCCTTGTGTAATCCCTGAGTGTGGGCAGGACACAGTGACTTGCTTCTAATGAACAGAAGGCAAAAGGGATGGGATGGGTTACAAAAGACTGTGCCTATTGTCTTCCGCACTCACTCACTCTCTCTTGCCCTCTCGCTTGCTCGCTTTGACAAAGCAAGCTGCCATGTTGTGAAATGTTCTAGTCACACTTCTTAAGGAAGGAGAGTGGCCTCCAGTTAACGGCTCGTGAGGAATGAAACATTACTCTAACAGCCCATGAAGCACTAAATCCAGGGCCAGCTCCGTGGCTGAGTGGTTAAGTTCGCACGCTCCGCTTCGGCGGCCCAGGGTTTTGCAGGTTCGGATCCTGGGCATGGACATGGCACTGCTCATCAGGCCACGCTGAGGCGGTGTCCCACATGCCACAACTAGAAGGACCCACAACTAAAATATACAACTATGTACTGGGGAGGTTTGGGGAGAAAAAGCAGAAAAAAAAAAAGATTGGCAACAGTTGTTAGTTCAGGTGCCAATCTTTAAAAAACAACAAAAAAACCTAAATCCTATTAATAACCATGAGAATGAGCTAGAAAGAGGATTCTTCCCATTCAAGTCAAAATGGCTTCAGCTTTGTGAGAGACCCAGAGCCAGGGACCCAGCTAAGCCACACCCAGATTCCTGACTGGAACTGTGAGAGAATCCATGTGTTGTTTAAATCACTGAGTTTTGGAGTAACCTGTTACACAGCAAAGACAACTAATACGGTTATCATCACTTGTCTTATCTTATCATCTTCAACACCCTACTGCTCTTCAGAGAAAGACTAAGACTGAAACTTAGCATGGCATGCAAAGTCATCTAGGGTCTGGCCCCAACCTCCCTTCCCAGTCTCATCTTTTACCCTCAGGGACCTCAGTTTCTCCACACCACCCTCTTTGGTCTTTCAGTTCCTCACATCCGCCATGCTTTAAAGAGCTCCAAGAGAGCAAGGGTTGACTTTGTGATCACTCACTTACTACTTCCACCTTGTACCCAGTAGGTGCTCGACAAATATTTGTTAAACGAATAAAATTTGAAATTCTGTGAAGATCAAATATTTTAATTTCTTTTTTGATCACTTCATGCTTATGAAGCACGGAAATAATCACAAACCCAACAGCATGTGTTTGAAATATGCTTTTTAAAAGGGAAGTTAACTAATCTCAATTTTATCTCAAGTTAGAATACCATGCCACTCAAGAAATAGGCTGCACACCTATAATAGATGAGATCCTGAGACAGTAACAACAACAACAACAAAATCAGACCTTGCTCCTTGCAAGCAGAAAATTTATAAATCTTTATCTATATTCTATGTGAACGCTATTAAGGGAAACTGGCAAGCCAACGCGAAGCTGAGCTGAACTCATTTCAATTTCTCAAACAGGAGATCTGATCTGTCACTGGGAACACGTCTCCATACATCTTGTCTTACAGCAATCTGATGCCAAGCTGAAACAGTGAATAACCAAGCAATCTGAGACTTTTGATAGTTTACCAATGAGAAATGAGATGCACACATCACTAAAGCTATGCATTTAGTAACAGACCTACTGAGAAGCAGAATTACTTGGATGCTCAAGCTATATTTTGCCACTTTTAACTTTTCATTAGAATTTAGATGCCTTTTTGTCCCACATAAGGATAAAAGAAATATGTTTTCAGGAAGAAAATGTTCATTTACTTGCTGCTTAGAGAAAAAGCAAAGCTAATGGTATTGAAAACACTCTGTGATCTTCATGGAGGGTCTTGCTCTTCTTAGTGGAAAGACTGATAGGGTCGTGGTATTAAGGTCTTCAACATCTTCTCTGGATCTCTTCATAATGGCGAATACTAGAAGGCCAGTTTCTTAGAAACTCCATCTAGTGGCTTAATATAAAAAAAATTGGTCTGCCTGCTTGGCTTCTGGAACTGGGAGGCACAAGGCTTCAAGTGTCTGGTGAAAAATAATGAAGTCTTTTGTCTTGTCTGAGCAAGGAAATTCTCCATTATGCAGGCATATGTAAGCCCTTTATTCCCGCTCCCTGGAGGAGAATTACAGTGAGGCATTTTCCTTCTCCCAGTTGGGGTTAATGTTATGCCCGCTCTACCTTTGAAAGTAAAACAAGACTAGGACCCCTGATGATGATTCAAATGTGGGAATATTCTTCAGCAAACACACGTTCCCAGTTGCAAAAATATTACCCCTGGTTTCTTGCCAAGCCTTTGAAAAAATATATGAAAGATTGATTCTTTCTTTTCCCCCCTCTGCATTGCCTTTGTGCTGTGGAATTTCAATTGCCCTCATATCACAGACATATATATATAATCTTCTATGGAGGTTGAGAGAAGAGAATCATGTCTTAAGAAATTGTCTCTATTTTTCTTGACATTTCTCCATCTAAAATATTTTTAAATTGGCCCGAAGATTATGGTTATAAGAGAGATCTTTGGAGCTTTATTAGCCTTTAAACACCACTAGTTGTTTATAGAAACAGTAGCAGGGGGTCCTCGGTTTCTTTCTTCTCAGTCTCATGTCTTCTTTCTTAATGTTCCAGAACAAGGGTGTGGAAAAAGCCTCTACATTCTGTAATGAAAGAGAGAGGGCTCTGAGTCTTCAAATTATTTTCATTCATTATAGAAAAGTTAGATTACACGATACCATCTGGTATTAAATGTAATTACCATCTAAAGGAAATGCAATGTAAGTTTGCAGAGCATTAAATGTGAGGGATTTTACTCAAATCTTGAGCTCCACAAGGGAACACATTTTAAAGTATTATCAGATGTTGGTTAATATAATGTAATCACATCAACAGACAACAGGAAAATAGTCCTTCAGCGGTAATTATGTAAAACTAGGGCTGTACAACTGTGTAAGAGAATAGATAAGGAGTATTTCCTGGAAAGGGCTCTTACCTGACTCCACGAGAGGGACAATGTGATATCCAAAGTAGAGACAGCAGCGGATGCTAATGAGTGAGCTCCTCTGTAATGGGCTCTTGGGGAGATGAGGAAAAAGCTGCATTTTTATTGTAGTGAATTCCCCACTCCTTCGTGACTCAGCCCAGCCCTGAGTCAACGGATGCAGATCTTTAACAGCAACAGCAGATTAGTTCTTTCCAACCTTGCGCTATCCACAAAAATGTTTTCACATTAGATTTGTAAATATGTGGGCAACATGAACTTCATTGTAGACAGAAAAATAAAATAAGCCTTAATGTCTTATAATGTTGTTACTATACATAAAAAAGAAACTTATCTCATGGGAAATCTGTGTCGTTGGTGCATCTGTTAAAATTCAGCAAATAAAATGTCAGAGATCCCAGACCATTCACTGAGGTTCAAATTTAGTAACCCAACTACTGTCTCAGAAAAATGTAAATCACAACGCAAAGACTGACCTTTTTGTTACAATAAAAGTGAAATCTTGCAAATGTTGCATAAATCATGTGAACCAATTTTCTACAGATACGTATTTTCCTATATTAGTTATTAGTGTGCCCTTCAGTGATAAAATAGTAAAAGAAAACCCTGCTAAAATATCTTCCCACATCTGTTAGGAAAAATTTAATAGTAGCTCTCCTAATCCACAGCAATATTACAATCACCTTGGGGCTTATCTAAAAATAATCTACAGATCATATACTACCTCAATGAAATATAACATATTTTGATTACCACAAATCAGGTACTATCTAGGAAAACATCATATAATATATTAATTTACTATGTATGGTGGCAGACATTAACTAGACTTATTGTGGTGATCATTTTGCAATATATACAAATCCCCTTGAATCATTATGTTGTATGCCTAAAACTCATATAATGTTATATGTCAACTATAGCTCAATAAAAATATTTTTTAGGGCCAGCCCGGTGGCATAGCAGTTAAGTTCACATGCTGAACTTTGGTGGCCCAGGGTTCACTGATTTGGATCCCGGGCATGGACCTATGCGCCACTTACCAAGCCATGCTGTGGCAGGCATCTCACATGTAAAATAGAGGAAGATAGGCACAGAAGACAGCTCAGGGCCAATCTTCCTCAGCAAAAAGAGGAGGATTGGTAGCAGATGTTAGCTCAGGGCTAATCTTCCTCAAAAAAATCTTTTTAAAAGTTCAAGGAAAGAAAGTTTGGTTGTTAAACAGCAAAAAAAAAAAAAAGAACATGTATATCATATTGCGTCAATTAAGTTATATTTTGCCACTTTGAATTTTTCACTATTCTATGTTATATACAAATGCATATACTCACAGATCTTATTTCTTTAGTTTATTCTTCTCTGAATACAGTTCATTTCCATCTGTGTAGTCTCTATATCTCCAAATGGTTTTTCAACTAACAGTTTTCAACTAATCTACAACAGTTTTTAAGCATCATGAAAACTTTAGGAAGGAAAACCTTAATAAAACTTAGTAAGGAAAACCAACTAGGCAGCCTTAAAAGAATCACATATAAATATTTACAATAATATTTAATATTTAAATTAAATATTTGATTATATGAAATTTTAACATTAATATATAATATTAATAATAAGCATTTAATACACTGATATTTATAATACATTAAATATAGTAATAAATCTATTTAATAAGTCAGATGTTAATAATTTAATATTTAATTAATAGTGGGCATATGAACGCCCAACACTCTGTTTTCTTAAAATTTCAGGTTATTCTTGCCAAATATTGGTCATAAAAAATTGCTGCTGTGTCAGGAGGCTGACTCCAACTCAGCCTCAGGGGCCTCTGTCCTCTTTCCTCTCATCGGCAGAGTCATCCCAGGGCCCTGCCCTCCCACAGTTGCAGCACATTCTGGGCAGCAGTCGGCAAGTCGAGCCCAAAGGTCTGTGGGATGCCGCAAGGTACTCTGGTCCTTTCAGGGGTGTGAGCGTGTCTCACCAGTTATGCCCAGAACGCGGAGCTTCAGAGAACTAACATAACCTTGTCCAAGGTTGCTGAATTGCTGTGCTAACTGATGAAAGTATAATTCACAAAGGAGAACTTGCCAAATGGGGCAAGATGCTCACGCGTTGCATTATGAAGCTCTCTTAGACTTCCCATTCAACTGAGGCAGCTTCAGAGAATTGGCCACTCTGGATCCAGACAAGAGAATGAAGAGGCTCTTCTTTCTGTCCTCAAACTTCCCTTGTCGTATAGCTAACGATGTGCACAGGAACAGGTGGCCTTTTGCAGGGAATCATTGGGATGTCACTTGAATTCCTTCCTCTAGAAACTTCCATGATTTCCTCAATCTCTGCAGTGTCAGGCTCACCCTGTCCTCTAGATGAATATGACTTCATGTTCTAGAGAAGAGCCCAGGCATCAGTTCATCTGTCCCTGACCCTGGGGGGAGCTGGGAGAGCAGGGCCCTCAAAAAGGCCAGAGCCCAAAAGAAATACTTCTCATTCAGCTTACAGCCCAGGAAGGACCACCCCCAGCTAAGTCCTCATCCACCTAGAAGTCACAGAACTTCAACGTGACGTGCACGCCGAAGGTTCTAGGTAGACAATTACAACCCATGCAGAAGACAATGTCATGTCTGCCTTGGCCATAGTGGGCACTGTTCTCTAGTGGTGCCTAAGATGGCAGTTACAGACTCTGTTCCAGCTGCTCCTCCTGCCTGATCACCAGCAAAAAAATCCAATGATCTTTTTTTGTTTTGTTTTTTGAAGGTTTTTTTTTTTTTCCTTTTTGGTGAGGAAGAGTGGCCCTGAGCTAACATCTGTTGCCAATCTTCCTCTATTTTTTCTCCCCAGAGCCCCAGTACATAGTTGTATATCCTAGTTGTAAGTCATTCTAGTTCATCTATGTGGGATGCTGCCACAGCATGGCTTGATGAGTGGTGCTAGGTCTGTGCCCAGGATCCAAACTGGTGAACCTGGGCTGCCAAAGCAGAGTGTGTGAACTTAATCACTTGGCCATGGGGCCAGCCCCTATCCAATGAACTTGATTTCAGTCTCACTCACAATCACTCCCCCACCTGCCAAGTCAATCAGGCCACGCTTTACCAACACCTGTGATCATGCCCTGGCCTCTCCCTTTGCCAGTTGTTCTTGCAAGATGCTGGTCTCTACCTCTTTGACTAGGCCTCCTCCCAGAAACTTCACAGGTTTCCTCCTTCTGAGATAGGACTGTTTTTTCCTGGAACATCTACGCTGAATGGAGAATGTCACAGCTGTCCTTCAGGCATCACAAAGATCATGGTTCATCCCCAGGACTTCCAGCCAGCTACCGGAGATGCTAATCTCGGTTGATGAATCTATGTCGTAGTTTGGGAGTAGATCCACCAACATCCAGCAAATGATCTGAACAAATGATCTGATGATCCCTTGAAGATGTTAGTTAGCAAGGCTAGCATAGGCCCAACTGAGTATAAAGCTGCAGCACACAGGCTGTTGCCAGCTGGGTCAGAAATTTGGGATCTAGCTGGAAAGGAGTGTACCGACATATCAAAAGCATTTTATGCCCCTCAGACCTAGTCTCTGCTGGGCAACAGAGGAGAATTCTGAAGCAAGCTCTTGAGGATGTGCTTTGAGAGGCGACTGTGAACTGCCTGCGTCTTGGGGGCAACTGTGGGTCGCTCCCAGACTTACCACTAATAATGGGAAATCACCTACAGAGCGCTTTACAGGTACTAACTTGTGTAACCCTTACCTATAAGGCAGGGTTATTTATTTATAGGACCCCCTTTTTTTTGAGGAAGATTAGACCTGAACTAACATCTGCCGCCAATCCTCCTCTTGCCCATCTTCCTCCACTTTATATGTGGGATGCCAGCCACCGCACGGTGTGCCAAGCCGTGCCATGTCCATGCCTGGGATCCAAACCAGGGAACCCTGGGCCGCCGAAGCAGAATGTGCAAACTTAACTGCTGTGCCACCAGGCCAGCCCCTATAGGCCCCATTTAAGAGGTGAGAAAATTGAGGTGCAGAGAGATTAAGTAACTTGCTGAAAGTCAAACATCTGTGAAGTGGTGGAGCCAGGATTCTAAACCAGTTTGGCTACTGAGCCACCGAGTGAGTATTTGATGCACATCTCTCGTTTCCTCCTATGACGTTGCTTAGAGCTCCACTTGACAGATGAAGAAACTGAGCCTTCCCAGGGACTCACTGGTACCCAGAGGATTTGACTGCAAAGCCTGCCCTCTTTCCATTTCTACTACACCGGGTGACACAGCATATTCCACATGACTGTATGAACCTGGACAGGAATGACGCCATCTTTGCAGGTCAGTATCAAGAAGGCCACACAATTCTAGTCCACAAATGAGTTTGCCTGAGTTGACTTATCCATCAGAGTCTGGGGTTTGGGTTGCAAATAATATCCAGCAAAAGATCTTCCATGAAGACACTTCTATTACCCCCAGATAGCTCGTGGCTGGTTCCCCTGTACCACGGGAAGTTTTAAGGAGGGTGTGCAGAGAGAAGGAAGAAGCTGAAGAGAGTTATGGTCCTAGAGAGTTAAACCACCCAGAGAGTAAGGATACCAGCAGCCCATTCAGCACTTTTGTGTACATTGGACACAGGCACCCCTTCCTCTTGAGGGATGTGGTCCCATGCCAGGGGCGCTGGTTGGCAAGGGTGGTATGCTTAGCAGGTCAAGTGGGGCTGCATGCGAGCCTCTAACTGCCCCCTTGATCTGGCAACTTTGTGTCATGCATAACCCCTATGCGGACCCCGAAAAGCAGCCCCAAGTGCAGGAAAAACAAGGGATTTAGTGTTGTCAATACAGGGCATGAGAGCGGGGGACTCCTCTAGAATTTAAAAGCATGGAGTGGTAGCAAATACTTGGATTTCGGAGTCACACAAACCAGGGGTTGATTCCTGGTTCCCTGACTCACTAGACAGGGTGACCACAGGCAAGTCACCTAACCTTTTGAGCCTTAATTTCTTCATCTCTAAAACAGAGCTAATAATCCTTAGCTTTCAGGGCTGCTGTGAAGACCTAGCTGGGGGAGATCGTGTTAAGCAGCACAGTGTTCAGTACACGGTCCCTTTCCAACAGGAGGGAGAGCTTGCATGAGTTGTTAGAGGACACATAAAAATCGCTGCCTATTTGGGAAATCATATTGTAGTTGATACTGATGATTAATGTGACACCGAAGATATTTCTATGGTGTGTAATCTTGGGAAAAATGACTTAGCCTAAGACTCAGTTTTGTCATCTATAACATGGGGGTAAAAACAGTATTTTTTCTGCATAAGTGTGTTGTGCAGATTAAATGAGATAACATCCATAGAGCTTAGCGTCATACCTGGATCTTAACAAATGTTAATTATTCATTCTTTTCCCTTCTCCCTTTTCCTCCTCTTCTATCTTCATGTTAGAAGGGCGTTTTCATAGCATAATGGAAATATAATTTAAGGTATAAAGCACCAAGGCTGAGATTGTTGTTCACTTTATTTTATGGAACATTTTAGATAAAAGATTTTAATTGTTAAAGTCACTCACTAAGAAAACTGTGACTACGCTATATATGAATTTTCTCGTCACAATTGTGTTCAGAAAACTAGAGATATTATTGAAAGCTCCTACATCTAACTAGTGTCATAAATATTTTTAAGGGAAAACATTGTGAGCTCCTTTAGGGAATAATCTGTGTCCAGTATCTAGGAAAATACCTGGCATATAGAAGATGCTACAGAAATGTTTCTTGAATGAAAGGATGAATGTCTTAGGGGCACTTTTTTTCAGGAAGAAAATCTAGCTAATGTCACTTAAAAAACTGTATCTTAATAAATGTATAGCGATTTTATTCATATTTAAGTAGTATATAATTGTAGTCAATAAAAACGATTCTTTTAAAATGACAGAGAAAAACTAACCCTACATATGTCATTAAATATATTTGATTTTTTTGTAGTAAGTAGCATTCAACTAAAGACTATTCTTTAGACTTTAAAAAATTATTAATACAAGAGCATGGTGAGGAAAATTTTGTCATAGATCCAAATATCAGAATGTGAATACCATACCAGGCTGAGCATTCAAAAAGATTATAAAGATATGTCCTAACTAATGAGGTACTGATGGCAAACCACAGAAGGATGGAGCTTTCTAAAATAAGGTAAAATGTGTAGTTATTTTATTTTGACATTTTTCTATGCATTCAGCCTTGCAGGAATGATAATGCATTTCTGCTCAATTTCAGGGCTCCGCATTAGAGAAATCTCCGTATGGGTAGCGATGCCTTTGAAAGCACACTGCTATTTGTTTTGATTTCATCTGATGTAGTGAAAAGGTCACCGCCTTTTGAAGGAGGCGTTCTTTAGTGGAGCTGAATGGTACAAAGTCAAAACAGCAGTGACTTTAATAGCAACGTTGGATTTTATAATTTAGGTGGTAGGACATCCTCTCTCTCATAATACTCTCCAGACATATTTTGAAAAAAGCAATACAGGTGCCCGTTTGTGCCAAGGGAATCACCTGCCTTTTAGTATGCGGGAGTGTTCTCAAGTTCTGTAGATATGCCCCACTTTTGTTTCTCATCAGAGGGTTCCCAGATATCACCAGAAGTTCATTTCTATTTCTCAAAGCACGCATTAATTTTAAAAAATGATAAGGAGAAGAATACACATTAAAAATAATTCTGTGTAGCAATGATTGGTGACTCCACCAATGGTTCAAATACTCCAGACTCCAGGGCCCTTTCTCTCTGAAGGACTTTTTCCTCGTAGGCTTGAATTTCCTGTTCACCGTAAGGTACACAGCAAACTCTTTGCTGGAATAATGTGGATCCTGTTTTCAAACGGAAGATGGATATTTGGAAATGTGGGTCCCCTGAGAACTGGGACCTCTGGCAGTCCTGCAGCTTAATTATCAATACTAAGAACTGAGGCCTCTCCGTCAATATGATTTTACTGTTCATTTCAGGAAATTTCTGTCCAGGAATTTAAGGCCATTAACCAATAAGTAATTTCATTGCTAGCTTCAGAAACTTTCCGAAAACCCATTTAGCTGAATTCCAGACTAATGGACCAGTCCCTTTCTCTAGACAATAGGTCGTTCAACTGGTCAAACTAGTTACCTAAAAATAATTGGTACTTATCAAGACTCAGGCCAAGACTCTGCCCAGCTAAATCCTAAACATTTTGTTAAAAAACACTATTTCTAGAAATTAGTTGTATTTATTTTTTAAAGGTAATAGGTGTACATGGTTAAAAATTTAAAAGGCATAAAATAGAATAGATTTCTAGAGTGAAGACGGCAGTGTAAAGTCACTGTTGATTTTCCCTCTTCTCAGAAATCACCCCAAATCAAGAAGGAAAGTGGAAATCAGAAGTGCAAACTCTCTGAATGACTGATAACTGAAATGCAGAGCCAGAGGGAATGGAAAGGGCACTGAAGGCAGTGGAGAGGCACCAGGTGTGTCACCTCTTTCTTGCCCCCTGCCCCCTCACAGGGCTGCCCTCCCCTACCTGTCTATAACAGGTACTTATTACCTGTTGTGTATCCTGGAGAGTCCCAAACTCTTTTTTATTTTCATTGAGGTATAATTGACATATAACATTATATTAGTTTCAGGTGTGCAATGTAATGATTTGATGTTTGCATATATTGTGAAATGATTTAAACTCTTATATCAAGAATTCTGGGGTCGGCCCCGTGGCCATGTGGTTAAAGTTCCTCACACTCTGCTTTGCCAGCCCGAGTTTGAGGGTTTGGATTCCAGGGGCAGAGCTACACCACCCATCAGCCATGCTGTGGAGGCGTCCCCCATGCAAAGTGGAGGGAGACTGACATGGAAGTCAGCTCAGGGCTGATCCTTCTCACACACACACACGAAAGAATTCTGCCCAATGCCAATCAGATCTGCCCCCCTAAAACTCAAACCCAAGCCCTGAAGTTCACCTCCTCCAATCTCAAAATTCCCAGAGAGCTGGAATTTAAATAATTTATCAGTTTACACAGCTAGGCCTCCAGATACCTTCGATTAGGGATTTGTTTTCTATTATTTCCCCCAAATATCTGTAATTTTTAAGAAGTTATTTCTAAGACACTATGTCATAATATCTTCCTCTGACATCACGCTGAATTTAAAGTTTATGTGACTTACCTCTATCTACACCCCAATCAGGACAAATGCCCTCCTGGGATGTACTTGCCAAATGTCAGCTCAGGGCTTCTGTCCATGCCTCTCCCTACTTCTCTTGCCTGCCTCCCTGGGGAGGACCCCCTTAGATGAAGCTAAAGACGACTAGTCTATGAAAATAAAAACCTTAGGAAAATGAAGAGGACAGAACACTAAAACAAGCCTCTGCGGGACTTTTTTTCTTTTGTATCACGGCTGACCCATCTGTTAAGATCCTGAATCCGCACCTCCTTATCTGACAGCCCTTTCCTTCCTTCAAAGCCTCCTTTCACAATGCAAATGGTCATAGAAAAGGCCATTTTTTCCCAGCTTTATTGAGGTATAGTTGACAAATATTGTGTAAATTAAAGGTGTACAACATGATTTGATATACTTCTAAATTGTGAGATGATTACATTCATCTCCTCACAGTTACCATTTGTGTGTGTGTATGTGTGTGTGTGTGTAGAAAACATTTAAGATCTACCCTCTTAGCAGATTTCAAGTATACAATACGTTATCGTTAACTGTACTGTTAATTGTTAATTGTAAGCCATACGTTACATCACTAGAACTTACTCCTCTTATAACTGGAGATATGCACACTTTGGTCAACATCTCCCCATTTTCCCCACTTCCCAGCCCATGGCAACCCCCAATCTCCTCTCTATTTCTTTGAGTCCTACTTTTCCTAGATTCCTCACATAAGTGAGATCATACAGTATTTGTCTTTCCACTTTTAAGTTACCCAGGAGCTGTGGCATTGCTGAATTAACAGACAGAAAGGTTAGAGCCTCGGGCCGGAGAGGCTCCCCGCAGTAAGAAGACACTGAGAGAGTGGCGGGGACTCTTCCTTCCTCCTCAGTTTGCGTAGGCCTTTTTGAATCTTTTGCCCTGAGGTGACTGTAAATATTTTCCTTTTCTTTTTTTTTCAGGTTCTCTTTTCTCCTCTTCTTAATTTTTTTCCTATTAATTGTTATTGTTGTTCTTTGGGAACAAAGTAGAAAAATGCCCATGGACCCATAGACATGGACCCAATCTACTGTTGACTTTCTAACTTATGGATTACATTATAATGCAGTTATGATATTATTATTATCACTATTGTTATTATTGCTAGTGAAAAAAAGATAAGTACATCCAAAGAAACTATCAGTTTGACCTCCTGCACTTGTCCCTAATTCTTGCAGAGTCTAGTAGAGGAGCAATGAGGAAAACATTTCAGCAGAAGAAAAAAGGTAAATGGCTTTTCTACAGATCAACTCTGTCTTTTTTTTTTTGAGGAAAATTAGCCCTGAGGTAACATCTGCTGCCAATCCTCCTCCTTTTGCTGAGGAAGACTGGCCCTGAGCTAACATCCATGCCCATCTTCCTCTATTTCACATGGGACACCTGCCACAGCATGGCTTAACAGGCGGTGCGTAGGTCCACACCCAGGATCTGAACCAGCGAACCCCGGGCTGCCGAAGAGGAACATGTGAACTTAACTGCTGTGCCACCTGGCTGGCCCCTGAATTTGTATTCTTAAAAAAAAATTCTTAAGTTTTTTTTCCCTAATAGTGGCCTCTTATTTCCTGAGATTCGCAAGATAACACAGCTCAGGCAGCCCCAAGGAGCTCCCTCCCGTTTTGCAATATGCTGGGCTGTAGTAAAATGCTAAGAGCTCTGGGAGTCCCTCAAGCTACACAGTTATTGGGCAAGTCTTTTCTGTGATAGTCTTAGAAATTTTGCTCGTGCATCCTGTAAATTTCCTCTTTTTAAAGCTACTTCTGTACATTTAAAAATCAACAACTAAATTTCCCCCTCATGATGTTCATTAGCAGTAAAGGATGTAACTTCTAGCTTTATTACAAATGTGCTTTAATATAACTTTGGAAAACACTGGACAGTCTCATCCACGCAGTCCATTCAATTTTATGACACTGGGCACCTACGAAGTCAGCTTTCATTGCCAAACCAATCAGCTAAAGCTGTCAGAAGAAGTCTGACTTTAATTTTCAATTCAAATAACACGTTCACACGTGACCTTGTGACATCCATGTTATTTCTGAGGCCTAACTCTAAGGTAGATGAATTCTTGGAAGAAGGTTTTTCAAAAGTCTGTCACCTGGATGGATAATAAGGTGCTGCATAATGGCACCCTCCTTCGGGAGAAAGCCATGTGGGAATTGTCCCTGAGCCTGGCAACCGAGAGGATTTTACACCCCAGATCAGGACACCTCAGTTTGACCATTCTTTGCACGGATGAGAGACAGTTTCACTTTTCTTTTGTAAACTGTGACAGAAGTTAATAAGGAAAGGGTGGTGGAAGGTCAAATTTAAGAAAGAGTTCAGAGGGAAGTGAGGCTCTGGAAACCACTTCCTTCCAAGCAACCCCATCTGCCGATGCCTGGAAGGCTGGGAACCCCTGGGGCACGTTCACCTTAGATGGAAGGTAGTTATTCTGGGCAGGTGAGTGAGGTCATTTTGGTTCCTAATTTGCCACGTAAATTCTGAAGACAAGCCAGAATATTACAGTCTCCCTGTGGGTCATTTCTGGTTTGAGGCAGAATTCTCTTCCCTGTGAATGCATCAGCACTCCTGCGGGGCTGGTCCAGCACAGGATCTGTTTTGTGTGAGGGAGGGAGAGATTTTAAGACCTCTGAGCTTGAGGTCACTGTAGGGATTTACTCTGCCATGAACTTTTCCAGTACAGTTACAGCTTGAATATTACCAGGTAGCATTCGAGGCTGGCCTCATGGCATTATCTAGTGGTAAAGCCAAGAATTAGCCAGTTGGAAGCAAACCAAGGGTGGGATACAGGTTGTTAGAAATTTGCTTGCAGGCTTCCCTTTTCCCATTTCAATGAGACCTTTTAGGTTCATTTCATCATATGCCATGGTGATAATATACAAGCCTTAGAAATATTTAGTTTCACCTCATAAAAGCTATTCCAGCACATATTCAACTCTATGCATGAATCGTCAGCCATTATAAAGAGTAAACATAGTCATGCACTGTGTAACAATGTTTTGGCCAATGATGGACTGCATGTGCGATGGTGCTCCCATAAGATTAGTACCATAGAGCCTAGGTGTGTAGTAGGCTCTACCATCTAGGTTTGTGTAAGTACACTCCATGATGTTTGCACAATCGCAAAATCACCTAATGAAGCATTTCTCAGAATGCATCCCCATCATTAAGTGTCACCATCATTAAGAATACACAGAATACTCTCCTGATTAGTTAGGATTGTTTTGGCACACAAATTTCAAGTAGTGTTATAAAGTCAAAATAGTTTCTCAAATCATATATATTAGCCCTATTTCCTCATGACAGTTATCCAAGTTATAGTGATATACAGTCTGGCAAAAATGCTTTATTGACTATTCTTAGTAATGAAGATAGAGTAGAAGACAATCTAACTTCTTCCACTTACAAGTTTGGAGAAGGTATCCCAGTAAGAAGTTGTCCACTTGCCTTGTCAACCATTTTACCTCCAGCTCCCAATACTTAGCTGTGTCATTCACATAAGTCTATGTAATATATGCACCAATAAATTACATTCCAAATACTTATGAATTTTTATAATGATCCAGTTACTCTATATTATAACACAGTCATATAAAATACTCGTATGTGGCTAGCTTAATTTTTCTTTCTGATACTTAATTTCAAGGTAGATTTTAGAAAGTAGCATTAAAATTATACAAATTCATAAACATTCTAAAATGGATATGCTTTTGACTCATTTTAAATAAATTTATTCTTAATAAATCAATAAATCATAATTACTTTCAAAAAGCTTACCCTTTTAGCATTTTTCCTTTAGATTGTGATTTGTCCTTTAGATGTCACAAAAGATGTACAACTTGTAAGAATAATAGTAAGTTATTTTCACCTTTTTGTAAATGTTTATACTTATAAGTTATGTTTAAATGCATAAAAAGAAAAGAAATGGCCAGTTGAGCTAACAAAATGTTATTCTTTCAGGGAAGACAGTAATGATGTATTTAGTATTATTTATAAACATATAGATACCCAAACCTACTTCCTAGAAGAAAATGTATATTGATACTCAGAAGATTAGTTCATTAAAAAAAAAGCTCTTTTTTTGCTTAATATAATCCCACTTGTGTTCAAATATGTATCAACATTTAATGGTGTTACCTTAAGATTTTAGTCACTGCAGTCTCCTTTTCCAGAAGGTTCCTTGCCCTGATGCTGAAAACAGACTTGCGAAGCTGTAAAATTATGAGTATGACTTTAGTTTTGGAATGTAAAGGGATAATATACCGATGAATCATTAAATACATTAAATAGATAACATTAATAAAACAGTAAATGTGATTTTTTTCACTAAACTATCATCATTCAATTGATTCTATTATTTAATTTTAATTTCTATTTTTGCTTTTATGTGGACAGAACTGCAAACAAACTTGTGGGGCCACACGTCACAGCCATGGGGGTGATGCTCTGTTGTGCTCACTAGTAATAATATTGCCCTACATCTAAACAGGCTTTTCAGTTTCCGAAGAATTTAACGCTGAAACAAATATTGGACTGCTTATTGTCACTGTTTAGTAAAATGTTCTCTAATCCTCACGACGTCTGTTTCAAGTCCTTGGCCTGTGATCCAATACTGATCTCAATGATGAGTTTAGGAGTTGTTTTCCCTACAAGCATGAGACAAATGAGATGAGCTTCCAAGCTTTCTTCCGAGTTGGCAATGACGAAGTTACTCCAGGGAAGAGAACTAAGGAAAAAAATCTTGGAGGTTGACCATAAACCAGAAGATACACTCCTCAGCTCAGCTCTGTGCTGCTCGATAGGGGCAGCAGATGATTGACAGGTGTACAAGGTGCTGAGTGGGCAGGAAGAGGGCAGAGAAAGAACAGGGAAGCACACCACCCTGGGAAGAGTCCTAACAACAAATAACTAGAAGGTGTAACTCCAGTAGTCAGACTAAAGACGATAACTGGACAATGACCTGTTCATTTTGACAAATAGATGAGATTAGCTTTACTGAGCATTAGTACAATACTAGTGATTATTGAAGATACAGGGTAACTAGAATCAGAGTTCTTGCTCCCTAGAATTGAAAGCCTAGTTAGGCAGGCAAGGCTGTGACACATGAGACTATCAGTGAAAAGTATGATAGAGTAGATAGTGAAGCGCTGGGCAACATGCTCAGTAGGAAAGATGAGAGGGTCGTGGGACTCTGGGGGCAGGAGAACAATGTGCCTGAATTGGTTAGCAAAGAAGTCTTTTGAAGACGTGGCAGCTCTGTATTGGGCCTTGAAGGAAGAAAAAAAGCAGGAAACAGAACAACTCTGTATTCAGTAAAAATAGACCATTTTAAACAAGGGTTAGGTAACTGAAGTGCAGAGTCACAGAGCTCCAGTCTGCAAAGAAACCTGTAAACAAATGCTGTAATGTCAACCTGTACGTGCGTACGGCCACAGCTGGGGAACAGCTGGTTGTCATAAATTAGTCTTTTCAGCCATAACCGACATTCTAGATAACATTATAGCCAGCAATGTAATTTTCATATTTCACAGCAGACCCGTAATAAAGGGAAGCATCACTGAACACATTGCAATTTCCCTCACATGAGGAAAGGGGGTACACTCACTTTTTTTCAATAATGAAAAACTGAGTTGGTTTCATTATTCACTAGAATCCTTAGGAGAGTAAATTAATGTGTAGATAAGGAAACAAAAGCGGATGTCATTTTTTTTTTGCAAATTATATATTCAGGGTAGTGCACAAAAGGCTGTTTACCATGATGTACAATGAAACTTTCTTGCGTCTTCTCCTCTCGGCTTTGGCCTTGCTTTAACCTCCCCGGGCTGACAGCACATCTCCTGCGGAATGCTGTTTAGAGTCACTTTTGGAGACAGAACACTCAGCTGAAAGGTCCTGACGTGACGCTTCTGATCCTTTGATACCTGAGTGCCCGGGCTAGCAGGCCCCCAGAGTGCAAGTCTAGGAGAGGGCTGCGGATCCCACAACTCTCACCCCCTCTTCGAAGGACAAAGACGCGTCTTAGCTGTCTTTCCCTTAGTGTAAGCGAACTGTCTGAACTCAGTCACCCAGCTACGGCCCCTGTAACAGGGCAGCTGACGCTTAAAATAGTGTTCTTCATGGGGGGAAAAACCTTTGCAGAAACTGGGAATAATAGTTATCATATTGTTTCCAAAATTATTTCTGTACTGCATATGCTTGCTAAAGGGCAACCAAGCCTCCTTTGTCCTAAACCTGAACGATTAAAACAAAATACACAACTAATCTGTACAAGGGAGTACTTGAGAACTGTTTCCATAATAGCAGAAGTAGCAGAATAAATATGGTAATAGGAGAACTTTAATTCAGCTTTGGGATGTTCTTGAAAGAAGAAAGGCGATATCTACAGCTATCTCTGTCTCTATCTATCTCTACCTATCTATCCATCTGGCTAAATTTAATAGTCTAGATATGTATTTAGATAGTTATGTGTTTTAACTGTTCTTTCTCCCAGTAAATAAAGAAGGCCTAGAGTGATTATCAATTTCCCTTCAGTTTTTCTTATTTCCGTAGTAAAGCTTTGCACATTTCTTGTAGCAAAGGACGTTCTCTAAGTGACTGTTAGACTGCTCTGCAGTGCCCTCTTCTGGCTCCAAAAGATACTGACAGTCACCTGAAATCAAAACACTTAAGGAAAACAGAGATCTATTTCATGAAAAGTAACTTTAGATCTGAAATTGTCCACTACAGCTATGAAATGTGTCAGTAATTGTTAATTCTGGATATAAACATATCATAGACGTAGGACATAAAAAGAAGGGTATGGGTAACATTTACATAAAGTTTGCATTGAAAAAAATAAAAGATTAGATGAAAAAGCTTCTCTTTTTTTGGTGGTTTTATTTTGTTTTTAAACCTAATACATTCAACTCCACAAGATAACCATTCTTTGACTGAATTAATGCTCGAAAACAAATAAATTAAATTTAAATGTTCAAACAATACAGAGACGACTTTTTTTGTCTTAAGTTTTAATTTGAAAGATGTTTCCAGAATTGTGCACTTTAACATGGAATTCAAGAGCCTGGAAGTTCAAATCAGTTTGCATAGAGTTATTCATGATTGAATAATTCAGACCTGAAGGACACAGCAATGGATGGGTCTAGCTGACTTTTTGGCTGATTAATGTCTTTGAAGTGTTTTAATCTACAGGTTCCCCTTTCCTCCCCACAGCTTAAGAACCCGGGCTATTTGACCTGTGGTTTCTGGGAGTCTGGATTTTGCTAAGTACAACATGTTCATGGTATAGTTCACCACGTTCCTCTGTTCTTTGTATTTCCCACAAATTGGCAGCTGGGTCCAGAGTTTCATCAGACGCAGGTTTGATCCCTTTGACAAGGCCATTGGTGGTGTCATAGTCTTTCACCAGGAGGCCTATAATGCCTGCTTGTCATGTTAAGTCGTATTGATGTTCATTGCTTAGATTGCTGCTTCTTCAGTTTGTAAAACTGTTGTTTCTTTTTCATTTACTAGTTCGAATACTTCTATAAGGAGGTACTTCCCCTCAAGTATTATTTGGCTACTCAGTAGTACAATTCATAAGGAAAGGGCAAGATGAATGCTTGATTCTATCTTATTAGTTTTTATATGATTAACTGACTTTCTATCATCCTCTCATGGTGACCAGTTACTACTTTAAAAATGTCATTATGAACTCAAGGATTCAAACATATTCGATTGGTTTCAATCTATTACAATTATCATCCCTCTTGTAGGTCAAATTATCCCAACTGTGCTCATGGGGAGTTTTTTTCAGGTTTGGCCACAGGTTTTTTGACGTGATTTTGGAGTGTTTGGCACAGCTTCCTTGTTCTGAGGTATGACAAGATGTTCCAAGCTCATCTTGTAGGCTTCCCGTTCAAATCAACAATCTCCTCCAGGAAGCTCTGGTTTATTCATTGAGAAATCGTGTTTCACGAACATAATCCAGACTCTAGCAATACAACTGCTACTGAGTTGCTCACTGTTTTAAACTGAGTTTATTCTGTTTTTTTCCATTTAAATTCAGGATGAAGGGCTTTTACCTAACCTCTTCTATATGACATCTATGTCTTTTATTTCCCCCCTACATCAAGACTCTTGATTATCAAGGACACAGAAGATGACAGAACTAGACTATCGCATAATTACTCATTAGTTTTATTTCACATTTCATAGACAGTAGTTCAGAATTACAATCTCAATTCTAACACAACAAAGCAACTAATGAATATTTTAAGTGTTTGCACATATTCTTCCCATTCTCCTCTCCCATGTGTATACTTTTACTATACTTATATTAGCAGAGAAAATAGCTTTTACATATTTTAGTCTCCTTCATTTTTTATTTTTTTGGTGAGGAAGATTGTCCCTGAGCTAACATCTGTCGCCAATCTTCCTCTATTTTATATGTGGGATGCCGCCACAGCATGGCTTGATGAGTGGTGTGTAGGTCCATGCCTGGGATCTGAACCCGAGAACACTGGGCCGCTGAAGCAGAGTGTGCTAAATTAACCACTATGCCAGCCCCCTTACATCTTGATAATAGTTTTTTTGTCCCTTTAAACGTGGAAGTCAGTTTTCCAGAATATGAGAAACCTGGCTCACATATTCTCTCCCTGGGTATCCTACATATGTTACTCTAATTTTTTCTGACATAAAGCATTACTGCTGAAAGGTTTGATGGTAAGGGAATGTTCTTTCCTTTATAATAATCACTTGTTCATTTTGAGCTAGCTAGCAATTTTTTTTTTTTTTAATTTAAAGACCTATAACTTGTCTGGAATATGTCTTATTTGTAGTCATTGATGGTTGATATTTTCAGGTATACGGTGTGTGTGTTCAATCTGTAGTTTCAAATCTTTTTACATTTCAAAAAGTTTAGTCCTTGTTCTGTTCTTCTTGTTTTCTTTTTTCAGGACTTCTATAATTAGCTGTTGGCCCTTCTTTGACTTTCTTCAGTTTGTCATCTTCTTTCAAATCATTTTCATCTCTTTCTTCATTTCTTTCTGATTTCTTAAAATTTCTCCTTCATTTTCTATTTCTCTTAAGATAGCTAATGTGTGTAATCACTCTACGTTTCTTCTAGTTTAGTCTAATTGCTTTTATTTATCACTCTCTCCTGAGTTCTAACACCTCATGCATGAGTTTTTCTAATTCATATTTATGTTGCTATTCTAATCTTAGGTAATTTGTAACATCTTTTAACTCATTTTGCAATACTTTGCTACAGTTTGAGTTCTTTGTGGGCACATCTTTATGGCCTGCCTTCACTACCTACAGGGACAGTATTCTGCTCCTTATTCTTTTTTTCTTATAAATTTTGTAGGAAACTTGACTTTAATAATTTTCTCTTGCTCATTTTTATGCAAAATTAGTTTTCCTGAATAGTTTAGTATTTCTCTTCTGAACAGTTCAGAGCTTCCCCTTCTGCTGCTTTAATAAAGCAATCAAACACAGGAGCTTTCTTTCTGGGATTTCCTGGCTCTGTTCCCACTCCCCCCTGACACCACTAACTTTAACTGGATCTGCTTTTTCCTTTCTCCCTCTTGTCACTGGCCCATTCCGTTTTGATCCTACTCCTGGATGTTCTTCAGTGTGGAGCTAAGAGGCTGTCCTCCTGTTCCCAGAAACATTAGATGCCCTGTAACTAACCTTGGCTTCTTCCCCACAGGCACCTATACCATGTGTTACTGACTGATTGCTTGCGTCCCCTAAAATTCATATGATGAAGCCCTAACCCCCAAGGTGATGGTATTAGGAGATGGGGCCTTTGGGAGGCAATTGTTTGGATGATGTCATGAGGACAGAGCCCCCATGATGGGATTAGTGTCGCCTTATTAGAAGAGGAAGAGACCAGAGCCCTTCCTCTTTCTGTTGTGGGAGGACACAGTGAGAAGGCTGCCATCTGTGAGCCAGGAAGAGGAACCAGACACTGAATCTGCTGGCCCCTTGGACTTCCTAGCCTCCAGAACTGTGAGAAATGAAATGTTTATTGTTTAAATTACCCAGTCTGTGGTATTTTGTTATAGCCGCCCAAACAAACTAAGACGCCATGCAAATCATGTGGCTATCGGTTTGTCTGCACCTGCTTTTATTTAGGGTTTGTAGATTACCTTGTTTTGTTGTAAATGTTGTCTATGGATTTTTGGCTTTGTTATCTAGGTATTCTCTTTATTTTCATATGGGAATTCAAGGAGATTCCAAAACTATTCCAATGCCTCTGCCAACTTTCCAGAAGGCTCCTTCATTTTTCCTTGTTGAATTTTGATGCAGCTTTACCACTTTTATTAATCTTTTCAAAGAACGAAATTTAAGTTTTATTGATATTATCTATTGCTTCTTTTCCCCCCATTTGATTAATATCTGCTTTTATCTTTACCATTTCTTTCCTTCTGCCGTCTTAATATTTTCTCAGTTGATATTTTTCTAAATACTTGAGCTGAATACTTGGAAGATTATTCAAGACTTTATTTCTTGACTAAACATTCAAGGCAATAATTTTGCCTCTAAAAATGCTTTTAGCTACTTCTCACAAGTTTGACATATATTGTGTTCACTATTTTTCAGTTCTAGACTTTTTATTTCCATTGTGGGTTCTTCTATGCTCCCCAAATTATTTAGAGGTGGTTTTTAAATTTCAAAATGGGTGGGTGTTTTTTGTAATTGCTATTTGGTTTCTAATTTTATTGCATTTTGGTCAAACAATGTCTTCTCTAGGATACCGACTGGGTATATAGTTAGGATTTCGTTGTGGTATAGTAAGCAGTCATGTTTTGTGAATCATTCACATGCTCTTCAATCAGAATGTGTATTCTCTAGTCATTTAATGAAGAATTGTCCATTAAATGAAGAATTGTCCATTAAATGAAGAATTAAATTAAATTGTCCATTAAACTATATTTGAAGTCCTTTAAGTCTTTATTAATTTTCTTGGCTCTTTGATCATGGTGAGGTGTTATATACATATTTTACATATACATAAAATATACATATTTTAAACTTAATCTTCAAATGAATCCTCATAGGTAGGTATTATTCTCTCTTTTTCACAGACGAGAAATCCAAGATTCATAGAAATTAAGTTGTCTGAGATTACCCAGATAATAAACTGCAGGATTATGATTAGAACTCGATTGTACAGCTTCAGTGTTCCAATCTTTTCACTACGTCATGATGTGAACCACCACTACACTTAACAGTATAAAAAAAAGCATTTTCCAAAATATACCGTAATAAAACATTACTTGATTTGAAAGATTTGGTTTACACATATAACAAGCTGTTACTTACCCCAAATCTTAATGCAAAACCTAGACTAGCCAATTTTTCCCTTGTTCCATATATGCATAATTGATTTTCAGAATAACCACCCTGAAACACTAAAAGAGATCAACGAACTTTCCAACCCATTAAAGCCAGTATGGCTCTAGTATTCATATTCTAGATTTACTGATTCCAAAAGTCAGGGATCCATCACAACTTTCAATTAACCAGAATATTAATTCAATTTCTTCAGTCACCTGGGAGTAACCACAGACTTGTCACAGAATATTAGATTCCTCTGGGATCCCACAGGGCTTAGAGCTAAAGAACTGTAATTTCATTCCAGTAATTCCCTTAAAAATGAAGCCATTAATATTTATTTGAGAAAGAAAACCATAAATATTGCAACTATTCAACTAACTTTTTTGATCTGGAGTTGTTAACAATACATTTCTCTTTATAACTAGGAAAAAAGTTTGAGAGCCCTTATTTGTCTTTTCTAAGTTTAAAAATATTAACAGATTGATAATAAATGGGAAAGTGTTTATAAAAACATCTGACCATAAAGCACAAAATCATGGTCCAATGCACAGGGCTTGATGAATGCCATTTCTGCTAGAAAGATGTAGTGCAATTACTGTAATGAGCCACTTTATTGAATAAGTCTCCCACATAAAATATAGTAATTGGAAATAAGCAATTACTTGAAATTACTTAGGTTGAAGGTGGTAGGTACCTCATTTGACTGTATTTGAATTTTTCATGCACCCGTGAGCTAAAAATTAATCCCAAAGTGCATCTGACAGATCATGTGTATGGCAAGGTGTTTCTATGAAATAAACTTTTTATGGAATTGACATTATGTTGGGGAAAGTGATTAGTGTAGGTGGCAACAAGATTAAAAAAGTCATATTACAACGCATATAAAAGCAAATGCTGTTATAATATCATGTTATGAACATTGACATATGTCTTAGATGTGAATTTTGTGAAAAGAGAGTTTTAGATGAGGGGTCAAGATCTCTAGTCTTCAGTTATTTTAACATTATAAATTCTGAACTCTGAAAAACACCAGGCATGAGTTAAAAATATATATATATAAATACCTTTGTGTGCACACACACACACGCAAACACACACCAAATGTTCACTCTTTAGGACTCCAGGGCACCCAGCACTCTCTGTGAATTCCACCAGATCATAAGCTCCATACGACTAGGAGAGTGCATTCCTTGTCCCCTACATTCTATTCCATTGTCTAGCACTGTGCGTTGTTGGTTCTTTTTTTTTTTGAGGAAGATGAGCCCTGAGCTGACATCTGCCGCCAATCCTCCTCTTTTTGCTGAGGAAGACTGGCCCTGAGCTAACATCAGTGCCCATCTTCCTCTACTTTATATGTGGACGCCTGCCACAGCATGGCTTGACAAGTGGTGCATAGGTCTGCCCCCGGGATCCCAACTGGCGAACCCCAGGCTGCCAAAGTGGAACGTGCAAACTTAACCACTGCGCCACTGGCTTGGCCCCCATGGTTGGTTCTTGAAATGTATTTAAATAACGAATACATTTTTAATATACTACATTTTTTTTCTTATGAAGTGAATCCTTGAAATAACCAGTGTGAATGAAGTAAAAATGACAAAGAAGGATTGCTTATTTTGAAATGCATCAATTCACTTGATATATAGGAAAATCTTGTAAAACTAGAAACTAAAATGATATTGGAAATTTAATTGGCTTGATTTTTTTGCACTTGAATTTTGTGACAATGCTTTAGTCACTAAAGCAGTAGCCTGTGTCATTGTAGCTTTGGTCAAATCTCCAACCCTTTACACATCAGATGGACCAGTATAATGAAAACCCCTGACGCAAAGAACCAGGGAAAACCAATATCTTCAATTATTGAAAAGAATTAGAGATGTCTAATATACAGAGCTTACTGGTAAGAAATGACAATATATGCAAACTAGGTTTTAAATTATACAAGTAAAAGACAAAATGACTTTGTGGTTATAGCTCATATAAACAGAAAGACAAAGATTGAAAATCTACAGAGATTTAAAAAATAAGATGAGTGGGTTTATGATTCTGGGAGCAAATGCCAGATGCTTTTAACCGTGCAGCTGTTTGTGCATTTAGAATCCGTGGCCCTCTGATAATACTAGGGAGCACTCCCTGGTCTCCAATTATGGGTCACTTGTACTTGAATGTCAGGTCCGAATGACAAGAACTCAGCAGCAGCAACTCCAACACACTGAGACTGGCATATCACTCAATGGAAAAGAAAACTTACGAGCACAACTAGGCTCAAAAGAGAAGAATGTTAAAAAGTACAGTCATGTGTCACTTAACGATGGGGACACGTTCCGAGAAATGCGTTGTCAGGTGATTTCGTCATTGTGCAAACATCATAGAGTGCACTTATACAAACCTAGATGGTGCAGCCCACTACACACCTAGGCTCTAAGGTACTAGTCTTATGGGATCACTGCTGTATGTGCGATCCGTCGTTGACCGAAATGTTGTTATGGAGCGCAGGACTGTAGAGCTAAACGTAATTTCAAAGATAGGTTTAGCTGCAACCTTCAGTTCTCTGGAACCTGTTTTGGAAGTAGTACCCCAAACTGTTGATTAAAAACCTTCTATATTACCTATAAAAGATTCTTAATCCTAGACTGATTTGCTTTTCACTCTCAATGAACGTACACCCAAGGAATGCAAACAAATTCTGTACGTATAATCCCAAACTAAAAATGGTTAGATGATTAAATATTCTGCAAAAAGAATCATTGATAGAGAATTCCTACTCTCATGTTAGTGACAGCAGCAAAATGCGTTTTTCACCCAGAGCCCAGCACACTGTTTGCATCTAAAGGTCCTCGATGAACAACCTTCAACGGAAGAACGTGCGCTCCAACGCAGCTGCATTTTGATCTGAGCTCAAAAACGTACTGCAACGATCAATAAAAACAAATAAAAAGGTTTCCATTTATATTATGTATCTTTTGTTTCCTCTCCATTAGTGTGAATAAATGGGCAATCAATTCTCTACTAAAGCATTCTTACGCTAAAGGCAGAAGTTCATGGGGTTTTCATATTTGATGAACACCACGTCTTCCTCCCCCTCACACTGCCCCGCACCCCTGCCACACAGACCCCGGTCAGGCGGTGGCCCTTGTAACCTCCCACGCCTCTCCCCCAGGCATGTCTTGAACAGCCTTGCAGAGACGGCAAGCTATTATTTCAGAAAATTCTTCCAGAAGAGTCAAACCCTAGAGATGAAAACAGGCTATTCTCGTTTTTTAAGTGAGTAAATGTTCATCCTGGAAATTACAGATCAGCCTGAGTAACTTGCTACATGCAGAGTTACTGGAACAAATCATCAAACACTCTATAATCACAGAGAAAATTATAAAATGCTGCACGGCAATCAACAAGACTTTGTGAAGAGTAAATCCTTTCAGGACAATTTCATTTACTTCTTGAGAGTCTAAGACACTAGGCAGACAATGGGGGTAGTAACTGAAATATCATTGAAAATCAGACCAAAAAAAAAAAAATCAGACTCATGATCAATAAGGAAAATAAATCAGTAATTAATGTATTGTGTTCAACTAGACTGTTATATCCGAAGGTTACTTTGTTTAAGGAAAAGTCATTTGTCTTGACAGGTGAACATAAGTGTATTTGCTGAGTCTGACTTCATGGCATGGTTTAATATCAATGACTTTTCTTATCTGGGATGACAGGCATGCAACATAGGCTATGCCTCGTGCGATGCTAAGCATTTAACATATATTATTTAATTCTCCTAACAAACCTTGAAAACAAGAATTCCATCTATTTTATAGATGAGGACTGGGAGCTACACCACAATCACTATTACTGGTCAATCACTATTCTATTCTATTTCTCACAATCAGTTACAGCAAGCACATTATGCTTTCTGTGCCTTTCCACATGCTTCCCTCTGTGCCTGGAGCACCTTGCTCCTATCTCGCTTAATCAACCTGCTCCTGTAAGAAGGACTTAGGGGGTCATGTCTCATGTTCCTGTAATACTTTCATCCATTTACACGTTTCTCCCTGTTAGACTAAAAGCTTCTCAAAGGCAGAGTTCACATCTTGCTCACTGTTGAATTCCTACAGCCTGGAAGAATGCCAGATGAATAATGTGTTCCATAAATGCTTGTTGAATGACTGAGTGAATGCTGAAGACTTATGGAAATGAAAATGGTAGAGAAAACACAGTAATTGCTTGCATCATTTTCCTCCTTATTTTGTACATGTGTTGGCTGTTAATTGTGAAGGTTTATTATGGAATTTGCTAAATGCTTAGCAGAAAGGAGGCGGGTAAGAGAGAGAGCAGACATCGCCCTATTGTTGGAAAATTAGTCACTGTTCTTTATCATATGGGTTCTGATACTGTACTAGGAAGTGCAGGGGCACAAGGGGGTAGCTGAGACAGCCGTCATCCCTCCATGCATCTCAGGATGATGTGACGCTGTGAGGTTCCCTCATGTTTCCCAACATCGTAGGTTCTCACCTCAGAAACAGCATGTCAACCAGGACAGCAGGGCAGAAATATCAGGGAGCTCAGCCAGAGAGCAGGGAGAGTCCCCAGCCCCAGCCACAGTGGAAAGCTTGGCTTGGAGGAGATGCTTCACTTCTGAAGACTGAGCAGGCTACTTTTATTACCGGGGCTACTGGAAAGCCAGGTTCACAGCTTGGTTTTGTGGGGGATCAGAATTGGCCACCCCAAAATATATCTCTTTGCCTTGACTACTTTTGAGGACAAAAAGACTCTGAAAGAAATATTGCCCTTCCCGCTAGCTGCCTAAAAGAATCTGAGACAGAGGGCCTGTGCCAGGAGGGAGCTACACCTGAGATGACTGTAGTGCAATGTAAATGTGTCTCAGGTCACTGTCTGGAGCTGGCCCATTTGCATTTCCATCTCCATATAAACTGCCTTCCTCCCCTTTGAAGATCCAAACCACTACCTCCAACATCCTCCTTTGTCTTCAGCTGAAGACGGTAGTTAATGCGACAGGCTTTGGCCATTCTGGCGAGTTCCTCAGCTTTCCTGGGCCTCTCCCATGTGTACACGTTATAAAGCTTTGTTTGATTTTCTCCTGTTATTCTGTATCATGTCAATTGAATTCTTAGATCACCCAGAAGGACCTAGAAGGTAGAGGAATTGTCTTCCCCGCCTACAGTGTATTCACAAGCACTCTACTGAAGAAGCCTGGGGTTTAATTTCAAGCCTATGGAGAAAAAATGAGTAAAAAACCACTGCCTGATTTCCTTCTGCTTGGAAACTAGAAAAACTCCTCTCAGGGTACGCAGGTTTATCCTTTATCAGGAAGAGAGGGAAGCCCGTACAGATGGCCCCGGTGCAGGCGTGAGGGGAAAGGAACGTGGGACTTAGCCCTCGGGAACTCCGTTTCTACGGAGTGTGGAAGGGCAGCCATTCACCCCCAAGGAGCGGAGGGAAAACGCTATTTCCCGTCTTCGTGCTTTAGGATCTGCAACGCAGCTTAAAGATTTTACATTTTTGTTGGCTCCTTGTTTACAGCGAGAAGGACAGGTATTTTAAGCTATGAGATAAAGGTAATCCAACAGGGCTATTTTTAAAAACACAGTCTCTGTAAAGTGAGGTTGCCATGGGAATTACCAACGTTGTTCAAAGCCAGGGTAATTACTTGGAGAAAATCTTGCTTAACATGTGCTATTGTGTTTCCTGCATTGTTTAATCAAAAACAACCCCCCGCCTTTTGTTGTCAGGGGGTTTTTTTCTTTAACTTGTGATCTTCAGGTTCCTGGGGACTCCATGTTTCCCTTGGCAAGAGACAAGTGCTTCCCTCCAGTGCACTGGGAGTCACAAGTGTCTCCTTACCGGTAATCATTAACAGAAAAGTTTTATTTTATTGCTACTTTTGTCATGTTACGAGAATCACCGAGAAGCCAGCCTCTCATTTTCTTTTTATTTCTTACTGCTCTTTAAGGAAAACAGCCTTAATTTGCATTACATGGGGCAGGGAGAGTTTCTCCGAGTAGAGTGAAGGACCTTGCTGTCCACCTGACACTGATTGGCATTTCCAAAGTCAGTTGGGATTCTGACAGAAACTTACAGGTGCTTGATGAAAAATACTTTATCGGGGGGCAAACAGTGGTATGATTTCTGTTCAGGATTTTTGTTGTGTGTTTATGTATTTTTGTTTTTTAAGTGGCTTTAGGGTTTCTTATTAAAAATAAAAAAGGCCTGCCATATTTAAAAATACAAATATCAGCCTGCTTTCTCTTTGATTCTGCTTTCCTTAAATCCTCACCATTGAAATTCATTAAGTGGGATTCTCTGTTTTGGGTTTCCCTGGCCCAATGGCACTCAACAAGGATGGCAAGGAACCCAGAGGAGCTGAAGCTGGAAACAGTGGATCCTGAAAGGAATTAAGTCAACTTTTCTGACAACCTAAATAAAGTCAAAGCTTTAAGAATGGAAGGCAGCTGAGGTAAGCCTTTTTGCTGATGCCACGATAGGGTAGCTGCTGCTGAGATGGAGAAAATATGTCCTCCGCATCCCACTTTCCGAACTGGAGCATTTACCCAGATAATGAAGGCCATAAAGAGATGAACAGTATTATTCCAACCATAGTTTACCTACATATGGGCCAACTAAGCTTACCTGGGATGAAGGGCAACCTGACCACCACCGATAATTTTCCTTGTATAAGGTCACATATTATGTGTTTGAATCAACCAACCTTATAGATGGGGGACTGCCTGCAGTATTCAAAAAATTCTAGTCTCTTTTCTTTTTATTTTACTTATTTATTTATTTATTTTTTTTTGGTAAGGAAGATTAGCCCTGAGCTAACATTCACTGCCAATCCTTCTCTTTTTGCTGAGGAAGACAGGGCCTAAGCTAACATCTGTGCCCATCTTCCTCTACTTTATATGTGGGATGCCTGCCACAGAATGGCTTGATAAGTGGTGTACAGGTCCACGCCTGGGATCCGAACCTGAGAACCCCAGGCTGCTGAAGGGGAGTGTGTGAACCTACCCACACGCCACTGGTCTGACCCCAAATTCTAGTCTCTTTTAGATGCTGAGTGACTTGGATACCACCAAGGAGCAGTGTCTTTGCTATTTCATTAAATTTTAGGAGATCATGAGAAAGATTCAAATGTAAAATTATGGAATAAAACTATAATCGTTATCTTACTTTCAGTTAGTTAAAAATAACTGTTAAATGAGAAGATAAAAAGAAACCACCAAAATATAAAGACATTAGAGATGTCAGAAATGGCATTTGGAGTTCTTTGACCTCGCCCAGCACAGAGATGGCCTGAAAGGGACAACAGCAACCAGACGAAGGGTGCGACCATGTCCCCTTAGACTCCTCCCCCACCCCCCAGCCACACACCTGCCAAGAATCTTTTCACTTTTTGCCTTGCCGATTTCAAAATATTCTGTTCAGGAAATTTAAGAGAGATCATGTTTCCTCTTATGGAGAAAATAAATTTTCATGGACTAAGATTCCAATTTTGTGTTTCCAGAAGGATATTGTTACTAGGGATTTAAAAAAGCATGTTGTGGATTTGCCACGTCGAGTACAAATGATATCAGCTCTGGACACCCTTCCTGGAGTTCGCTGGTCAGAACCACAGCCCAGCCTGGGGCTTCATCCACACCTCTGGCTTCAAGTCTGCTTTGGAAATAACCTTTTTTCCAATCATTTTACTGAAGTCATAATGGCTTATAACATTGTGAAATTTCAGGTGTACATTATTATTTACCAGTTTCTGTATAGACCGCATCATGCTCACCACCAATATTCTAATTTTTATCCGTCACCATGTATATGTGCCCCTTTACCCCTTTCGCCACCCCCATCCCCCTTCCCCTCTGACAACCATTAATCCGTTCTCTTTATCCATGAGTTTGTTTTAAAAATAAATGTTCTAGCGAGTAAAAACGCAATTTCAGACGGATTGGCTGAAACCAGGCTGTTATCCTCTCACTTGATTATCCACCAACATAAGAACTTCTGCTCCCATACCCTGTACACAGTACAGAATGAAACACAACTGTGCAGAAGAGCTGTAAATAGTTTAGTAGCAATTTTTTAAAAAGAGTAAAAGTCTTTAAGGAAAATTAAGAGTATTGAGTGCACATGCACACAAACACACATTTCATGATTTTTCATTCAAAATTTAAAAGCAAAGGATGACATCAGTTGAGATCAAATTAGTGGGCTGGAAGATCAGGCAGAACAAATATCTTGAAGCACAGAATAAAAAGAGAGAGATGGCAATCATAAGCAAAAGGCGGAAGGAAAAAGGAGCAGATGGAAAAGTAATAACCGAAAAAAATAATGAATGAAAATTTTCTTGACAAATATCTTAGTTTACAAGCTGAAAGAGTTCCCAGTTTGGGCAGTTTGGACAGAAAAGACATTCAAAATATATCCTGGTAAAGTTTCTTTTTTTTGATGAGGAAGATTTGCCGTGAGCTAACATCTATTGCCAATCTTCCTCCTTTTTGCTTGAGGAAGATTAGCCCTGAGCTAACATCTGTGCCCGTCTTCCTCTATTCTTTTGTGTGTGGGACACCACCACAGAGTGGCTGGTGAGTGGAGCAGGTCTGAGCTCCGGATCCGAGTCCGCAAACCTGGGCTGTTGGAGCAGAGCGTGTGGAACTTTAACCACTTGGCCGCGGGACCGGGCCCCCTGGTAAAGTTTCGTAACTCCAAGGATATGCAGAAAGTCTTCCGAGCTTCCCCAAAGAAACCAGGAAACCAAAAAAACAAGCAACAACCAAAGAAAAAGAATCTAATTAACTTCAAAAGAAAAAAAAATGACGCTGGCATCAGACTTGCCATCTACAATCTTGGCATCTACGACATGGAGGAACAACACGTGTAAAGGACTTAAAGAACATGAAAATGAATCAATGGAAACCCTTGAATGAGAAGACACATCCTGCAAAGGAAATCGTCCCCATAGTAACGGAGAACAAAATCACTGACTGGCAGCAGAGAACCGAGGAACTGGGGAGAGAGAAAGGGGAGAAGTTCAAGGTTCTCTCGGGAGGGGATGGGGGAAAAGAAGGAGGTGAGAAGAAAGCCCCGGTGCTCCGGCAGCCTGCTCCTTGTGGGGTGGGGAAGATTGGGGAGCAACAGCGAATCTCAGAGGGTGAAGCTGGTATTTTATTTTCACATGATAAGAGAGAAATGTGTATTTGATTATAAGCAATAGAAAAAAGGCAGTAACAATTTAAAGGAATAAAAACTAAACTAGGACTTGTGAAGTGAAATCTTTGCAAGTGAATTAGACGATTTTACCAACTCTCATCTTTAATCTCTTTTACAAACTCTGTTATTGATCTTTCATTTTCTAACTGTGGAGTCTAAGGAAGAAAATTCCCTATCCGCTTTTCGAATGATAAAGAAATAGGTAAATCAGAACATGAGTAAGATAATGCACCCAGAGATAACCCCTGCCACATGTTAAGCACTCAGTAAGTGGTAGTTACTTTGATTGATTTTGGGGAAACTTGCTCTGGTTATTCTCCCTGCGGTAAAAACTGGACTAAGCATGGTCTCTCACAGACGGCAACAAACAGGCCACCCCTGATCCGGGTGGCACCTTAGAGCTCAGAGCCCTTCCTT
Organism: Equus caballus; assembly: GCF_041296265.1. Lineage (NCBI taxonomy): Eukaryota > Metazoa > Chordata > Mammalia > Perissodactyla > Equidae > Equus > Equus caballus. Next base: position 90,437,012 of record NC_091700.1, read on the forward strand.
CTGGGCATGAGAAGATGCAGCTTTGGGGAGGCTCGTGACCTATTCGAGCTCACACGGCTGCTGTGTGCCACGGTTCAAAAGTGGACTTGGAGAAGTGCAACATTTAAATTCATAAATTTACAAATGTTAGGTTTAGTGATTTTTTTTCAACAAATACAATTATTTCTCATTAGTCTCCTGGACATTAGATTTCAGGACGCCACACGGTTATGTGGTTCTTTTCTCTCACATATATGCTTACGAGAAATTTGGTAATTTGAGACAGTGATTCTTACCTTTTGGTCAATGTACTTGTCTTCAATTGCAGACCGTTTGGAGTGATCACATGATGAGGACGAGGCCGACGGAAGGCTTCGTAAGAGGCAGCAAGTGTCCTGTTGCTGGCGATCAATGAACTGCTTCATAAAACTTTCCCTTTGCAAATGAAGGACACATACATCCAGCATCATTAATGAGATGGAACAATGAAGACATTGTGCAATGATGCGTTTGCTTGAGCTAAGATAAAGCAACGACAAAAGTTTATGGAAAACAAGGCATGCCATACCAAGAATGGTGTTTAGTTTAATTACTAAAAGAATTAATTTAGAGAAAGCTTTCTGAATCTTCAGTCATTCCTGTTTAAAAAAAAGCAATGTCCCTGAAATAACTTTTAAGCAATAATATTCAGTAATTGATGGTATTTTTTAATCCTATTGAGGTAATAAGATACTTTTTTTCTCCTTTAAAGAATTAGTTCACCTCTCTGAACTTCCACTCATCATAAGAATCCTTGAGAGATAATCTTACATCGAAAGACTCAAAATAACTCAAAAGAACCTTACTTCATCTGATCTCTAACGCACAGTGAGAATTCAAATAACATCTTTTCAAATAACCCCTAATCTTGAATCTAATTTATGGCTCTTTTATACTTCGTATTTTCAGGTTTGAAATTCTGTTTTTTTTTGAAAAAATCAGAAATGCAAATATATTTCTATTTGAATTTTAAATATTATGGCAGCACATCCAGTCTCAAACTTTTATAATCCCACCATAGAATTGTCTTTAAAACTAGTTACATAAAAAATGTCATATTTCATTTCATGCTGGCTCCATTTGTAATTATTGAGTTACATCTGAAAGAATTTCCCTTCGTTATCACAAATATCTTTTTTAAAGCATCTTCTAGGCAACTGCTTAACTGGAGGGCACAGTGGTAGAAAATCAAATTAGTGTGAGTGGAAAATGCCATAGTTCTTCTTTGAAAAAGTGGAAGATAAATTATATTCCAGTCAGACATGGCTTTCTAAACAGATGCTGTTACAGTAGTACAGAAGCCTGGGCAGTGGCAGCTTCTCTACTGACTTGAAAATAAAAGGGTGGCAGAGGCAATTTCACCCTTACATGGTTGAGGGTCCGAGGCTGCTGTCTACCTGCCATCTCTGCAACCTCGAGCACCTTTGCCAGTTACCTGGGAAGTCAAATCCCTGGGGAGCATCTCAGGGAGAAGCAGTGGGAAGCAGCCTGCTTGCCTCGGCTGATCCAGTTGTCAAATGACTCTGCTCTGAATATATTGCTATATACACAGGGGTCAATGGTTTCAAAAACAGAGGTAGAGAGAGTAGAACTATAGATAACTTAAAAATAGAAAAAAACCCACACCCACATGAGTTTGAAAGAAGGGCTGAAGCAGATGGAAGACGAATCTTTTACAGTGTATTTGAGATATACAAGCAAAGACATGCTTTCATACCTGATTTTAGGAACTGTAAAATCTGAAGGAAGCTTTGAGATTTTCACCATTTGCGGTCTGTTTGGAAACTTTTCAAAGATTCGAAGGCGCAAAGGGAGCTTTTCTTTGGTGTCTGCATTTGCTTCACTTTGCTTTAACTAAAGAAAAAAACAGAAGAAAAGAGGGGAATCTATAGACTGTTGGATTTTTTCAAAGACACAGTGAGTTGTTACATGAAGGCACAGTAGATGGCAGCAGAGACCCACTGAGGACACTTCCATCACCTGCCGTAGACTGCTCTCGCGCTCAAACCTTGAGCACCAGGAAAACAAAAATCAAAAACTAAGCGAAACAAAAAAATAAATCAGGAAAAAAATTAGAAGAAAAAAATGTATGTTATTTTACTCCTCGATATAAGCTCCTTTCATACCATACATTATTTTCTACTGTTGCTTATTTATTATCACTAACATATTTAAACAATAAAATTTGTTTTATAAATATATGTGCTAGAATTAGAAATCAAAAGAATAAAAAATAAACATAAATCCTAAGGGGTAATATTTGAAAAGAGGGAAAATGTCAAGAAAATTGGTCATTTGTTTCAGCAGATTAAAAAGAGAAGCTCAAATGGAAATAATACATTTGGTACATAAAGCAAGAGTTTTCTGTTTAGCTGTAAAGATGCTTGGGAATTATTACATTACGTGCCACAAAATGTCTCTGCGAGAAACAACAAGCAAGTGGTTCTATTTATTTATTTATTTCTATTTCTATAATATAGTTTTTATATTTCTACAAATTAGGTTTCAGAAAGCTGAGGCTTAATGAACATCACAAACCGGAACCAAGGCCGAGCTAAGGAGACATCATAAGGATGGATTTGGCTGGCAGGACTCTCACCTGAAAATGAGGTAGTGCACTTCCACACTTTCTCGCCGCCCCTTCTCTCCCCTCCCAAGGCTGAACTCTCCTGCAGCCTTCCTTCCTTCTCTTGACCACTCTCTCCTCTCAGACCTCTCCACAGACCAGAGTCAGCATCCCCACGTCCAGCCCGTCTCCTGTCCTGGCTCCCCAAACTGAATCTTTGAACACTGACCCCATTCGAAGAGTACATCTAATCCAGGTAGCAGTTTTGGTCGGGGGAGGGAAGCATGTTTCCAAAGGCATCAGCTTCCTATCTCTTGTGGGGACGCTTTTACTTTATAATTCCAATCTGTCTTGGGTTTGTGGAAAGATTCGCAAAAGAGGTTGAGAGAGGTTCCATAATAGGAAGAGAGATGGCAACTCTTTCCTCCCACCCCCATGGGGGCATCCAGACTGGTCAGAGAGAACATGGGCGCTGCATTGGGGGGAGCACCCCAACTTCAGTACAATATGTGGCTCAGTCGTCCAATAGCTTTATGAGCTCATAGTGAGATTACATGTCCTGATTTCTAGGTTGGAAAATGTGCCTCCTTTCTCGTTCTGCTACAAAAAGTGTTCTCACCCTTTGGTTTCATATAACAAAAATATTTTACCTTAGCCACCTGCACATCTTGTTGAATTTTGTGGCTTGTCTTCGGTTTTCTGTCTTAGGTGGTAATCTCATTTAGGGAAGGAGCCACCGTTGTTCATTGCCTCCCCCCTCCCTCCCTAAGTGGAACACCGAGCACAGCGCGTTCTCAATAATTTGATGGTTATGATGAGGACAGTAATAAAGAATTAGCTCCCAAAGGCACAAAACAAAAAGTGCCAGCATTTCCATGAGATGCAGGCAATTAGAATAATGGTTCCACGTATGAACAAAGAGATTCATGAGGAAGAGATTTATTTTCCAAAAGTTTTTCTGCTGGTTATCGGCATGACCAGTAGAAAAATATTCGTCAGTGGTAAGTCGAGTAGGCAGAAAAAGAAAAAGCAGTTAATATGTTAAATCAGACCAGAGAGACAAGCAATTATATAAGGCCGAAGACAGGCAGGGGAGATAGAACAGAAATAAGGTGTTTAATTCATGCATTTGCTGACTCATTTTTTTTATATATTGATGCAGTCATTTACAAAGCAAATCCCATAGGCCAAGTTCTGAGATAAGTTCTAGGCATATAAAAATAACTAAGACACAGTATTTGCCCTCACGGAGCCTGCATTATAATGGAAAGATGGTTACATAAACAGATAACGACAATAAAATACAATAGCTACTCTAGCTGAGATATAAACAAAGTGCTGGGAGCACAGGGTGAGGAGCAAAGAGAGAAATTAGAAAGAAAATGAAGGCGCGACTTCTACTTCCAGAGACTTCTTGGGCAGGAGAATGGCTCCACATGATTATGTTAGTCAACACTGGGGCCCTGGGTGTACCAGGACTGGTATGAATATTTTAGAGAATTAAATGTCTTCAAAGAGACACAAGGGCAACTGGTATATTCATCAGGACATGTCATCAAAACAAAAAACATGGAGCTCTTTTCTGAAAACCTCTCAGCTTGCGCGTTCTTGGATCCCCCTCAGTGCTTCCCTGGGCTCCCGCACTCCCTTCTATGGTCCCCCATCTGGTTTGGCTCCTTTGCATCTGCTCTCCATCTGCAGTCGTAGTAAACTTCTCACCTGGCTTAAACCCTTCAGTGGTGTTCCACAGCTCTCAAAACAAAACTCTCAATCTGTAGGCTCTCCTGCCCGATTTGGCCCCTCCTACCTGTCCAGCCTCATCTGGCCCTGTGCCTACACCATGTTTCAGTCATGTCATCTTCTTTCAGTTCCTCAAAAGTGTCTGGACCCTCTGCCTCAGAACTTTTGCAGGGCTGGTCCCTCTGCTAGGAGCTCCTCTCTTCTTCTCTCTCTCTTGTTCTTCACTAACTTCTACCTATTCCTGCAATTTCAGTTCCTCTAGCAATTCCGCACGGAAGCTTTCTCTGATTAACAAGGTCTCCTTCATACAAGCTCACAGCATATTGGGTTAAAACATAGGAAGCTGCTGTTAGTGTAGGTCAAAGCAGTCAAAAATCGGCAATTTCCTATGGTTCAATGTAATACACAATGTCATAGGTTCCCAGGACTGCTGTAACCAATTACTACAAGACTGGCAGCTTAAAACAACAGAAATTTATTCTCTTAATGTTCTGGGGGCTAGAAGTCCTAAATCCAGGTATCAGCAGAGCCATGCTCTCTGGAGGCTCTAGGGAAGAATCCTTCCTTGACTGTTGCCAGCTTCTTGGCAATCCTTGGTGTTCCTTAGCTTGTGGCTGCATCGCTCCAATATCTGCCTCTGTTATCCCATGGCCTTCTTCCCTGTGTGTTTCTGTGTCTCTCTATCTGAATCTCCCTTTCTTTTCTCATACAAAGACACCACCCTAAACCAGTATGATCTTAACTGATTACATCTGCAAAAATCTAATTTCCAAATAACGTCCCATTCCAAGGTTCCAGGTGGATACGAATTTAAGCAAACACTATTGAAGCCTCTCTATATAGCACTATTTGAAATTATAGCTTGTGACCACTTGAACACTGTATCTCTTTTCCCTGAGACTGTAAACTCCAAGAGGACAGGGATCATGTGAGGGTTTTCTTTATTCCATATCCAGGGCCTGCCACGATATTTGACACAAAGTAAGCTAAACAAGTATTTGCTGAATAAATAATTATGCTAATCAGGAGGCAGAACTAAACTGTCCAGCAGATAACTGGGAAATAAGAGAAAGGATTTTAGGTATATTCTGAAGGGTGGAGAGATAAGCAGAAAATATCTATTTCCTGATTGAATAACTTGGTGTGGAACACAGGTGCCCCTAGATTCATGGACTAGAATAAAATTACTCTGCGGCATTTAACCTGAACTTACGTCTGCCACTGAAGAACTGATGAATGCCTAGAAAAAGTTTAGACATAAACTTTTGTAACATTTAGTCAAATATCCTAGAATATAATGTTTAACATATGTAGGTTACCAGTATTATAAAACAATCACCTTGCCTATATGTTTTTTGGCTGAGGCATATTGGCCCTGAGGTACCATCTGTTGCCAATCTTCCTCTTCTTGCTTGAGGAAGATTTGCCCTGAGCTAATACCTGTGCCAATCTTCCTCTATTTTGTATGTGGGTCACCACCACAGCATGACCACTGATGAGTGGTATAGGTCTGCACCCAGGAACCGAACCCAGGCCACTGAAGCCAAGGGTGCCGAACTTAACCACTAGGTCACGGGGCTGGCCCTGCCCATATGTTTTTTAAATGGAACTCAGATCATTCTAATTTGTATTCGAGTTATTTATACTTCCCAAAGCTATTAAGCTCCATAGGGGCAAGATCTCTTTCTTAAAGAATCTACTTTACTTTTATAGCACCTTCTAAAGAGTAGATATATAAGAACCGTTTGTGAATAAATGAATTAGAATTCACTGTAAAACTACAAAGGGCAAGTGAGAAGCTCTTTTTGATGACTCAGGAGGTTCTTCAGGATCCTGAAAACTCTATTCTCGCATATCGGGCATCCTTTCTTCATAGATGTGCAGAAGGGCCAGTTAAAACAGAGACAGATGAGAAGGTGCTCGAAACGGTAGATATACCAGATGTCACTGCTGAGGCCCTAGATAGAATCTTCTACAAGCAGGAAGGGGCCTCTTTCTGAGCAGCAGCTGCCAAGTGCTGTTTTCTGTTATTCACGGGTAAGCAGCATCCACTAAAGAGAAACATGCACACATCCAGTGGCTTGGCAAATCCTCTCCTAGGCACACCTACCAGAAATGTGTGCACACAAACAGCACAGACACACCCTCACAAGCCCACAGCAGCACTATTTGTAAGAGTCCCGAACTGTAAACTCTTCACGTGCCCATCAGCAGTTGAATAGAAGAGTACACTGTGGTATATTTAGACATCTGAACCAGTAAATACATCCAAGCACACGATTAAGGGTGAATTTCACAACACAATGTTGAGTGAAGGAAGCCAGACAAAGCAAAAGGGTATGTACTGAATGACTCCATTTACATAAAGTTAAAAACAGGCCACACAAATCTATGCACTTAGTCTCAGGACAGTGGTCATCCCGGGGTGGGCGTGAAGCATAATGACAAGAAGGGTGTATGGGTGTGGGACTTGGAAGGTAAAGTCAATATTTCTTGATCTGGGTGCTAGCCATGTTTAGTTTGTAAAAATTCAGCAAAATGCCTCTTTCTGTATGTATATTATGAGCCGCATATACGATGGTGGTCCCATCAGATTAGTACCATAGAGCCTAGGTGTGCAGTAAGCTGTACCATCTAGATGTGTGTAAGTTCACTCTATGATGTTCACACAATGATGAAACGTATCAGAACGTATCCCTGTCATGAGTGACACATAACTGTAGTCCAGTAAAAATTTAAAAAAGGGAAGATGATGCAGTAAAGCAAAATCATTTAATTCTTACATCTCCACTCCGTAACCTTGACCGTTTCTCCCTCCCCAATCCATGATCATGACTAAGATACAAAAAGAGAAAAAAAGAAGAAAAAGCAAGATGAGATGAGAGAGTGAGTGTGGAGGGGGTCCGAGGGGGGAGAAGGATGAGGCAACCAGAGTCAAGAACAGTATTTCATGGTACTTTGAAGCCACTAAAAAGTTTCCTTAATATGTGATGAAATGGTATTCTCCCTTTCATCCAAATTCTTTCCCCTTCTTGCACGTAAGCATAGATTTTCCAAGGTTAAATATACTTGGATGCAAATGAGTGAATAATATGGATTACAAGAACTGGATAATAATTTAAGGTCATTGTACCATGCCACAAAAGCAGAACTTCTAACATATAGCAATTGTGATTGTAAATGTCTGCTTAAAACATTATGTCAAAGATCATCATTCTTGAATGGAAAGAACATAGTGCAGAGAACCCCAAGATTATATTCTTTCTATTGAAAAACCTAATGCAAAGAACAGTACAAAGGAAGGAGTTTATAATGGCTTCAACTGAGCATGAAGTCTGGCTGTAACAGACAGATCAGATGATAGCTTTGTAAAAGACTCATACGGTTAAAAAAAAATTTGCAAAAAAGAAATTAGAATCTAAGGAAAAAATTTCAAACCTTGAGCTTTAAAAAATATAACTCATCTAAGCTCAGTGCTGTTCTATGGCTCAGCATCTGTCTTGCTGAGATATCATTACACACTGGGCGGCTGAAAGCCTTTGCTTTCGTTGTGCTTCTCAAGAGAGTTGGGTGTAATTGCTCTGCATGACACATACCCTGTTCTGCCTCATCGCTTAAATCTTCCATATTTCAGCCTGTGCTTTCTTCTGTTAAAATATTCAAACATTATCCAGTTTCAGTGCCTTTCTGAATGCTGCAACGAATAACTGAATTGAAGGATTATATTAAATAAAAATTTTTGTAGTTTTTGGTGTGATTTTCTAAAAGAAAACAATTTAAAAAGCATTCAGACTTTGGAAAGAGCCTCATTTTAAAATCTAGCCCATGCTAGTTCAAAAAATGTGCATAGATCTGTGGGTTAATATAACTGAAGAGTATTTTTTGACTGCTCAATATATGAAAAACGACCCTATTATGTTCAATCTGGAGAAGGGGGTTCCTCTTTGTTACCCTAGTAAATTAAGGCTGGATTCTGCTTGCGTCTTTACCTGATGGCTTTTGCCAGTTTTTCTGGATCTATACATGACACGCTCATTCAGAATTGAAAATCTTCCTAAAGAATAAACCACTATTTTTTAAGGAAGTTTCTCTGTTATTTTGCATCTGTGATTTTACCACCTGAATTTCTCGGCTTCTGGGTAAACAGATGGGATGTATGGAGTAATGATCAAACATGTTGGTTTTTATTACTATCCTTGTGTTACTATAAAACCTTGGTATACAAATATAAAGAATATCCCTCACCAGCTTGTTGAGTTCAATAAAGAGTTTCTTAAAGGAGAGGACCTTCTTTTTTGCCCTGGGCAAAGGTCCTTCAGCCACGTGATTGCATAGAAGACAGCAATACTATACAGTAAAAATGTTTCCTTTAAAAAGTGCTTAAGTCACTGATTTTTTCCCCCTTCTACAAAAATCTTTACTAAATCCAGTACTTTCAAGGTCAAATTGGGGTTTTATGGCTGTAAATTGAAGGGTTCATTTCTTGGTTTGCGTATGAGCCATAAAAGCTACATTTTAACATGACAACTGGCACCCCAAACTGTTCAAAGTAATTTCATAACATTAGCTGATTGATGGCATGTGGTGTTTCCTCTTCTACATCTCTCAACAGATTCAGAGCTGTTACTCATTCGTCCTCTTGGCATGCCCCTGAAGAGAATGGGGAGAGGCGAGTGTTCTTGGAGGGGCGGGTGCACTGGTGAATTAAGTGGCTCTTCTGCGCTTCCAGGTTTGGGAGCCCAGCGGAGCACTTATGAAGGGCTGTTACATTTATACCATCTTATGACATCCCTTAGATGTACAAGACACGTTCACTTTCATGCTCTTGTTACAACACTGAACCTAAGATCTTACAGGCTTTAAATGTCCTTCAGAAGGTTACTTTGTGCAGCAATATAAATAATATTTGCAACAAAGCTAGGCTAGAAGAAAATGCTAACAAGTTAGTAAGAGGAAAAAAAACTTTTCAAAAACTAGAACACCGAATTATTTTGAATGCATAAGTTTTCCTTATATTGTTGTCCCTTAAAATCCCATTAATGGAATTAATGATTTCTTAGAGACAGTAGTAATAAATACAATTTGCTTTTATATGCTTTTTTCTTCCAGCTCCCAAATACCCCTATTTCACCTTACCTCTTCTGTTGTTACTCAACCTAGTCACAGTTGTTTCCATTAGGGAATTTACTGAGTCATAGAAACATGTTCATTATGATAAAAAATGCAGGTTTTTTCTCCTCTTCAGATGAGATTATATTAAAATTTTATGTAAACTAGATTGCTGGTTCTTGTTATGAGATGAATATTCAGTAAGTAACAGGAAAAAAGTCCATACCAAAGGAAATTCAAAATATATATATATATTACACTCACATAATTGTCCTCTATGATTCGATTTAGAAAACACAGGACATAGCATAGTCTAAGTAAAAATGGTAAAAAAGCAAGATGTGGATTTACTTTTTTTTTCAGTTTTATAATCCCTTAACCACTTTGGATTTCAATGTTCTCAAATGAAAAATGAGGCTCTTCACTCTTATATAAATGCCACATATATAAGTGAGATAGCATATTGCCTGTAATTTGAGTTACTCCAGGGAAGTGTGCTATAAAAACCAAAGCTACCGCTATGCCACAGTAACTGCTAGCTCTACATGAAATGATCTTATTTCAGTGAACGGGGACAACTGAAGAGGATGGCATGTATCTGCTGTCCATCCCCTCTCCTCCATCTGCTGTGGGACCACCTCAATCTCTACCACTCTCTCCAGTTTCTTTCCTTTTGCTCTGTTGATTGATTGATTTTTCTCAACTCTTGATTGAAAAAATGAAAATGAAGATAGAGAGAGGCCAACATCTCCTGATCCTGTGTGCTCTATACCCCTTCCCTTTCCAAACTTGCTTCTTGAAAGAGTTACCTGTGCTCACCATCGACACTCCTTATATCTATGCTAACTTCCCATTCATCTTCCACCCTCTCCGGTCTCAGGTCTCTCTCCATCTCCTCAGTGGGTTGGCCCTTGCCAGAGTGGTCAACATTTCCCATGTTGCTGAATCCAACGGTCACTTGGTCATCCATGTTTTACCTCACTGCCACTCCTTAAACCCTCCTAACTGGGTTTCCATTTTAGTCTTGTCCCTTTAAATCTATCTTTCAGAACATCTAAAAGAGAAACATCATCATGTTCCTGGTCCTTAAAGTAATTCAAGGACTGTAAATGGTGCATAGAAGAAACTCTAATCTTCTTAGCATGGCATAAAGAATCTTCTGATGCCTCATCCTTTATACCCTAACAATATTGGTTTGTGCATCCCTCCCACAGAGTCTTAATTCATGTTTGTGCCTTTGAATATAGCGTCCCCCTGACTGCAATACACTTTCCTTCTACACCTAGTTAACTTTTATACATCCTTCAAAAATTATCTCCTCTAGAAAGATTTCTCAGAACAACAACAATTGGTAGTTGAAGTAGTACACATATGTGCTAAATAGTATGCTGAACACTTTGCATTGCTAACATTATTTGATCCTCACATAGCCCCAGGATATAGGTACTATAACTAGCTCCACATTCTAGCATGCTACAGATGAGGAAACTGAGGTGGAAGGGCTTGCATCAGCTGCCTGAGGTCATGCAGCTAGAAGCGACAGCACTGGGATTGGAACACAATCTTTCTGAGTCCAAAGCTTGAGCTTCTAAACACTGTTCCATACTGCCTCATCGAAACAACATTTTCAAGCCATAGATGCATTTTTACTTCTGCAATTTTGTACCCACTATTTCTTTTATATAGAACCCTTTCTCCCACTTTCCTAACAAAATTCAGTTCATCATTTTTAGACACATCTTCCCACCCTGCCTTCAACCTGAGTTAGGCACGTCTTCCCCTGCATCCCCCTAGTGCTCAGGGCTTTACACTCTAACTTCCTAATCAGGTGCACATTCCCCTATTAAGATAATGGACTTCTAAATGAGGGCAGGACTCTTGGTAGCCCTATAGCCTCACACTGTACATTTATACACTGAAGACGATGACAACACAACGTCGTGATGAGATGGAGAACAAAAAGGCAAGATAGAGCATGTCCCATAAACAGGCTGAAGTGGCCCATTCGTGATACTTCTCATCACTCTGCTATCCTTTTCTTAGGCTCTTTACAATGTAGAACCAGCCATATTAACCAGCACAAACAATTCTTCCAATTTCGTATGAGTTATATTACTGATAAAGATGAAGAGGAAAAATGACAAGCCACATCAGATTTTCTGTTAGAAACAAAATCACAAAAAGCATGTGGCTCGTAATGAAGAGTATGCTCCCAACATTTTAAGACCAAAAAAAGCATAATTAACTATAAATTCTATATAAGATGTTCATGGTATAAAGCCTCACAGATGTATGAGTCTTTGAACAAGGCAACACAATAGCCAATTCATATGTTCATACGTTGCGTTATTAGAGCTTATCAAAGAAAATTCTTATCCCATTTAAAAGAACACTTTATTTTGAAATAATTTTAAAATTACATAAGAGTTGCAAAGACAGTACAGAGAGTTCCTGTATACCCTTGACCCAGCTTTTTCTTGTGTTAGCATCTTACATAATCATAGAACATTTATCAAAACTAAGAGATTAACCTTGGTCAAATACTTTTAACTAAAGTGCAGAACTTATTTGGAATTCCCCGGTTTTTGCATGAATGCCTTTTTTCTGTTTCAGGATCCCATCCAGGACACCAAATTATATTTCATTGTCATGTCTTCTTAGGCTCCTCTTGGCTGTGACGGTTTCTCCAACTTTCTTTGTTTTAATGACCTTGACAGTTTCGAGGAGCACTGGGCAGACGGTTTGTAGAGTGTCCCTCAATCTGAGGTTGTCTGATGTATTCTCCTGATTAGACTGAGGTTATGGACTTTTGGGAAGAACACCAAGGAGATAATATGCTTGTCTCACCACATCAGGGGCTACCCGATAGCAGTATGCCTTAATCTCGGTGATGTTAATCGTAATCGTTTGGGTAAGGTGTGTCTGCTAAGTTTCTTCACTATAAAGTTACGATGTTTCCCTTTCCTTAAACAATGAGTTAGAAGCAAGTCACTAACTCCAGCTGAGACTCAAGAAGAGAAGAATTAAGCTTTATCTCCCAGGAGGAAGGAGTAGGAAAGAATTTGTAAACACATGTTAAAACCATGACAATAACTAAAAGAAGATTTTGGGGGGAGATATTCTGAGGCCATGCAAATATCCTATTTCTCCTGAAAGTTCCACACGCTATTTTAGCATTCCTCAGTAGGTCTTGCCCGCAGCAACTGCAACTGCGGTGTTCTAACAGTGATTTTCTATTTCCCTCATTTATTAGTCCTTACATCTATTTTTCTACATTTATTATTTGGGATTATTCTGTGAGGAAGAGTTGTCCTTTCTCCTTGATTTTTTTATTCAACCATTTATTTACATACAACTATGATTTTTTGAGTATTTATTTTATTCTTTGGGTTATAATCTAACACTATTGTTATTTATTTTATTGCTTAAATTGTTCCTGCTTTACCCATCGGGACTCTTTCAGTTGACTCCTCTGCTTTGTCAATATACCTTTGTCCTATTTTTTTTTTTTAAAGCTCTTCCTTACTTTCTGGCTCCACAAAATATTTAAATCTCATCTTGTCTTTTCCCTGATAAAGCTCTAGAATCAGCCACTTCTTCAAAGAGCCTTGATTTGTTTTATTGGAGAATGGTGTTTAGAAACGACAATCTTAGCACTGGGTTTGCTTATTGTAACTGGAATATCACTGCTTCTAGGCTTGCTCAGAGGAAAGAGCTAGGACATACACGTATCTATATAACCCACGTACACACACAGATCTATGTTTAGTACCTATCTACATATGCATGTATCTTATGTAACAGCTCAACCATATATACCACATGGATATACTATATATCTATGTGTCTATGTACATATCTACGTCTGTATATCTATTCATGTATCTATGTATCTATCTATCTTTTACCTTAAAATCAACTGAATTCATACTGATATTTCTACTCCAATCTACAGCCATAGGGTTCAAAATAAATATCACCCTTTAAACTGGAGGTATGGAAGACACATATTTTGTACTGGAGTCTCCACACTGGGGTCTTGAACCCCAGTCATGCTCTGTCCCCTTAAGTAATTCCTTTTAGGCAACAACCATGCATTTTCCAAGTGTCATTCCTGAGTATGCTTGTGGTAGACTGCAGAGTTGTTCAATGAGGCATGCTTTGATAAAAAGGGCTTATTAGATGCATTATGAAAATTTACGTTAATCAACATATTTTATGCAAAACAACATGGAAATAGGGATAACATCAAACAAAATAACATGGGTATATATTTCTCATTTCCTAGAAATAATCTAAGTCATTCTTTTGTTAATAGGGTAAAAAATATTCAATAATCAGACAGCTGTGGGTAAGAATGCCAGACACGCCCCATCTCCCACTGTGCCTACCACTGAGCAAGCACACTGAGTAGAATATAAAGAAAGGCTGACAATGAAATCCTCAACCCCCAATTACAGGGAAGCAGAACAATGAATAAAGAAAAAAGGATTGGTCGCTGTTCTTAGATATATTCCAAGACTTTCTGGCCACATTTGGTTATTAAAAATCAGTCTAGTGCAATCCAGTTTCATATCTGATTCAAACCTCCTCCTAACCCCGACCCCTCTGAGCTACAAGTGTGACTTCTGGTCTAGAACCAAGGAGGGGACATGGTCTCTTCTTTCATTGCTCCAAATGTTCTTTTGGGTCTAACTCTTCCAAAGTGGGGGCCAGGGTGAAAAGACAATGACTCCCACTGCTGAGAAAGCTGCTCTTGATTGGTGAAAGCGGGTCTGGCATTCTGATTCATAGGCTGTGTCTCATGCTGATCATTGACATCCCCAAATTCTGAGCCTCTGTTGTGGCTTGAACCTTGATCTGAACAGTTCTCAGTCTTAGCCCCTTCATCTCTTTAAACTGATCTTATTGCTGTTCATGTCTTCAGGTGACATAATTTATTATTAAAAAAAAAGCCTAACAATGAAGCAATTTCAGAAACAGCAGATCAAATGCTATATAAGATGATCTTTTGAGACTTAAATTATGGAAAATTATGGGTAATAATAGGCAAATTGACAACAAAAGAGTCATCTCTGACCAAAAGATTGAGATAGTGGCTTCAAGTGGAGCTTGGTAACATCAAAGGCTGAGTAAAATGCCAAGTTTCCCGACTCTCAGCCACTAATGATTTATAGCTTCATCAGGATATTGATCCTCTGGCTCCTGGGCAGCTGAGTGTTCCGTGGAGCAGCAGGAATCCGAGACATCTGATGCCTCCAGCTGCATGTCATTCCCAGCTGTTGACCCCAGTGTGTTGTACAGACATTATTCTCTATGCGTACCACGATGGAAAAAGGCAGGGTAGCAGTGTAGTAAATGGTGTTAACATATCTAAAAAAATTAAGAATCACTCAATAACTAGGAGTCTGTCTGAAAATTTTAAGGGTGAGGAGTCTGAGAGGAAAGGGTTGACAATTCATCTTCACTTCCTTAGCTGTCATTTACTCCTCATCATCTGTAATCCACCTTCTACACCATCAAAGTCCCGGAGCATGCTTTCATCATTGTCACTAACCATCTCCTTACGGCTAAAATGATGACCACGTTTTTACTAAAAAAAAAAGTTTAAATTGTGGTCAAAAACACATAACATAAAATTTACCATCTTAATCATTTTTAAGGCTTCAGTAGTGTTAAGCACATTCGCATTGTTGTGCAAGAGATGCCTAGAACTTTTTTTCATATTGCAAAACTAAAACTCTGCAGACATTGAACCACTCCTCTTTGCCCCTTCCCCCAAGCCTCTGGAGACCACCATTCCGCTTTCTGCTTCTATGAATCTGACTACTTTAGATACGTCATATAAGTGGAATCATATGTATTTATCTTTTTGTCAGCGGCTTATTTCACTTAGCATAGTGTCCTCAAGGTTCATCCATGTTATGGTAAGCCAGAAAATCCTTCTTTTTTAAGGCTGAATAATATTCCACTGTATGTACACACTACATTTTCTTTATCCATTCATCTGTTAATGGACATCTGGGTTGCTTCCACCTTTTGGCTATTATGAATAATGCTGCAATGAGCATGGGTTTACAAATATCTCTTAGAGATCCTACTTTCAATTCTTTTGGAGATATACCCAGAAGTGATATTGCTGGATCATACCTATTTTTAATTTTTTGAGGAAGCTCATACGGTTTTCCACAGCAGCTGCACCATTTTACATTCTCAGCAACAGTGTACAAGGGTTCTAATTTTTCCATATTCTCTCCAATACTTTTTGTTTTCTGGTTCTTTTTTGATAATGGCCATTAGGATGCTAATAGGTGTGAAGTGGTGTCTCATTTTGGTTTTGATGTGTAGTTCTCTAACGATTAGTGATATTGAACATCTTTTCATCTGCTTGTTGGCCATTCTTACGTCTTCTTTGAAGAAATGTCTATTTAAGTCCTCTGCCATTTTCATTGTTGTTGTTGTTCAGTTGTAGTACTTTTTTATATATTCTGGATATTAACTCATCATCGGATGCATGATTTGCAAATATTTTCTACCATTCCATAGATTGCCCTTTCACTCTCTTGATTGTTTCCTTTGACGTACAAAAGTTTTTAAGTGTGATGTTGTCCCATTTATTTATCTTTGCTTTTGTTGCATGTACTTTTGGTGTTATATTCAAGAAATCATTGCCAATTCCAATTTCATGAAGCTTTTTCATAATGTTTTCTTCCAGGAGTTTTATAGTTGTAGGTCTTACCTAAGGTCTTTAATCCACTTTGAGTTAATTGTTGTGTGTGTAAGGTAAGCTTCCAACTTCATTCTTTTGTATGTGGACATCTAGTTTCCCCAATATCACTTGTTAAAGAGACAGAACCTTTCCCATCGTGTGGTTTTGATACCCTTGTCAAAGATCATTTACGTGAGGGTTTATTTCTGGGCTCTCTTTCTGTTCCATTGATCTATACATCTGTCTTCATGTCAGTACCATGCCATTTTGATTATTGCAGCTTTGTAATATGTTTTGAGATTAGGAAGTGTGAGACCGCCAACTTAGTTTATCTTTTTCAGAACTTTTTTTGGCTATTTTTGATCCCTTGAAATTCTATACGAATTTTAGGATAGTTTTTTTTTTCTATTTCTGCAAAAAATACATTGAGATTTTGATAGAGATTGCATTGATCTGTAGATAGCTTTGGGTAGTATCGACATTTTAACAATATTAGGTCTTCCAACCCATGAACACAGGATGTCTTTTCATTTATCCGTGTTTTCTGTAACTTCCTTCAGCAATATTTTGAAGTTTCCAGTGTAGAAATCTTCCATCTCCTTGGTTAAGTTTATTCCTAGGCATTTTACTCTTTCCCATGCTACTATAAGTAGGATTGTTTTCTATGGTGACCATTTTGGACCTCTCTGAAGTCTCTGAGATTGTTGACCACAGCCTCCTTCTTGAAACACTTTTCCCTTTTGGATTTGATGACAAACACATTCTGGACTTTCCTCCTGCCTCTTGGGCTGTGACTTATTCACATTTCAGGCTCTTCCTCATTGGTTCATATGATTCGTTTGTTGTTTCTCAGGGAACCACTCTTCCCTTGGTAAACTCATGATTTTTAAAGGTTTAAATTGCCATCTGCATGCTGAATCTTGCTCCTCTTCAGTATTTATTTCAGCCCAGCTATTTCACCTAAGCTTTAAATCTTAAATATCACCATAAACATTGCCTCATAGATATTTCCCAGGCATCTTATGGAAAATAAGACCAATCTCCATACCCCAAGAGAAAACAAACAAACAAAAAAACCGATTTCTTCCTTCTCCTGCATTCTCTGTCTCGGCACACCTAGAGCAATCTAGAAACCTGCGTAATGTCATTGTCTCCTGCCTTCGCTTGTCTCCTACAGCCTATTCATCACCAAATCCTATCCTCTGTATTCCCTTCTCCGTATTTCACCACTCCTTTATCTCCCCTCATCTCCATTTCCTTTAGTTGAGGCTCTGATGACTGTCAGCCTCAGAAATTCGTCCTCCTATCTTCAGTCTAGGTGCCTTTCAGTTCATTCTCTGCACTGAAGCCAGAATGCAGGGGACACTGTCACTCTTTGGCTTAAATGACCTCAGGACAATATCTAAATGCTCAGCTGCTCACAGCATTTCATCTGCTAGTCTCTGTTTATTTTTCCAGGTCACCATTTTCTCTCTTGCTCTACACTTGAGACGCAGTGAACTATTAGCCTCCCCAAACCATTTCCTTTTTGTTGCCTAAAGAAAAAGCTTGTTGTTCTCTTGGTCTTGAGTACCTTTCCTCAGGCCACCTTCTTCCAATCCCCTTCACCTGGATAGACATTACTCAACCCTCAGGATTCAGTCTCTATCATACTTGTGAGAAAACATCTCTGATTTCATCACCTAAGTAGGTGCGTCTCCTATGTGCTCCCCAAACCTCTTGTAGTATCTGTTTATTTGTCACTCTCTCCCACCAGCTCACATGCTATTTGAAGGTGGGAACAAAGTGTTGGCCATCATTATGTTCCTTGCTCCTAACACAATATCAGAAGCACAGTAGATGAGTACCCAGACCCGAGGAGTAGGGAATGGGTAGATCTAGTCTCTGGGTAGTAACTTCCCAACTACAAAAGGTATAGCTCAGATGACCTCAGCCTGATGACACTACATGTTTGAATCACTCAACCCTCCTCCCAAACCCCCTACACTGATTCCTGGCTCACTATGCTATATTCTGGTTATAATTTGACCTCCAGTCTATACTCCCACAGAGAGAGAATATGTGATCCACAAATGTAAGCATCTCATCCAATCCACTGTCCAGACATGCGTCCCCTAATGAATGAATGAGCTGGTTCTTTGAGCAGGCAGCATGGCACCTTTTGGTGAAGACACTGAATTACAGTCAGAGAACTCATGTTGTCCCAACTTAGGTCCTTACAAATTGTATGAACTTGGGCAAGAAATTTACTCCCCTGAATGTTAGTTTCTGTGTCCTTAATATTCAGGATTGAATGCAATGATTTAATATGAGGTGCCTTGTACAAGGTAGTTTTCATAGGTAGTATTTATTACTGTGGCAGTTGCATTATTCTTTTATGTTACGTTAGTCTGAATTTACTCATGAGAGATGGACGAAATCCTGAGAAGACTGCAGGCTTGACTCAGATCAGGAGATGGCAACCACCACTGTCTCCTTGCTACTGCCCTAGAGCTGGAATGACTCCGATATAAGAAACAAGACAGAGATGAAAATAAAAGCTCTCAGATAAAGCTAAGGAGAAACATTAACCTGGAGCTCATATTTTAAAAAGGAATACAAGATTTTTGCTATTTTTGTTTAAAAAAATCACTGTCAATAAGAGAGAGAGGCTTCTTCACATGTCCACCCTCCATTGTGCAGTGGGCGCCATCAAAGACTGAACATCATCAAATTTGAACCAGGATTCAAATGAGACTTGATACAGAGCTGAGGAAACAGTTTTAATTTCAGAACTTTGAATTTAATCTAAACAGACCATCTATACTTCCCTTTTCAGTGATTCTTTCCCTGAGGCTTCTCTGTGGGTTTTTCTTTCCTCAGAGTTTAATGAATTTTATATTGCTTAAAAGAAAACCCTTTATATCTGCCTTGCACTCAATTTGCAGAAATCATTAAAGCTGCAAGAATTCTCTTCATTTTCAAAGTTTGCAAAAGTCTACCTACATTCTACACTGTTCTCACTACACCATCAAGCATCAAGGTCATTGTCTCCCACTACTATTCAGAGGATAGCATTAGGACAAGGGGTGTTTTTAGCCTTTATACGAACTGATTTGGCTTCTCGGCAGTCAAATTATACATTCACAGGCAATCTCATCTCTAGTCAATTTTCTGATCTTACCCAGAAAACCATTGTATATCTATATCTATATCTATATCTACATCTATACTTATCTGTCTCCAGGTCCTGTATTGGTTTTGGAGATGCTGAAAAGAGAAGCACAGTCTCTATTTAATTAGATATGGGATCACATAAATTATGGGAGCTGTGAAATGGTTGCTCCTGCTATACTGCTGCTAGGAATCAACTGTGTCTTATATACAACACATGGGGAAAGCAATAGATAAATTTTATATGATGTATAATTGGCATGATTTCTTAGGACATGATTTATTTTGAAGAATGACAAAGGAAAAGCTACAGTGGTGGCAATCAAGGCACAACACTGGTAACATCATGGAGAGGGTGTGGTGGGATGTGTACTTACATCAGAACATCTCAAAGTTCATCCCCAAGGAGCCCTTTTATGATTCCCCTCTGAATCCTACCTTTTAAAAAAACTTTTTTCTCTATCAAAATGCCTTCATTAAGCAATCAATAATTCACCGTTTTTCCTTGAAGGAAGGCAGGTATGAAGAGACTTCAGAGCGTTAGCATTAGGGGCGCACGCTGCCACCAAGAACTTTCAGATTTCCAGTCAACAGTGTGAAAGCTGGCACTTTAGTTGGCATGTCTGGTCTTCCAGTGGGTGAATGCACAATTCCCGTTAGCCTTCCAGACGTCTTAAAGAGGCCACTGGCTCCACGGTTTCTCTCGAAGAGCCCTAGAAGTCAGCAGTGCCTGGTTGGAAACTACTGTCTCAAAGGGCAAGGAGGTGACTTCAGAAAATAATGGGAAAAAGATATGTAGCACGTTTCTCCCTAAGAAGAACACGAGTCCACGATTCCACCAACACTTGATCATGTAGACCGTACTTGCTCCCAGGGAGTTTCTCTGAAAGACTCTGATGTCCTTGGCTGTTTGGTCATCTGACTGTCTCTTTCCTATCTCTGGGTTTGGTCACATTCCTCCCCCTTCATCACACGGGCTATAGTCACAATCTGTGCTCTTTCCCTTAATTTCGTATCTTGAATGTTTTCCCAGTTCACTCTTCATCTCTTTCTTCCTCTCTTCTGTTCTAATTTCATCACTGTACCCCTTAGCTTCCCACGTTATCTCCTATCCTGTCCACCTGCAGGGTCATATTTCCTCTCCCAAACCCAAGAACTGACTTTCTCTTTCTAAGAGTGCTGTTTAGTGTCTCATATTTAACTTCTCCATTTTAGAGGTAACTTACACTGGTTTCTATGACTCTTAAAAAAGTCTATGAACCAACATTTATATTTTAACACCACTGTTCTCACCACAATTATAAGGAAATACACTGAAAGTCTCCAAAGGCCTCATGAAAATGTTAATGTGCTGCAGGCACATTACGTCTGCATCTCAGGAGGATTATTGCTCCAGATGGTCACCGGGAGAAGAGGCACCTCGGGCAGAGTCTGCCACCAAGTGGAGTGAAGGGCAGGCATCTTAGCTCTTACCTCCTGCAAAGCCACCCTTCCAGTGGCTCTGAAAACTCAGTGATCATCTGATTTTTGAGAGGAAGCAAAGAACTATTTTGAATAGTTTCAATAACTGGGTTGCTTAACTCACCTCCATTCCTCAGAAAACTGCCCCTCACATCAACAATCATTTTGTGAATATAATGATGTCTCTGGCATCTACAACGTCATTATTTATACACAAGTAATCAACAGTCCTGTGAGTGAGCCTTCATGCATGACTCATGTTTGGCAATTATATAGCTTTACCTTCATTCAACATAGTGTACAGGTTCAGAGTCTTGGTTTTTGGTCCAAATTGCCTAGGTTCAAATCCTAACTCTGCCATTTATTAACTGTGTGACCTTAGGCAAGTTACTTACCTTATCTGTGTCATAGTTTCCTCATCTATAAGATGGATATATTAACAATACCTGCATCACGTGGTTGTTGTAACAACTAAATAAGTTAAAATATAAAGCACCTGGCACTGAGCCAGCACTCAACAAATGTTACTGTAGCTACAAGAACCTACGGAGTGGTTGGTGCAAAGGTAACAGACGAAAAAAAGTTTGAACTGAACAAAGACAGACTTTGGAATACACAGAGCTTTCTGGAACTTGAAACATTAAGAAAATCAAATACTTTTTCACATTTTCCCCACTCTATCCTTTATCTGAGAAGAGCAAAAGTAGAGTATATGCATTTAAATCCTTAAGGGTTGGGTCTGCACCTGGAAAACTAAATAAATATTTCATGTAACATTTTCATTGGAGGCCTAGAAGAAGCTGTAAAAGACAGTCTAAAGTTTCAGATATCTGCATTATTACATGCATGTGTGTGTGTGAGTGGGTGTGTGTGGGGGGAGTATGCTGTGAGTGTATTTTTGAAGCTGTGTAAATAAGCCCTACCTCAAAAGCCAAAATCACTGGAAATAAGGAAAACCAGGGATATAAAAAATGACACAATTTTTAAAAACTAGTGAAAATACAAAATATTCTTATACAAAAATGGAAGAAAGTGAACCAGGAGCATTTTAGCTTACTACAATAATATTCGTTCTTCAGCAACTTAATGAGCTTCAAGTATAAAATTAATAGATGAATTTAACAGATGTGTAGTTTCACTTCAATCCTGACTAAAGAACAATGTGAAAAGTACTAATGAAAATGGATTCTCTTTTATTTATGATTAGGATTTTCAATGCTCAATTATCTCTAAATATTCAAAGAAAATACTCCAAATTGTAAGCTAGCACACCTGAATAATCGGCTCTGATGTACAGAGTTTCCAGGAACACAAGCATCACTAATATCTAGCAAGTGATTAAACAAAAACCATTTTATAACAAATGATAGATACGCAAAGCAAAGCACCATGTGTTTATACAAACTTTATAGGCCAGGAAAAAAGTCACAGGCCAATTAAAGTCCTGACTTTTTATTGTTTGTTTTTCACTTGCGGTCAGATAAAAGGTATATATTATATATTTTATCAGCACTGCAAAAATACTAGTAGGCTTGAATTCATAAACCTGAAAAAAATTGCCACATACAGATTTATTTTACTGCTTTCTAGAAGAAAAACTATTTTACAAATGTGAGCTGGAATTATATGGCATTTTAATCGGCCAGTGGATATTTAAAACCATACTGAATGTGGCCATAGCACCAGTTAAAAAAATAAAGTACTCTTCCTTTTATCTACAGAATACACATTTTAATGTACTCTATCAGGGGACATTCAAAATCTGTGAATGGTAAACGTGGTAGACAGGAGAATCCACATTTACATGCTAGATCAATATAACCACCTTAGTTCTACAGCAGCAGATTTTTATTCGTTATATCTAATTATATGGTTGGTCAGTTTCAGTTCTGACTTCACTGATTACATATTTCTTCTACAACTAGAAGCCACATAAAGTATTTGCATCAAGCGCATAAAAAGCTTCCCAACTCTCATCTGAAGAACCTGTCACTGTTGCCACACATTGCAAAGATCTGGAAGAAATCCTCTCCACCATACCCAGACAGCCATTTTGCATGTGTAGCTGCAGGACAGCAAAGAACTAAAATCCTTTCTGATATGCTCACAGCAGGCATCTTTACATCAAATATGGATTTTTTCTTTATTGACTACCTTTGGTTAAAAGCATAGGCTGTGGAGATAAGAGCAATAAGATGAAATGCTTAGAGTGACCTTCAGATATGTTGAGGACAACAAAAAATATTCAAATAGATTATGTCTTGGCTTTGTTAAAAATAGACAATTCAGATCCAATTTGAAAATTCTGAATGTGTAAGGCCTCCCTAAAATTCCAGAGAAGATTTATTTTAGAGCCTCGGTTCTCTTTGTTAATATCCCGACTATTCCTGCAGTGTCATGGGGTGGTGATCCAAGAATATCTTATCCAGGGTCCCCCTCTCACCAACTCTCCTTCCCAAAGGGTTTATACTCTTTGGCACAGCCAAATATTCAAGCCGAGTATGCTTTACGTACCAGAAACTGTGAGAATGGCTGCTCATACCTGTACTCTTTCCGCCATCAATAACATCATCTTCACACATTACATTTACGTGTTTGGGGGTATGATTATCAATGCCATAAAACCGAATCTGTTTTCATACATAACTGGGCAAACAGTTGATCATTTATTCTATTGCATTTCTTTTCTTTTTTTGGTGAGGATGATTGACCCTGAGCTAACATCTATTGCCAATCTTCCTCTTTTGGCTTGAGGAAGATTGTCCCTGAGCTAACATCCATGCCAATCTTCCTCCACTTTTTGTATGTGAGATGCTGCCACAGCAAGGCTTGATGAGCGGTGTGTAGGTCTGTGCCTGGGATCTGAACCCAGGAACCCCGGGCTGCCAAAGCAGAGTGCACAAACTTAACCACTATGTCACCAGGCTGGCCCCTCTATTCCATTTCTTATACTCACTTTAGGCACCCCAACTAAATTCTCTTTTAGTGTCTAGAGGTCAGGCAAGTAGATGCTTAATATTTTTGTGATGAGTAAAATAATCAAGAGTATTAATTATGCAAAATGGAAATCTGGTCCTGAGGCACTTCATTCCCGAACAATCTTCATTTAATGGTGGGAGGGGAACAGTCCCCAAATTCAATTTACTGGTACCATGTCCATCTTACTTTCACTCAAAATAATATAAAATATTCCTAGGATATTTATAGAGCAATAAAAAATTTCCTTTGTTGATACTGGATAAAAGTTAAACTTAAAAGAAAATTATTTTGCCAACTTAGACTGCCTTAATTTATTGAAATCTAGTTTTTTTATCTCAAAGCTTGAACTGCTTTAATATTACCTGTAAGTATTTATTTTACCCTTATTTTTTTAAATGCAGATTTAAACCCCCCCATACATCACTTACTTGTTTAAGTTTCTTTAGATCTTCATCAAGTTCTAAGTTGTCCAAAATAACAGCAACAAACAAACTCAGGAGGATCTATAAAATGGTTAAATAACAATGAAAAAACCCATATGCCATAAGTATCAAAATATTACATTCATAATATATAATATATATCTAAAATATACTGTACATAGAATGCATTAAATGAAAAATAAACATGTAATTGTAAATCATTATACAGGCATTTTAAGGTATTTATCACAAATACATTAAAGGAAATACATATGTTAACTGAAATAAACATTATAAATTTTAATTTGCTGTATGAAGCTGATTTAAAATGGAAATTAAGAAAGTATTTTTATAACTCAACAATCCCACTTCTGAGACTATAACCAAAGAAAATAATCTGAGGTATGGATGAAAAGCTTAATCTCCAAAGGTGCTTGACGGAAGGTTATTTGTAATAATGAAATACTGGAAATAATAGCTAACCTAACATAAATAGTTAATACAGTTATAGAGATCTCTGTTAGAAAATTCATGCAGCCATTAAAAATTCCCATTGCTGTAGGGGGTCTCCAGGATGGCCCCCAGTGTTCCTCTCACCTCCCGGTGTTCACACTCCTGTGAGTTCCCTCCCACGTTGAATATGGCTGGTCTGTGTAACTGATAGGTTACAGAAATGATCGTGTGTGACTTATGAGGCTAGTTGATAAAACACATTGTGGCTTTCACTTTGCCTTCTCTTGTATCACCCATTCTGGTGGAAGCCAGCTGCCATGTCTTGAGGACACGCAAGGGGCCTTATGGAGAGGCCTGGGTGATGACGACCATGTGGGTGACCTATCTTAGAAATGGATCCTCCAGCCCCAGGAAAGCCTTCAGGTGACTGCAGCCCAGCCAGCATCTTCACTGCAAACCCCTGAGACATTCTGAACTAGAAACACCCAGCTAAGCCTGTCCCAGATTCCTGACCCACAGAAACTATGTAAGATGATAAATGTTTATTGTTGTAAGCTCTTAAATTGTTCACAATTTGTTAATAGCAATAGACAACTAATGCACTCATGAATTTTAATAGTATTGAAAAAATGCTTACATTACAATATTAAATAAGAGTATAGATGGTTGAAGTGTAATTATGTACAAAAAGGAATAATAGAGAAAATTCTAGAAGGAGGTACTTTAGAAATGTTAATGGTGACTGCCTGTGTGAAAAATGGATTTTTCCCCTTTCTTTTGGTATTTCACCATATTCCCCAAATTTAAATTAAAAAGGCATATGCTTCTTTTGGAATGGGTATATAAAGTAAAAGAACGAGAACAACAAAAAAGTAGAATTTTAAAAATATTTTAATTTCTAGTCCCTTTTCAACTTTGAATTCTCTAAAGTCCCACAGTCATTTGACAATCTTTTCATTCCTAATTCATATTCTTCCTTTCAATTTTCCTCTTAACAAATTATTCCCATTTGTTAATATTAGATTGTTAAGCAAGGTAAGAAAGTCCAGGTAATTTTGTCATGACTTTGAAGTACTGGAGAGATTATTATAGAGAAGTTAATGGCTAGCTTTTTTCCAAGTTTAATGTTGATATAACAAGGAAAAGAAAGCCTCCAAATATTACATTTTAACAGGATATGCTTGGCTTGGGACAAGTGCCAGCACCCTTCCTTATACCAGCCTTGTCCTTTGGGATCCTACCAGGACTTAAAGAAGATACGGAATGATCTAGACTGTAGATTTTTACTGATGTCACCACACCTGCCACACCATGGGCATCTGGGCACAAACATATTCAGGCTTACTCTAAACCAGACATTACTCTAAACGGGACATTTCATAGTCCACTCCAAGTTTAGCCCCCTCCCCATGACCTGGACGTTGACCTTGATGTTATCATCAAAAGTAGTGTCAGCAGAGTCTGTCTTCCCTGCAGCCTCACCCCAGGTTCAGAGATGTCCACCTGAAGGCCCCATGCTGCGAGTACGCACCGGCTCACACCTCTCCTCTCGCTCACTGGGCATCAAGCAGGCACTGCTCTGCGTCCTAATTTAACCAGTTTTCCTATCTCAGATGAAAGGGCAAACACAAATCTAAAAAAAATAATAATAATTTTCCCTGACGGAAAAAGGGAAAGCAACTGTTCCCCTCCCTTTTCTTACAGCATTTCCTTTAGAAAACCTGTCTACGTATGTTCTTCCTCTGTCCCTTTGAGATGTATATAAATCTTTTGAAAAGCTAAATAAGACTCATCGGTTTACAACCCAGGAGCAGCACCATGTCTCCCCTTCTCTGCGAGGACCAGGATGGGAGTGGAACTTAGCCACCCGGCTCCATGTTGCAAAGCTATCTGCCTGTCATGGAGATAGGAGTTTGATTTTTCCTTTGGATAAAGGCAACAGTTCCCACAGATGGCCACCCCAATGACCAGGCGAATTTAGGGGGGACTATATCTAACTAGTGGTGCTGTCAAGTCTTACTTGAGGATTTGTTGTTTTCATCTTGAGAACACGTACGTAACGTGGGGACGTGGATAAAAAGGTGAGACTCCTTTCTGTCTTTGTGATCTCGTTAGTGGGTTGCCTGTGAAGCCCGTCACAGTCTGGTTTAGTGCTTATTCAAGAACAAAACTCTTTTCTTTCTCCCCTACCTTGGTGGAGAGGCTTTCTGGTTTGGCAGGAGATCTTATTTTTTATTATTTCCCCAACACCAGACAGACGGCAGGCTACTTAAGGACAGTAAGGTTATGTTATTTGAGTAAATTCAACGAGCAGGTGATGGTACTCCATCCATGTGTCTGACATCACCTGGTGAGGACCACAGTATTGTGCTTACTGATATGAAGTTCACAATAGATTTAAGGGACGTAAGCTGGCAGCCTGGCAGAAAAGAGCATTGTGGTTGGAGACCTTGGTTAGCAAACGGGCTCTGCCAGTCACGAGCTACATGGCAACTACTAGCCCACCGTGAGTTTCAGTGGTCTCATCTGTAGAATAGTGAGGCTATGACAATAATAGCTCAACAAATTGCAGCTCTCATTTTTTTGTTTAATCTTCCCCAACAACCCTGGTGTGTGGTATAGCCTATATGAAAATACACAGACATGAACTTAGATATGCCAAGATACAATGATCTCCTTGATATTTCTAGAAATGAATTTAATTTCCATAAGCCCTCCATTTGTGTTGATGGCTGAAAATGGAATCTTGCTACATCAATCCAATTTAGTCCTTTGAATAAATGCTCCTTTACTTTTCAGGGCTGGTCTCAGGTCAAGGATGTGATTGTCATTGGTGTTTGGTCCACTGTGGCCATGTGGCCTGTCCTCTGTCCCTTGTCAGGGGCAGTGATGGCTCTTGCTTTGGGGGCTCTGGGCTTTCTTTCTGCTGATATGGTTACCCCCTAAGTTCCTGCTAAGATCTCTGATTCTCATGACACCCTCTGTGTTAGTTTCCTAGGGCTGCTGGAACAAATTGCATAAGCTTGGTGGCTTAAAACAACACAAATGTATTCTATGACAGTACTGCAGGCCAGAAGCCCAAAATCTAGGTGTCAGCAGGACCATGCTCCCTCCAAAGGCTCCAGGAGAGGACCCTTGCTTACTTCTTCCAGTTTCTAGTGGCTCCAGATGTTCCCTGGCTTGTGGCTGCATCAGTCTAATCTCTGCCTCTGTCTTCACATGGCCTTCTCTTTCTCCCTGTGCCTTGTCCTCATGTATCTTTTAAAAGGACACTTGTTGGGCCTGGCCCTGTGGCTGAGTGGTTAAAGCTCTGTGTGCTTGGCTTCAGTGGCCTGGGTTCTCTGGTTCAGATCCCAGGCACAGACCTACTCCACTCACTGGCCATGCTGTGGTGGTGTCTCTCACACAAAATAGAGGAAGACTGGCACAGACATTAACTCAGGGCTAATCTTTCTCAAGCAAGAAAAAAGAGGAGGATTAGCAACAGATGTTAGTTCAGGGTGAATCTTCCTCAACAACAACAAAAAGACAGTTATCATCGGATTTAGGGCCCACCTGGATAATCCAGGATGATCTCATCTCAAGATTCTTAATTTAATTGCATCTGCAAAGACCCTTTTTCCAAATAAGGTGACATTCCCAGGTTCTGGAGTTAGGATGTGGACCCCCATTCAACCCCCTGTATTCTCTATCTGGTCTCTGGCCTGGGCCATTGTTCCTACAATAGTGTTGTTTCTACACACTGGCTCTCAACTCTCAGGGAAGTTTGGAAGTTCTGCCATGCCAGATGGGAGCTAAGGGAGACTTATTCATGAGGGATCTTTCAGGCCCTCTCTCTTCCTAGATGTCTCAGGCAGCTAACCAACTCTGTTCAGGCTGCCTCTTGTCTGTGGGGGCCCCCAGTAAGGCTATACACTGCCCCAATTTCCGACAAGAAGGGGGTACAAGACAAGTCTTGGATGTCAAAACACATCCAGGTTGGTACAAATAGTGCTGTTTTCCCTGAGGGTGGTGTCCCACCCTACCGTTGAAACACTCTTTGCCTCGCTCATGCTCCATCCCAGAAAACATTCTTATTTCCTCTCAGAAAGGAAGAATGTGAAGGAAAATTGGAACAGAGGTTGGAAGGGAGGCCCACACAAGTGTGATGACTGACAACCAGAAACTAAATCCAGGGTATCACACATTTAGTTCTGTGCCATCTGAGCATTTAGATTTCTGAGAGCTGATCTGGGCAAACGGGTGCAGGTGCATCTCCTGAACATTACTTATTTAAAACTGTGAGGCACTGATAAAGAGCCCAACCATGTGCTACCAAGACATCAAGATACCAGGGAAAAGGATGATTTTGGCAGAAAGAGAATTGTGAGAAAGGCTTTCCAGGTGGCATGAGCAAAGACAGGGCCTTGGGAGCATGTGGCTTATTGGGGGCCTGGTGAACCTGGCTGCCAGGGAGGAGGCTGGGGAGGCCAGAGAGGCAGGACAGAGGGCTGGCAGTTTGCCCAAATGGCACGAAGGGAGGTTGGGAGGTGTGAGGGAGGTTGTAATTATCACAAAGTGATGACATTGGATTCTTCTCTGTTAAGTTTTTCCTTTCAAATGTCCTATTTTTTAATGCATGTAATGTAGTTATTTTAAACTGGCTCATTGAAACAGTAACTAGATAGTGTAAAGTGCAGTTTGACAAAGTTATTAAATATATAATGTTTTGTTACTTTATTTTTTAAAAAACAGTAATTTTATCCATTCTTCTTGGAGGAAAGAGAAAAAGCTACTCTCAGAGCAGGACAGAGAATGGACGTGGGATGCTAGCTGCACTTTCTCCTTTTCACGAAGATGAGAGTTTTATTTTCATGGTAGAGAGCAGGCAAGACTTGAAAAGGAGAAGCTTTGGCTTTGCTGGGAACAATGCTGGAGGGGCTCTGCAGTCTGAAAGCCTAACCTTTGCAGAATCCAGACCAGCTGTTAGGAGGGGTTCTGTAACGTAATGTGAGAGAAAACTTAAAGTTTGCTTTAAACAATCATTAAACGTAAGTTCAGTCAACACATATCTTTGAATGCTTAGGCTTCACTGTGTAATTAACAAGACAATGCAATGGCAAAAACAGAAACTGTATTTAAAAATATATGTGGAGCTTCAGTTTCCTCCCGAAACTCTATTTGGACATGGACTTTGAGCTTGATCTTTTTCGCCATGTTCCTAAAGCATAGGGCACTGTGATAAGGTGACAGCTGGGCACGCAGAGTGAGAGATGACTGAAGGCTGGCTTGGGCTGTCACTTTGGAATGCAAGCAGAAGAAGCAGGGTGAGTCTGCAGCTGATTGTGAGAAGGTGAGAATTACTTTGTAGTTCTTTTCTCAGAGTCTAAGAAGGTGGCACAACCACTGTGATAAAGAAATAGAAGCGAAGGGAGGGTGGCAGCTTGGTTGCCATCATGTTTAATTTACCTTGTAATGAGACATTATTTTCCTACAAACCTGGTGCCAAGGGTATCTGGAAGGAGGCAAAGGCTGACTTGGGTGTCAGCCACTTCCTCCTCAAAAAAGTCATAGGAGTGGGGGACAAATCCTCATTATGAAAGCAAGAACTATTCCTCAGTTCTCTGTGTTTTTTTCATTTGTTTGTCTTGTTTTTATAGAAAGCTGAGGTAACGCTCATTAATAATCTGAACCCATTACATTGACGTCTGAATCTTATTTTCAGTCAATGTTTACCTAGAAGGGCCACATGTGCTGTGCCAAAAGGTTTTCCATAGCCATTAAGTGTGACTCACAGGTTTATATGAAAATGTTATTGATTCAATAGAGAATTTTTACAGGGACTTGCCACACTGAATCACGAGAGCTTCATCATGTGCATGAAACACTAACCTTCACACTTTGCCAGTTCTAAATTATGCAACCAACCAGCTCTGCGTTATTTTTCACATTTTAGATTTATATGATATTTATATTTACAACATGGATGGAATACTATATCACTATTTTTTTAAAGATATAACTTCAGAGAAAAAAGGCTGATGATATACCCCTTCATTTCCTCTTGAGCTTTGTTAAAGCACATACGTACTTTCAACACAGAGCTATTTCGTTTGTGCAACGCTTTAGAAAAAGGAGATTCATATATATGTTGTCATGCATTGGCTACTTGCCACTTTTAACAGGTCTGTAATATTCCATTATATTAATATGGATCATAAGTATTCGTTCTACCGCATAATATACAACTGATATAATACATCCACTTCCTTATTTTATGATAAATATTGATACCTGATGAATCACTAATTTCAGCAAAAAAGCAGGGAATAAGTATTAAAGTATTCCATGCATCTAATTCTTTATTTTCCTCAGATTATAATGCCCATTCTCACGATATTTTTACTGTTGACAATGCATCCAGTGTGGAAAATGCCACCTATCGGGTCTCTGGAGGCCTCTGAAGTCTCCTTCCTAGGACTGGATGAATGACATAGCAACATACGGGTGGACGTTGACCTTCCAGTTTAGTGGATGTCAAAGCATCCGAGTCCAAGTTCAATATGGCTCCTCCCCCTGTGTTGTAGGAGCTGTTTAGCTACTGTAAATCCTTATGACCCCTCATCTCTTTCTCTAACTCCTCCTCTCACTCCTTACATTCCTGAGAAGGCCCAGATTCATGTGAGTTAAGAGTCTGCTAGGTATTCGCTGTGATTAAATTTCACACATTTAACCATGGACAACTAAACTTGTTTTTCTCCCATTTACCATTTCAGCAAAATTCAGTAAATTACTGAAGAGTGTGGTGCCAGTATCATTATTTCCTGCAATTTTGTCCTGACATGACCATTCTGTCCAACATACCAGGGTTCTCATGCTCTCTACCTGAGACTCACTTTTGGGTTAGCATGCTTCAGACTGCTGAAAGTTATGGTTTATTTTTACAAGAGGGTGGCCTTACCATTTGAGAATGGGTTTTCTTGGTTGAGAAATTCTCTCTCTGTAGCTTCATATCCTATTTTGTATTCTCTCTAACTCTGCATATAGTCACACCCTGTCCCTACTCCTCTCTCCATTTTCATTTCTTCTCTAAAGTTTACTTTTACCATTTTCTTTTCCTTTTTATATAGCTTAAAGATAGCCCTTTAGCTGAAATGTCACCTTTAATCTTATTTCTTTCTCTACCATTAACCTGATTAATCATTTCTATTTTTTATTATGTTCAAGTATACGATAGAAGCACAGCGGGAATCTGGTCAACATCCCATAATCTTGTGTTTTTCCATTTATTTTTTACCATTTATAATCACACTATCCTAAGCTGTCTTGCAGGCTGTGGTTGGAAACAATCTCATTTTTTATCCAGGGCAACAAAAAGTCAAATGTAATCAGAGCAATGTACATTGGGATATGTTCAACGCAGATGCACTTTTAAATGAATTCTATGAAATCAAGTTATTTAATTTACACTTTGGAATGCCCATTTTTGTCAGCAAAATAGGACTATTCTAAGAAAGCTTCCACGACAGAAGCAAAATCAAGAGATTGCTGTGTTAATCTAAGCACTTCAAAGGTAACAAAAAGACTATCCACAATGAACGCTTAATTACATTTTCTCTCTTCCAGTATTCACACCATGGGGCTTTCCTTTGAAACAATAATAAAGGGAAAAAAACTGAGGGGAAAAAAATAGAGTCTTTCAAATGGTTAAGTTTTCCATAGTTCTTATCCCCAAAATCATTGGAAAAAGTGGGGGAAAAGATGAATTTTACAAGTGTTCTGCAAACTGCACTCGGTCAGGACAGAAATACAGCATACATACCTGGCAGATGACAGAGATGTTTTAAAAGGACAATAGATAATGGTTATGAATATGCATCTGCTATATACTTAAGCTTGATTTTCATTGTGGGCTGACAAATTGGTGCCCCCAGGGGGCAAAGGAATAGCCTGCTGTTTTTTATTCCAGAACAAACTGCAGCCAAACATTTGTTTTTTTGCTGCTTGGCACATGCCTGTCCCTGAGAAGACTAAATCAGACACTCAGCAGGCTGTGCGGCACCCCCGGCCGGCGCGGATGAAAAACACATCAGAGCTTGCATACTTGTGTGGACTTTGGTTTTTTTTCATTTGAGTTACAATATTTTGTAGCATTTTGCAAAAAACCCACACAATTTAACAAAAATGTTCATGTTAAGGTAAGTTCAAGCCTAAAGACAGGCTACTGGAATAGAGATCTTAACTTCTAAATGCTCAGTGTTCAAGGGCATGCGATGTATATTTAACACAGGCCTATCACCTCCATGCACATATTTATATGTGGGTCCACAAACCATCTTCAGCTGTTTTACTGCTAATATTTTTAATATTTCAGATGAGATAGATCTGGAATGACTGGGAAGCAGATGCTTATTATGTGGCATTGACCACACAGCAAGCCACAGCATGCCCTCCTGCCTCTGTGACCACTTGCATCATTAGGCTTAGAAGCACAGGTTTATTTGTTTGTTGGTTTGTTGGTTTGTGTTTACTAGTCCTACTTCTGTACTAGCTGCAGGCTCAAAGAGGACTGGGATTAAACTCTGTCCCTCTTTGGGCAGGATGTAGGCTAGTACTTATCCACAGTAGTTGAGATTCAGTGAAACTGCTGAATCAAACTGAGCTAAGTTGATAGAGCCCGTTGCAGAACTGTCAGTCTGCGGATACACAGGAAAAGAAAAACAACTGCTGATCGTGCTCGAAGCAAAATCTCCAGAGGACTGGGGAAATGACTTCAGACGCTAGACGTTTTGGGTAGTATAGAAGTGACAGTCTCAGTTTTAATTTATAAAGTGTTTTCTTTCACTGAATTAACAAGGTCTCATTTTAAAACATTATTCATAAATTTAAGAATCTGAATAGCTGATCTTTTTGCTTTAGACATCATAATCAGAGAAATCAGCTAAATATCTCAAAGCTTTAAAAATCTCACATAAGTCTGGTTGAGAAAAATCGGTTTGAGTTTTATTTGAACAGCGTATTTCGTCTAGCTCATACTATCTGTAAACCGTAAGTTGAGATGGGTTAAAGAGCTAAAGGTGAAAGGCAAAAATTTAAAATAGTGGAAGGAGATGGGGAGAACATTTTTATTACCTCAGGGTGGTAAAGAATTTAAGCATGAGTCCAAAATAAATATCGACCATGAAGTGAAAAACTGGTAGTTTTGACCACGTCAAAATACAGCATCAAAAGACACTACAGACAAATTGGAATAACACATATTGCCTAAGAGAGGATATTTGCAACACATATAACAGTCAAGGGATTACTATCCAGAGTATATGTACCATTCTAACAAATGAATTTTAAAAGGACAAACTAGCCTTTAGAAAAGTAGGTAAAGCATGAATTCGGTGAGTCACAAAGAAGGTGGCCAATAAACACATTAAGAAGTGCTCCCTTATTAAAAATTATGGAAATGCAAAAATGCAAATTAAGGCAAAGTAATATTACTATTCAACCACAAGACTGTCAAAATCTTAAAAGTCTAACTAGATAACTTAAAAGTCCATCAAGTAGACATGAGAATGTAAAAACACAGGGATTTTCAACCGCTGCCCTTGGAAGGATGAATTGGTGCAGTTTGCCTACAGAGCAGGGGGTTCCCAAATGAAAGGTCCAGACAGTAAATATTTTAGGCTTTGAGGGCCAAGAGGCAACATCGAGGATAATGTAGGTATTTACATAATCATTTAAAAACGCACAAACCATTCTTAGCTCACAGGCTGTAGAAATAAAGCCTGTGGACCAGATTTGGTATGTGGGCATGCAGACCCGTACTACAGAGCCATTTGGGCAGTATCCAGGATCCCAGATTCTACTTTCTGGCATATATCCTAGAGAAACTCTCACACAACTGGATGCAATGTACAAAAGCATTAGTTGCAACATTGTAAGAGAACAACATTGGAAAACAAACTAAATATCCACCAGGAGGGTAACTGATAAACAAATATGGCATATTCAGTCAATGGACTACTATACGATTACATATACTAATGACCGAATGAGCTTTAAGATAAAATGATTTCAAAACCAATATTTGGTGTAAAGCTTAACTGAGAATATATGCAGAGTTTGAAATCATTTATTCTAAAAATTGCTACTTCTAATGATTTGTAAGGAGAGAAACACATGATCAAAAACAACTTGGTCACAGTGTGGAGTATGGACACACAGTGAGAGAAGTGTGCACACAGACATCTCCCACAGGGAGGCCATTAGTGCACTGGAAAAGTGTTTCTCAAACCGAAAAACTAATATTAATTTTAACAACTAATGGTGTAAAATGATTTTAGATGATAACTTTAAATCAAAAACACTACAGTTTTCAATGGATACATATGTGTGTGGGAAATTACTGCATTTCACTGATTTTAAGATGCACATTTATTTTCACATTTTAACAACTTTGAAATTGGGATGTACCTTATAATCTACATTCGTAGTTAAATTGTTGCTTTTTTTGTTAATATTACACAAAATAAGAGTCTTTTTGTAACTGATAGTATGTTAAATTTAATGAAATATGACATTATCTGGAAGATGGATTCATACCAAATTCATCACAGTCATTGCCTAGGAGAAGGGGTGTGGGGAAAGAAGGAAAGACGGGAGAGAGGGACTTGGGCATAAATGATACTTTGATCAATAATACTTCTATAAGTTAAAAACATGAACTAGCATAAAAAAATTTTAGCATTTATTAATATATAGCTCTAATATACACACACACCATCTTATTTAAACTTAAAGGAACTGTGTTGGTGAAAGCTACAATCATCTTCTTGTACCATGGCTCAACATCCTCAAAAATCCAATCTCAACTCACCCATCCATGGCAACCTTGGACACTAGGTGTTTTTGGGCATTATAATCCTCACTTTCAGTTATAACACAACACAGAGATCAGGGAAGTTGTCTGATTCTTCCAAAGCCACACATCTAGTGACCAGCAGAGCTAGACCCTGAATCTGTATTTTGAAGTCCAGATCTGTACTCTTGTACTCTACCATATTTACCAAACCACCCTTGCTGACTTTTCCATTCTCAGTTGCTTTACAGATTTGAAAAAATTATGAATAAAAGAAGAAATGATTTCAATTTTCAGTTTTAACTTAGGAATACTTTTCGAAAATCACAATGAAAAAAATTATGAGGTGTTTTGGGTAGATACTTAAATCGGTAGAATGAAGGAGTGGAATCAGATATGGGTTTTCAAGCCGTGCTCTGTGAATTCCTGAAGCTCA
Organism: Equus caballus; assembly: GCF_041296265.1. Taxonomy (NCBI): domain Eukaryota; kingdom Metazoa; phylum Chordata; class Mammalia; order Perissodactyla; family Equidae; genus Equus; species Equus caballus. The sequence continues at coordinate 90,472,889 of NC_091700.1, forward strand.
GGTGAACCTCAGGAGTCCTTGGAAGTGCTTCAGTGTTCCACAATCAACGACATGTTTTTGGCCCAAAAAAGAAAATTTAGACTGCCCAAGATTCAATATTTTATTTCATTATATTAGTGATCCCTGCAGAAGATCACTTGAAAAAAATTACTTTGCCAAATAACTTACTAGGCTAGATCATTTTTCTTCTTGTTTTCATATTGTGTGATACTCCAACTTAAGGATCAAATCTATGTCTGAGTGTGAAAAATTTGCAATGAGGATAGCAAATAATTATATTGTTTTAATAGAAAAACAATTAGATATATTATTCCCATAGATAGATGATTTCAATCCTATCTACCCTACATTTAACCCATGATCAACAGTCTCCAAGCTATTCCATAGTTTTAAAGGAACTCAAACAAATAGTAAGTGCTCAACAAACAGTTGAACTCATGAGTGAGAGAGTGAATGAATGAATGAATGAATGACATAGGCTTAAACGTCCAGTAAGGGAGGATTCCAGGACCTCGGGGCCCAGTGTCCTGCAATTCGGACAGATTCAGCCCTGGAAGCCAGGCCTCGATACTCACTGCTGAATGTTCTTTCCTTTTGTGAATATCGTAAAAGCCCATGTAAAAAGTGTCAAAACTATTTCCATGTGATTCTAATGTTTGAACTCAGGACTTTACGCCACAACACAGTGTACCCCTGTGTACTTTCTGATGGACGTGTCTTAGTTTTGAAAGCCCCTGCCTATATAATGCAACCTCCAACGCGTCTAGTTTCTCAAGCATTTATTTGATTCACAGACATTTAGAATTGAAAGGGACCTTAGAGCTCCTATGTAATTTGTTTTATTTTAGTGACTTTTGGGCAGAGGTTTGATTCCGTGAAGACATTTTCAGTGACAATGCTAAACTTCATAACTTAGGGAAGCAGCAACATGTAGCTGTAAGACCATGGGCTTTGAGACCAGGCTGACCTGGGAACATTCTGGCTCCAACATTTACACTTCACATGTCATTGGGCAAATTACTTAACTCCTCTGAGCCACAGTTTCATCATCTGTAAAGTGGGAATACTTCCGAACTTGGTTGTTTCAAATATTACGAGTAAAGTTGTAAAATACTTGGCCGTTCAATAAACAGTAGCAGGTTTCTTTTAATTTCATGTGTTCCTGATAAAGGGCAACATTTTGGGTCCTTACCTTGGAACTTTTGACATAATATTAGAGCTTAAGTTTGCTTCTTAAATATGCATACATTTATTATATGGAGATACACATTCGGCATTAGAAAGACCTGAGAATTACATCCCTTAGCATGTCATAGGCTGCATTTCGTAACTTTTTTCTTTCTTTTTAATAGAAATATATTGCAGAGAAAAATCTGCTTGTTTGACAGAAGTCGATTTTTCCTGGATTTTTGTCTTTAGTTTTTAGCGTGCTTTTTACAGTATTTGCAGCTGTGTGTTTCATTTTTTTCCCATGTGTTTCTTTCAGTCACACATAGCACAAAAACACTGAGCTGATTTCTAATTAACTGACTGCACCCTGAGCTCCCCAGCTTCTGTCTTCAGTTTAATTATAGGTGTGAAGAGAAAGCAGTGAAATTGAAGAGTGTGTCTCTGCATAATAAAAAATAACAATAATAATGTAGCTCTGGTTTGATCCTTGGATCAACTAGGGTGTGAATGCTTACAGATGATTAAGTTGGTATGCGAGTGTGGGATTTCCACTTTGTTTTGTCTTGTTTTCCCTCATGCAAACAGTTGTATCTGATGGAGACAACTTTTTGCTTAAATCTGAAACCCAGTTCCTGAAGTAGTTCTTTGATTCATAGAAATTTAGAATGGAAGGGCCCTCATCCAACAGGACTGCACTACGTTCCTTCTCTGACTCTGGTTCTGAAATTGAAAATAGGCCAAAAATCTGTTGATGCTCATCCCATTATGAATTCTAAGATATAACTGAAAAGAAGTGCTAAACTCACCAGTGTGGCAAAGAGATGATAGAGAATGAAATAGATGGCAACCACAGGTGCCCACATGTGTCCCACAGCATTTAGAGTTTGGTCCATTACGTCTACCCATCCTTCCTGGGTAAGGATCTGGAACATGGACATAAATGCCTACAGAGGGAAAGAAGGAAGGTATTAAACACCAGCTTTAGGCTTACACACAATATAAAATTAGTATATGGTGTTTGAGGCCTTCGATGTCAATCTTATAGATTTTTATCTGACTGATCAGGAGAAGAACGGCCTTAATTCAAGAGACGGGAAAAGGCTGAGAATCAAAGCTCTTAAAAGCCTGACACTAACTATTTAGTGTAAAAATTTAAAATAATTACCCTGAATTAAAATTAGTCTTGTCGGTGGTAAATACTGTTGAGCAAATTAGAAAAAACTTCAGGACTTTTGCTTTTCTTTCCGTCTAAGCAAGTGACCTATTTAACACTTCCAGATTACTACGTTTTTTTTTTTTTGCTGCTAAGCACAACTTATTTTTATAGTGAATTACATTTGATTGTCTAAAGGAATATGAAATAATTAATTTTACTTTTATAGTACTTATCAAATTATTTCAGTTATATTAAAAACATGAGACTTTTAAAAAAAAGAAATATTTCTAAATCATATTGCTATGCTGAGCAACTTAATAAAGGCAAACACATTTTTCATTATTTTCTTTATTCTCAAGGCACAGAGTCAAGATCATGGAAGAAGCCAAGACCAAAAAAGGAGCATTCCAACGAAATCCAGCCAAGCTAAAAGACTCATACTCTCTCTGCAAAGATCTTCTTCGGTTAGTTCCATTCTTACAAGTTTTTCTTATTATGTGATTATATCTACATCTCTGACTCATTCATCCTGTACGCATTAGTGGTCAATAAATGCTTCTCAAGGAGAATTTATGATGATGTCTGGGGAAAGCTGACAATTAGAAGCTAGTGACTCTTTAGAAATGTCCTTACAGGCTTTAGTACAGTGAAGACCTAAGTTGAATTCTCAGATATTGGCATGCCAAGAAATAAAGCCCAGGATAATACGAAGATGGACTGAACCCAAGATAAAAGCCAGTAACACTGATAGGATCTTAGAGCCAAAATGGACCCTAAAGATAATCTAATCTGATTCTTTCTTTTTGAAGATAAGGAAAATGAGGCTTAAAGATGATAGGTGATTATCCCAAAGTCACTCTATTAATTGTGGCACTAACAGAAGCAGCACTCAGGCACTACGACTCCAAAGCAAGTCCTTTTCCAAGTATTGTATCCTGTGTTCAGTGAAGTCTTGGGTCTACTACTTCTCAGGCCTCATTACACAGTAAGCTCTCTTAGCAGTTTCCTTTACTAGAGACAATTACATTAACTTTTTTAGAAGTATGACATTCAATGCCCAGCACACAGAGGACCCGTTTGAACAAAGGAGCAATTAATTGTTAGATGAATCCTGAACTGGGAGATAAGTTTTTCCACTTACTCTTTGTCCATGTGTGAAACACTTCTTGAGTTAATTTTTCTATAACCTCATTACCCTACAAAGTGTTTTGTTCATCAAAGTGTGAAGTATGTTGTTACTGATACTTCAACTCAGCATCGCCAAGGACAATATAATACTTTCCTTGCCAGGGCACCTAAGAGAATATTGGCTTTAACTCTTCCTAAAAATGCTTCAGAGAATTTCTCAACACATCATTTAACCTCATAAGCATGCCAGAATTTATCACTGAGGGCAATTATTTTTTCCCTGTGTGTTTTTTTTTTTCTTGTTAAATATTTATTACATCCAAAGGCAAGGAACACAAGTTCCACAGATGGTTCACAGAAAAATATCAGATAGCTGTATTTTTTTCAATGGAGATGTCACCAGTGTGAAAGTGCATGTACATCCTAAAGACTCAACAGCAAAAGGAGAAGAGTCAAAACACCTACCAGTATAAAAGAAATTTCACTGGACATGGATTTCTTTTCCCCAAAGTGATAGGAAAGCTTGTGATTAAGTCCAACAGATTTATTCTTGGTACTTACAGACCAAAAATTAAGGTGTACCCTGCAGCTTCCTTGGGCTACTGCCATTAGCTTTCATGAATACTCAGCTGTTATGTATTCCGTAAATGCTCGGGAACGTGGAGCTATGGGATTGTAACATGTTGCTGGGGGATGAGCAATGGGGGCAAAAACACTGGGCTTATCCTCTATGCTTTTCACAATCTCAGAAGAAAAAACAAATCTCATTTCCACACAATTCAGCCACCAGAAAGTGTGTATTGTGGGATGCTGTGAATTATATTTGAGAGCAAAGCTTTCTGTTACAATACAATTCATGTGTTATAGCTGCTTACATGAATAAACCAATGAAAGGCAGTGTCATGAATACTTCTATTATAAGCTGAAAATTAATTTGCATCCCGCATGAAGGGTGCCTTATCAGTTTTGCTGAGATTTTATCCAGAAATTTAAATCCCAATGATAGTTTGTTTGAGATTGTGAATCAAGTATACTTACTGACTTATATTGTCTGCAGGATCTGTGTTCCTTAAAGAATCTGCTTAGCTTATTTATTCAAAGACATTAGTGATTACTGAAGGTTTGATGTGTTGGGGATTGAGATGAGGAAGACATGGTTTCTTGTATTAAGGGATTTATAATCAAGAGTGGAAGAAAAAGATGAACATGACCAACTCTAAGTAAAGGAAGAATTAATAAGATGGTGGATAAAAGAAATACGGTAAAGCTATCAAGGAGCAAGTCAGAAGAACCTCTTGGGTGAGTCAAGAACAGTTTGGGGAAAATGATGGCAGCTGACTTTCATGAGGAAGACAAGTAGGATTTAAATGGTGGAGAAGGGAGCGATGACCAAAGGCCTACAGGAAGTTGTTTCTTTTCTCCCAGTTACCTGTTCAGGTGTTACACCATTTTCCTAGCCTGTTGACCTTTATCCCCCCTTCACTGGTTTCCACCTGCTCTTCGCAAATTAAGAAAACTAATCTTGTATCTGTCATATATGTTTAATGTATTTTGCTTATCCATTTATGTTATTTTTGCAAACATAAGTCCTAAATTTCTATGTGGTCTAATTTGCCATTCCTTTTATTTAAGTTGTTTTTGTTTTGCTTTTAAGTGAGATTTCTCTCACTGCAAGATTAGATATAAATGAACCCATACTTTTATGTAGTAGCTCAACAGTTTCCTGATTTTATTACGTTTAACATCTTGAGCCAGAAATTGCTGTTTTAATCAGTGGAAGTCTGGAATTTATTTTGATTTAAGAAATAAGTAGGAGTTAATCTTATTTTTCTTTTCAATAGATGATCAGTTGATTAAACACAATATAACTGAAAAATCTATCTTTTCTTCACTAATTTGAGAAGTCCCCTTTATCGAATACTGAATGCTCATATGCTTTTGGCTCTATTTCTAGACACTCTATTCTTTTCCATCAATCTATTTCATTTCCAAATTGCCTAACAACTGCACATTTTAACAAGTGGTAGGGTTACTAGCCCCTCCTGATAAGCTTTTGTTTTCAGAATTCTTTTATTTATTTTTATATGTTAATTTCCCCCAAAACATCCTCTTGTTTTATTCATTGAGATTACAAAGCAAAACTGATAGGATTCTCAAGTTATCCTCCAATCTTGAAGAAAGGTATACCTTTCCACTTATTAAGTCTTTATTCAAGATTCTGAACTAAGATTTCTTCTTATATAGTTTCTGCTCATTTCTTGTTAAGCTCATTCTTAATATTACTTTTCAAAATTTTAATTAAGGTGATACTATAAGATTAAAACATTACACAGTAAAGAAACCTGTTGATAGGTTTCTTAACGAATAGCAAGCAATAGCCGTAAGCCTGAATATCTCAGGCCCACTTCCCAGAGGCCAATGTTTTTAACTCTTTGTGTTTTCACTTCTGGTCCCTGTTCAGTATTTCTTGATTTATCCACTTTAGACATAGACTTCTGCTATGATATATGAAGATTTAGTCCAGGCACAACGTCACTCCCCACTTCTCTTGACCACTCCCACTTTTGTACATAAATCTCTATTACTCATTTCTCAAACTCTGACAGAGTGGCTTGCTGTCTCCCTCTATAAGATGGAGATCTCAGCACCTCTGCTCATCCCACTACCTCCCTCCTCTCTCATTTCCATCTTTAGTCATGCGTTCACTCACGTCCTCAAGTTCAACAATATTTACATTTTGTTTTAAGTCATAATTGGGTCTTCCATGCTTGTCAGTACATTGATAATCAATAGACTGATAGTCGATATGTTGACTATGAAAATACTATTCCCTGTTGAGCTGGGTAATGCTCTAGGACAACACTTCCTCTTCCAGGGTCCAATATAACATGCAGGTACTAGAAGGTAAATGTTCAAGGTTAAATGTAGTCTCCTTTCTTACATTCCACTAATTGCTCAGAATCTGGCCCAACTTAATTTACTTTATTTGAATCATCATTTTCTTCTTATACAATTTTTAGTGTAGTTTTGTTTTAGTTGAGATTTTGATTGTTTTTCACATGTTCCATTGGGAAAGGAAATGCATGCTTTCTTCCATCTACCTTGAAGAGTTTCCTGATTCTCACACATTTTACCTATTGTTTGGAATAAATTCCAACGTTACTCTCCTATAGATGTTCTTCTTAGAGCCTTCAATTATCCAGAAACCATTTGATTCTTACTCTCATACATATTTTTCTTGGAGTGTTCTTACTACTTGTTTTAATTTGGACTAATTACTTTCTGGACCTGCTCCAAAGTTGTCAAAACCTTCATTTTTAACTTTCTTATCTAGAACTTTTATTATCTCCAGTATAGTGGAAAGTGATCCCAGAATCTCATCCCCAGTCATTACAGTCCTGTTTAAATTTGTCAGCCAGGTTTTCTTCTCTGTTTTGCTGTCTCAGTATGAGGAGAGGGGTTTGCAGGGAGAGAGAGATGTATTAGCTGAAGCTATGGGCAGGTATGATTGAAATATCACGCTTCATATATTTCTCCAATTCAGGTAGATTCTGGAAATCTTTATTGCTGCCAGAGCTAATCAGTCCCAGGTGTTCACTTCCTCCAATTAATCAGCTTCTCTCCAGCCACCCCTCTCCCTCCACTGACGCCAGGTGAGGGCAAAGACAGGTTGATTCTGTTGGCGTTCCTCCTGTGGGGGGAGAGGACAACTCCTGGGCTCTCCTCTCTTCTCCTGGGCCTCCTGTCCCCTCACAGATTCTTTTCTATTCTCTTAAAATTTTCATTATGCTAAATTTTTGTTTATTATGGGAGATGATTAGTTTTCAGAAATTATGATTATTTTGCTTTCACGCTCAAGCTTTCTTGCCAGCTGGGAAAAATAAAATGGTGAGATCTCGCAGTTTATCTTGCCTTTGGTAAAATGGGCTGGAACAAGTGACTCCTACACCTGCAGGGTTCTCCCTCTCTTTTTCTAGGCCTCTGCATACCCTCACGGACCCAGCCTCCTCAAATAGGGGGATATGAGTACATTGAGAATTTGCTTTCCGATTTAAGTTCTTCTCAACTTCTTCTGGAAAACAGGCTAACGTGTGAGCATAGAGTATTCTCACTCTTTCTCTCTCTTTCTCTCCTACTCTCTTCTTCCTTTCCTCTCTCTCTCCCTCCTTTCCTCTCTCTTTCCTAGTAGCTGCTAGTCAAAGATAATGGTATGAAACTGTGGCCCTTTCTTGTGTGGCTATTTCTGGTGCAATTTTTACACACTGATAATTGTTTTATTCATTTCCTTAGGTTTTAGGGATAGAGTGTCTGTGATTTTGCTATTTTATCCCTCAAGTCCAAACCTACAGATGCAAATACAGGTAAACAGCTTTGTTTACAAGTGCTTTTTCTTTTTTGTTTCTAATGACATGATCACAATCACACATTAAACATCACTATACGGGTCAATCCCTGTGCATATGACAGGTGCCTGGCTGCAGCTAACTGAATCAGCCATATGCAGTTAACCTGAGAATGGGCCAGTTGCACACGAGGTGATCTGGACAAGAAACTGTGCCTCACCAGGAAGAACTAAATCAATCAAAAACATCTCTAATGAATTTTAAAGGGAAGCTACAGAGAAAAATCACATTGTTAGCAATAACATCTGAAGGTGAATGAATGAATGGAGATTGGTATGCAGTTGAGTAGGAGCAACGGAGGGGTCATTATAAAGTCAGGGTTATGAGCATGTTGATATTCCAAGGAAGCAAAGTCTCTGAATGAACAGAGTTAAGTGGGAAAGAAAATACACTGAATAAAGAGACTGCAATGATGTTCACCAAATGGAGAAGGAGGGTTTTGCAAATCATTAGCTCAGTGAGTACCTCTTTCTAATCAGAGTGTTTCATATTCCTTGGGCATGTGGGAGTAAAACAAAGGGTGAGAACTCGAGTAGAGAGTGAAAGTCACTAGACAAGAGTGTAAGGAAGTGAGCTGTCATGGGAGAAAATACATCTAAGAGCACGAAGCAAGGGTCTTGGAGTCACTGGAAGGGCCTAAGCCCTGCAGTATAGAGCCACAAAATTCACTGCCAGCCCTTCTCAGGCTCCTTGGCAGACTTCCCCTCAATTTTCTAATCTCTAAATGTTGCAGAGCTTCAGGACTTGGTCCTTAGACCTCTTTCCTGTCTCTCAACATTCATTAACTAGTCAATCTCATCCATTCTAATGCCTTTAAATACCATCTATATACTGCTTACGCCCACATTTGTAATGTCCAGAATCAACTCCACATCTCCACTTGGATGCCTAGAGGAATCTCAAACATTATATGTCCCAAATTAAACTCTTCATGCCCCATTCCTCTGGCCTGTTCTCCCTGCACTCCTTCCCATCTTGGAAAATGAAGAATCTATTCTTCAAGTTACTCAGGCCAATGACCTCACAGACATCTTTGGTCCTTCTCATTCCCTCACTTTCCACATAAAATCTGTCAGGAAATTCTGCTAAACCCAACCTTGGTTCTTGATCTCAGTTCCACATTTATCCTCAATATTCCTTGATATTACTACTAATACAGCTAATAGTTTCCCACTAAGTGGCCCAACATTTTGCTGTGCTTTCTGATCATAAACTGGGATTGGGAGTCTTGAATAAAAATAAGATCACCAAAGAGGGAAGAAAGGGGAATAAACAAATATTTTCATAGCTTCCCTTTTGTTCCAACTAACACCACTTGAGAAATGGATCACAGGTGGGATGAACAATGTCCCCTAAACCATGCTTCCATCAGGGCTACTGAGGGTCCATGCCGTAGCATTGCTGGCAGAAGCAGGTTCATCAATGACAGGAAATCCTTTTCTCTCTCAAGGTCCCAAGGATCCATTTCTTACCCCAAATCTGTTTCTGATAGACCTTCTTAGAGTTAAGTGAAAGCAAAGAAAGGGTATTCTCTTATGCTGAAATAAACAGGCTGAAAGTGTTTATCCAGACCTTGCAAAGTAGTGCTTAATCCTTTAAAAAAATATCATGGATGTCCTTTGATAACTTGATGACCCAATGCATGTTTTGGGTTTTTAGTATATGTGGATATCAATTCAGGTTAAAAAATAATTAAATATTAAAAAAAAAGTAGTATGGGTAAACAGCTTTGGTTTTGGTCAATATAAAGGCAACAGCATATACAGTATGATCCCATTTGTAATATACCTATCTAGATATGTTTTTCTGTGCGTAAAAATGCTTGAAAGCCTATACGATAAACTTGGAACTCTGAAGACTGGGATGGAAAGGACCGAGGAACTAGGGAAGGGGGTAAATACTCTCTTTTGGAACTTTTAAAGTTCTACTGAGATATAATTTATATACCATAAAATTCACCTTTTAAAGTATACAGTTAAAAACCAATAAAGTGGTTTTTAGTTTATTCACAGAGTTGTGCAACATAGCCCCTATCTAATTTAAGAATATTTTTCTCAGCCCTCCCAAAACTCTGTGCCCATTAGCAGTCACTCCCCTTCCTTCCTCCCCCCAGCTTTTAGCAACCAATAATATACTTGCTGTCTCTGTGGATTTGCCTATTCTGAACATTTTCTATAAATGGAATCCTACAATATGTGGTCAGAGTTCATCCAAGTCATATTAGCATTCCCTTTTATTGCCAAATAATATTTCATTACATGGATATACAACCTTTTAGCTATTCATCAGTTGATGGATATTTGGCTTGTTTCCACTTTTTGGCTATTAGGAATAATGCCGACATGAACATTCATGTACAGGTTTTTGTGTGGACATATGTTTTCATAAATTACTTTTTACTTAATATGTTTTTTACTGTTTGTATTAAAATACATTTAAAACCATGTATTTCTTTAACTTTAAAAAATATACACGTTAAACATTTTTTAAATGTGGTGTGAAGAATACAATTGACATCATGACGTACAACTTTTCATTTTACAATGTAATTTGCATCTATTTTATCTATCTTTAGCTGGTTTCAAGAACTCTTTCTCTGCAAAATATCTGCTTTCAAAATGAAATCCACTTGACAGCTTACATAGTAGCTCAATCTTTGTATTGAGCGTGTCCCTGCTGTGTCTTACTACCAGTCAGCCCTAAAATACAAGGCTTGCCTTGATGGTCTTCACTGAGTGCAAAGTGACACCTCCATTGGTTTTAAATGCCTTAATTATTCACCGGCTCAATCTCCTTGTTGCTTTTTTCCCACTCAGACAGCAATAATAGGTAGAGGAGTTTTGTCTTCTGAAAAACTCATCTCATGATCCTGTAATATTTTGTTGTATAGCTCCTTTTATTTAAAACTTATTCAACTGTTCAAAGCTTTAACAATAATTAAAATGACACCAATATACAGTAAATGTTGGACCTACGTAATGCTGGAGTTAAATTTCTAAAAAGTACATTGCTTGGCAAAATCATGACTGACAAGATCAAGATCTTATGGAGAATTAGGAGTTGGGAAAAACCAATAAAAATGGCATTAAATTTATTTAAAAACCAACAATAAAGAAAACCTCTATGAGCCACCACTCACTGTGGCTAAACTAAGTTGTCCATAAATATGAATACTGCGGATTTGAAACCTGGAGTAAAAACAGTACTGTAATGTCAAAGTCATTAGCAGGAGCCATTTCTTTACTTCAAATACCTCTTTATCTGGTTCAGATGGAATTCCATGGTCCATCAATTCAATTGCACTCTTCCCAGTTCTCCAAACTCCATCTCTTTGTCTTTTTTGCCAAACTCTCAGGAAAAATGCCAACTCCTAGGTGAATCTAACTCTTCGTGGCTGCACCTACCCATGCGGCTCCACTGTGGAGAAGGTTATACCCCAGGGCAACGGGCCTCTTCCACCCCGTCCTCCAAAGGAGCCTCAACACTGCCCAGTAAACCTCTTTGCTGTTTTTGGTAGATGAGTTATCAGCCACAAGCTTTTCAAAACTTCTTTTCGTGTGATCTAACTTTGGCCACCTCTCATCTCTGCCCTCACTCTTGAGAGATGATCTTCCTAGAAGGGACAGCTGAAGGAGTACAGTGTAAGATAGGTTGAGTGGGCTGAGTATAAAGACCAATAGAGCAGTGAGGCAAAGAACCAAGTGCTCAGCTCTGTAGTCCCAGGGTCCGAGTCTGGGATTCCATCACACACTGGCTTAGTGGCTCTGGGTAAAAACACCTAGCCATCATGACACCAATCTTCCTCAAATGTGTGATCGTATTATCACTCTTGGAAGACTGTTTGAGAATCAAAATAAATAAAGTAAGTGTGAGTACTTTATAAACATTAAAGCACTACACAAATATTTGGGATAATAATAAAAAATCTGTCCCAAGGAAAAACTTCAATTACCTAGTTAAAATTTCAGAATTCTTATGTAGTTTTCATGACTTAAACCTTTGTATGTCATATACAATGTAATTTCATTTTTATAAAGCTCGAAATTATATAGGATAAACTATATTTTTAAAAAGATATTTCCTTCAGGTACATGACTTTGAAAGTTTGACAGTGTTTTGATGGCATCATTTTATTTCATCTTTGAACTTAATGATTCCTAAGGTATCGTCTAGCTGTTAAGCATCCATTGTTCTAAGATCTACTAATTGGTACTGGTAGTCAATTGGAAAATTTTGTTTTTATACAACATACTTTCCAGTTCATTTTCCCAGACTGTATCTTACCTATAAAAATTAAAGGAAAAGGCTAAAGTAAATATTTTCTTACTAATACATAATAATAGCCTTTTGGTGCTGTCAATTCATCAGAGTATTTGTTGAATAAATAGTAAAAGTCGTGGTGTTGGCAAGTGAACTGAAAACAGGGAGCTAAGTAAACTAGGGGCTGTGCTGTCTTGAGTCATCACATATACTGGAATTGTTTTTTTAAAGATTGGCACCTGAGCTAACATCTGTTGCCAACCTGTCAATCTTTTTTTTGCTTTCTTCTTCTTTTCCCCAAAGCCCCCCAGTACACAGTTGTACACTCTAGTTGTAGGTACTGCTGTTGTTTTTGGCTGTGCTATGTGGGACGCCACCTCAGCGTGGCTTGATGAGCTGTGCTCTGTCCGCATCCAGGATCTACACCAGTGAAACCCTGGGCCGCTGTAGAGGAGCGCACGAACTTAACTACTTGGCCACGGGGCTGGCCCCTGGAATCTTAAAACACAATGGAACGCTGACTGTGTTGCAGGGCCCTGTTCTGCAGAGTTTAATTATTAGTGACTATTAAATGAAAAAGTTTTTGGAGCCATGTAGGTCTCTGTATAAGAACTCTTTCGTAATTTGAGATCTGTTGAAATCATTTACCTTTGTTGTTAACATTTAAAACATTAATCTCTGTAAAACGATTACTCTATGCCTTACTCCTTGTGATTTAGAAAGAAATAAAGTTAAAACTGATGGTTTCAATTAATTCTGTGACTGCTTTTTATGTTGGCAAGAAAGACCAAGCAGTTCTTTGCTTTTTTTTCAAAATGAACCCACATTATTTACTTTGCTTTTAAAATTCCTAACATATGCTTGTTGCCAAGCATTCCATTTAAATGAATAAAAACAGAAGAGAAAACCTGTTTATTGGTCAAATTTTAGACTACTATGGAAAAGCCTTACTGAATCAAGACTAACGTAATTGGCCTTAAATGTCAAAATGAGCTTGAACATAATCAGAAGCAAAGCAGACATCAGAGCATTATGCCTATTCCAGCAACAAATTAAGTACAGTCTACACTTACATCTAATTTCAAGAGTAAAAGGAAAGATGGCAGAAGCTCATCTGCCAAAACCAGTGGATCCTTTTCTAGCTATGGAAGCATATGTAGGTGTATCCGATGACCTGTTTTCTTTTAAATGGCTGTGCTTGCGTTCACTTTTATGTATAACACCATAAATGACAATGTAGACAAAATCATCGATGTGTACAGTCTCGTAGGATTTCTTTCAGGGTAAGTTTAAATGACACGAGAAGAGACGCTGAGCCACGACGAGCTTTTATATGGTGGTTTACAGCTCCCAGAGCAGTTAATTGTCCATTATTTAGAGTATTTTGGGCAATAACCCTGTGAATTAGTTACTGTACATATTGTAGCCCCTATCGCAGATGGGGAACTGAAGTGCAGAGGCCTCAAATATTAACCTAGGCCTGCAGGTAGCAAATGGTGCTGCTGAGTCTCTAGCCTGGGATCCATTAGCTTCAAATTCCTGCCACCCTTTTGGACATTCCAGGTACAAGACAGCTTACGATCCAATAATTGCTTATCTCCTTTCATTATCTAAGTCAATAAAACAAACAATATATATACCTAGTCTAAGTAATATTTAAAATTTTTACCTCCTTTGCCTAGCACAGTACAGTGTACATATCTGAAACTCCATAATATGCTCGACTGATTAATGAAAATAGGTATCTCCAGTATTTTTTCTTGGCTAAAATAAGCTCCACTCATTAACATTTTTCCATATGAGAAGGACATAACCTTTTCATTTTCATGAGAATCTGAAATTACAGAATATATTTTAATAATACAAATATTTTAATAATTAAAGACTTAAATGTTAAAGTTCCCATATTAGAAACATTTATCTTACGGAAAAAATATCAAGACGAACTGAATAAACTTATATTTTTCCCCTAACAATCTTTCTTGCAGAGCATGATATTTTTAGTTGAAAGGTATGCTTCCCACCGATTATGTTAAAATAATTTTGAAATGCAACCATCTAGCTGACAGAACAAACAGCTGTGAAAATGAGACCTGGAGATTTATGCAAATAGGAGACTTCTGAATTAATTTTCTTCATAGAACAGACTGTCAAGTTTCTTGGATTATTTATTTCAGATTTCTTAATTAACGATTTTGCTAATGTCAGTCATATTAAATTTTCATGATGTGTTTCATTGGCAAATACATGCTATAAAATTGCAGATGAAAGTTGATATTTTACTTTTGGTGCAATAAAGATTTAGTAACATATACAAAATTGGCAATGCTCCTAAAAATACAGATGTATATCTTATTGTTAAGTAAACTGAGGGTTTATTAAGAAACCTTCTGTAAGTAAAATACCAGAGTCTACACAGGAAATTTTGCGGTGTTTTCTTTCTATCTGTTTGTATAACCACGCTCAAGAACAAGATTTTTCGATTTGGCTTCAAACAGAAAGCAGCTTTGGTCAACAGATGCTTATACTTTCGTATATTAACGAGATATATTAACATACATGAAATAATGTACGTACATAATATATGAAATAATATATTTCTTATATTAACAAAAACTACACTTTAGAAATGGAGTCTGCCTATTGTTTGCTCTCTTTTAATCAGCTTGATTTCTCATTTGTCTTCACTAAGTTCACAAAGAGCTTAACTGCAAATTATACTGTCTGCTCTTTCCTGTTACAAACATAAATTTCAAAGCTTTGCTTCTATTTTGATAGTATTTATTTAGTACTCTAATGTCTTGAAAATAAACTTGATAGTTGTTTACAAATAAATATTGTAATGATCTGACTTTAATAAAGCTGATTTTACAATCGTATATTGTAAAAATCTCTATATCTACCTATCTATATAATCTATATCTATCTCTCTATAGATAGATAGAGAGATAGATAATATTCTACCAGTTTTTTCCTGGACGTAGATATGTATTTGAAACAAAATTGAAGTTAGTTACAAATATAGCTTTTATTATGCTTTTTAACTAAATATTTTATCATCACCATTTATGTCACTCATGATTTACCTCATTAATTAGTCTGTAAAAATATAATTTAGATAACTGTATAATAGGCCACCAAATTTAACCTTCATTTAAGACATTACATTATGGTTGGACACAAAAGTTGTTTCAAAATTTTTACAATGGTAAATAAAAGGATCATTTTTGTTTTTTAGTAGTGATATTCACAAAGCTTCCCCCTTTCCTTTTTTTCTCCCCAAAGCCCCAGCACATAGTTGTATATCCTAGATGTAGGTCCTTCTAGTTGTGCTATGTGGGGTGCCGCCTCAGCATGGCTCCATGACCAGGGTGTAGGTCGGCACCCAGGATCCAAACCAGTGAACCCCTGGCCACCCAAGCAGAGCACGCAAACTTAACCACTTTGCCACTGGGCCAGCCCCCAAAAAGAGCATTTTTGAAGATCAATCTTTGTGTGCATCTCTGGTTATTTTCTGGTTATATTCTCTGGTTATTATTTCTAAAAACGCAATTACTAGATCAAAGAGTAAAAATGCTTTTTAGTGTCTTGATATATAATGAAAAACTGATCCCCAGAAAAGTTACACAAATGTTCACTGCTGTGTGCAATATGTCAGGGGGCTTTCTGCCAGCAGCACACATCATCACTAAGGAAAACCAAAACAACGGGCAAACTTGGTCCGTTTGACATCTTCTTTACTGACATGCACTATAAATTAAGGTTTTATCTTCATATTTTCCTTTGTTTTAAAAAATTGTGGTGGTGATTTTTAACTCGTTTGAAAATTCAGATTTATCCATTTTTTAAGTCTGGAAAGTCCTTGACCATCCAAGATGAAAGATGATACTTTCTCTTTGCTTTGTACATTTTCACACTTCAAATACCCTTGCTCTAGTTCATCAGGAAAGTATTTTGATACACACTAAGAGGGGGCTTTAGTACCCCCAACAGGACTTGTTTCATAATAATTAGTCTTTTAATCACTCATAATTCTTTGTCAAAATTTTTTAGTGGATATACAGGTTTACCCTTTCATCTGTACATTAAGTCTAAATCATACTTTTTAATTATTGCAGCCATATACATTTTCTTGTTGATTCTCACCAAGTTTTGATGATACTCCTCACTGTTTATTTTTTATAACATTTATAAGGTAAGGAAAATGCTTCCTTAATAGGGTTTGTTTTGAGGATTGCATTACACATATGTGGATGTCTACGTATGTATATCTGCACCTCTTTCTCTCTCTATGCATCTACGAACAGTCCTTGTTATAGGGCCTCATATGAAAAAAGTACTCATATACAGTAATTATTACTATTAATAATAACCACCTCTGGGGAAATGTCTTTTAGACTTAAGAATAATTATGCTTCTCTAGGAACTAGCTTATTTTTACCTTATAATCATCATAGAATTTATATGAAGACATTTATCAATCTAAGTGTATATGTGCCAGACAAACTAGAGTCACACTTGTTCCCAAACTCCAGGAAACACAGGTGTCCTCATGGTGAGCTTTTGTGGTTTGAGTCTTGTTTTTGCTTCCATTGTAATTTTGATTTTATTTTCCCTTTAGATAAATTCTTTCAAATTTTTTTAAAATTCACTTGACCTGGCTATAATCCTTGTTGGACACATTATATTCTTTTTGGAATAAGCAAAATATAATAAGCATTTCTTTTTGAGTATTGTTGAATCGGTAGCAACTTTAAGACTACTTTAATCATTTTTATTTGGTGAATGATGCAGAAATACATGCTTCCTCACGCTCCAAGACGGTGTCCCCTTTCCTTAATTGTCCATATTGCTTCACAACCCCCCTAATGGTTTTACATCCTCTTTTCACTTAACCTGAAATGACATGGCTTATCCCAAGAGACAGGAAATGTGACATTTGTTGATATTGTTAGCAAAATTATCTTTTTGGACATTCATATTACTATGCACACTTATGCCAGATTTCTAGAGTTTTTCATACAGAAATGTACCAAGTTCATTTCTGTGGGTTGAGGTGGGACTTTTGTCCTTTGCCCATGCCTTTTTCCTGCAATTCTGAACTGGATTCACGGCACACAGAAAACGAAAATAACAACAAAAACAACAGATGCAATACTAAGACCTAAGCCTCAACTATCTACCAGGTTCTTTCCAACCCCTGTCCCCACCTGGACTGTTTTTTCCCTTTTGTACTGCACAAACACAAGATTAGAGGATGCAACCTATTGGCTTCCATTTGCCTAGGACAGCTCCTGTCGCCCCCTCCATGCCCCAGGCCACATACACATACTCAACTCCATGCAGGCTCACTCCTGTGCACACATAGATTTTATCCCATTGTGTTTCCTGCATATTACAGTTTTAAAATTGATTTATAGTGGATGTTCAAGAAGGCTGGAGAGAGTCCTCTGCAGAGGTAGGCACCTCAGTCTTGTGGCTCATTAAGACCCTGAGTGTTAAACTCAAGGGGTGGGCAGTGGGGAAAGAATGAATCTGTATATCAGTCATTAAAAGGTCCTTGTTTAGTCCCATAAATGGAACAGTCCGTGATAAGCTATTTCAGATTTTGGCAATAATTTAGCAGTTGGTCTTATTTCTCTGTAATATAATTTTTTACTCTTTGCACTTTTGTGGAAAGTTGCAAAGAGGTGACTAAAAAGAATACTCTAAACTGGAATTGGGGCCTATTTTTAAACTTTCAGTGCAATGCAGAAAACTGACTACTTACTGTTCAGTTAATGTCCCGGTCATTTACTGAGGGGCCCTTGTATGTTTGGCTATCTGACAGTTGCTGGGAATTCACTGTGAGATGCTAAGAAGTTAGATTTTCATGCAATTTAAGAACACTAGCTGCTGCTACTTGTTAACTGCCTGTCACACAGCAGACACAGTGTTAGCCAGTTTGCATATATTATAGCCTTTAACCCTCCTAATAATCCTCTAAAATATGTACTATTATTCTGTTTTATTGATGAGGAACTGCAGATAGCCATGAGAGAGTAGTTGAAATGTCCAACTAGAGATTGTGTTTTTTTGTGGTCAAGACTCAAAAAAGTATTTAATAATATAGTCACCTTTTATCAGTGAAAATATGCTGACAGAAGCTCATCTTAACTGACTGAGATAAATATTCCTCATTAATGGCTCTTCTTTATTTTGGAGGTTGGTGCAGTGGAGTAAATCGATTATTAAAATAATACAAATGTAATATGACAATTAGTTGAAAAACTGAAAATAGGATGATTGGTAGAAAACTACCAAGATCAGAAGAAGTGCAAAAAAGGTGCTCCCCAAAAGAGCACGTCTGGGATTAGGGGTAGGGAGATGATGATGCTTCACTCAAGGAACGTAGTAATTCCAACAACTGCAGTTCAGTGGACTAATGATATCCACACACAACGGGAAAAGACGGCCATCTCCCCGTGACTCATGCTGCATTAAAATCATCCTCTAAACAGAAGTGCACAGGATACTGTTTTATCACCATGCCACTGATGAATCACCACAAAAATAAATTCAAAGAGTGGAAAGGAAATAAAATTAATTTTACAGTTTTTTGGGGGGGAGATGGTCAGATTAAGCCATATCATTGTGCTACTTTAAAATTTAAACCAAACTGCCAGTTTCCTTGCACAGCCATGTGCAGGCATGAATGACCATTTGGCCTAAAGCCTCAGACGGGACTGACTTCATGAGACTGTGGAAGATTTAACACAGTAATGGCCACACAGAAAAAATAAAACGCTACCTCCCCTTTTGCCCCGAAGATGCTGGAAATTCCTCAACTGATCATAAATTTTTGTCTTTGCTCAATAAAAGTGAATTCTGTTCAATGAAAATACCTCCTCAGAGAAATAACATTTCTTTCAGTATAACATTCTTCAAAATAGCTCTTCCACTATTCTCCAGAAAAAAATAAGAAAGAAAGAGCAAAACTCTTCAATGGTTCCCCTGTGTCATAATCCCACCTGCTGATGACACTCAATGGTCCAGCTCCAGATGTCACTGCAGTTCCTTCCTCACACGTCCCTCCACGCTCTGCCCATCTCCAGGCCTCTGCTTCACTCACTGCCTTTTCCTTATACGGGATACTCTCATCTAACGCCAGTACCCAAATCCTTACCTGCTGAAATCATATGCTCCCCTAAAGACATCTCTTCATAAGGCTTTGCAGACTTCCTTCCCTGGAAGCAATCTCTTCCTTTTATTAAAACAAGACGATATTTGGAAGCACGGTGCTTAGAGCACAGTAGGTTCCCCAAATTTTTAAATACTCTCCAGGACATCATTGATATCAGTTTAGAACTGAGTGTACCTATTATAACATATTTCACCTCTGGCTTATTCAGGTCCTTTCTTATATGTCTGCTGTGGGATAAGTTGATTTCATCCTTACGTTCTCGATGGTACTGTGAATTACAGTCAGCATGCTTGTTTATGTGTGTATGCCTCATAGCTCCATCACACAGAGAATGTTTTCTGAAGTACAAACAAAAAGAGGTATGTGATTTATTTAGTCTTCACTATGACTGGATGCATCCAATATATTGCAGAAAATGGTTTTCAATGGTGTAGCAGATTAGGGGTACGTAAACATGAGGATATGGGAATCAAAGAGGAGACAGTATCCACAATGCAAATGACTGCTACGAAATGTGAGGCTGCAGATGGTGAAGGCAGATGCTGGGATGGCCTGGCCTCAGGTTTTGCCTACAGAAAAACAATAAATCTACCATCTGAAAGAGTCAACAGTGTGGGATTTTTTTCCTTCTAAAATATTTACTAGTGACTGATCATATAGGGAAAAAAATGATTTAAAAACCCCAGGAAATACTGGATAAAATGAACAAAGACTCTTTTAAAGGCCTTCTTAAGATCTCAAGAAAATAATAAAAACTCCAGGACCCAAAACTAATAGGATGCTTGAGTCAAGAAAAGACAACTTCCTGGCGGATTTATCATCTCTGCTTGACTTTGCTCTCCAATGTTGTGTCAAGCATAAGGGGCAAAGTCATGGGCCCTTGAAAGATGGAGATGGCTAACTGAGATGCCTGAGTAAAAGCTGGATATTTATTGGGCTTCACTGGAGGTTGACAAGAAAAGGAATTCAATGGCAAAAGGAGATGAAAAGGGAGCTTATGAGTCCTGACCTGGGCACACACATACGGAATCACATTACGACACAGCTGGCACTGCGGAACCACGGGGAATGGGTAGACTAGTTAAACATGGGACTGTGACAATGGGTTATCCAAACAGAAATAAAATAAGATTATACCCGATTTCATGGCATCCACAAAAATCGATTTCAGGTTAAATGAAGAGCTAAATGTTTAAAGCAAAACACAGCCTGACAAGACTGGGTGTTGCTGAGTTGTGAAGAAGAGAACATTCTCCTATACTGCTAGTAACACATATAAATTCGTAAAGTACTTTGGAATGCAAGTTTATCAACATCTATTGAAGTTGAATATCTTTATTCTAAGACTCAGTAACTCTATTCCCAGCTACAGTCCCTGAGAAACTTTTCACAATTGCATAATTTCTCATGTGCACAAGTTAATGTGCAATGTTCAGAGCAGCACTATTTGGAGTCACAAAAAATTAGAACAAATATCCAAACCTGGATGCATTAGTTTTCAATTTCTGTGCAACAAATTACTGCAAACTTAGCAGGTTAGAACAACACTCATTTACTAGCTCACAGTGTCTGCAGATCAAAGGTGTGGGCGCATTATAACTGAGTCCTCTGTTCAGGGTCTCAGAGGCTGAAATCAAGGTGTGGGCTGGGCTGTGGTCTCATCTGAAGCTTGGGGTCTTCTTCTACCCTTACTCAGAATTCAGTTCCTGTGGTTGTAGGACTGAGGGTCCTGCTTCTTGATGGTGGTCCTCTGGGGGCCACTCAGAGCCCCTAAAGGCCACCCTCAGGTCCTAGGAACATGGCAGCTTACTTCTTCAAAGCCAACAGGAGACTCTTGCTTCAGATCTCTCTCTCAGGAAGAGCCCAGTCCATCTGATTAGGTCAGACCCACCCAAGATAATCTGCTTTCTAACTGACTCCAAATTAAGTGATTAGCAATCTTCACAGGAGTGAAATGCCATCATATTCACAAGTCCTGCCCAAACCCAAAGGAAAGGGATTATTCAGTAGACCAGATATCTTTGGGGCCTATCTCAGAATTCATCTACCACACAGGAAAAGGGGAAAATAAGTTGTGCAGTGTTTATATGAATAGTGCATTATATATATACATATATGTATAAAATATAAATCTATATATAAAATGCAGTATATAGTTGCATATTATACTGCAAGGAAAATAAATGAAATACATATACATGTACTCATATGGGAAAATCTCACAAAATAGTGTTAAGCAAAGAAAGAAAGCAATTAGCAGAAGAAATAGTGTAGTATGAGATCTTATAAGGCAGGTTTAAATTATGCAAAAAGATATGATTTTCAGTTGAATATGTAAGAATACATTTTATTATTCTTTATATCTCTTTGCATGTCTGAAATATTTTGTGAAAACATTAAAAGTATATGAAGGACAAAACAATAAAACAAAAACTAATACAGATTCCAGCAATATTAATTGAACTAATTATACTTTTGAAGATAAAATAAACCTTGAATTTATTTTAAATGTAGTCAAACTCTAAGGAGCAAGTTATTTCTTCAAATTCCTCAGTAATTCAGTACAACTAGAAGCAGGATTAGTCATTTTTGTGGTGAGAGGAAACAGGGAAGTTAATTCGTAATTAAATGTTTTATAGCATTTACTACTTATATCGTATAACTGCTTTGGGCATGATTTTATAAGCAAAAATTCAACAGAGCAAGTAATTAGCATTTAGAGAATACAAATTAAGAAAACCTATATGAAATATAATATTAAAATTCAAATACTTTGTGTTATGGAGGGAGTATATTATTTATGAATAAAAACTATGCCCATTTGTAGAAGGGCAAAATGAGGCCTGTTTATTAGTGTGTTAGTGGGAGATTAAAGGGAATAAAGATATTGAGCTGGTGGGAGAGTGCAATCTATGGCACACATTTTTGTAACTTAGAGGCACGTTGCTCTATACAGTAAGTAGAGGGATAAGGTGAACAGAACGTAGTGAAACTGCACGCGTGAGCTTCTGTCAGGCCACTACGGGAAACGTGCAATTTGTTTTAGCCTCTGTTACAGAAAGACTGGTGGCTCCTGCCTATGCCAACCAGTCTTATAACCTGGACGGGCTGTTCCATCAGAAAAAGTTAATCGAATTGCTCTCCTTAAAATACAACACATTAGTCCCAACAAAACAGGAGCCGCGGGACATTGCCTCATAGCAGGACTTGATCTTATTTCTACTTAGCAGTGCGCCTGTTGGGTCCAAATTAGAAGAGAAAGTTATTGGCTTGAGATGACAAAGTCGTTTTATTAAATTCCATCAATATATTGTTCTTCACCCTCCTGCCCCCCACTGAAAAAATTTCAAGCTCCCTCCCCCATCTCATGGGATCGTCTGCTGAGGCTCTGCTGGCTGTTTCCTCCCTGCCTCTACTTCCTGATGCCACAGACCCCTGGGCACAGTGTTAAGCTCTTTGGGATGTGTCAGGAGAGGAGAATGCGGCGCTGCCAACCTCAAGATACGTGTAGTCCAGGAGAGGCGATAAGACCCGTGCATAAATGTTGATGGTGTGTGACAGAAAGTGACAACTGCCATAAGAAGAGGGGGAGCAGGAAGCTAGTATGTGCCAGGTCCTATGCTCGCTGCTTTGCAGGTACTATTTGGGCATCTTGGGAAGGAGCTGGAACCCAGATGCTTTTGGGGAGAGACATTAAACCCACCAGAGCCCTCTTCCCACCATATGTCTATTTATACACCTTGTTTGCACAGGTCATGTAGGAGCTTTCTGGAGATAGAGATGAGAAGAGAAGTTTCATCCAGGTTGTGGGTCAGACCATTTTAGTGTCTTTTGTGACTGTCTCCCTAATATCCATTTCTTCCCACGTGATTAATCTAAGCCAATCATTTTGATTCCAGCCATCTTGCCAATGATTCATTTAGGAATGACCAAGTTACTCAATCCTGCCAATAAGAGATGAAGCACATTTGCTGGGGGAAGAGGAGGGATGGTACAGGCAAAGGTGTCCTTGCTCCTAATAAGGAGACCTGGGCAGAGGTGACAGCGACTTCCTCTAGATTTTCTCATGAAGCCTGGAAGTGTTGCATCCATTTTGCTAACACATGAAGACAACATCTGGAGAAAGCATCTGCTTTAGTTTGCTAGGGTTGCTGTAACAAAGTACCAAAAACCGGGTGGCTTAAAACAATGGGAATTCATTATCTCATGGTTGTGGAGCCTAGCAGTCTAGTCTCCAAATCAAGGTGTTGGCAGGACCCTCTGAAATTCCAGTGGAGAATCCTTCTTTGCCTCTTCTAGCTCTGGGTGTTTGCCAGCAATACTTGGAGGTCCCTGGCATGTAGATGCCACTCCAATCACATGGCCATCTCTTCCACATGTGTCTTAACATGGTCTTCCCTCTGTGCATGTCTGTGTCTGTGTCCAAATCCCCCTTTTTATAGAATACCAGTCACATTGGATTAGGGTCCATCCTAATGACCTCATTTTAACTTGATTACCTCTATTTACAAATAAGGACACATTTTGGGGTACTGGGGGTGAGAACTTCAACACATCTCTTGGGGCACATAATTCAACCCATAAACAGAACCGAGGGAATTTCAGGGAAAGATCCAGAGTCCTGGCTTCCTGAAATCTACCTAATCTCTTTAATTTTGTGAGAAAAAGTTCCTAATTAAGTCAGTTATAGTCAAGTTTTCTGCTACTTGCAGCCAAAGCATTCTGACAGAGTTATGCAGACACTTCAGATGGATAAGGGTAAGGGCAGTGATGGCGGCTCATGAGTGTCCTGGAGGAGTGGACAACAGTGGAAGAAAGAAACTGGTTTGTCGAGCCTGACACAGTGTGAAAGGACTGTAGAAGTTTGCTTTGGTCCAGGATTGTCATTCATTCTTCATTCAAAAACCTATTCACTGGCAGGGATCATGCTAAGCAGGGAGGATTTAAAGAGCAAGATATACACTTTCTCCGTCTTTGAAAGGTGTGGTGGAGAAAATCCCGAAATATGAGCCCAAAGAGATAACTGGGGCCAGAGACGAAAAGATACTGAAAACCATATTAAGATGTTTGTTATCCTGAGGGAAAGGAGTACCTTGAAGGGTTTTAAACAGGAGAGTGCCATGAGACAATTTACATCTTAGAAGGGTCATGTTTACTGCAAATGGAGAATGGACTGAAGGGCAGCCGACAAAGGCAGGGAGACTCAACAGAGAACATGTGGAATAATGCAAGTGAGAGATCCCTTTAGCATCCCCTTCACCTTCTAGTATTTCAGGAAGTTCTGGGGTCTTTCACTGGAGGTGGAGCTCCGTCAGAGGGTCAATGCACTGGGCAGTCACAGAGTGTACCCAGGCTGCTGTTGTCTCTGCTGTCCCTCAGACCCTCCAGGATTATCTTCTTGGAAGGTGGATGGGAAACTACCTTCCCGTGTCCACATCAGGTCCTCTTAAAGGATTTTCACAGCAGGTTGCTGGCGCCCAAGATAGAATCAGGCCACTCAAACCAGTGTTTAATTTTACACCTTGTCTTATTTTCCTAGAGAGAAGATGCCACCTGGATGGCTGGGTCAAGATCGGGTTTGAGAAACAGCTACAGAAAAATTATTTCCTGGGCACAAACACTGGGTATCCTTTACCATGTCAGGCTCCTCCTGCCTCTGCTGGACTCCTCCTTTCTTCATGGCAGGTCCTCTCAAGTCTCTCCAGTGCCCCCCCAGTTTACTCTCCTGCATCACATAGCTCTGTGTATGTTGGTGGTATCCAGCCTCCAAGATGGCCTGGACCCCCATAAAGAGAATATAAACAATTGCTGATTTTTAAAGATCCTATTTTACTTTAGGATGCATCATGTGATTTTTCTTACAGAAAATTTATTCTCCTAGTGTGCTGTGCTTTGGCTAATACTATAATGAACCAACCTACCTCAACACCCAACCACTAGATAACAAGAAGGGAAGGGAGTAAGATCCACAGACGAGTGTCTGAACAGAAGTCTAGCATTGAAAGTTATGTTCTTTTAACCATCTTTCCCGATGATTTCCTATTAGGAAAGTACCACAACCTGATGGCGCTTTATTTGGGAATGATAATGACCATTTTTTGTAATTATAATATTTTTAACATTTCTTTTAAAATTTGTTATTTTTCAGGGATTTAACTCTTAATTACTGTTCATGGGCAAGGAAAAATCTACTCCTTCTAGTCGTTTCCCAGGTTTAGGCTGTCAACACTGTCAGCTGCCCAATCACTGATTAGGGGGCCCCAGTCACCCAGCTGCTGTCATTAAGATGGTCAAAGTAATCAGACAGAAAGGCACAATTCAGTCATTGGAGATTGGAAAATGTAATGCTACTTGATTACTATTATGGCTGGGAAAAACAGAGCAAACCCCAAGGGGCTAAGTGGGACAAATCTAAGGCAGCCTTGTCTTTTATACAGATACTAACAGACCAACTTTAAATATAGTATACAGGCTATAATAAAACTCTTTTTTAATGCTTTCTAAGCCCAGAATTGGGTTGTTTTTTATATTATTCAATATACACAGTGCTACAAGAAAAATACTATTTTTGCCTAGATTTTAGATGTAAAAAAATAAAAGCTTTAATTTGTCCAGTGTCCACAGAGGGAAAGCGATGGAGTGAGCATGTGAAATCAGACCTGAGTGACAAGATCCGCAGTGCTTCTTTGTACAGGCCCACAGCCCATATTCACAACTTCAATATCAAAATCTGGAAACAGCCAAAGGTGTTCTGTTTTGTTTTCGGTAGCTCCTTCAGGGGCAAAAGTCTAATCTGACCTAAGACTGACTTATTGTCTCTATTTATCCTTCTTTGTCTGAAGATTGATGCTTTGCTACAGAAATATTAATGTGTTGATTACAGGGTGCCAATTCAGACAGTTCTGCAGGATGATGTCATCCTGATAACATCTGGAATATTCTAAACTACAAAACCATCTGGCTCAAAGAAGTGTTGGGTAAGGGATATAAAATCCGTGAGGTGAGATTAGAGGAAATGGTAAAAGATGAAGATATGAAATTAAGATAAGACTGTGTAAATAAACAAGAGAACTGAGAGTTGTTTTCCGTTTATTATCCCCCGTGCCTAGAACAATGGCTGACCGTCCGTGGAGCTCCAACACTGTGTACTGAATTCAACGGTCCTGAGAGATAGACTGAGGTACAAATGGTCTCGATGTTACTGTGTGAAAGACGGCGGTCTGCAATTTGTATTTACCGGCGAGGGGGCAGCGAGGGGGCAGACTAAGAAGAAGTGGGCTTAATGAGATCACTGTCAACTTTCCGCGCATCCCACCATCCCTGGAGGGATGGCTGACGCTCCGGTTGAGGAGCGTGGCTCCAGACCATAGGCATCCCATGTGGCCCAACCACAGGCAATGACAAGCTCTGCAGAGCAGGATCACGGAGGAAGCTGCCCTGCCCACACCAGCCTTGGTGCACAACCAGCGCACTGAGGTCTTGGAGGGAGCTACAGTCAAGGACTTGGGTCCCCCCAGGCCGCCATGCTCATATGAGAAGCTGCATTGCTAGCCCAGGTGCCTCCAATTGGAGGTCACCTCACTGAGGGGCGTCCACTGCTGAGGCACTGACTTCATTCTGACTCAGCACTCTCCATTTCCAGCCCTTCCTCTTCTCCCCACTCTCCATCCTCCTCCCTTGGGTCTATAAAATGGTGGGTAAAAGCCTTTGCTCAGGGCTCCTGGCAATTCAAAGATCCCTCTCTCCCGGCTGCATCTGCACCGAACCACTGGACGCTTGCCCAGCACTGCTCAGTGGGGAGAACAGTACGCTGGGCAGCTGGTGCTTATTTCTGCTTGTTGCTTGTACTGTGTCCATAAGTGAACAAAGGCTCACTGTGACTTCCAGTTTGGCTTGTTGTCCCACATGACCACCTCGACACCTGACAGTCAACACCTGCCTAAGACCAATCTTTGTGCCGGTGCTCCGCATGTCACCCTCAGGAGACTTTTGCTGTCTTCTTCTTTATCTCATACTTTTTTGTGTGTGTGTGTGAGGAAGATTGGCCCTGAGCTAATATCTGTTGCCAATCTTCCTTTTTTGCTTGAGGAAGATTGGCCCTGAGCTAATATCTGTGCCAATCTTCCTCTATTTTGTATGTGGGATGCCACCACAGCATGGCCTGATGAGCAGTGTGTAGGTCTGCACCTGGGATCCAACCTGCCAACCCCAGGCCACCAAAGTGGAGCTCTGGAACTTAACAGCCATGCCATGGGGCTGGCCCCTATGTCATACATCTTTAATCTCACGCTCTCCTTGCTCCCTCTCATCATCATTTAAACACAATCCATCCAACTTAAATGTTCCTTGGGTGGCTGACCCCATGGTGTAGTGGTTAAGTTCCACATGCTCTGCTTTTGGGGGTTCAGATCCCAGGCTCAGACCTACACCATTTGTCAGCCACTCTGTGGCAGCAAAGTAGAGGAAGATTAGCACAGATGTTAGCTCAGGGCTAATCTTCCTCAAGCAAAAAAAGAGGAAGATTGGCAACAGATGTTAGCTCAGGGCAAATCTTCCTCAGGAAAAAAAAAAGTTCCTTGGCTTTATGTCCTCCTATTGTCATTGACCATCTTTCTTTTATAAGTTCTGGAACAAGACGCGGCTTACCTTGGACCTTTAGCATATGTTGTCCCAAAAACCTGGAACACTGTTCGCCTTCACTCCATTTGGCTATATCCAACTGTTCTTCAGTAACCTCCAAGAAGCTTTCTTGGACTTTTCTGTTCTTGGCTGTGGATCTTGCCTCTGGGCTCCCAGACCACCTTGTGCTTGCCTTTATCAAGGCCCCTCATGTTTTATGTTTACTTACTGGTCACCCCCCTCAGCTGAGAATTTCTTGAGGACTGGAACTTAGTTGTTTTTGTGTCCCAGGATCACCAAGACCCCCTGGCTCTTGACAGATACTCAACAAATGCTTGGCAATGAGTAACAAATTTAGCGCAAGATGTAAAAAAAGTAACTCAGGCGATATTAGTCTGTTATGACTACAGACACCCTTGCCCTCAAAGCTTATGTTTTAAAAAATATATTATATGCTGTTCTTACCCAAGATTATTCTTCCCATATAATAGGCCTTACTATTTCAGCTTATGGTGAAAATATATACATTCACCATCTTGGTCATTATATTTTTTCATGTTTCTAAATCCACATGAAGTTACCTTTCAGGATCCCCTGATTAGGGGCTGTATCTTCCACATGAGTTCTGTCTACAGATTGATTTTTAACTTCCTTTTTAGCCAAAGTGATTTCAGGAGAATGCAGAGGCATGAACTTGACGACTGTCTAAAGACATTTCTAATCTGAAGAGTTTATGAATTTTATTACATTGAAAAATCAACATCTTCCTTCTGGACCATGCTTGACATAAAAATATACAAACTGTAAGGCAGATTTTAAAATGGTAACTCTCACAAACACAAAAACACTTTAAAAATTTTGGTATATTTTCATGTAAAGGTACTAAGAATACTAGCTTCCATCTTTACTGGTGTCAACATCTCAATCTATTAGATTATTTCCAGAATTTTAGAACTGATGTATAATCTGACAATGCTGAAAATGTGCTCAAACACCTGCACCTTGCAGAATGGATCCTTTTAAATATTAAATTTGAATTACTCCAAGTTAATAAAAAATACGACAATATTTTTGAACCACTGTTAAAGTGAAATACCTCTAATGTTAATCATTATTACTAAAATAAGAATAATGAAAACCTGACTGCAGTTTTTCTTCTTACCCTTGGAAATGTTGTAAATCTGTCCAGTTCTTCGACAAAGCAGAACATCTGCAGACTAATGGCTGACATAACGATCAAGAGGCTGGCTGTAAACACAACCAAACTCCCCAGCTTTTTTCCAGGACCGAATATCTTGTACACAAAGTCCTCCAACGCCGGTGAAATCTTAATAAGCCGAACTACTCGAAGAACCTATCACGGGAGAGAAGAACACACATACTTGATCATTTATTTACACGGATTCTTAAATAAGTTCATACTACAACCTCATTTTTCATAGTACTTTATAAAATCACACTTTTCCATTTGAGCAGCTAGAGATGAAAAGCAGCAATAGAATAACCAAGATACCAGTCTAGCTCAGCGTCTGCCTTACAGCCAGAACCCAATGAATCCCAAATGAATGGAGGAAAATGGTGGCAACTAAGTGTCTTAACATATAACTTGATAATTCAAAGAGCTATTAACTAATACATATTGTTGAAATAAAATTGATATTTTTCTAATGTTCAGATGTAGAAGAAAACATTTACTTCAATATTAGCTATATTCATTGTCTCATAAAATAAACCTTAGGTATTACTGTACATTCATGGGGAATTTTTTAAAAACCTTCTATCAAGGAGTCTCTCCTTAAGGTTGAGACTGATACGCTAATATCCGTTCTATCCTTCCTTTAAGTAATAGAACTTCCTGAATTTCGGCCTAGCAAGTGGCTACGCAGGGTTATGGACCACATTTTCCAGCCCTACTTGCAGCTGGGATGGCCAGTGGACTAGGTTCAGACCTACGGAATGTGAAAGGAAATGATTTTTGGAACTTCTGACACATTAAAGTAAACAGACTTGCTGCGCATACTCTTTTTATGCCTTCCTCTGGCAGGGAAATGGCAACAACTAGAATAGCCCCTTTGCACCAGAAATAGAAGCCTCGTATAGAAGTTGACAGATTGAGTCCCACTCAACAGGCTGGCTTCCTGGATGACCATGCAGAGCGCAGTCATCTCCTTTCCCTGGACACCCACCAACTACTAGAGGGAAGCAAACTTCTGTCTTATGTCAGACCTGTATTTTTAGATCTTTGTTATATCTGCGTAGCTTTTTACCTAAACACACATATTTTTTGACGGTTTGCAGGTATATAAATGCAAAAATCCCCACCCATAACTAACTAATAAACTCATTCTCTCGATCATTTAACAAATACTGATTGATTATTATGTGCCAAACATCATGTTGGACAAATAAGATTCAATGACTACTATCACAAAGGGAGTATAATATAAAAAGCAGCTCTTAAGATTAAAAATGTAAATTAGTATACAATTGAAAGCTGAAGTATAAAGTATGGAAAAATAGCATTTTTCATCAAGTCTAAGATGTCATCAATTTTTTTAAATGCCTCTCAGAAATAAAAAAATGTTGCCAATTAAAGGATAGCACACCACTGATTATAAGACAGGTCCCAAATTTAGAGATATTAAAATAGGAAAAATGTGATCTTGGGATAAACGAATTATGGGAAATAAAAGGTTGTCCAATATGGTTCGATATCAATAAGAGCTTAAGGTATCTGTGAAGGCTGTTTAGAAGAAAGATGAAAATCATAGTCTATTTTGAATATAGTTTTATAAAAACAGGAAATGCTTTAAAAACCTACATTTTAACTTTTACATGTGTAAAATAACGTATGTTTGGATTTTTCGAGCATGCCTAGCTTTCTACTCTTGCTGATTTTCCTTTGGCAAATCACTCTTTCTCCACTCTTGGTCCATGAGGTCCCAAAGGGACTCGCAGGTGCCCACGATCCAGGCCTGGACAGAGTATCACAATGACCAGTGCCATCTTCAGAACTTTTGTTGGACCTATGAAAAGTATTCCATTTTTTATCCCCAATTGGCATTACTGTAAGAACCACATTAGCCTCGAGCTTTTGGGGGCCATCTTTGCCACCACATGGAGAAAGCCAGCTTAAGAATGATACTAACACAGAAGAAAGGTGAGTGGAGAAATAGACTGAGACCCAATAATAGCATTTTAGCCTCTGAATTTTGTCATACCTGTAGCCACATTTACCCCCCTAAACTTTGAATTAACAGGAAACACTGATGGGGAACCATATCATTCCAATTGTCTGCAGAAAACAAATGGTGTGGTCTGCAGCTGCATGTCTAGTAAACTAACAGACGAACATTTAAGGAAGTTGAGAAAATGTATATTTCCTTCATGCTAATTTAACATCCTTAACACAATACTTAAAGAAGAAAGTTTATGTGAGAAATCATACTGTTCAAATTAAACATTATACCATATGCATGGTTAAGCTACCCGTTTTTCCTGCTATAATTCTTAACATACGTTCCCAATTCAAAACATATTACACTCAGATTATCTTTCCAAATAACAAACAGCTTTATCATAAGAGGTATTAAAATATTAGCATTCATACTAATATCCAGAGTAATAATTTGGAAAGATTTCTCACTTTTACCAGATTTGCTTATTCTCAGACATAAATGATTCAGTATCTAATCTGTGAACAGCTGAGTCCAGGAACGTTTATAGGAACAATTTAACTGGTTTATAGCTTGAATTTCAGTATTGTGTGTTTCCTCCACTTGTATTAAAATCATATTTAGAAGATTAAGTAATTTGGAGTCCTATCCCAAATTCTAATAAAAACAGCCTATGCACATCTGTGCAATTTTGATAAGTTAATATTTCATTAGCTGGAAGAAACAGAACGTACTCTTCCCACACCGGTGATCTGATCAGCATTTTCAAAGGGGTAAGCCTGCACCCATGGAAACTTATCAGTGACTCTAATTATGCCTTGTCATTTATTTGGGGACAAGTATGATTTTCACTCTGTCTGCCCAACAAGGCCTTTTGATTTTGTGTTCCTACAGATATGAAATAAAGTAAACCATACTGTCAAAAATAAGCACTCACTATAGAACATTCTGTGGTCGTTCCCAAAGCACATTTTCCTGGTCACATTTCTAAGTCTGTCTCTTAAAGATCATCTGTTGACTAACAGTGAGATACCACAGAAATTGTGTAGTTAAGAATATGAACCATGAAATTAAACTTCTTGGGAATGAGTTTCCACCATTTGCTAGTTATGTGGTCTTGGGCAAGTTATTAAATCTCTTGGGACCTCATTTTACACGTATACTCTCTATTTCATAGGGTATGAGAAACAAATGAAACAACGCACTCAGCCCTGTGCCTGGCACACGGCAAATGCGCCATAAATACTGGCCGATGTCATCACATCATCCCAGTATGTCAGAACCATAGTATTTTGTAAGACCTTATTACTTCCCACATGATAAGGCTGCCCTGTGTTCATTCCAGCCCTGCCACGCTGGCCTCTATGCTACTCCTTGAACACATCAGGACAGGGCCCTGTGGTTCTCTCTATCAGACCTCCTCATGGCTCCCTCCTCTCTTCACTCAGTCTCTGCTTGAATGTCACCTCTTCAGAGAGGGCTTCCATGAGCAACTCACCTAAAACGGCACCCTTGCCTCACAACCTCCATCCTTTCTACCCTGCTTGTGTCTTCCTTATAGCATCTCCAATACTGGTATTCCACGTTCTTTTGCGTACTTGTTTGAGAACTGTTTGCCTTCTAGAATTTAAGCTTGCTGACGTGGGGATCTTTGCTGCCTTGTTCACCTCTATCCTCTGTACCTGGAACAGTGTCTGGCACAGAGTGGATGTTTAGAAAATACCATTTGAATAGACAGATGAATAGCAGCAATAATTAGTCTCAGAAATAACTGATATTATAAAGGGAACCATTTTGCACTAAACTGTTGACTTCATTTAAATATGAAAAAAAAGAAATTCACTAAGGAAGGACTTGCTGCCAATACAGCGAAGAAAGGTCAAGTGAAATGAGAAGTGTGAGGACCAACAAGGGAGATCAAAGTGGGCCCATAAAGAGCCAATCTGTTCGGTACAGTGCGTTCTCCAGATGGGAATTTGCAAAAAATCCTTTCGACACTTTGAGAGATTTATTTTTATTATTTTACTTTTTTGGTGAGGAACACTGGCCCTGAGCTAACATCTATTGCCAATCTTCCTCTTTTTGCTTGAGGAAGATTGTCCCTGAGTTAACACCCGTGCCAATCTACCTCTATTTTTGTATGCAGGATGCCACCACAGCAGCTTAATGAGTGATATGTGGGTCTGTGCCCAGGATCCCAACCCATGAACCCTGGGTTGCTGAAGTGGAGCATGCAAACTTAACCACTATGCCACTGGGCCAGCCCTGAGAGATTTATGTTTCAGCTACAAAATAACTGAAGTAGTTTTTAATTATTTCATTAAAAAAATATAAACATGGCCACGCATAGAGAGATACAAATGAAAATCACTTAACTATCAACATAAACTATTACAAATTATAATCCAGAATCAAAGACAACATTAAAATTGCAAACTTCATCGAGTTCATACTATGTAACTATATCTATATTTATATGTATAAAATGACTAGAGCCATACATACTAGTTTGAGATATTTTGTGAAAAACAGACTAGTAGAAAAAACTAGAGATAATGACTATTAATAATTTGTAATAACTTGGTTTATTTTTTCCAATCATTTCTCCCTTTACAGGTATTTTATATATATACATACATACAGCTATATATGTTATATATGAAACATGTATACATATGTAGCTATACATGTTATATGATTTTATACAGTCTTGTATCTAAATAAAACATAATCACATCTCTAATTTATTACAAATTCAGTATAATCATTAGTTTTATGGTCAGATTTGCATATGAATTGCTAAGCTATTCCTCAAATGTTTACCATTTAAACAGTTCCCATTTTTTTCTCATAATTCCAAAATGAATATCTTTGCACATGAGATTTTTATCTATTTCTAACTTTTCACTGAAAAATTACCTGCAAGAAACTATAAGAATTTTAAAGTCCTGAATACATTTTATCCTGTACCCTTGCTGAAATAGGCATTGATATTTTTCTTTATTTGGTTAATTTAATAGGTTTGCAAGAAACATATCAAATAGTTTGGATTATCAGGTAGACTTTTCTATAATTATGCACAATGATTCTCTAATGCGGGTACTAAATGCTCATGTTGATTTTGTGAACCTAGACAGCAGTGCCCAAGAGCATATACGTTTGGGAAGCACATTTTGGATCAAGAGTTTTAAATGTGTGCCTATCTCCTGCCCCAGCCATCTCACTGATGACAGCCAAGCCTAAGGACATAAGCCAATAAGTGATGAGGGATTTAAGTCCACAGATGCTGACAGTACTGAAAGCCTGAACCACAAGAACCCTCTGTGATGTCAACATGCTCTGCTGTGATTACTAGAGGCTCAGCTTTTCATCTGCATTTGCAGGATGTTTTTCATTTGTGTGACTTATATTTTCATGTCCTTTCCTCCAGATATCAGAAGTATTCAGTTTCAGGTTGCGATCTGACAGCTGAAGCTAACGTTGCTCTGACAACGACAGCTTTGGTCTAACCAACAAATAAAACCAAAGAAGTTGGAATGCTTTTTCTTTCATCTAAGGAGCCAGAATCTTCTTCCTCTGAATTACTTCTTTAAAATTCTGCTGCCATTGTATTCTCCAACTATTTTTAAATATCTATTAAGAAAACAATGCACATTCTAGTGCTTTCATGACAAATTATATAAATGACAAATTTTGAGTCAGAAAAATGGCTATATTTGAGATTTTTAAAATTAGGATATCACATATACATATTTTATCATTTTGGCCAAGTATTTAAAAGAACAATGAGCACGCTGCTATTATTCAGCAATTACAAAGAACATAATAATTACTGTTGTTTACTGAATATTTATAAAGTAATATGATTCAATCTA
Source organism: Equus caballus (assembly GCF_041296265.1). Taxonomy (NCBI): domain Eukaryota; kingdom Metazoa; phylum Chordata; class Mammalia; order Perissodactyla; family Equidae; genus Equus; species Equus caballus. The sequence continues at coordinate 90,507,859 of NC_091700.1, forward strand.
TCATATTTGAAAAAACAGAGATCCAATTACAAAGAAAGAAAAAATGAGAGGATTTGTATTTAATCATCACGGAGTGTAATAGGCATTTATAAATAATAAAGTATGACAAATTACAACCTGTAAAGGTAATTTTTATTTCTTATTTCAATTGTAAGTCATTGTTGAGCAAACATATTTAAATTTATTGAGAAGGGAGATGTATACTTGGAATTAAATTCATACTTTCTAACTTTCTTTAAAGTGAGTGTCAACATCTTAAAATTTGATATGTATGTATAGATATATAATCTATGTGTATATAAAATATATGTATTTATGAACTATATGTGAAACATGTCCATTTATTACTGTTACTTTCAGGAGTTTAAAAAATAATGTTATAATTGATGAATGCACTATTTTTTGTACTTAAGATGTCATTGGGCCTATCTCAAAGTTTGTAATTACTACATAATAATTATATATAACTATTATATATAATTACATATAGTTATTATAATGTGACTGGCATTTTCTCTGGAAAGAAAAAAATTCTAAAGACAAATAGGTATTATTTGTATTACCTGAAAGTATGTGAATTGAGAATGATAAAGATCTGGATAGACGTGAAGAGTGGTTCCAATTACAAGTAGTAGCTCAAATTTGTGGAGAGACGAGCTAATATATCCAGTAAATCCCAAACACCAGATCTTCAGAAGTGCTTCCAAATCAAAAAGTACTGTAAAAGCCACCTAGAGTAACAAAGAGAAATGAGATTAGAATCTAAAACTATGATTTGTTTAAAACTATTTCATATATTTGTTCCTGCACAAATTTCAGCCAATACCATATAAAACAAGGAGCCAAAAGAATCTAGAATGGCATTTTATTGGAAAAAAAAAAAAAGGTTGGAAACACATCAACTAGAACATAGTAGACCAAATACATCTTCAGCAATCAGAAAAATATATGTTAAAATGTTAAATATTTGAGTGGTATTATTTCTTAATTATTCACTATTTGATATTATTTAAAAGTCATTGCTATTTACAGAATTACTGTATACACAAAAAACCTGGAGTTTTGTATAATTTGTATTTTTTAAAGATAAAGTTTCTATAATGCACAGATGTCTTATAAAACAACTCACAAATTCCTAAGCATAATTAAAATAAAAAAGTTTAAATATCATTTATGCTTTGGGCCACATAAACAAGCAGAGAAATTTGGATTCTACACCAAGCAATTTATGTGTATGTGTGTATATGCACTAATACAACATATTTCTACATTATTCATTAATAAAATTAATAATAATACTACTACATTAAAATTAGGTCAACCTCTTAATCTATCTCATTAATTCCATGAATTTGCTATTACAAACACCAATACTATTATAAAATCTCATATAAACACAGCATGTTATTTTTCCTTTACTTATCCTATGGGGAAGAGTACTCATTTTATAAAGAAGTTTGCAACTGGAATTTAAATGTACAATATCAGATTAACTTCTAATTAAAGAACACAAGCATGAGTGTTGGTATTAGTCATAACACATCCCTCTGAGAGGATCCCAGAAGATTTACTGGAAGACAGGAAGAAAGGAGAGCTTGCTTCTCTTTTTCCAGGCCAACATGAAATATCAGAAGGGATTTCTCTCCACTCACATTTGGAAAATGTGGAGAAAAATGGAGTTTCAATAATAGCATTTTTAGGAATGGAACACAAAAAGCATTGCAGATGGTTAACTTAGATGTGAGGAGGAAATTAACCTTACTTCTCAATCTAGCACTTCTGTAGGCCCAAGTTACTTCCTGATGTAAATTTTCATATCCCTTTTCAAAAACGTAAAAGAGTAATACATTTTAACTGTGAAATAATCCTAAATCAGAGTATTAATAAAATCCCTTGCCCACATTTCTTAGGTGATTCATGTTAACCACTTTGTAAATTCCCTTCTCAGTCAGCTGCCACCTCCTCCAAACAGAGATACTCACATGACCAGGTGTGCATTTTATATGTCACTCTGCCACTTGCTCTTCTCACTAACAATCACACACATCCCACCAGGTTAAGAGATATAGATCCTACTTATTCTTTCTACCAGCTGCATAATCTCCCACAGTATTCAATGTCTACTTAATTCAACATTTTCCCTATTGATTAATTGATGAGTATAAATCATTGACTTCCTTGACAAGGAGTCATTGGGAAAAAAGGATAAGCATCCTGCCACTTCACAAACAAGACTGCACTAACCATCCTTATGCAATATCAGTATTTATTGGGCCTTCATTTCTATAAATAGAGTCTGGAACCTGCTGTGGCTGGGGCAAAGGACAGGTTTGTGTGCTCTAAATATTAGAAAATATTGAGAGACTACTTTCAAAATGTTACAGTAAATCATTTGCCTTCCAGTAAGGTAGGAAAGTGTTTCTTGTCCTAAATCTGTACCATCACCAGATATAATCAAACTTAATCAAACTTTTGCTTATCTTTTCATACGTGTATTGATCAGTTAGATTTATTTTCTTTTTAAAACAATTTTTAGGAACATAAGCTTGACAATTTTCTATGGTGGTGTTTTATCTTTCTTATCAGTGTTTGGAGTTGTTGATACTGAGGACATTAATCTTCATCTGCCATATGAACTGCATGTATTTTTTCCCTAATGAATAGTGTGATTTTTAACTTTGGTGGCATTAGCTCTATCAACACTTTAAATATTATGTGGTCACATATGTCTATCCTTATTTTTACGATTTTTTTCTTTACTTTCTAAAATAGGACTTTAGAAGGATTAACATTGAGTCTTCACATCCAGGAACATATTACATTTTTCAATTTATTTGGACTATATCCTCCAATAAAAATTTCCTCCATAAAGATGTTATTGTTTGTTTGTGAAATTTGTTTCTTTAGAGTTAATATTCTAGTCACTCATGTTAATGCATTTTTTACCTATTTATTTATTACCATTTCTACCTAGCTAGTTGCAGTGGCGAGAGAAGCTATTGCTTTACCTATATTGATTTCCTATACTCGCCTTATTAGACTCTTCTATTAATTCTAACATTTTTAATAAAGTCTCCTGGGTTTTATAAAAATAAATACATTTCACCTGCAAATGAAGGTAAGATTTCTGTCAAGATTTATTTTGGAGTTAATTGTATTAATTCATTAGCTATAATGGAGCAGTTTTATAGTAATATACCAAATAATGAAGTGGTAATAAGAGGAAGCCATAATTTGCTCCCTATTTTCAGTGAAAGTTTTTCAGCATTCACATATAACAGTTACAATAGGTTTGAGTAATTAATTTCCACCACGTTTAAGGACTTTCCTTCTCATCCACTTCTACTTACAGGATTTTAGCCTTTAATTCAATGAGGCAATCAAACATATTACAAGAGCCCTTGATGTTGACCACTTGTATATTCCTGGAATAAATCCAAGAAGGTAATGCCAACCTGCTATATTTTATCACATAATATTTTATTTATAATTTTTGTAGCTACTGTCATATAGGAAATTGGTCTATAATTTTACTTGTACTATAACTATCAGGTTTGGTTTAAGCTTAATGTTAGTTTATCAAACTTACTGTGGAGTTTTCCATCTTTTGTATGATACACAATTTCTTAAATAAAGTAAGATTATTTCATCTTTGAAATTAGGTAAACTGCACCAAAAAACCCATATGGGCCCAGTCCTTTATGTAATGGTAGATCAAAGCTTTCCAATGTTCTTGCAGTCAGGTTTCATACCTGTCCATCAATTTGGTAGTTTACACTTTGCCAGGGAATCATCAGTGTCCTCTAGATTTTCAAGACCTGCATCTAGAATACACTTTTCCAGAAAGGACTAGTTCACCAAGGGGCATGAAGTATCTTACAAATTTGGTACCTCTCTAAATCAATTTCTTGGCCGATGTTTCTCAGACCCTGAAAGTAATGTGATTTGGAACTCCAATCTCAAGTGAAGGCCAACTTGTATTTACACATTTTCAGTAAAGCTTGCTCTTTTTCTGTGCTTCTGGAGTCAAGGTCAAGACTGAAGGTTTCCTCATTATTTCCTTCTGAGCGATGGATTTTTTCCTTCTTTCATTGAAGTACAGACCACATGTGTCCCAATGTCATGTTGGGGGGGGGGGTCTCTGTTCTGACTCTTCACCTTGCACAGCCTCTTCTTCTGTCCTGGGTATAGCTCTTAAAATTGCCAAGTTCTAGGTGACAAGGATATGCAAATGCCCTCAGGGCAGCCACTGGCTTTAGTGCCCATTGAGCATTCTGCACTCAGATCATACTTAATTTTTGGCCTTGAGGATATTCATTAATTTTTTCCCATTCTGCTAAGCATTTAAAATGTTTTAACATTTTAGATTTCACTTTTAGTTGTTTCATAGAGAGGTGATTTTTTAGCTACCTTTCAGAGCCACCTTGAATCTGTCTCCTATAAACAATATACTATTTGATTTTGTGTTTAAACATAATTGGATTTTCTATGATTTTTGATTAGAAAATTCAACCTTCTTGCATTCAATGTACCAAGTTATACTCAGTCTTATGTTTCCTGTTTATCGTACATCATTGTTATTTCACCTTCTAACCTTTTCTTGTCTTTTCTGGCTTGGCCAAATTATTGTCAATTTCTTTTTTCCCTTTGTTAATTTGGACATTCTATTCTGCTTTTCTTTTTTGTTTTTAAGATTGGCCCTGAGCTAACATCTGTTGCCAATCTTCTTTTCTTCTTCTTCTTCTTCTCCCCAAAGGCCCCCAATACATAGTTGTATATTTTTAGTTGTGGGTCCTTCTAGTTGTGGCATGTGGGACGCCGCCTCAGCATGGCTTGATGTGCGGTGCCATGTCTGCTGCCAGGATCCGAACCAGCGAAACCCTGGGCCACTGAAGCAGAGTGCATGAACTTAACTGCTACACCACAGGGCTGGCCCCTCTATTCTGCTTTTCTACTCCTCCAGTTTAATTCCCGTCATAAATCAACCTATACGTTTTCATTATTGCATCAGAATTGAACGACTGTAACCTCCTCTCCACACAGATTTGCGAGCTCACTCATCCGTCACAGCCCTACCGCCCTGTGAGTTCCACAGCATCCTTCTATCACTTCTGCACTCTCCACTGACTTCACACCCCGTCCTAAATCCTGTTTTTGCTGAGATTGTTCACAATTTTAATTCTAGTTTCTTGAACTGTAATTATCTCTCCTTTAAATTCTCTCTCCTTTTTTCCAAGGATCCTGATTTGACGTTTTTATTATCGTCTTCCATTTAGATCCAATACTCACTACTTTTCTCTCCATTTCATCTTCTCTTACGTACTCCTGTGGATTATGATGTTCTTGTCTTATGATTAGCATACCTATTAGCATACTTTCCTCAAATAAATATCACCAGTTGTATACTCTCTTAATCCTTTCCTATCTTAAAGGCATTTTTAACACTGACATGAATATTTTGGCTGGATACAGATTCTTGACTTGCGATTCTTCTCTCTCAGTGGTCTATATATATACACTGGATCACTGCTTTTACTTTCCAATATTGAAGATGAGTCATCCAATGCACAATATATTTATCCTACTTTTGCAGGTTATTTAAGCCTACTCAGAGGCTTAAAAAGGTTTTTCTTTATGCCTGCAACCAAGGAAAGTGGCCAGGACGTGCCTAGGAATGTATCTTTTTTTCATTTAATCTCCCTGAGATTTCGGGAGCCCTTTCAGCCTACAGATTTATGTCTTTCCTTGGTTTAGGAAGATTTGCTTCTCTCATTTATTATTACTCTTCTTCTGTCTGTTCCCTTTTTCCTTCAGGGGCTCCAGTGGTTCACATCTGAGTGGTCAGTCTCTGGCTTTTCCCTCATGATTTTTACTGTTTCTTTGAGTTATTTTTTTCCACTTGACCTCCCATATTAATAATTAGTTTTCAATAATGACCATGCCCTTTTTCAGCTCAGTTTTTGAAAATTTCAGTCAAGTTCAGAAGGTTTGTTTTGTGCCCTAATTATCTGTCCTTGAGATATTTTTTAAAAACCCCAAAACCTACTTCCATCAAGTCTACCTGATTGGGAAACTCCTGTATAGATGTTCTTGGATTTCCAAATTTTAGCCTCAGTTTCTGAGTCCCTTTGCATGAGAATATTTTTCTTTGCTTGCTCATGGCTATATGTTGTATGTTTTTTTTTTGTTGTTTATTTGTTTGTCTTTTATGCTCCCTTGAGCAGTGGCAAATGAGGGGAAGTAGAAGGCACTGTGGTTTTTGCGGTAAATGACCTAAAAACCCACGGTCGCTTTCCTGGGCATCGACAAGAGGCAATTCCTCTCCAGCCCTGGTTCCTTAGTCCAGGCGGTGCAAGAATATGAGGAAGTCTTTCTGACATCTCAGGGGACCCCTGAAGAAACTGAAACTCAGCTATGTCCACAACAAAGGTCCCGCCAGCAGCCTCACCTGGCTGTCGTACTAACAGAGGGAGTAGCAACGGGCACCCACACCTGCATCTCTCAGTTCACCTGTATTTTCAGAATTTCATTCCAAAGGGAGGAACGCAATCCATTTCAAAGTGGCCTTTTTTTAAGTAGAGAAGTACTAATAAATGCCTGAAATATATCCAAATAGATTGTCTACCTATATATAAATACAATCAATCACTTTACTAACTTTGCATTTGCTATCAAAAAAGACGGAATGATCTGTTTAAATTGATCGTAATTCATAATAAAACACGCAGCTGGATCCAGTTGCATTATTATTTGCTTAGTGGTAAAACTATATGCTTTTCAAAGACACTAAAAGGCACTAAAAAACAATTGAGCAAATTATTATGAGATGACATATAAATACCCATAATCCCACTGATTTTCCTACCAGAATTCCTGATTCCAGTACTCCTTGGATCAAATACCTCGTTTCTTTTTTTTTTTTTTTTAAGATTTTATTTTTTCCTTTTTCTCCCCAAAGTCCCCCAGTACATAGTTGTATATTCTTCGTTGTGGGTCCTTCTAGTTGTAGCATGTGGGACGCTGCCTCAGCGTGGCTTGATGAGCAGTGCCATGTCCGTGCCCAGGATTCGAACCAACGAAACACTGGGCCGCCTGCAGCGGAGCGCACAGACTTAACCACTCGGCCACGGGGCCAGCCCCCAAATACCTCGTTTCTTATGTAATTTGTCAATTGTTACAAACTAACACTCTAGTTCTCTTAAGAAACAGTAACAATCCCAAAGTGATAAAATTTTATGGAAAAATATTACACATAAAAATATATCTAACTTACTTGTAACTATGGGTTATCCTCTTGTAAGTGAGAACTATGTCAGGAATTAAAGAAGGGATTTGGAAAATTAAATTAGATTAAGTGATCAGCTATTTTAGTGTGGTTAGAGGGGTTAGAGTAGAATTTGAATTCAGAGGAATATAACAGTTCAGAAGAAGCGAGGTAGAAGGTGTGAGGGGGCAGCCTTAGTAACTCCTCTTTGTGCAGCTCCAGCCTGTGGCAGGGCATTCAATCTGGACAGTAGCCAGACAGGGAGGAACTGGTCAGGGTCGTGCTGCTGGCTGAGTAAAAGGGAGAGGGCTCCTGGGCTGTCTGCAGAACCCGGTTACCTGGAAGGACACCCCATAACATCAACTGCACAGGTGTCCATCTCGGGGCTTTTGGTCGATCCCCAGCAGTCAGCAGTGCAACCTGTGGGAGGGTGCACTTCCCCTCGTCACCCGTAGCCCAGGAGCACAACGTTGCCTTGATCCCTCACTCTGCTGCCCCCACATCAAGAAAAATCTCTGTATCCTTGGAGTACAGTACATTAGTTGTGAGGCTGGATGAGTTGAAACTCGTCTTTTTAAGAGCGAAGGCAAGGTTTGTAAGAGTATAACAAACTTTCTGTGAATATTTTTGTCACATTACTTGAGAAAACTTGGAAACAATACATGAAAAAACAAAAATATTTCTTTCTTCCACAACTTTCCTAAATCAGCATTTTCCAACCTTTTTTTAATCACCCCCCCGCCAGAGTCTTTTTAGGTATTTTGTTCCTAATCACCACAGGATATGGAATTTTAAATACTACAGATACATAATATATCTGTTTACATACTCCACATATCCATCTCTGCTTTATACACAGGAACAGTGAGGGCTTTGTGCCTCTCCAAGAAACAATTTCTACTCCCTCAGAGGTGTTTTCACCCCCGTTGAGAATTCATGTTCTATAGATATATCAGGTTTGATGTCACTATAGCAGAGTTTAATTTTTCAGGAATGCAGTTTACATGAGTTCTTTAAACATCATATTTTATTATTTTTTTCCAAATTTTCACTGTATAATAATACATACGCCATTTAACATATGTTATAGCAAACCACCCTGTCCTCAAGAAAATGGCCAATAACGGAACGCAGATTTAAAAATTAAAGGAGTTATTGTTCTAAGAAACAGTATTATATTTGTTCTCAGGACAGCACATAACTTGTGAAAAGATTTTTTTAGAGTGAAAAGTATGAGAAATTAGGTTAAAATGCTTGTTTTCCAAAAGAATTTGTAACTGGATTTGTGAGGCTAGCAGGTAAATCAACAAGATGATCGTCAAATTTCTAAAGCTAAGGAGAAAAATAACTGAATGGAAAATGACGTGCTAATATAAATGGAACAATGGAAATTGTTCTGCCCTTTTAATTCAATGAATAATGCATGAGCATTTACAGGTGACAAATTATAAACGATCTGATTGTGCCATGCAGGTCTGAGAAGACGAAACGTAGAGATACTGCCCAAATGTGGAAAGATATTTGAAATATATTATCCAAGGATTTGTGCTGCCATCTCTATTTCATAATTTCAAAGAAACATAATGGATATTTATGAGAAAAGGAATGCATATTTAATACAAAAGAAGACTACAGGACAAAACCCAGAAGAAACTCAGTTCAGGTAACTCTATTCTCCTAAATGAAATTCAGATTAAATAACACCAGAATAAATGATTACCCGCATCGCTCTAGAGGGGTCTGTAAATCATCTTCCCTTAGTCTATAGTGTCCCTTCAGTATTCTAGATAGTTAAAGAGCAAACTTTGAGACGGATCAGTGAATAGTTGAAAATGTCATTATTGAATTATTTTTCACTTAACAAGATATTGCCCAAATCCTTCAGAAACACACAAAAAGTTATTGTCAGAAGAAACTTAATTAAAATTTCCCAGAAAACGAAACTAAACAATGATAATATGACAGACTGCTGCTATGGCAAGATGAGTTACTTTCTTCATTTGGTCATTTCTTGTGATTAATGAGCTGAAATATGGGTGTCAGATTTTGTTGGAACTGAAATAAATGGCTCTTTCAAAATATCATAAAACGAAATGTCTCCAGAGGAACACAGAAATTACTTTTCTAGAAAAGATGACTTCATGCAAGATGGTAAAATGAGTCCACGCTTTGTGAAAACCCTTCTGCTTCAAACACAGCAATCACACTAAAACAGGAAACCAAAGGACATCCTGGAGTTCTGAACAAGAAAAACCTCTCTCTAGACCAGAAATGCAACAGAGACACATGTTGTTAGAACTGCTTGCTTTGTTGTTTTCTCTCTCTCATTAACTTGTGAGTTTCTTAAAAGAGGACTTTTCTTTAAATTGTTAATCTTCCGTGCATAACACTGTGCTGACAAACTTCTGTTAAATGTACAGTCTAATGGATATACGGATATATGTTTTCATATAACAATAGAAAAGTATTGTCCAAATTTTACTTATTAAGAAAATGAGAATATACATTTTAAAATATAATTATGTTCCTTATAAAAATGTGATTTATGTGTAAAATTCATAACGATGTATTATTTTAGATGAAAATGAAAACTCGTACAAAAGAAAGTCAGTCTTTACCTTTTTATGTTTATGTATAGCCAAGAAAACAAAGAAAAGTTTTCCCCATTTCTTAACTAATTCTAAATTTAGGTTAATTAACCCAAAGTAACAAAACAAGTCCCCAGCTTCACAACAGAAGCTAGGGAGCTTAATTTATGCTTAAAGGCTGTTTTTTTAGACTGCAAGTTGACTCCTAACAGGTAGAGTGGTTTATTTTGGATTTTTGAAATAATTTATTCTGGAATATGTGGGAACTCAAGAAATTACTTCTCTAAAAGCTCATGGCCTTTGGTGATCTATTTTAAAAATAAACTTTCCAAAATATTACATAATGCTGTTGCCTTAAATACTGCATCATTATAGGCCATAAACTTGAATTGCTGTTATTATAGCCATTTTGAGGATTAAATGAGATAATGAATTCCTTTAAAGCACTTGGCAACATAACAGACCCTCCAAAACAATGGCAGCCATTACTGTTGTTATTAAGATATTTGAATTTAACACAGGAGGATGTAAGTTGACATGATTTGTGTGTCTACAGCTTAAACCAAGTTCGAGCTCACTGTTTATGTTTGCAAATAAAGTTTTACTGAAACACAGCCTAAATGTTGACTATCTCGCTCTTCAAGAAAAAGTTTGCTTACTACTGACTTAAACTCAACTTATCTTTATAAACTTTTTTAAAAGACAATATTTTATAAAAAATTGTTTGATTAAAATGACTTAACTGCACTCATTTGAAACAAACCACTTTGACTCATGTATAAGTTTCTGATACAAAGAGTAGTGATGATGTAATTTGAATAAAGATCAAACATGCTTTGGAAACTCAGACATCCAAAATCAATCAATAGAAGTGGAACAAATTCTGAATGCTCCGGTAGTTCAAGAATAAAGTGATGTCTATATGGTTGTTTAAGTAAACTAAATCTCCACCACCTAGTTTATAACCAACAAATTGGCTTCCAGTGGTTTGGGAAGGGGGCAACAATTAGTAGACAGACAATACATACTAGATTCTACTATGCAATCCTGTCTCTCTCTTTTTAAAAAAATTTTTAATGCTATATACAAAAAGAAAAAATGACAAGGATTTATCAACTACCCCTGGGCTCTGCCAATGCACTTAACCGCAGGTGAACTCTACAATATTAAATTATTTGAAATTTCTTACAGTATGATGATAAATCAGCGAACACACACAAACACATTAAGAAAGAGATCAATTTTGTATGTGAAACAATTAGGTAAAATTTACTGGAGGATTCTGTTCTGTTCTTCTGATCCCAGTGGATGGCCTATGTATTTATTCTACAGAGTTGAGTTAGTCTGACCGAGTACCCATCCTGGGCTGTGCTACAAAAGAAACGTTACTGTAAGTTCTAATATCCAGGACTCCCTCAGCAGCAGATACAGATTTCTCCTCCCACAGAGATGGCATAATCTCAATCACATGTAGCCATTTCTGTTTTTATTCCCAGGCATTTTTTCATTGGCCCTTCAACCTCCTGTTCTAATGCTATAGCATAATTCTTCTATCTCATCTATCTCCTCATGTCATTCTACCCAGAGACTTTAACTAACCTTTGTGTCTCTTGTCCCATGCTAAATAATTTCTTCTACACTCTCAATCTCCACTCACAGCTCACAGAGTCTGCTTCCCATGTCCTTTCCTCAACCAGTTCTGTCTCAAATGCATAACTTCCCCCACAGCCTTTTCCAGAAGAGAATGCCCATTCTCAATGCCCATTCATTGCTCAAAGTTCCAATGCCCTATATGGCCCACATAGGATAATATGTGGATGAGGAAGAGATATCCCATCCATTACTCCTCACTGCCCCTTGAGATGTACTTTCTCTGTGGCTGCCTTCCATTAATCTCTCAATCAGTCACTCCAACATGCTCTTGCCTACACATCTTTCCCCAAGAACTAGCCTCACACTGAATGACTTTAATGTTATTGTGTAGATTCAGCCAACACCTTAGCTAAATGGTTCCTTACCATTTTTGTCTTGACTCTATTGTGTTTAAGTGACCCACATCCATATAATACCCTAGACTGTGTATTTAGTTACCTAGAGTTATTCCCAAATTCTAAATCCTGGATCCCGTTCTCTGATCAGAACCTTACCTTCTAACTCTCTTATTTCATCATTTCAGCCATATTTGTTCTTTGATCATTTGGAGACCCTTGATCCTTCACTTTGCTCCTTCACTCTTATTTCCACATCCAACCTAGACCACAGGGCCATCATTTCAACTGCTTTTCTGTATTCCCTGAGCCCTTCTCTCAGCTCCACCAGCCTGAAAAAGTTCTAAAGTTGGATCAGTCCAAATGTTGCCTTTCTCCCCTTTATGCAAAGCCTAAAAAAGTCATAGACCTGTCTAAATTGGTATCACTATTAATTTATAGTCTCAAAACTCAGCAGGATCTTCAGTATTGCATTTGACGTATCTTTAATTAGTTATTTTGCATTCTCCACAATAACCATTTCCTCTCTCCTTTCTCCACAAGCTTCCCACTTTATTGTCCCATGACCAGGCCAGATGTAGACCTTGCTTCACACTTCACAGGACAGAGAGAAGAAACCCGATGGGGATTCCTTCAGCATCTGATCCTTCCATTAGAAGTGCACCTACGAATATTATTGGTCCATGTTTCCTCTGCTTTTAATGACAATCCATTCTTTGTGTGCTGGATTTGCAGCAAAATTATACCCATTTCTCAGGTATTGGGCTGGATATAACTTCTTCACGAGCCTCTGTCATTGGTTCTTCACAATATAAAAAACTTGTTATTGTTTACTGTCTATATTTCTTGCTAAACTGTAAGTTCCACATACCGCGCAGCAATTGGGCACTGTCCTATCACAGAGACTCTGCTCCACTGAAAGTTTAGTACTGTGATATTTGTTACAGGAAAGAAACTTCCATGAAGAGTGGAATTCATAAGTGACTCCTTAAAAGTTTCCTGATACCTACATAGATGTTTACAATCAATAGGTAGGTGTATGCCATCCATTCTTTTTCTGAAAAGTTTATGCATGGCTGGATTGAATTTTTATTAACCAAATCCATTTTTCAACGCACTGGGAGAATTCTGTGTATCTAAGAGAACTCAACTGTATGGCAGATTGATTTTTTATGTGAAAAATGTTTTCTATAATAAAAATAATCAAATCGTAATTTTTCCGCTTTTTAAGTTTACTTTTTCACATATTGGATTTCTTGAAGTATGCACAGCTCTATATGTATACCTCACTTACATGATGAATAGGTTTCTAAAGAAATATATGTCAATAAATTTTTCCATAAAATATACTCATTGAATTCTGAAATAGATTTTAGAAATAACTTTTCACAATGAAAAAAACAGTGGTTTCTGGAAATCATCAAAAAATATTTAAAACTCAAATATTAACAAAGTTACTCAATCAATAAGAAGTATGATTCCAAAACTCAAGTATGGTATGGACGGTGCTAGAAGATGCTTATTTAATCACTAAATACACCTGCTCCTGACTTGACATCTTTAGTGCAGGTTGTCACACCTCCGTTTCTAGGACAGACATTATTGTACTATCTCTTTCAATTTCCCTCCAGCCTCCTCCTTGGTATTATTGAGCTGACTTGCTTATTTCCAATCTTCTGAATCTGCGCTTGTGCTTACGTTTAGTAGGTAACAGACTAATGCAACATGACAAAGGGAGAGAAAAGAAGAGGTGGACAGGAACACAGCAGGGTGGCAAGAACACCCAGGCAGAGGATTTCCTTGGCAACGGGACACACTATGGGGAAGATCAGTCAGGCCCACGGTCACAGGAAATGAATCAGGCAACGCAGTGACCAAAGGAAACAGTTAAGCAGCAGCTTCAGTCAAAGTCAAGTAATTAATGAATTGAAATTAATTTTCACATTTATAAAAGGCACTATTACCATGACACGTGAGCTGCTTACCTCTGCAAGATAGAACTCATCATATTGCCTTCGGAAGCTTTCTCCCTTGTGGTAGTTGCTGGCAGCGACTATCACATCCACCGTCACCATACTCAGGATGAACATGTGGAAAACTGACGAGCGCATCATTTGCTGAGGAGGCAAAACAGACGAACTCTTAATGAAGAAATAACCTTACCATTAAACGTAACTGGTGTGCTTAGACCTTGATCTGTGACATCTTTGTGAAATGCTGCTGTGCAAAATGGCACTTCCAAGAGAACTTGATGAATGTAGTTACTACTGAATAGTGCGAGCAAAGGAATCTTTTTTTTCAGGCAGCTAAAAATGACTGCAGAGACAGTCACAGAGAAATGGAAAATAAATTTCATTTAACTTGTGTATAGCTCGTATCTTAATTTTCATTGGTTAGTTAGGTAGTCTTTATCCTTAATGCTGACTGTATGGAGAAATGAATTTTAAAAAGCTGATACCACAAAACAAGTATCGCTTTCTTCTGTTAAGAGAAAAAAACTACTGTGGATGAAGATATTTTAGAGATGATCATAAAACTGGAAGAAACTTGAGATCTATTTATTTTTTACTTTATTACTTCTACAAATAATTTGTTTTTTACTTTTTTAAACCACTTTATTGAGGTACGATTGACATAAGGAAAGCTGTACATATTGAATGTATACAACTCAATGAGTTTGGGGCTAAGTATACACTCATGAAACCATCACCACTATCAAGGCCATAAACACATCCATCACTTCCAAAAGTTTCCCCCCTCCTCCTGTATTATTATTATTTTTTGTGGCAAGAACACTTAATATAAGATCTAGCCTCTTAGTAAATTTTAAGTATACAACATAGGATTGTTAGCTATGGGCTAAGCCTTATAGCAGATCTCCAGAACTTCTTTATCTTACATACCTGAAACTTCGTACCGTTTGCATAAATAATTCATTTAGAATTATACTACAACTAAAAAACCCGATGTCTGTATTTATATTAACTATGTGCCTGGAGCTGTCGTAGGTGCTTTACATAAATAAACTCATTTAATGTCATAGCAGCCCTGGGAAGTTACTCTAATTTCATAGAGAAGGAAACTGAGGCTCAGAGAAGTTAAATAACTTTCCACTGTCACACAGTATTGAGGTGGAACCATAATGAGGACCCAAGTGTGGTCCAAGTCTACTGCCTACACTGAGTTGAAATAAGTAGGCATTCAAAAATAATGACTGTGATTATAGCAGCTACCATGTATCGAATGCTTCCTGTGTTCTAGGCCACACTATAAACACGTTACTTATTTTATCTCTTTAAGTCTTGATCCTTGCCTATATGCTGGGATATATTACTCCCTTTTCCCAGTAAGTTCAGAGAGAGTAATTCATTTATCCAAGGTCACCCAGCAAGTACACTGCAGATCCAGGCTCTGCACGTAAGTCTGTTGAAAGGCCATCCTGGGACCCACCGTCCACTGTGGGATAGAGAATATATAAAAGGAGAGAGTAGAGGCTGGGCAATAGGAGGAGGAGAGAGAAGCTGACCTATGGAAAGCGGCTGAACACATAACAACAAACCACTGAGTCACATCCCTTGGCACCAACTGACTAGGAACTAGCGCCACCATGCAACCTCCTGCTGAGGCCTTGCTTCTCCTCGGTACTTAGGGACACACATCCTTACCAGCTCATCTGACCTGAGACTTCTTCAGTCTTTGGAACTAGAAGAATCTAACTACAGCAGAACCTGAGAATGGGAACAGAGAAGAAGGTGCTGTCTCTGTATCCACATCTGTGACTTCATGGGGCTTCCGGATCCTGCAGTGGGCACTGACAGCACGGGCTCCAGGCCAAGTTGCGTGTAGCTGTAACTCCACCACTTACAAGCTCTGCGGCCCTGGGCAAGTTACTAAAACCTCTCTGTGCCTCAGTTTTCCCATCAATAAAGTGGAGATAACAGTGGCAACTCCAAAGGTTGTTACTGATTTTAAATGAGCAAAATATTTGTAAAGTTCTTAGAACAGTGCTTGCATGTTATAAGTGTTCTATAAAGGTTTGTAGTAAAAATAAATGCAATTCTGTGAATAAGGTATTTTGCTGTTCAGGAATGATAAACTAATTTCCCAAGGTCAAAGAATTAATTATGTTGTATACTTGACTGAGTCCAGAACCAAGCGAGATAAATAAAAGTGATAAGGTCTAATAATTTGAGAGATGTCAGAGCCATTGGAAAAGCAGTTATCTAGCAAGGTTTTGTGCCACCAAGGCTATTGATGCATTCTTACATCCATCTGCCCTTGACTTTTTTTATAGGTAATAGATAATCAAATTCCAGAGCTGCCAACCAACATATTTAAATACACGTCAATTTACTTGCAGGAACTACTGACCTTCATGACATAGATAAGCAAATCAGTCTGCAAGTTTCTATTCTCATTAGAATTTTTATTGTTATTTAGCCTTTCTCGCATTGTGAGAGTTAAATTCCATAACTATTATTCTTTTTTCTATACTCTTTTCAACGTAATGTTCTATTAAAAACATTTCGGCTGATTTCCACTTTATCTGCATGACAGAAAAGCCACAACTTTCTCTTTCTATTTTCCTTAGCTGTGAATTTATGTCTTAAGTAAACTGTTATTACTGAAAGGTCCAAACAAAGCTTTTAGCCATGGCTGTCAAAAAACTTTTAAATTGGTTTTGTAACTGTCACAGCTTTACTTTGGTGCTGTCATTATAATTAGGTTGTTTTTTGTCTGAGTGTCTACGTGTCCCTGTTGGTACAGAGTCATTAAAATAATCACTGACAATGGATTTTGATACACTATAATCACCATTGCTTAGCTGGCTTTCTCCAAAGTAATCACTTTCAAATATTAAATAAGAATTAAGGTGATCAGTATGTGCAGTTGTTAAATTTGAATATTTAAACTAGTAACTCTAGCTTTAAAGTTAGAGCTAGTGACACGGACTACTGCAACTCAATTCAATGCAACCAACGTTGGAAACTGGCTATTGGCTTCCGAAACATAGAAGGGCTGGCAACATTGCATTTAGACTCATGCTTATATCTATAGGCAGTCCAGATTTATAACCTTCAATTTTTTATTTTCTTATAAAAATTAATGTAAAAGAAAATGTTAAAGTTGAGTTAGTGTCACAAAATATTATATAACAAGATTTTCACAATCGTATTTTTAATACAGATGTAGACTATATATTACATATATAAACACATATGTATGTGTATATATGTATGTGTGTATATATATTTATATACATATACATGACCATATATCTACATATTTATACAGATATTTAATATAAGACTCTTCAGATCCTGCATATGCATTCAATTTTTTAAAGTTCCCTTCAACTGCAATGTCATTTTGGTTTGTATTTTTTAAAATCAGATAAGTTTTACGTATACTTTTAGTTTGGTTTGATCCAAGAACTACTGTTTTCTGTATGTGACAGCTGGAATCATCAAAATATGAAGAAGAGACTATAACCGAATCATCTCCATGGTAGCCATATCTGTCAGGAATGCTCAGGAGCCTTGCTACTCAAAGGGTGGTCCCTGAACCAGCAGCCTCCTGGGAGTGTATTGGAAATGCAGGATCAGAGGCTCTATCTCAGACCTACTAAATCAGAATCTGTGTTTTTAACAAGGTCCCTGATGATTAATGAGCATATTAGAGTTTGAGAGGCTCTGTCATACAGGATACTCCCTGAGTAGCAGGTTAAACTGGATGACCTTTACTGTTTTTTTTTTTTCTTTACAAATTCACAATTTCCTGATTCTAAGAGTCTATAACCACTGCACAGAATATAACAAATACTAGCTAGCATATTATGGTAATATGTTAGGATATACCACCACAAAAATGGATGCCCACCTTCCCCCCTTCTCCAGCTCTAAGATCAAAAATAGACTAAACCAGTTTGGCCTTATGAAGACTAAAGTATGTGTTGGTTTTTCAGCCACTGGGAGCGTATTATGAAGACAGCATAACAAGCTCTTCCATAAAGATTAAGAATGTAAGTGGCCTCCAGAATCTGGAAGAGGTAAGGAAACAGCGTCCTCCCTAGAACCTCCGGAAGGAATGCAGCCTTGCTGACACCTTGATTTTAGCCCGGGGAAACCCATTTCGGCCTTCTGACCTGTAGAACTATAAATAACGAATTCATGTTGTTTTAAGTCACTAAGATTGTGGCAATTTCTTACAACAGCAATAAGAAACGAATACAAGCACTGTTCCTGGTTTTGACACACACCAGCTCAAGTCATCTCCCATGAAACATGACCATATCCAAGTGCCCAGGGGTACAAAATTCCACCTGACCCAGGGGTTCCACCCAAGCCCACTTGCCTCCAGGAGTCTCTGTAAGATTTATTACTACAAATGTAAACTCACTATACCAACTGAGGTTTTCATCTTACTTGTTTCAGAAGGTGTAAAGAGACAACGGGTCTGGAGCAGTGATGCTGAGTCCAACCTCAAGCAGAGGAACAAGAAAGGCCACTTTTCTGTATGTTAGTTCTGAGCCCTACTGTGAAAGCGATGATCTCAAGAGACTGTGAAGCCTATGTCAGACATGGATAGGGCTCCTCACTCAATTGAAATTGACACCAACAAGAGGTATTATCAAAATAAGGGCTAATAGTTGAGTGTCTGGTTTGTGCCAAGCTTCATTCCAAGCATACTGCATGCTGGTGTAAAAATTGCATTTAATCCCCAACAACCCATGAGATAGGTGCTTTTGTTATCCCCTTTCACCTGTGGAGAAACAGGAAAGGATAAGTGGATTTCCAAGCTCACAGAGTTAGAAAGTAGTCTCAGATATTTTGAGTCCAAAGCAGGTGCTCTCTTGCCTTCTATCAGGCAGTCAAAACGCATCTGACTCTGCTCTGCATGTTAAAGAAGGAGGAGCAGCTCCCTCGCCAAGTGTTTGTGATTAAACAGAGGGCAGATAAGTTTGTGAACCTTACGTTTGAAAACTGAAGACAATCTGTTCCTTACAGAAGAGTGTAAGATTGCCATGGTGTCAAAGAACGCCCATTTTGAAGGTAGGATGTGCTCAGTTCAAATCTTGGCTCTGTGCACAGTCTAACCTCTCTGTGACTTAGTTTTCTTGTACGGGAAATGGATGTGATAACACCTACATCTCTACATTGTAACACGAATAGAAACGAGACTATTTAGTTTAGAGTCTACATAGTATGGAGTCTAAATAGTATAGATGCCATTGCAAGCATCTTGCACTCCTCAACTCTTACGACTATTACTGTACTTGAGAAACATTCTAAGCATTTAAAGGTAGAGACACAATCAGTTACTTACGGGGAAGGTAAGAAGGTATAACATGAGAAATCAGTGGAAGAGATAACTAATCTTGAGAGGAACCATGAAAATTCATAGACTTTCTAAAAGGTCTTAAACTGTCTCACTTTTAGTGGTATGAATGCTTAAGTACTTCAAGGGAGCTATTTCTCTTAATTTGTTCAGTAATTTTTCCTTTAAAGCAGTGCCTTAAAGATTCTGAAGACTGCAGGCAAACATCCAACAAGTCAAAATTGTGGCCTTGGAGGCCACAATAAGGCTAAATTAGGATAATGAATAGTACAGCTCAGAAATCAAATCTTTCTTTAAATTGCAGCTTGAGCGAATAAAATATCCTGCCTTGGTAAACAAATTTCATGCACTGAACATTGTATCTGCCATGTACTAAAAGTTGTGCTTTAATTAGATTTCAAAATAAACGTATTTTGAGGACAATGCAATTACAAGATGAAATTCTCAGAAACTACCTTGTATGTGAGCCATGGGCATAAGAACAAGATCATATGTAAAAGACCAAGTGCATAAAACCTAAAATAAATCTCCCATTTGCAAGTGGTGCAACCTTTGCTTCCCTTATTTAGAAGACATCTGGATATTCAGCACTTCTATAATCAATACACAAAATAATTCTGCCCAATATAAAGAATTTGTGTTAAGAAGGAAATATATTTGTATCAATACTGAAAACAGAACCAATGGATGCCCTTACAAACTATGCCTTTAACATCTGCCTGCTCCTGCCATGTCCTTGGAGAACCAGAGGATAGAAGGAGATCCATAAGTGACTTCTCACAGAGGCACTGAGAGGCTGTGATACCAATGAAAACCCTGCCCGCTGTCAAGTCCTGACTGGTTTGTGCTCTTTCCTGGACAGTAAGCTGGGTGAGGGAATCCCACCATGCGGAAGTCAATTGTAGGAGGAGGAAGAGGGGTTTAGGGAGACACTTTCAGCTCTTGGCCAGCGTGAGTATATCTTTCACTCTACTCTGTAAGAGTAAGGCTAGATGTTAAATCATAAACTGCCACACAAATGTTTATTACTGTTAGTAATATCTTTCAATCTCCAACTCCTGACTCTACAACACAAACTAGATTCTAATGATAAATACATGCCTTCTGGAAAAGAAATATCATTAAGAAGAACTGATTATTATACTAAGCCAGTGACTTTTAAATTTCTTTTAGCTCGTGTGGCAGAGCCTGAAATTGCCTGAAATTGAATGAACCTACCTCACTGTATCCACAGCCTTGCTTGTGCCCTCCCACTGTGACTCTGGACTTAGCCACATGACTTGTGAAAACACTTGTGAGTTGCCACTTACTCTTGCAGCTCTTAGAACCCTGAGCCACCACATCAACACTCCATGCTGGCCTGCTGCATGGTAGCCATGGGCCCCATCATCCCTTTCCCCCTACAGCCAGCCATGACCCAGAAGCAGAGATGCTAGCTGATGAGCCAGATGCTGCTGCTGGCTGATTGCAGATGCAAAAGGGAGCCTGGCTGTGATCAGCTGAGATTGGCTCAGACTAGCAGGGTTATTCATGAGCAAACCATGAATTCATGAGCAAAAATTAGCATCTGTTTTAGAAACCACTAAGTTTTAGGGTGGCTTGTTGTTTAGCAAAAGCTAATTAACATACCCACCGAGCCCGTTTCCTCATCCGGGGCACACAGCTAGACGACACTACTCAGCCTATCAGCATCAAAGTGGGGCAATATGAGTGGTTCTCATCACTGGAATGGAAATGGAAGTGATATGTCACTTTGGAGGGGGAATTACGAAAGGGCATGTCTTCTCCAAACTCTCTCTCTCTTCCCCTCTACAGTGACCTTGGAAACCACGTGCCTCAGATGAGATCAAAAGATAATAGCTTTTGCAAGCAAAATTTCACACTTACATAAATATATGTATATGTGTATAGGTATATGCCATCTCTGCTTGAAGGTGATGGGGAACACAGCTGGCCTCACCTGTGGTGTGCTGGAGCTGCAATTGTGTGCATCTCTCCGCAACGTCATGTTCAGTAACGTCATGTTGTTAACTTGACATTGGCCATGGTGGGAGCATTTACACCATGGAAATTAGCAAGCTATCAATCAGGACTCCCCTACTTCAAGATGTTTGTTCATACTCAGCTTCCCTGGCTCTCCGGCATCTCCTTGGAGTGGTAATTTGCTGTGGGCTATTTGAAAACTCACGCTCTAATCATACATAATAACACTCGTAGGAAGAGTAGACCACTAAATGGGCTTACCCTTGTTACTCTAGGCTGGGTCGTATAAATACATATATATATATATCATCCCATTCTGATACTTAGAGACTCATCCTGACCTATAATGCCAGGGCACTCACACAGATATGATGCCTTACTTAGCACTTTATAAAGCACACAAAAAAGCCATTGGAGGCACTGGAAGACTGCCATGAAGACCACAGGGATCTGGATAGCTCAGTTGAAGTGAGGAATAATTAAAATGGAGCTTTTTCTGTTACCTGTCCAATACAATTGCCTGTCTTGAATTAATTTAAACCATGGTGTATTTTGTTTACGAAAACATCAATTAAGGACAACAGGTATTTTCCAGAGGACAATATCATAACAAATATTCACAATTTAAAATATCTTATAGAAAACTACTTACTATCTCCTTATTTCCTCACACTATGGGGCCATACATTTATGGATTAATGGGAGAAAGGAAAAATAAATGTAGACATATACAAAAACCTTTCAATTAGCTAAACTATAATTTAAAGATTAAGAAGTCAATGCCCCTACATGGTTTCAATATTGACATTTGAAAAAATAATCAGGAATAAAAATGCTAAAGTCTTGACTTTGCAACAATGAAGTGCTGACCTTGCTTACTTTGCTGGACATAGATAATAATAAAAATCAAAGTATTTGTTCCTCCACAATATTTTTCTCTTGCATTCCCTGGTGTCTGGAAGAAGAGCAGCATAAGAGGGAAATGAAAGCACACAAGTATTATTTTTAGTTTCACGTTCCTACAGACTTCAGTCTTGAGTTCCTATGATGTTGGACACACAGTAGATTCAACAACAGTTTCTCATATGACTTGATTTTCCCCATGTACTGAATTGGTTGTGAAGCATTTTCTGCTTCCCCCTAAGGAAAGTAGCCTCAGAGAGATCTCTTCTATACGTTTCTCTATGTCCTGTATTAAATGAAAGCTACCATTGGTACTCTGGACACAGCTGGTTGGAACACAGGCCAAACTCCAGAAGGGCAGCCTCCCCCAAGGGGATGTGGCAAGGTCACTGATAAGAAGGATATCCCAAACTGGATGATGGCCCCAAGACCTACTCACTCCTGACTCTATTTTTCAGAAGTATTAATGCAAAGACAGTAAAACAAATTAGGACACACAAGTTCAAGTAATATAATCTTATCGTTTCAAGTAATATCATCTTCTATTTGCACATTCCAAGACTGCACCATTCAGCTTTGGGCACAACGGGGCCCAAAGTGATGGTCAGCCTAGGAGGCCACTGCAAGTACTCCAGCAATAGGCCTTTCGGCTATGGTCACCTGGGCTATCCCTTCCTTGTGATCTTCTGATTCTGACTTAGAGACAAGTGTAAATAAAATGCCCGAGTGCAGGCACTAACATTTTCTATTTTCCTCCCTAGAGCTCCACAAACCATGTAATCACTGGGTTGTCTCGTCAGATTTTGACAAAGGTGCTGCCTTAGTCTTAGTTATCGGTATTGCTGTTTTTCTTTTTTCTTTGTCTTCGTGAGCACTTTAGTGAGAAGTCAGGATGGGACACCACAGGGCTGCTAGATAGTGGACCGTTACCCATGATGGTTTTCAGATCTTTGAAGACACTTTGACATTCCCACAGTTAATTAAAATGTTTATATCCAGAATCACTTGAAATTTACTTTTATATGTTTATTTTTATTTCTAGTATTAAATAGTGGGCACTAAACACAAAACTTCTGTTTTAAATTTAAGAGAGAAGTTACAAATTCAAAAACGAAATTAAATAGCTCTCCTTTTTAATAAATTGCATATCTAATACCATGCAGGACTTAGGTTGTTACATTTGACGAATGCAGAAATAAATACAAATTTTTGAGCTGTATAGCACCTTGAATTGGGAGACTCATTTTGAGATATTTAAAGTATTTAGGAAAGACAAAAAACAAATTTAAAGAATTGAAAAAATACACAAGAAATACATCAACTCTGAAATGACTATAAAGTTTTTTACTTTATCCAAACCTTGTCATCAGCCTTATGGCATGGAAGGAGTCACACTGCTCCTCCAAACGCTTCAACTGCAGTGATTATGTTGAACACAGAGAAAATACATGGCAATTTCAAACCCAGGCTGAAGGGTTTAAAGACGGTTGCATATTTAACCCCAGAAATCAAGACTTGTAAGAAGAACAATGTATCCTTCATTTTTTCCTAAGGTGATAATGCAACAAATATATGATGGAAATTTGTCTCCAAAGACTATATTATGAAGGCTTCACATAAGTTAGGTAATATCTCCTGATTAATATGAATGTAAATACCGAAGAGTCATAGGACTTATTCAAACTGGAAGATGAAAATACACAATGATATAGGAATTCAGTTTGAGATAACCTGAAATGCAAATAATTTTAAAGATGTTCTGAATCTTTCTTTCTTCCCATAAGGCTTGAAAATCAAAGACACAAAACTATTTAATCAACAGTAAAACAGATAAATAAATACAATAGCACTAATAATTTTATCTTACTTTTTATTATAATATTCTAGTCTGGTTTCTATTCTGAATATAATTATTATTTGAAATACATATATATTATATACTGAATATATATATAGATATGTATATTTAAATAGTTATACACGGAATATTTAGAACAGAGGATTTACACTATGGACTCCTCTCTTTAGCTGATTTGGCCATAACTGGTTTTAAGACTATAATAAGTCTTTTTCAATTAACCTTTTAGCTACCTTCTTACAACTTTTGTTTATGCTATTTTGCCTTTAGCTATTTTACTCTTCCTGTTGCTAATTCTCATTCTAAGTTATTATAGAATAATTTTTGTATTCCTTTTTTTGCCCCAAAACTTTTCCTCTAAGCCAGCTGTTTGATGTTCTGCTGTTAGAAACTGAAGATGAGCGTGTGAGGATGAACATGTTGGGGGGAGGGGTCACCGGCATGTGAGTAAGAGGAGAGTAAGAATTTGTGTCTGCTGGGTGTGAGGCTGCATCGTTTTGTCCATGAGAGCATGTGTGTGTGCACATTCACACATAATCCCCCAAATATTTGCTAAGCACTTATCATGTGAAAGTTATAATGGAAGCAACTGGACATAGAGAAGAAAGTAACCAAATATAATCAAGGAGTCAAGAGATCCTTCTGTTGAGGAAGCTTTATTTGACCTAATTTTGAAGGGATGGACATTAGGATGGAGTGGAGGAGACAAAATTCAGAGAAATTCAAAAGACTGAATTAATGTCAGAATTGAAGACAGACGAGATTTGGGGAGTACAAAGAGGGGCATGTTATAGGTTTGTGTACAGGTTTCTGGAGATGCAGGAAAAGCCTGATTTCTATATGGGAAAGGGTAGGGGAGAGGTGCATTTGGTTTTCCATATAAGAGGGCAGATGTGTCCCTGAGAACACCTGGGAACATGTCTGCTGGATGTTTAGAAATACACTTCTCAGACTCAGGAAACGGGGCTAGAACTAAAGGCTACGAGGTCCCTGGACTGTGGGTGTGCACGCGAGCCGACTTCCCGGAAGCGAACAGAATCCTCCGAGAGAGTGACGGAGTTAGAAGATATGCTAACAGTCATGCTAATCATTTCCACGGAGTGAGTGACCCACTGCATTCCACACCCCACGCCATCTCAAGTGCAATAGTTCTAATTCTTACAAAACTCTGAGAGATATTATTATCCCTCTTTTTCAGGTCAGAAAACTGAGGCTCTGGGAGACTTAGCAAATCTTCCCAGGTTCTCCTGGGCCACACTGTCTTAGCTGGACACACTGTCTTCTCACACTGGTCTGTCAGTATAGAAGAGGTCTGCTTGCGGATGGAACCTAAGTTCTCATGGGCTCAACCAATTCTTCAAATCATCTGCCAGTTTGTGGGAAGCTTCACTAAGAAGACAAATGTTTAAGAATTGCTCAGGATGTCACTTCATCACTTGAGATACACATATCACACAGTCCACCTCCCCCAGTCTTCGCCTTCAATGGAAATTTTCTCAAAAAAGCATTAAAACTCTATAGTAATAATTTTCCCACAATTTGACCTACTTATTGTAAGAGCCTATTATCTCTGTTCTTTACAGAAGGAGGCACACGATGGGATGTTACCAGGGAGAAATCGAGTGCGAGCTTGCCGGGTCTCATGCATACTTTCATTTTCTTGTCAGGGACTTTCTTTGCGATAATAGATTACTGGGTGTGTGTTGGAAGATGGCTCAAAACTGTGCAGCCACATCTGTCAAACTGTCAAGAGATGAAAACTACTACCTGAGAGGAAGGAGACAAACAGCGTGTCACAGCAGCAGCTGAGAAATGAGGTTCCGATTTAACAGAATTCTATTTATCATGCATTAGGGAGACCTCTTCACGCAGCTGTTGCTTAAGCTAAAATAGAGTTTAAATAACTAAGTAATCGGTTGATGCTAAAAGAGTCAATTATAACTTTTCACTTTTCTGAGACTCACACTAAAGGACACACTGAAGAAACTTTCGAAGTTTCTAAGTGGTTTTGGTAATACCACATAAAAGAACTGTGTTATTGCCTGAAGATGGTGGAGGTGTAAAATGTGCATCCATATGTCAAGCATTAATATTTTAGACCTATCTCTCTAATATTTTAATGTCTTCTCAGTTAGACAGAAGTGCTAAGCCCTTTAAAGTTGTACAGAATTTCTGAAAATCATTTGGGAAAACCAACAGGTAAACAGGCAACGGACATGAATAAGCAATCTACAGAAAATATAAGTGGCCTATGTATATATGAAAAAAGTGCTCAACATCCATAGGCTGTAATCAGGGAGATCTGAATTTAACACTGTGCTATATCATTTCATGTCATTAGGTGTAAACGTCTGATAACATCAAGTGTAGACAAGGATGTGAAACAATGAAGAACTCTTACACGTTGCTGGTAGGAGTAAACAGTGGCCCTACCACCTGGGCAGCCATTAGGGAAAGTCTCATAAAGCCTCAGGTTGTTCACATCCTTGAACCCAGCAATTGCTCTCCTCATTACAGATGCACAAATAACTACCACAATGTGCAAAAAGGCACAGACAAGAAGGGTCCTGGAATGTTTGCAGTAGCAAAACAATAAAAATAATCTCAATGTCCATCAATAGGACAATGAATGAATGAATGAATGGACAAACTGTGGTATATTTTTATGGTAGAATAATATAGAGTGATGAAAATGAAGTGGTTAAAAATATGAGGTAGACTGCCTGTGATAAAATTCCCAGTCAGTAACTAGTTATGTGACCTCCATCAAGTTACTTAAGCTCTCTGGCCTCAATCTTCTCATTTTCAAACAGAGATCATAATAGTACCCACATTCATAGTATTGTTATGAGCATGAAATAATTAAATACATCTGTGATATTGTGATTTATGATAAAAATATATATTTGGTTTTTGTCCTGGTCCCTGGGACACAGCTCCTAAAACCTGTGGAATTTCCTGGGCTGAGAGCCATAAAGGTGTCTTTTGTTATGTTAACGAGGTGACTTTTGGAAAGCACCTAAGGAGAGTGGGAGGGCTGGCCATGAAAGGAGCAAACTATGTGATTAGAGGGTTGGAACATTCTGGCCTAACACCAGACCTCCAGGGAGGGTGGAGGGCTGGAGATTGAGTTCAATGCCAATGGCCAGTGACTTGATCAATCATGCCTATGTAATGAAGCCTCCATAAAACCCCAAAAGGACAGGGTTCAGAAGTCTCCTGGGGCTGGTGAACACATGGAGGTGCTGGGAGAGTGGTACGTTCAGAGAACATGGGAGCTCTGTGCCCTTTCTCCATACCTTGCCTTATGCAATCTGTTCCATCTAGCTGTTCCTTAGTTATGTCGTTTTACAATAATCCCACAATCTAGTAAGTAAAATGTTTCTCTGAGTTCTGTGAGCTGTTCCAGCAAATTAATTGAACCCATGGAGAGGGTTGTTGGAACCTCCAATCTATAGTTGGCTGGTCAGAAGCCCCAGTGACTGGACTTTAGCTGGCATCTGAAGTGGGAGAGGGAGCAGTCTTGTAAGACTGAGCCTTTAACCTTTGGGATCAGATGCTATCGCCAAGTAGACAGTGTCAGAATTGAGTTGAACTGTAGGACACCCAGCCGGTGTCAGAGAATTGCTTGGTGGTGTGGGAAAACGCTCCCACCCCGCAATGGAATTGGTGATCAGAACCCTTAACTTCTAAGACACTGTGCCTGACCCATAGTGAGCGGTCAATAAATGCAGTTATTATTATTTTTAATACTGGATACATAGGTATTGTTGCTATTTGTGTTTCTACATTATTTCATAATATATTTTTCATGTAAGGAAATGATTGAATACTATATTGTTAAATGGCTCTAATTTACAAATTATTCCTCTGTAAACTCATGGAAACTATGTGGTGTTTCTCCAAAGAAACTATTTTACAGGTGATTTAAACTTCAGGTCAGACCATAATAGCCCATTTAGCCCTCAACAGACTTCTCAACTCCTATAAGAATTAAAAGTTTAATAGGAAAAGCTATCCCTGAGTTCTGACTACTGATGCCAACTTCCCCTACTCCTGATCAAAGAGTTACATCCCTTCTCCACTCACTCCATGCAGCTCATGAGGGTGCTGAGTAGTGGGTCGCATAGGCAGAAACTGGGGCAAGCTTTTCAGAGGGGATTAAGAAGGGAAAATTACTTTGAGTTCACGGTGTAGGAAAACCCAATACTTGGCTAAAGTGGACCTGCTGCTTCTATTCAATTCCTGTGACCTACTGCCTCTGGCCAACCTCTTTTCTTCCAGCTTCACACTCATCTTTGGACGTTTTCTGGTGAGTCTCTTTAGAACGCCTGAATGAGAGGTTACCAAACTCAGTCACGATCTGCCATATTCAGGCAATATGGAAGAAACAGAATAAAGCAAGTCTTCAAAGAGGAAAACAGAGGCAGATGCACAGACCAAAACAAAGACGAGAAATCACATGGACCGAACAAAGATGGAGAGAAAGGCACTGAAAGCATAGTCGTCTGGCAGGCCTGATGATGCTCGCAGCAAATGCTCCCTGTGAGGATAAGGTCTGCCCCTTGCGATCAAATAATTCTTGACCAGGATAGAAATACTCACTTAATTCTCACAAGCTGGGGAAAGAGGTATTATCCCCGTTTTACAGAAATATGCCCAAGGTCATACTAATAAGTAGCATAGCTGAAATATGTCTGTCTTCATAGCTTACTCTCTAAGAGGCTACAATAGGGTGACTCATTCTCCCTCAGGAAAGATGCAGTACTGGGTATTCCTTCATAGAAGGAAGTAAGGATGTCTGTAGCTGGAGAGGCAGGCGTGAGAGCAGGTTATGCAGGAGATGAGCTGGAGGCATCTGTAGCACAAAAAAGAAAAGGAAGCTGGGTGTAGGGTTTGGGTTACCTATGTTCTCAGGCTTTCCTTGTCACTTCCAGCCATCTTGTTCCCACAGTAAGGACCAAAGACGGGAAGGGCTGGCACCCCAGACCAGGAGCATATCAGCAGTGCACAGGGAAGCAGAGAAAGCAGCAGAAAGACATTCCAGGCAGGACCGAGGGGGTGTTTCAGGGACCACAGGACATTCGCTTATTTGCCCTTAACTTAGGAATGAATTTATTAGGAACTGCACAGATTTACCATAGGTAAGTTTCTTTTTAAATATGGTATGAATTTCATTCCAAACTGGATAAACATGAAAAATGTCCTAGCAAATTAACTTCATTAACATTAAGTTAATTAACTAAAAATTTGAACAAG
Source organism: Equus caballus (assembly GCF_041296265.1). NCBI lineage: Eukaryota > Metazoa > Chordata > Mammalia > Perissodactyla > Equidae > Equus > Equus caballus. The sequence continues at coordinate 90,537,040 of NC_091700.1, forward strand.
GGGCGTCAGAGAGCTCACCACACATAACCTACCAGGTCACCAATACAGTTCTGCTTGTCCTCCTGCTCTGAACCTGTGGTTTTGCAATTAAATTTAAGAGCACATGTATTTTCATTTATTACAAAAATAGAAAAAAAACACCCTAAGGGTGCCAGATTGAATCCTTTCCCTGTATGCCTGCATATGACTCCCATTATGATTATAATTATAGTTATAATTATAGTTATAATTATGCTTATAATTTGTGTCTCAGAATATAGAATAGAATTTGTAGAGTTTCAAATTACAGACCAAAGGTTCCTGTTTTTCCCTCTATAAATGGCTCTATAGAGCCTATTATTCCATAGAAGAGTAAGAAGATCTCTAAGTGCCCTGTTTCATTTGATAGCTCCATAATCAACGTACGTAGAGAGGGGGCAGAAAAACCACAATGATCGCAATGTTGGAAATAAGGTGAAAGATGTGTGTGTATATGTAGGAATGTAGGGAAACAATAAAAAAATTGTTCCTATTGCTCAGATCCTAATCACTGCTCACTGGAATATACATGAAATCCTCATAGACTCATTCTGGTATTGTAAAAAAATGTAAAAGATACATATATATCTTTTATATAGATAGATACATACCCACAAAGAGAGAGAAAAACATCAACTATTACACATCAAAGCCCTGGAATCACAGAGGCATCAGTTGCATCGTCTACTTGGTTTAACAGCAGTAGGGAAGATTAAGCCACATCAATCAATCTTATTGTATTAAATTACTGAATTACTTATAGTTGGTGGGGAAGACAGACAGATGTTCAGGCCAACAAATCAGACTAGGATGCAGAAAGCATAAAATAAAGGAAAAATATAAGACATTGTACCAACGAACAAAGTTAGTGAATTCAAAGCAATTTCACCTGAAACAAGGAAAGAAATGATTTTAAAACCATTTATAAAGGAATTTGAGACAGTCACCATTTATGATGAGCTATAATCTCATTGCGAAATTTTGAAAACATAAAATTTACGGAAAGGCTATTTTGGAATACTAACTGAAATTTATGCACTACTTACTATTACACCATCTTTGTGATCTAAAGTCAGATTACGGTAACTTATTTCATGGGTCGCCCAAACAAATGGGTCCTGAGACCCAGCAGGTCCTATAACGGAGAAAAGTGGAGTCATGCATTAAACACAGAGGTGCACACTAAGTACTTTCTCCACGTCTACAAAGAAACAGGTGCATTTCTCCTCTCTTCCTGCAAACAAATTATTCCTTCACACATGCATTTATTTATGTATTTATCAATTTATTATTTATTTATTTTCCCACCATAGAGTCATGGAGAAGGAGAAATATTTTTCTACTCTGGGAAAAGTAACTGTCCGAATCCATGGATAAATAAAACACTCATTTCTAGTGCTGTGGGGCAATATGGAGTGTCGGGAGACTGAGGGGAAAATGGAGACTTTGCGCCCAGGCCAATGGGCAGCCATCACCCCGATCCAGCCAATTATAGCCATGTGGGAGTGAGAGCCCTGTGTTGCCAGATCTTTCTATTTTACAAAAGCAGTAGGATATATGGATTTTCATGAAAACAATCTGTTTTTTAAAGTTGGGGTCAAATTTTAAAACAAAGTTCCACTCAGGACAAAATCAACAATTCCTAATACTCAAATGGGGATTCTGGGTCAACAGATTGCCATCTCTCAGATATTGTTGATACCTAATTTTTCTAATGGATTCCAACAATTGCAAACTAAATTTAATTACAGCTGTTCAATTGTTTCATTCCAAAAAATTCTTCTTTTTTGTTAAGATAGGAATTGGTTTTAGTTCTTTTCAACTATGTTATTTCTGACTAAGACTATGTTTCTAAACACAGACCTATTTATTTCACATGCTAAAGAAGATAAAAAGAATTCTGAAAGCAGTGAGTCATAACAGAAGTCATGGTTATGTCCTGTCGAGCCTCTACCACCATGTTTCAGAAGAGAAGTGCTGGCAAAAGTACCCACCGTCATCTAAAGCCATCCACCTGGGAGAGGTTCTTTCTAAAAACAAACTCCAAATGGACTGCTTGTTTTAGACTTAGAAATAAGTGCTTTTATAGAAATGCGTGTTATTGCCATAATCTACTTGATTTCTAGTTCCTAGAGACGAGAATAAGAGGGCAAATAGAACAGCTTCTACGTGAGAAGTCAAATAAGTACTTTTAGAAGCCAAGAAGCAGCTGCGATGTTCTTTCACTTGATGGCCCTCTCATTTAGAGAAGACCAGCTGAGCATCTTCCACGCGTCAGCTATAGTTCTAGCAGTGACCATGCCCACTGTGTTCCCTATTGTCACGGAGCTTCCTCTGGTTGGAGAAACAGACATTAAATAACCAACTGTACCAGTTTAATTTATTTTATTAAAATTATCATAAACGCAAAAGTATAGGATGATATTGGAATATATAACCAGGGTACCTGATCTGTTCTCTGAGGATGATGTTTGAGCTGAATTCTGAAGGATGAGTGTTCTAGAAACACTCTGTGAAAATGATATGGCGCCTCCTGGGGGCAAGAATGCAGTTTTATGAGAGACGACGTATAAATGCAGGAATAAAGGGTCTTAGAAGAACTGTGTCTTAACATGAACTTCTTGGTTACCTCTGGAAGGAGAATGAGGGAGGATAAGTCGAGAGGAGTTAAAGCAACTCTTACTTTTTCTTTTATTTCTATAGTTTAAAATACGTTGTAGGGGAATATATTCACATTTTGCTTATTTTAAAAATAAAAAGAAGTGATACAGACTACTGTTTGTCCTTGAGGGGGAGATGTCATTATAATCCTACACAGTGAGGGACTGGATGGTTCAGATGAAAATTGTCCTGTCACCTAGTTTTAAATGGCGTTAATCATTTGTAACAGCCAACTATTATTTCATGACCATTTTATGTAAATATTTTTTCTTTACTTAATTGTTTTCTTTCTTTCTCTTTTAATTAATTAATGAATGACTAGTTTTTTACTCAGACATGGAAATGTACTCTCTCTATTCACAGTTCATGCCCAGGACAAAAAGACGTTCTCTTGGCCATCCCACTTTTCATCCATACACTTTCAAATCGGCTCATTCTGGAAAGCTTGATTTAGGACCAACTATGTGAAGCTGAGCTGAAGGGAACTTCCTTCACACTGAATTGTCTGACTTCCTTCTCCTCTCATTTCAAACTGTATGCATCATCATGCATAAAACTTATCAAGCATGCTGCCATATTCACAACACAGGTCTAATATGCAGGTCTCTTGGGTGCCACAACCACACACTTCGAGCCTAACATCTACTTGCCTCTCCACCGACCTTTATTTTCCTATACGCCTGCTCAGTGCTGTGTACTCCATCACACCCCCCTTGCCATTTATCTCTTGCCATCTCAAACCTCTGTGATAAGGAGGCTAACTTTCTTCCTAATTCCAGATTACAACCGTAAGGCATCTATTAACAAACACTTAATAGATTTTTAAGCAAGGTATTCAAGGTCCAGTAAGATTCTGATTTGGTACTCATGGCAGGCCCGATAATTTATTTCTATTATGAACTTGCGTTTATTTTTTCAGCTGGATAAAGCAGGAAACTAGGAACCTGAAGGCTCAGGTACAAGTCCTGGCTTCTCCATCTGGTTGAAGTGTAACATCAGGAGACTCACCCAGGCCCTCCAGATCCCCGCGTCCTCATCTACAAAGGCTGATAGAGCACGCCAGTCTTTCTACGTCACAGGGCTGCACTGAGCCTCATCCTTAGTCACTCCCTCCCTCATTCTTGGTCTCGGTTTAAATATCACTACCTCATGAGGACCTTCTCTGACTTCTCAGATGAGGAGCAAGGACTCTAAAATGCATATTCCCACAGCACCCTGCATTACTTCTTTAAAATTCCCATTATTCTCATAATTGCTAGTTCAGTGCTGGTTTTCTCTTCCCACCCTGAAGCACCCTGTCAGCTCCGTGAGGGCAGGGACTGTGCTATTACTGTTCAGGACTATCTTAGTGTCAGTAAATATCAGCTGATAGAATCCTGAGTAACGTAAGTGAAAGTGCTTTTTAGGCAAGAAGCTGCTACTACAATTGTTATTGTTGTTACTACTGGTGGCAATAGTAGGAGTAGACGTAGTTGTAGTAATTGAATCATCATCAGCATTGTCACCATCAAATGTATGGCAGAAAGAGAACCACAAAATAATATTAAATATTATCAATATTCATTGTAAACTCTTCCTCTTTTTCCCCTCCATCCTTTTAACCGATAGAAACATGTAACTACATATATGATTAAACGGCCATATACACAGAGCCCACAAGGATGGATAAGAGTACAATATTTTGCTTCTCATGTATCAATGCTTGAAACGCACAATGAGCCCCCACCTGGAGAAAGATCCAAAAGAAAGAAAGAAGGTGTGTTCTCACGCTGAAGTACATGAAAATCCCTTCTCCAAATTATGCAGGCAGGGAATACGAAGAACTATAAAAAGCAGCCCTTTCTGAGAAGAGGATTTTTAACCAAAAACAGAAGAGAGTGAAGAAAATAAAATTCTCCAGGAGGAAGAATCGGTTCTCTGTTCCCAAGATGAGGCTGCTTGATTGTTCCCCCTAAAAGAGCAGGGAAACGGAAATAGTGCAAACGCCGTGGAGTGGCAGAGATGCTGCTCTTGAGAAGTTGACATGGTTTTGAATAAGAATTACTGATATTTAGGGGCAGGGAGGGGGACAAAGCAAGAGAAGGTGCCAGAGTGGTCCACCAAAGAAAAGGAGTTTATTGGGCTTTATGAGGAGCTCAGAGCAGATGCTAAGTCCAGAAACTGCACAGGCCAAGACCTGATGGCCCGTGCCCTGACCACCTCCCGGGACTCAGGCCCCTTCTAATCCCATCGCCTCACGTTTGCAGAGGTGAACTTCGTTAAGGAAGTACCTTTATTACACCACGCTGCTCGGAGAGCTTGCAGATGCAGAACAGACTACCTATTAAAGATAGTCCTTCCCAGGACTCAGTAAGGTACTCAGTTAAGTGAATTATGATCGTGACCACCCACCCCCAAATAACTCAGGCCTTTTGGAAGAATATTTTTATAAGATTTAATGCGACAACAAAATTCTTCACAGGTTCAATACTGCTGGCATGCCATCACCTGTGTGTGCATTCATTCACCAGAAATTTACCAAATTGCTATGGTGTGGCTGAAAAAATGCTAGGTCCTGGGAATACAGGATGAAGGAAAATACTATCCCCAACTCCAGGACAATAAATTTGGGCAGATCTAGAGCTTGCAGAGCTGTGGATTTCCTTGTATAAAATAAAAGTCAAAGACCTTTGCTGGATGAGTTTTAAAAATGGCATTGTACCGCACCTGGAGGCAGGCTGGAGCGCGTCCCTGGGGCTTGTTGACATCCACAGCCACCAGCTGCCACCCGCCAGCAGCGTCTTCATGAAACATCTTCAAGACAAAGAGGGAGATGAGTCAGAGACACTTAATATGGAACATTGAGAACTCCAACTTTATGTCTCCAGCTTTTAATATTTTTTATGTTATCAAAGATTTGTCCTCTTACGGATTTATTTTTAGAACATGAGTCATTCCAATTATGTTCATTTTAACCCTGAAAATTTAAGTGAAATAGTAATAATAACAATAAGAAGAATGATCAGAGCTTGTATTTATTGGGCACTTGCTGTGTATCTGGTCCTTTATGCCTCACATATGCTTTGCATATAATTGCCCAAATATTCTCCATAAGACTGTAAAGTAGGTATTCTATCACCATTATACTGATTATCATATATTAGATCTGGGAGAAATAGAACATTAGAATTCCAAAGCATTGCGTCTGGTATGTTTTTACTAGAAGTGGTGAATTTTTATCTTTATTTAGTGGACATTCCTCACTGAGCCAATAGAAAAATATTCTCAGGATAAATAATATAAGAAATGTGCATGTAGCATAAGGAAAGAGGGTGATGTTATTTTAACGGTAGGAGACTGACATATCACTTAATAGACTCGGTGAACTTATTTTAACTAGGCCACAATTAATCCGCTCAGCAAAAATTTTATGTACATATTTATGAAGGGAAAAAGTATTTTGTTTTTCCTTAAAAGATGAACGTGATGAAATTCAGGATAGTATAAGATACTAAACCTGGCAGTCACTGACCCGGCTGCTCAGCTGATTGAACGCCTAGGTTATTATCTTACTGCATGTTCTACCACCTCAAAAATTAGCTATCTGTCAATACTACATTCAGCTGGAAGACATTTCCCACTTATAAGTATTTTCTCACTAACATATTTTGTTTCCGATTCCTTGTGGGGGGGGGGGTGGTGTGTGTGTGTGTATGGAGGTGGTAGTGATAGGAATTAAGGATTTTATTTCTCTAAGAAAGGGCACTAACTACAAGCATTCACTGTTTCATTCTCGCCCAAGGTCGCTGTTTCATACATTTAAATAAACATTTTCTTTGCAGTACTTATCTATGTCCTCGTGTTAGTCTGACCCTGTGTTCAGAGGGGTAATTGTGGATGGAAATAGGACATGACACAAAGATCCCATTACCTAGGGTTTATAATGGTAATTTCAAACTCCTGGTAGTCATCTGCAGAAAGAAAACGTGTCCTCTATAAAATACGTGAGGCAGTGGGCGACAAGCGCCGAAAGCCACAGGCCATATATGAATTTACTTTTAAAATGACAAAATGGAGGTGTGCATTTACACGAAGATTCTTTGATCAAAGACGCCAATTACAAAGCAGTTTCCTCAGCTGTCCATTTATAGGATTCTGATACCCTTTAGAGTGAATTTTAAAAGGTATCTTTAGTGGCAAAATTAAGCACATCCTTTAGGAACAGGCTCATTCTGAGAATACATACATTGGTTGAAATGCAAACCTGCTAAAGTGCCTTTTACAGTTCCTGTCACAATTCTGAGGGTCTCCTTTCAAGGAGAAAAGACAAAAGCAGTCCCGTCAGTCACCAGCTGAAACCCCTCCGTGCACACATCCCGTGCTCTCGTATCCTGGCACAAAGATTCCTGCGGCATATATGTGCTTTGATCAGTAGCAGACTAATTTTCTCTGTTAAATTATTTCTTCCAGTAGACCAAAATCAAATGAATCAATTTAAATGTTAGTAAAAGTGTTGTCTCAAGGTCACTTCTTTGTACGAAATAAAGCGAAGGAAATGCAAACATGTTCAATTTGTCTTTAGTTCCCCGAATTATAAAATGCCATTTAGATTGGTTAATATAACAGTAGCTATGTGAGGCAGACGATGGGATAGCCGAAGCCAGGAATCCCCAGGAACTGAAGTCCTTAAAGGAGTATGGCAGGGGCTGCCAGTTGTCCCGCAAAATCTGTTCTCCCTGTCTTCCAAAGTAAGAAAATTTTTACACGAACACTGGGTCACCAAAAAGAAAAAGGACTAATTCTTTTCTTTTTTTTGAAGCTCATCTTGATCATGTAATTACATACTGCCCCATGAGATATAAGCAGAAACTTTCTCTTTCTTTCCATTCTTTTCCTTCCTGCTTTCTGGAATAGGGATGTGAGGGTTAGAGCTACAGCAGCCACCTTAGTCCACAAAGCAACTTTAGGAATGAAGGTTATGCAAGGTGGAGCAAAAAGGTGGAAGGATCTGGATTTGCGGCACTACGCCCACCTCAGCAACCTTGAATGGCCTCCAATAACTTTACATGAGAGAGAAAGGAATGCTGTCTCACATAAGCCACTTGTTTGGGGCTTTTTGTCCCTTGTAGCTGAACTTAAGTAATACAAGTGGCATCAGTTTGAATGTCCAATGATTTATTTCACTTTAAAGATGTAAGTTTCATTTCCCCTCTCAGTATATAATTAATACAGTTTTACTATTAAATACTTAAAAATGTGGCTGAGCTGTAAAAAATTCTTAAACTCAACACCCAGAGACAACCACCTCTAACATTTTAGAGTTAACCTTCCAGGAATGTTATACACACACACATACAGAAAAACATGAGCCCATTTTTTTCATTAATATGTTGTCTGAATATTTTCATGTCAACAAATTTAATCATGATTTAATGGCTTGCATTTATTCTAAGTTCATAATTTATAACCAATAATTTATTGCTAGAGTTCATATTATTTTTTTAAATCAAAATGACTCCATAAACATTCTTGAATGTATATCTTTGAGCACTGCCTCAAATTTTTCTTAGTATAAATTCCTAGAAGTGGAATCTCTTGATCAAATATAGTTTCTAATTTGATACATATTGCCTAACTTTTCTAGAAAGGATATTCCAATTTACACTCTTAGTAAAAATGTATGAGAATGCCCTTTTCTCCACCTTACAACCAACAAGAATACTCTTTTTTCAGAAAAGAGAAGTTCTCATGGGGCCAGAACAAAGATAGTGTGTTGACAGCAGGGCCTGTAATGACTAAATTAAAAAGAAGAAGGATCTCGGTGAGTAAAACTGAAGGCTCTTACAGCTGATCAACCTGGTTCTAAGTCCCAGGTCCACCACCTATCAGTTATGTAACATGCGGTAAACTAATTAACTTTCCAATCCTTGTCATTTTTTAATCTGCAAAGCAGAAACAATAATAGTACCTACCTCACAATATTATTGTGAAGATGAAATATGATTGCTTGTAAAGCCATTAACACATGATTAATGCAGTTCTCAATATCTGTTAATCATTGTAATAAGACGTTATGAATTAGTGGAATATGACCAATGACAACATGAGTGAATTTCCACGAGCTCTCTCCTGTTAGTATAACCATTTGGGAACCCATAGAGCTTTCAGTCTTGAGATTTATCTCAGGCTTGTCTGTTTGCAACTGCCAGGGTTTTACCAAGGGTCACTTGATTTACAAAGTAGTTAAGGATGCTTTTGGGATGGTTCTACTGTAGGCCACATTTCATCATCCTCATCAACAATAATAACAGATTATTTAATGGCGGGGGCAGAGAAAGAATCTTGGTAACTAGGCTAATCACTAGCAACTGAAATAAAATTCCAAACTCAAGAAACACACACACATATAATAACGTAGAGAAAATCTAAAATTTATTTTGAAATTCTTACCCTCTTTGAGTTCTTTCAAAAATCAATCATTTAAAAAAATAGGTAACAGTCATTATTATATGAAATAATGAAAGTAGACACTTGACTAGATTTCATTATTAAATGATATATTCACTGACTCAGCCTCACAAAACATAATTCTCATTTATGGCTTCCCATGGTGACTGTATTATTCCATTACTATGGTCTCTTATTGAAGGAGCTGACTATTGTACTGTGCTAGAAGAGACCTTCCCAGAATCTGCCTTCATTAAATTGCTTTCTCACATATTTTAATGATGTATATTCACATGGAAATCAATGGTTTTGAAATGCAGTAAACAAATGTTTACTAAAGTATTGTCCTTGAGCATTAAGTTGTACATAGTCTTTTATGGTGGATAAATTCTTTCCATTTTTGATCATGTCTTCTTTTCTTCTATGCCTTTCTGCCTTTTAACCCAGCATTGAACATTTATACAGAAATTGCTTAGGAGCTCTAGAAACCCATATTCTAAGAATGTCAATGGAACCACAAAGGAGGAAGCACTTATAAGTGTGCTTTTATCCTACAACAACTCTACCCTTATCAATCCTCTACCTTAATTAGGGGATATTAATTCAGAAAACCTGGGCCAGCAAGCATGCTCAACCAGGGATAATGACAGACCCAGAAATGATTGCTCTCTTGAGATAATCAGATTGTCCAATTTACGAATCCCTCAATATGAACCATTGGACCATGAGTCATATATAAATGTTAGGTATGTATTGCTTGCCAGAGCCCACCTGGTGTCTCTCATCACCCTACAGAAGAAAAACATGGCCGTGTGGGGCCCTAATGGTTAGCAGTTCTTTCAGTTCTACCGCAGGCAAAGTGAGATCAGCTCATCCCTCCCATGAACCCGCCTAAATCAGAATACCACTTGACTACCCACAAATATGTGAGGTGAAGCGTCTAAGGAACGAGAGGAAATGTATGGACTAGGGAGATGCTACATCCAGGATATTTCTTCTTGCACATCTGCACATCCCAATATCCAATTCTAGGGCAACACCCTAAGAACTTGTGGCATGGGTAGTCCTGTTGTGGACTCACACAGGGCGCCATTATATCATGGATGTTTGAATCTCATGCACTATAACCCAACACATACCTGAGCATGTGGCAAAATGACCCACGTCTACCAATTATGCAGGTACAAAAGCCACCGTCCCCACCAGAGTTCAGGAGAACTAATGACTACTAATCTGAAATTTTCCACATCATTTTCCTTTTGCTTTCCTGTTACATGTTGTGTTATGATCTCCATAAGACCTTTGGCATTAATTTTTCTGTAATTTGTTTCTTTGCTGTGACTCAGAGGCAGGCTGCTTTGTTATTAAGAAAAAAACAAAACAGTTCTCATCACAGACTCTCTTTTCCCTTTGAACAGTACACATCAGAACCAATTCCTACTGAATTATTGCCTAAGATGTCGGAAAGACCCTTCTTTATCCTGTTAACGGGCATAATTTTCTTTCTACACACAGAGCCCTCCTGGAAAGTCCATAGACTTAGAGATATCAACAAGCCCACCAAGCCTGGGACCCTCTTAGTCCTTCTGTGAGGATAACATATAGAAAAAGTGCAAATGTCCCATATACCAGAGAAAGGCAAAAACTGACTTCATTTCTGAACACCTGTGTGCTTTACAACACAATAACCATCTTTATTTTATTTCCTCAAAGCCTATCTGCTTTATTGGAATTAGAAACTTGTGATTTAGTATTTTAAACCATTTAACAAGTGGTCCTTGCGCACAGAGTTCTGTCAGATTTTGCAAACGTAACAGAATCACAGCAAGTGATGTCTCTCCCTTCCACACACACAAAGCATCTAGGCCACTTGCCCAGTGGCTGGTGAGGGGCTGGGCGGGGCCTGACAGCCTGTTGCCAGGCAGCCCAAGTGGTGTTTTACCAAGAGGCTGCTGCAGGAGCTTCGGTTGCCTAGCAACCGGGTCTTTAGCCGCCGCATTTTTCTTAATGAAGGTTTTTCACAATTCTCTGTATGATTACCTCTCCTGAATACCTAAACCCATTACCTCTGAATTACCAACTTATTCCTCCTGATTAAGTACAATTTTGCATCAAAACAATTTTGTACAACTTTTTTCACAGTCTTTTCACTTTTCACTTTCTATTATAACTGCTGGCTGATTTCGTGGTGCTTCCAAACACTACCTTTCCAGCTGTGGTTTTATAAATAAGAGTTACTTAAGAAGCATTATATGGTTTCAAAGACATTTTAGGTCATCTCCCAGGAACACTGAATGTAAATTCTGTGTTGTGTTCATAGTTCTATGTTCTATTTAGTTCCCCATGTTGAGAGCAGAAAACGTGCCCTTTGAGAAGTTATCACTCAATTTAAAAGACACGTCAGAATGGACTTGGACCTTTATTATTTCTCATAGTTTATTAAAAGAGATGAGAGAAGAAATAAGAACTAAATGTGGTTGATTCTTAGAAGGCTTTCCTACACGCCATCTATGATATAACCTATATAACATTTAAAAAAATATTTCATGGAAGTTTGAAAGCTGTTTGTCAAAATTGAATAATATCAATATTATTCATCTGTAATGAATTGGCTAGACAATTCAAACTCTTACAACATCATAAAGATGCTGCATGAGGCCTTTTCAAATATTAGCATATTTAATAGCATTTTAGCATCTAATTACTAAAAGTTCAATTCAAAGATTTTCAAGGTAAAATGGCACCTTGGATCTTTCACAGATACCTTTGTCCCAACAGATCTGTCTAAGTGTTTACAAACTTACATTAAATTTTTCTTAAAATTTAATATTAATAGTTACAAGGCATTAAAACCATTTCATTCTTGATTCTGGAATTTTTACTTTCTGTCTCTTCTATAAAGATTTATACTAGAAGAAGATATATAAACCTGCCCTTCCTCTTTCTAAACACCAAAAGAACCCAAAAAACAAAAACCACACACTCACAACAAAACCAAAAATAAAAACAAAGACATTGGACCTGAATTGCCCTCTTACGTAATAACTGTCCTGCTGCTTTTAGCCAAACTCGAAGAGACTTCCAATTTCCTAGGAGCATTGGGGGACCCTGCTGAAGATGCAGCGATTCCTCAAAAACCACAGGCAGGCATTTGAACTTGAGAAGTCTTCCTCATGACTCACTGTACTGTGATTGTTTCACCCTGAATGACATATGTTGTCCATTGCAAACACTCTAACCCTATACACAGGCCCTCTGACGGTGAGCACAGACATGCCTGTGGTCGAGTGAGCTTCCTCCTCACCCCCCGATACTGTACCTGTGTGGTGGCTGTGGAAGTGGTGCTGCTTCTTGATCCCCACATTTGTTGAAATTGGACCCTGATTTCTGCAAACGTTTCAATGATGACAGCGATAAACACATTCTGAAAGAAAATTACAAACCATATTTACCAAAGACTGGGAACAAGGGAGTGGAGGGAAACAGAAAACAAATAAAAGATCTGCAGAAACTGTCAGAAAACCGAGATTTCATTATGACGCAGTTTTACAGTACCTTAACAAGCCAGGCAAGGAAGAATATGAGAGTGATGAAATAGAAGTAGGAACGCCAGCGGGGAAAGCTGTCGATGGCTCTGTACATGAGGAACACCCAGCCTTCCTGGGAGGCAGCCTCATAGACCGTGAATATGCTGGTGCCTGTCAAGAGACAGGAGAGCAGATTGAGTTACAGTGGACTTTTGAAATGAGAAAACATTATTCAGAAACCAATCAATATTTATTCATGCTCATTTTCTCAATGACAGAAGCTCTTCTAAAGGGACTAATATTGCATGCAACATTGTATTGTTCTTATACTTAGGATTTGGATAAAGTTGTTTCTGACTTCAAGCCATGGCAATTTCAATATCCCAGCAATAAAAAAACTTTATATCATTAGCGATTAGGTGCATTTAACAATGTGGAAAAGGAAACCAATATTCAAATCAAGTGAAGATCTAATAAAATATAATGTCTACAATGTAAGCTTGCCTCTTGGGGCTTAACACTTTCTGTGTGCTGAAAAGCACTTGTAGTTTTAGCCAAAATGAAATCAATCTGGGAATTGGGTTTCATTTGAAATCTCTTTCTCATAGGAAGACTGAAGTATTGTAGACTCCAAAAATCAGTATGTTGCAGCCTGTCTTTGGATTCCATGCTGTTTGCTAAACACCAAAATGTAACATAGTAAATCATCAAGTAGTATTTCGATTTTCCGGGAGAGTTGTCTCATTGAAAATACTACTGATAAGGGAAAGAAGAAAAGTGAACAATATGTGGGCAGACTTTTGAATACATGGTTAAGAGGACCTACCATGCCATTCAGAGGAAAGACAGTGGTTAATCCTTGCAACATCATAACGTATGTGCTATTATTTCCCCATTTTACAGATGGAAAAACTAAAGCACATAAAGAGTAAGTGATTTGTCTAAAGATGCACAGATAATAATAGGGGAACTAGATTAACCGAGTCATTCTGGAACAAGGTCCTGCATACTTAACTGTGATGGTAACATGCCTCCTGACATCCTTTCTGTGGCTTAGTTTCCCCATCTGTAAAATGGGGAAATAAATAACCCATACCTCATAGTGTTGTGAGGATTAGATGATTTAATTTCAATAAAGCATTGGCATATGGTGAGTACTTAATCAATTTTAGGTATTATTATTATAAAAATGGAAAATAGTTGCTTAATATTATTTTGTGAGAAGACATATAAATAATATAGTGCTGAATTAAAGTTGTTTATAAAACAAATATGATACAGCTTGTTATTCATAAAACTGGTAAACATTTGCACTTCAATAAATTACACTGCTATAAATGAGTTAAATTATTATAGGATATAAAACCAAGATCCACCCATATATGTTCTAATCACACAGAAATTTAAAACTAGAATATGCATACAATCAAATATCCAAACTAAGAAGGGGGTTACTCAGGTTGGCTGATGACTATCTCTCTGGGCCTGTGCATTCAGGAAGAGTAATGAGAGCATCAATGAATACCAAAGCACGCAGAACAGCAGAAAAGCCTGCAGTAAATGGGGACACGTGGGAAATAAAGAGGCTTGAGAGAACAGCTGAGAGAAAGGAGGAACGGGCATTCCTATTTGGTGAATGCCTATGATGCACTAATCTGTACTAAGTGGTTATATAAAATATAACTTCGTATGCGTACTGCCTCTCATTTTAAGAATCATATTGTACACACTGGTATGTCGTTGCCATAACAACTACCATTTGTAAAACACGCCCAGTTTAAGGTTCTTTTACATACTTCAATGCTAAGGAAATCTCTGTGTAATTAGGCGGGTGGATGGGGAGGTGGGTAGAAGGGCAGATATTAACAAGCACATTTTACAGAAAAGGAAAGTGAAGGTCACTAGTTAATGAACTTGCCTGGGATAGAAAGTGATAAAGCCAGAAACTGAACCCACGTCAGGTCCAGGTCTTTAACCCTTGTTTTCTTTGCCATGTTACTTTTATATTCTCTTGCTTGAGACTGAGACTTTAAAAAGAGCTTGTTTTCTCTTCTTATCCTTAATTTGAGTGAAGTCTATTTTTTTCTGAGGGTCTATGATGGCTAAGTTTATAGTGCAGTGAGGAACTCATGCAAGAAGACAACTTTAAAGAGAAAAATTCTGAAAAGAACAGCGTGTACAAAAAATAAAATGCCAACAGAAATTACCATTTCCATTAATGATTCATACATACTAAAAATGTACATTTTTGCTTTTGTAGTGTGAATATGAAAGACAATTTCAACATAAAACAAGTCATTTATGTCCCTTTTCTTCTACTGATTTGAACTAAAACAGAAAAGTGGCTAGAGAAATCCATTATGAATTACCATTAAAGTGTAATAGCTTTACCAATTGAGCATTTACAGGTAAAATCATGGGACTGTCAATACAAGATTAAATTTGAAAGGAACACTGAAAATTATCCTGCTCTAACTCGCCCGTCTCTTTCTTTATTACATCCACAGGAAAGATGCTATTTGGAATTAAGTAAAGAATAGTACATTCAATGAGCAATCTCGAAGCTTTTACTTCATTTTTCCTAATTTGACACAGAAAAAAGAAAAGAAGTAGGACCTCGCAGTGCAGCTCAAAAAGCAGGGTTTGTTGATACAGAGAGATGAGACATTTGTGAAAATGTAACCAAAAAATGCCCGAGGAGAACGCTGACTCCTGAAAAAAGTGTTTCACAGATATACGAACTACACCGGCTCAAAGGCTTTGAAGACGTTACGAAGAGTTGCAGGAGCAAAGGCAAACTGAATAAGACAGTCCTTCCTCATCACTTTTCTACTCCCGAGTTGCAAAACATGAAAAGAAAATCACTTTCAAAAAAATTTGCCAATTGCTGACCGATATTTAAAACGGCAAAATCAAATTTACGATCCTTATTTTCTTTGGGAAGTAGGCAACCCTGAGAAAGAAATTGTAGCCACTCAAACTTAGTTTGCACATCCTGCTCTCTCTGACTGGCCCCCCACGCCCCCAGCGCCTCTCTCTGGTCCTCTTAGCTGTCCCCTCTGCGCTGTCCCAGCCCAGCTCACTTCCTTGGCCCTCAGTCTCCTCAGGGAGCCCGGAGCTCACCTGCCTCACGTCGCTCACCACACTGACTTCTGTCACCCTGTCTGTCTCCCGAAACACTCTAAGTTAAGAGGACTCTAAGTTAACACTCTATCTTTCACTTCTGACCTGGCATTGAGAAGCACTCAAGAACTGTTGATACATTAAATAATATCATAGTATTAAAACATATGAAGGCCTTTCTCAAATATTTGCTTTTTTATCAATTCTTCCTCACTGTGAATACCGCACAGATAATTTGGAAACAAAGAGAAGTATTTAATAATTGACTTTGTTTTGCTGATTTTCAAAATTCACTTAGAACACATATACATATATAAACTTAAAAGTCCATGCTACACATAAACAAAAAAGTCTTCCCATATTGTTTGATCCAGCATGGGAAATCTCTAGAAAATATTATATTGATACATACAAAATATTTTCTCTAGATACACTCCAGAATACTTTTACTCCATTTTAATTTTGAAACTAAAATTTCTAGCCAAAAAGATCACACTTTCTTTGTTAAATGGATCATGATTCTACAATAGCACCCGGGACTAGAACACATTCTCTTCCTAGAGAACAACAAGGCCTGCTCCAGAAATCTCTCTGGGAAGCTCCCGGAACAGCACCGTTTTCTTAGACCCCAACTCTCAAAGCACAAATTCAAGTTGTATAAGAAACGAAGTCACCATAACATTACTCGGCTCATCAATTCTCCTAATTTCATTCATCCTTACTGACCTCTTCCATTGGTTTGATTCATCAGATAAGAAGACCCACAAGTCTACATTTAGAAAATAAATCCCTTGGAACTTTCTACAGGCTGCATGTATTCAGATATAGTAGAGGATATTTTTTTTATAGCTCTGAACAAAATTATATTCCAATCTGTTTCCACTATCTTTAGGACTATATTTAACGCTTGGCTGTCTTCTGCTGACTCTTTTTTCGTGAAAAAAAGTGAGAAATTGATTGTGCCCTGGGAATACTCCCTTTTGTTTCTTCTTGACATAAGGTACATAATGCCATTGAGTTGTTCAACTTTGAAATAACGGGGCCACAAAATTGTGATGAGATTTAAAAACAAGTTACTAACCTGGGGTCCCAGCATTGAATTCCTCTCCAAACACAAAATATCTACTTATTCTAATGATGCTGATGCTCGATCTATTGTGAAAGAATTTGGGAAGTTAAAGTTGGTGATGTAGGCTTGAGATTGTTGAAAAGAATGAGTAAGTACACCAGGCCTTAGTCTGAACAATAACCTTCACCCCACACTCAGAATTCCCAATAGAATCTAGAGGTTCCTTTTAGGACAATTCATGCTATCCTCTCTCTCAATGTTTGGATCCTCAGGTCAATGTTCCTGAATTTTAACCCCTCCGGCGATACACACCACCCCGAGGCAGCCCCATCCAAGGTCAGGCAAGAACCCATCCCATTGGATGCTGGCTATGGCTCAGTCCCTTTCGAATCTGCTCTTGGCTTTGCAAAGCACAGCAAGCTACAGGAGTTTGGAAGTAGTCCCTATAGCACCTTGAGGGAGTCAGCCTTCATTCTACCTAGGTCATCCTGCTACAGATACTTGTCTTCTTATCTGGTCCATTAACCTTCCCAACCTGATGCACTTTTTATGAAACTGATCTGATTGTCTGGCTTCATTTCCCACCTGGGAACAGAATCTCAGTGTGGGCAAAATGACAACATTTTTGTCACTCAAGAACATCAATCTCCCTCAAACTTTTCTAAGTTGCTCTTTCTGTTCCCCCAGCTGATTGGATCTTATCCTTTTCAGACTTTATCCCTACTACATTCCAGTGTGAGCATCCCTTTTAGTTGGAAGAGAAAAGAAAACACATGTTCCTCCACCACTACACATGAATGGCTGTCATCTACTGGTGCCTCAATGAACTGCTCTTAACCAGCAAGTTTCACTGTGGAAGGATATAATTCTCAGCCTAAACTCCAAACGGATGCTTATTTTCTCAACTACAGTTGCAATGACTAAATCTCCAACCCTGAAAGGTGGTCAAACAAGAGAACGCATGTAAAGAGCTTGATCTTTGCACATTTCCATTGTTAGAAATACAATCTGTTGAAGATGTGGTGAGTGTGCTTCCCTGGTTTCCATTTGTTTTGTTATGTTTGGATATACGCAACTTATCTCCAACTAAATGTTATTTTTAAACTCTACAACTACTCCATAGAGCAATATTCTTATTAAGCCACAGGACTAATACAAACACAGAACTTTGCTTAGTTTGAGAAAGAATTCACTGAAGCCACTTAAAGGCAGGTTGTCCTGTCAGTTTGACTTTAGGTAGAAGTCACTGTTGTTTAAATTCTAATGTGTCAAAGATAAATAAGTTCGCCCATCTAGGGGCACCACTGGTTAGTTGACACTCTAAGCCAGACACTCTAATTCCTCAACTTTGGCACTGGGGACATTTGGGGCTGGATAACGCTTTGTCGTGGGGGCCTGTCCTGAGCATTGCAGCATCCCTGACCTCCATCCACTAGAGTCAACAGCACCCTCAACCCCCAATTATGACAACCAAAAATGTTTGTGGACATTGCCCAGTATCCCCTGGTAGGCAAATCACCCCTGGTTGAGAACCACTTTTCTAACCTGATCGTCTCCCTGATCCTGTGACTTTTGTCCCACAGGGCCTTAGCTCTGGGCCTCACATATGACTGCATTTATTAAGTATTTTTAAACTGAATTGAACTTCCTCATGTAACACAGGGGAAAATGGAACAATTGTGAGGCTTATCAAAATTTATCCTTTGGTTTATTATGAACTGTTTGGAGGTTAAACAATTTCAGGCCAAAGAAGAGACCTAAAAATGCATTTTTGGACTATATTTACAATAGTCTACACGTGAATTTGACATTTTATTCATCTTTAAAAATTTTTGAAGGCTAAAAGCCTAGATCCTAAGACATCACTGTTTACACAAAATATTTGCCACACAGTAGACAGCTCAATAGTATCATTACATTAATATTTATCAGTTTTTTGTTTCAACAACTGCACATTGGAAGCTAAGTCTTATTTCGTTTTTACTTCCTGCAATATTATAAGATGACTGTCTGTACATACCTGTATCCCAGGGAGAAATATCTTAGTTTGCAGAATGAGATATTACAAATATATTAAGTTTTAAAAAGAAAAATCACATATTTGAAATGAAATAAATGGCAGAAAATTTTCCTCACCGAAAATTACAGTGCTACTTTGTGAATTATTCCAAGACAAACCACAAACACATATGTTTTGCAAGTTTTCCAGGTTTTGCAGCTGAATCAAAATGAGGCATTCAATATATTAACGTACAAAACAGAGGAAAACGGACTAATCTGTAGTCCATGTTCATGACTCTAATTCTGTCTGGACCACAAAACAGAGTGTTGAGTAGAAACCTGCTAAGTGGCTCATGACACATGTGGGTGCAGTCAACAATGAAATCTAAATGGCCACAACCAGATTCCAAACAGCTTGGCGGCTTCTCTAACTCAACCATAACCTGTAGCTTGAGGTCACCTGTTGAAGACAAAATCTACAATGAAATCATCTTTTGTGTCTGTGATCTCAGTTTCTTTCACCCTCTGGGAATTTGCCCACTCTCTGGCATAAAATCTCTTATACATATTTGAACCACACATTTAAAATATTTTAGCCAGTGGCCAGCGGTGAGATTCACTGTAACTTTCTATAATATGTTTTTTTTCCCGCCACACTGCTCCACACCACCTCACCCTTTACCTCTTCACATGAACCGTGCGCGCAAATCCTGAGAGTTGGATCTGTGCTGATAATAAATTTTAACCAAGCTTGGTTATTATAAAGTAAACCTATTTGTCATGAGGCCATAAAAACAAACACCAGTGAGTGATGTATATTCTTAAGGTGGACATCTGGATTCAACATCATAAATCTCTGTCACTGAGGCTGAATGCATCGGCAAACATGAAATGTGAATAAGGTCAACAGAGCAGCACTAGCAAGAAAGGCCCATCCTGAATCACAGAGGCTTAATGAGCAATAAAACCAGCCAGAATTAAATTACTTGGGATGAAGTCACCTTTCTAATGAATAAAACCTTTATGAACAATGTTTTCTACTCCTTGAAATTACGTTTAATTTTACTAAAATATATTTCTAAAATAATTTAATTAAGTATTTCCCTGGACAGACTGTGATGTAACCTTATGACTATAATAATCTACACACAACTCACCCAACTCAGGATGAGTTGCTCAACTAAGGATCCACACACATTCAGTCTGACGACTGTCGTGCGGCCAGCAAATAACAAAACAAAACAACATTTTTTATTTGCTCTTCAAGAACATGGAGCAAATACAGAGGACTTCTTTTATTCTAAATGCTTTAAAAGGTATCTATAAACCTTATATTTTTGAGCTGAATTTTAGTTTAGGTTTTTTTTTTTTTTTTTAAACAGGTAAGCACTCTGGCACAACCTCACCGCACTGCTGAAATCGCTTTATCTGTTACCTTAAACCTCATCACTACCCACAGCGCTGAAGTTCTGCTATAAGATCAAAGGCCATATAGAAAACAGCAGGTATATATTTATACATATTTTCTAAGTTAAACTTTTTTTATAAGTAATAAAGATTCTTAGTTGGGATGTATTTCTTCAGATGTAGACAATTTCTAAACGCCCAAGTTCTAAATATAAAATACCTCTAAAGAAGGAGAGGTGAAGCTTTAACCAGAGTATTCACAAATGGAAAAAGAAGTGTTGACAAGGCCGGATGCTGACATTGGCAGGAAAGTTTAGATATTAAAGTAGAACAGTTCCAAGGACGCTGAGTCCACATGCCAGCTAAAACACTCCCGCCCCTGGTGCCGGGCCGTTTCCATGTCGGGTGACTAAGGTAGCAAAGGAGAGGTCGTGACACACACCTGCCATTCCTCTGCCTTTGAGGAGTGTGATTTCAGATCAAAAGAGCTTCTTGGAAATTTATTTTCCATTAGCTGACTTAAAAAAACTATGCTAGGCCCCAATTAGCTTTCAGTTGCCTTTTCTAACAGTCCAACTGTCCATTCCTTCCTCTCTGTGTGACACTGATCAGCTAGTTAACCATTCTGGGCCTCAGTCTACCATAGATAGACTATGGCAATCATGATACTTGCTGGTCACCCCTAAAACTCTAAATAAATGTTATTTAGTAGCTTTTAATTTCCTCAAAAAACATATCATGCCAGAAATATGGTTTCTTTTAGAGTGTTTTAGCTGTGTCATCCATTTTTGGGTGAGATTTTAGGAACGATTTATTGGAAACTATAATCAAAAGAAATCAAAGCAAAAAGGCCAGAACCTCACATAATTTTTAAGGAGTTAATAGCCATGACATTAGAATTTCATAATAGTCCAAAATTAGAACCAAGTATTTGGAAAAAGATCTAAGACTTTCTTGTCTCCATATTTTGGGACACACATCTCTGCATTATCATGCACAAGCAATGAAAATAAGAATTAACTTTAAGATATATTTGGTCAGTCTACCTCAGAATAGCCACAATAGGGAGAATTTGTTTTAATTTTAATAGCAAGGCTGACTGAAATAGTAAATAAGCACAGGATCAAAAGAGCAACCAAGATTGGAAATAAATAACTTGATTTTTTGCTAACAGAGGCATATTAAAATCTAACTCAGGTCTAAGTAGGAAGGAAGAAAGATACCTAGTGATATTGACCAAATGTAATTTACAATAAATATGAGATAAGAAATACAAATAACATATGGATTTAACTAAATAAAAGTTCTTATTTGTGTTATGATAAATATAAAATTTCCATGATTTACAACGAAAGATTTAATTACATCAATTTAAAAATTGATATTATAATATAAAACTAAAAACAAGGACATGCTCTAATATGCATACTAACATTACAGTTGAATAGCTACAACTAAATACGAAATATTAATTATTAAAAATTTTAAACTATACATGAGGAATTTTTTGTCATATATCTTCACATTGATATATGTATACAAAAATAGTTACAGAATTTTTCCTATATTTGCTGTCTACTTTCTTCCATAAACTCCTAAGGCTAAAAACATGTTTAAAAATGCAGTTTTTCAACTGGTTTAGACTTATTTTTTGGATGTGCCACAGATTCAATTTTAGATTCATTAAGATTATACTAAGACTGAAAAATATTTTGCCTGTATTAAAAGCTGTGTTACTAAGGAAGCAAGTTACTATGTATTCCCACTTGACCAACGTAAACCAGAACTTTTCATAGGTGAGATAAGAATATGAGGGAATAGTAATAAATTAACTTTAAAAAAATTAATAGACTTCTTTTTTTTAGCAGTTTTAGGCTTACAAAAAATGGAGCAGATTTTGTACAGAAAGTTCCCATCTATCCCGTCTCTCTGCACACTATCCCCTATTATTAACGTCTTGCATTAGTGTGGTGTAGTTGTCAAAACTGATGAACCAATGTGTGACACCATATTGCTAACTCAAGCCCACAGTTTACAGTAGGTTCACTCTCTGTGTTGTGCAGTTAGATGGGTCTTGACAAATCCATAACATTATGTATCCACTATTACAGTATTACACAGGATAGTTTCACCGTCCTAAAAATCCATTGTGCTCCACCTATTCAACCCTCACCTCTCTCCTCTGAAACCCTGCAACCACTGATCTTTTTGCTGTCTCTATAGTTTTGCCTTTTCCAAAATGTCATATAGTTGGAATCATACAGCAAGTAGCCTTTCAGACTAGTTTCTTTCACTTAGCAAGATGCATTTACCATTGCTCTATGTCTCTTGGTGGCCTAACAACGCATTTCTTTTTATTGCTGAGTAATATTCCATTGTATGGATGTACCATAGTTTTTTTAATCTCAAGTTATGCCCTATTGGGGGGCATCTTGGCTGCCTCCAGTTTTTGTCACTTATGAATAAAGCTGCTATAAACATTCGTGTACAGGTTTTTGTGTGGATATATGTTTTCAATTCATTTGGGTAAAGAGGAGCATTGATTGCTCAATCATATGTTAAGATTATGTTTAGCTTTGTTAAAAAAACAAAATGTCTTCCAAAGTGGCTGTACCATTTTGCATTCTCACCAGCAATGAATGAGAGTCCCTGTTGCTCTAAATCCTCACCAGCATTTGGTGGTGTCAGTGATTTGGATCTGAGCCATTCTGATAGGTGTATAGTGGTATCTCACTTTAATTTGCAATTCTCTAATTACATATGATGTTGGACATCTTTTCATCTGCTTACTTGCCAAATGCTTACCTTCATTGGTGAGATGTCTGTTCAGATATTTTGCCCACCTTTAAACTGGGTTGTTTGTTTTCTTATTGTTGAGTTTTAAGAGTTCTTTGTATATTTTGAATACAAGTCTTTCATGAGATACGTGTTATTCAAATATTTTCTTTAGTCTGTGGCTTGTCTTTTTACTCTCTTAAGAGTGTCTTTTGCACAGCAGAAGTTATTAATTTTAGTGAAATCCAACTTAGCAGTTTTTTTCATTCACTTATCATGCTTTCGGTGTTGCCAAAACCAAAACCATTGACAAATCCAAGGTCACCTAGATATTTCTCCTACGTTATCTTCTAGAAGTTTCATAGTCTTGCATTTTACATTTAGGTCTATAATCCATTTGAGTTAATTTTTGTGCAAGGTGTACTGGATGTATCTAGATTTATGTTTTTGCATGTGTATGTCCAGTACTTCCAGCATCATTTGTTGAAGAGACTATCCTTTCTCCATTCAATTGTCTTTGCTCCTTTGTCAAAGACCAGTTGACGATTTGTGTAGGTATATTTCTGGGCTGTCTATTCTGTTCCATTGATCTAGCTTCTATTTTTCCAGTACCCCACTGTCTTGATACTGTAGTTTTGTATTAAATCCTGAATTCGAGTACTGTCAGTTCCCTGACTTTGTTCTTCTTCAGTGTTGGGTTGACGATTCTAGGTCTTTTGCCTTTCCATATAAACTTTAGAATCAGTTTGTTGATATCCAGAGGACAACATGCTAGAATTTTGATTGGGATTGTGTTGAATCTATAGCACAAGTTGGGAGGGACTATCTTTTATGTTCTGTTGTTAGGTGCACACACATTAAGGACTGTTATGTTTTCTGGGAGAACTGACCCGTATATAATTATGTAATGCTCCTCTTTCTCCCTGGTAATTTTTCTTGTTCTGAAGTTAGCTTTGTCTGAAATTAATAAAGCTACTCCCATTTTCCTTTCATTAGTGTTAACATGGTATATCTTTCTCAATCTCTTTTAATCTATCTGTCTTTATAGTTAAGGTGGACTTCTTGCAGACAAGATGTGGTTGAGTACTGTTTTTTTATCCACTCTCTTATTCTCTGTCTTTTAATTGGTATACTTATACCATTCACATTTAAAGTGATTATAGATATAGATTAATATGTACCACATTTCTGTTTTCTTTTCATTGCACTTGTTCTTTGTTTCTTATTTGTCTTCATTTGTTTTTTTTTTTTTGCCTTCTCTGGTTTTAATTGATTACAGTTTTACTCTTCTCTTAGCATATTAATATTTCTTTTAAAAAATTTTTAGTGGTTGCCTTAGAGTTTATATTATATATTTAAAACTAATGTAAGCCCACCTTCAGATAACTGTATCATTTCACAGAGAGAGTAGGTACCTCATAATAGAGTATTCCCTCTTCCTTCCTCCTGTCCCTTATAACACTGCTGTTATTCATCTCACTTATCCACGAACTATAATCACCTAATATATTGTTGCTACCATTATTCTGAACAAGCAGCTATTAGGCCAGTTAAGAATAAGAAAAAGAAAAATATTTTATTTACCTTCATTTTTGTCTTTTCCCACATTCTTCTTCTTTATGTAGACTCACATTTCTGATCTACATCACTTTCCTTCTCTAAAGGACTTCTTCTATCATTTCTTGCAAAGCAGTTCTGCTGGCACCAAATTCTTTCAGGTTTTCTTTGTCCGAGAAAGTCTTTATATCTCCTCACTTTTGAAACATAATCTCTCTGAATACAAAATTCTAGGTTATTCTGTTTTTTCTTTCAACATTTTAAATATTTCACTTTACTCTCTTCTTGCTTACATGGCTTCAGAAGAGAAATCCAGTATAATTCTCATCCTTATTCCTTTACAGGTAAGGTGTTTTTTTCCTCTGGTTTCTTTCAAGATTTCCTGTGTCTTTACTTTTCTGCAGTTTGAATATGATATACCCAAGTGCTGACACTTTGGTACTTATCCTGCTTGGTGTGGTCCAGGCTTCCTTGATCTGCAGCATTGTGTCCAACATCAATTTTGGAAAATTCTCAGCCATTATTACTTCAAATATTTCTTCTGCTCCTTTCTCTCTTTCTTCTCCTTCTGGTATTCCCACTATATGTATGTTAAACTTCTGTAATTGTCCCACAGTTCTTTATCATTCTGTTCCCCTTTTTTTCATTCTTTTTCCTCCTTGCATTTCAGTTTGTGAAGTTTCTGTTGACATATCCTCAGTCTTAATGTTTCTTGCTTTGGCTGTGTCTAGTCTACTGAAAAGCCCTTGGAAGGCATTCTTCATTTCTGTTACAGTGTATTTGATCTCTAGTGTTTCCTTTTCATTCCTTCTTAGAGTTTCCACCTGCTTACATTACTCATTTGTTCTTGCATATTGTCCACTTTTTCAAATAGAACCCTTAGCATAATAATTAAGATATTTTAAATTCCAAATTACTTGATAATTACAAAATCTCTGTCATATCTGAGTCTGGTTCTGACCATTGCTTTGTCTCTTCAGATTGTGTTCTTATTTGCTTTTTACCATGCCTTGTAATTTTTTTTTGAAGGCTGGGTATGATATATTAGGTAACAGAACTGAGGGATGTGGTTTTAGTGGGAGGATTTATGTTAATCTGGCTGGGGGTTAGGCTGTGTTTAATGTATGCTGTATCTGAGGTGTCAAAGGCTTTGATTTCCTCTAGTGTCCTGGTTTCTGTCTCTCCCGTGGACGTTAGGTTTCTCTAGAAACTCCTTCTAAATGGAATTTCTCTCTTGCAGCTGAGTTGTAATCCAGCTATTATTTTGGTGCCCTGTTAATGTGATGATAAGATATTGAGGAAGGGAAGCATTCTACAATCATAGGATCAAATCTCAGGTTTTTTAGTCCATTGAGTCCTAGGCTGTGACCTTCAGAGGAGTTTCTTAGCCTTTTTTTCTCAGTTTATGTGATACAGGAAGGGGGCTCTAGTCATCTGCCAGCCCTCCTCTTAGGTCATATGAGGCTCCAGGAAAGTAGATGTCCTAGAGGTCATGGCTTTGTCATGGAGAACAGAGTGCTCTGGGGTTATTTCAGAATGGTCACTGTTCTTCCCCTGCAGGAAGCATGAGGGAATTTTTCTCTGATCTTCTCCATAAGAACCTGGTAGGGGGACCGGCCCAGAGGCGTAGTGGTTGAGTTCACACAATCTGCTTCAGTGGCCCAGGGTTTACAGTTTCAGATCCTGTGCCTGGACCTACACACTGCTCATCAAGCCATGCTATGGGCACATCCCACATAAATAGAGGAAGATTGGCACAGATGATCACTCAGTGTCAATCTTCCTCAAGCAAAAAGAGGAAAACTGGCAACAGATGTTAGCTCAGGGCCAATCTTCCTCACACACACACACACACACATGCACGCACGCACACACATGAAAGAAGTCTGGTAGGCCTCCTGGAGGTAAGAACTCATAAAAGCATGGAGGCCCCCTTAAGACTGGAGGAATTTTTAACTCTTAAGCTAGTCGATACTCAGCCTCCAGCAATCACCCAATTACAGTTTAAGTGTCTCTGGCTCTAGTGACTCCTGCTCCTGGGGAGATATGATCCTCTGTATTTGCTGTCTCCAAATTTCAAGGCAGTGGTTTGCCCTGCAACCCCAATTCTCTGTTAGATCTAAGAAGCACTGATGGTTTTCAGAATTGTTGATTTTCAGTTTGTTTAGCTTTTTTCTGTGAGAACAGGATCGGCAACTTTCAAGTTCTTTACATGTTGGAGTAGAAACCACAAGCCATTAAATAACTTCTTTTTCATTTAAGATAGGGTCAGAAATAGCATGGACAAATGAGCACGTTTGATTAAAATGAGAGTTGTAAAGTAACACATGCAAAGGCATGACTTTCTGCTCACGTGTAGTCTAGTCAGCTTGGCCAGTTTGGCTTATGTACCAGTAACAGCATAGAAATGAAAACACCATCATTAGCACAAAGTAAGGCCAGACTGTGATAGTGAAGACTCTTCTGGCTGGCCCCAAGCCACTGTGCCAGAATGTGCCATATGTCATTTTACCTCATTAATAACTTTTTCTGCTTCCACCTTAATACCTACCTGTTTTTCTGCTTGATTTTAAACAAACTCTAAGGCAACATTAGACACAGACAGCACAGTGATAATAAGACAGTGAAGAGGGAGGAAGAAAAAAACCAGTCATTCATGGGATATGGTTCAAGTATCCGTTATATAATAGCACAACAAACTCAACCAAAGGCAACGAGCTTTGGGCAGCTGTGACCTGGCTGGCTTATGCCTGGAATGAAGTGTCTCTCCACGCTCTCATTAGGCACACTGACAGGACTGCTGCCCCAGGCCAGAGCTCCTTTGGCCAGCAATCAGACATTCCTAGCAAGTGTCTGGGCTCATGACATTAAGAGAGCAATCAGACAGTTGCACTGTGCTGGTGGGGTGACATTAACTTTTCTTCCCTGGTCAGGAGAACTACAGAAAAATCCTACCTGGAAATACTACTTAACATCCAACGCACAGAGACATATATCTAGACTATGGACTAATTATTTACAGTTTTAATAATCTTTTATTAACTCATTATTCAGCAGGAATATAATCATACTCATTCTTCATCAATCAATTATTTTATTCTTCTTCTAATTATTATTAGCTGATATAACTCAGCATTGTACAACTGACAGAGGGTTTTCATAAACCTCCATAATGGGTTCATTCAACACCCCTGAGGATTAACAATGAGACAACATGGCAGGTGTTGTCTCTTTTAGAGGGACGAGGAAATGGAGTTGAACATTTTATCTAAATCTCTTGTTCAATTAACACCATTACTCTTTGCCGTCTCATGAGTGGTGTTTACTTATGGACTGGGAGTAGTTACCCCCATATCAGCTGTGTTTTGTCATTCTCTTAAACTTGAATAAATTTGCTATTGCCTTCATGGACTTACAGCACATTTCCAGCACCAAGTACTGAAGTTTAAAGGGGCACAAGGACTTTCATCATCCACATAACTAGTTTAGTGACAAGGTTCTTGCATTTGGCGCATTTAACTTTTCCAGATTTTTAACCTCTAGTTTTGTCCTAGAATTCTTCAATATCTCTTACTTTAAAAAGAGGCAACAGTCAAAAGATTGATCTCCAAGGTTTAATCTTATTTGTGTGACAAATTCATACTCAACAGCATCTCTTGCCTTCTTTTTCCCTAAAGCTTTGACTGTAAGGGATGCACTAATCCTCTGCAATGTAGGACCTACCATTATTTATCTCACTTTATCAGTAGAATATACTATTTTTAA
Source organism: Equus caballus (assembly GCF_041296265.1). Classification (NCBI taxonomy): domain Eukaryota; kingdom Metazoa; phylum Chordata; class Mammalia; order Perissodactyla; family Equidae; genus Equus; species Equus caballus. The sequence continues at coordinate 90,565,369 of NC_091700.1, forward strand.
AAGTTTTGTCCAAGTTTTAAAGTCTGAAGTTTATTTACTTTCCCTCCCCCCCAGCAGAATGCAAGCCCCACCAGAGCAGCAACTGCGTCTTGCTCATCGCCATGTTGCCAGTGCCCACTGCCTGGCACGTCAAAGAAAGACACGCTAACCTGGACAAAACACAAACATGTACGTTAAGTGAGCAAATGAAAGCAACAAAGCAGAGAGTAGGTCAGGGAGAGGGGCTGGTGGAAACAGTCAAAGAGAAAACAGGCATAAAAGGGAAGGGTGCGTTGGACTAGGAGAAGAGTAGCAATTACAGAGGCTGGCTGACTTTGAAAGCTGGTCAGGCTGCTCATCTGCCACCATGGAGGGGCTCCAGATGTGAATTATCCGAATTAATCTGTATGAAGAGATAGTGCCTAGGGCAAAGTGGTGACCCACAGCAGCCGCCACGGCTCCCAATGCCAGACAGTAGACCTGCCTTGTCTGCCTAAGGATGCTCTGTGGTCCTCACTGGCAGATGCAGCCATCTCCTGACCAGAGGGGCAGTCCATTCCCAGCTCCCTCCCCAGAGCATCACTTGGTGGCTCTACGCCCACCTCCACAGCCCCCTACAGACCTTCACTCTGTTGCCTCACGTGACCCTTCTCCCATATGGGTCCTCACGAAGTGGGCAAACCTGTGGTCTTACTCTCTGCGTTGGAAAATCTTTGGGGTCCGACAGGCTGGTACTCACAGATCTCCAGCATCCCCCAGCTACAATATCACTCTACTCACGGACACCTGTGAGGAGGTGGAGCTGGCCAGGCATTTACAGCTCAATGACTCCTCACAGCTGCCCTAGTACTATTAACCTCATTTTACAGATGAAAACTGAAGTCACCTGCCCAAGGCTGCGTGGCGAGGAAGCGCCGCCGAGAAGGGATTTAAACACAGGGTCTTTGAACATCCTCCTTACCCCAGAGCTGTTCCCCCACCGCCTTGATCTCCCCAAGCGCAGGGCGCTGCTGCTGCTCCCTTCTCCACATCCTCCCACAGCAGGCTCACTCCCGACCTCCAGGAAAGCTTCCTTCTCCTCCTGTTGCCTCCACAGCTGGGGCTGCCACGGAGCGGGGAGCGGTGTTGGTCACAATTTCGACACCTGAAGTGACACCTCTCTCTCTGGCCCTGCTGTCGCCTTGTGAGAGGATGTAAGGGAGGCAGTTATCCCAGCTCAGGAGGGAAAGAAAAGGAGACCCCCAAGGCTGCACTTCCCAACAGGACGAGGCCTTGTTCCTGCAGAAATGGGGGGCACTGAGGGTTGGGGCCTGCCCCTCTACCCATGCCTTCACCCCCTCTTCCTATCAGGCTTTCCTTGTCGGGGGCGGGGTGTTCGGGTGCTATCAGGTGCATTTTCTTGGCTTTTAAGAGCCCACACTCCCCCCTGACATTTCTGAGGCAAAAGGTAGGCTTTTGAAGGGCTACCTCCAGTTGCTGGAAGAGCTGAGCTGAGTAAGGGGCAGGCTTGGAGGCCACGCTGTTCTGTAAACGGCAGCAGCAATGAGCAGGCGGGAGCAGCTGTTCTGGGCCATAGCTGCCATGAGCTGCTCAGTTGGAGCAGGGTCTCAGCTCCACTTTCTTGACCCTGTTACAGAAACCTCCGGGTGCCTAGCTCCCCTGTGTCTCATGGGGCTATACCCACGCCTCAGAGTGGTTAGCTCTGGACAGAGTGACGGTAGGCTGGGCTGCACTGGGCAGCTCCCACCCGGGGAAACCATGGATGACTCCTGGCCATGAAGCCACAGCAACTAAAACCTTGAGTTCCCTGGGGCTTCCACAGATTACACAGGTGGAGAGACCCATCCTATCGTACACCAGGCCCTTTACACGGTTTGAGTCTGTATCAACACCCTGGCAAGCTGATTCTTATCACTTCCATTTTATAAGTGGGGAGACTGGCTCCATGAGGCTAAGAAGCTTGGTCACCTAGAAGTGACCGTCTGGAGCATAACAGTGTTATTCCCATGCATCCGTGCCTGCCTCCAAAAACTATGTTCTTTCCACTCGGCCACGCATGTCTCAACTTTCTGAAACTCTTCTTGGCTTGGTTTTGAGGAATTTGAACAAATTCTTGTCTGGTATACTTTAGGAAAGCAAAATTCTGCTTTTAAAATTAAATAGACTAGCCCGAAGGAAGGGAGAGGCAGGGAGGCAAAAATTCCTCCCTGTGTCTTTGGATCTGAGACAGTACTTGAGTGTCTCTGTTTGAGGCGGGAAGGAGCATTTACCTGCCTTCTCTCCTCGCCCTCCATGTTCCTCAGATTACTATCTAACAGGAGTAGATGGAGAGTTTTAACTCCAGATTAAAAACTTAAAATACAACAAAATTTTAATTACCTTCACTTATGAAGAGACTCTGTTAGGTAAATCAGAACAAAATGAAATTCAAAAGTGACTCATTTAGTTTCGGGGTGTACCTTCTGGCCATTCAGTAGTCCTAGCTGAAAGTCTATGACTTCGTTCCATGATACGAATACAATCATTTGAGAAGTAGAACATAAAATAGAGAATTTTTTTTATATAAAATAGGTTTGTTTTGACTTGTATAAAATGGCTGGTTTTAAGAAGAAATTTATAATTAACTGGGCATTTTGTCCTCTGCTTATTTAAAGCCTGCGGCAGACGCTGCTGGTTGTTCACTCCAGACTCATTCTGCCTTCTTCCGGGGGGTATGGCCGCTCAGCTGCAGAATATATTGTCTGTAATTTCCTGCTAGGACACGTGGCCCTGTGACAAAGTTCTCCCCAATGTGGGGAACTTCCAAGCCATCTACAAAAACCCCTTCTCTGGACTCGTTTCTCCCTTCCTTTCTACCAGCTAGAAACAGAGATGCCACAGGCAAACTTGGAAAATGCGTGCTGAGGATGGCAGGGCTGCCACACATGCCTATACTTCGGGATGACTTCACGGGCAGAGCTCACCCACCCAGCCACACAGGACTATGACTTCAGAAAGAAACGAACTTGTATTTTGCTTGTACCATTGCATTTTGGGTTCTCTCTTATAAGTTTACTCTACTTCAACTACTACATAGCCTAATATTCAAAGCAGCCTATGTTCCATGGGCACTGCTCTCAGAAATGGGCTGGTGTCCAGGGGAATGTCCATCTGAAAAATATGCTATCTAAAAATGAACATACAGGATCTCATACAAACATGTGGAGTGGATTTGATAGTTCAGGGAAACAAAACAAGGCAAAGTTCAAAAACGCTTTCCATAAAACAGCTCTTTTTCCTCACAAAAACCACTCTATTGAACTTGCCCTAAATTACCGGCATGCTGAACCACAGGAATTCATACTCTACACACACTCTCAGCCCAAAGAATAAATCCTAACCATAGATCTAAACTAACAAGGTAAAATTAACAATTTAATGTCACATAAAGACTTGCTTAAGATTCTTTGAAATGTTCAAAGGAGACATTTTAAATACGAGATTGTTATTTTTTAAATATAGGGTTTTGGTTTCATGACTAATGGTATGATTCAATAAGAAGCAATAAATTATTTCTCAAGAATAAAAGTTAATTTATCTCATTTCAATGCTCTCAAAAACTTTCCAAAACAGTGTTATTTCTTACTGAAAAATGTTAAGATATAGGCAAAGTCCTAAGAATGACACACACACGCACACACACACACACACACACTTCAACATTACTGAAGTCAGACACACCCACAGAAATTCACATACTTGACAGGACTACCAGTCTTTATTCTTGTTATTCTTGTTATTTTAGGCAAAGAAATATGAGAATCCTGTTGTTCTAGGCAAAGAAATATGAGAAATCTTTAGTACTGGAACAGGAGGCATTTTGGCAAACCATCACAAGTACTTTGAACTCAAAATTAATGGTCATAAGGATCATCTCAGTGAGATATAAATCTACACTACATAGTTTGATGAAATGTAGGGATGTATTTCCTTAACTGTCAATCAAAACACACTTGTTGGCTATTTCAGCACATCAACCAACCTATATTCATTTTATCTCTTGGCATAGAATTCCTAAAGCAGTATGTTTGATGATTTTCAGCAAGACTCTAGAATAATGTCATGTGGTTTAAGTTAAATTCACATCATGTAGCCAAGCTTTTACAAATCTGCCTATTTTATTTTATAGGAAATATTCTCATCTCAGCCATTGTTGACTTTGTATTTCAGACCAAAATTAAACAAGTCTCATTGACCCAATGTTGAGTCAAAGAATGCAAATTTTCTAAATTTAATCATGAGTACTTTTCATTATTCAATCAAGTTTTGTGTTTTAAAATTAAAACGTAAGTGAAGAAATTCCACCAGCTGTAGCCTTTTCAATCTAATCACATTCCTCGAAGGTAATATACAAGGAAGCTAAGATCCGCATATTCCCCTCCAAACATACTCTTCTGGAAGTTAACAGCAACTCTCTCTAATCACTCAGGCCAAAAACCTTGGAGAGATCTTTCTGTTTTAATACTTGGCCAATCTATTAGCAAATCCCATTAACTCAGCCAGCACAACATATCCAGAGTCTACCCTCCCCCCTCCACTGTGACCACCCCAGGGCACCACCTTTCACATGGAGTATTCTAACAGTCTCGTAGCTGGTCCCTTCCTCTGCTGTTGCTTCCCTTTAGTTTGTTCTCAACCCAGCAAGCAAGAGTGTTTCTGATCAGTCTTGTTTCTCCTCTCCTCAAAATGCTCCCATAGCTTCCCAGGTCACGTATGAGTAAAAGCCAAAGTCATTACACTGACCTGTGAGGCTCTACAGGATCTGCCCCTTGTTGCTTTTCTGACCATACTCCCCCTTTACTCTCAAGACATGAGCTTCTTCATATCAAGAGAGAGCATGGAGCAGGTTCCCTTCTCCGTGCCTTTGAACTGGATGTTCCCTCTGCTTTGCACGTTCTTCTGCCCAGACAGCCATGTGGCTTTCTCCCTCACATCTATCACACTTTCCTTTAAGGAAGCGGGCACGGCCACCCTATCCAAAAATGCCATCCCTGCTCACAGCATCCCCGCTCTCCTCTTGCCTGATTTCCTTTACTCCCTGTCATTTATCACCATTTAACACACTGTTTACTTTACTCATTTATCCTAATTATTTCCTGTCTCCTCTTGTAGAATTTGTAAGCTCTCCGAAGGAAAGGACTTTTTGTCTGCTTTGTTCACCATATTGTAGCAGGTCCTCAACAAAAAACTGTTGAATGTTGAATGAATAAGAATATTTTTTTCTCAAATAATTGATTGGCCAGGAAGGGAACTCATAGAAAAATAGTAAAGAAACACATACACAGACACTGGAAAGAAAATAAAATCAGAACCAAATCAGAAAATAGATCTTTGTGGATAGAATGTGTAAAAATCTCATTAGTCATCACCTAGCTGCATGAATCAGAGACATGGCAAACAAAACATCAGAATACATGTGAAATTTTGAGGCAGGGGCCAGACTAACGTAGGAACAGGTGGCATTTTCCTAATGTGTTCCCTGTACGGCAGATGGTGCTACAGTTTACAGTCTGCAGAGTTCCATCACTGAGCGTTTTCTAGTCTCTAGTAAAATACTACCATATCCGGGATAGCTACACTATAGCCCATCTTATTCCTCCATCACCCACGTACACCGAGGAATCACTCAGTTCTCATTCTCTCTATTTGAACAACTGCACAGAAGAATTTTCAACTGAATACAAATGACAAATTATACTGATTAAAGTAAATTTCCTGAGTCACAGATCCACTAACATGGCGTGGACCCGTCTGTTTAAGTTCTGTGAACACCCAGAGCAGCAGGATCCCGCACAAGGCAGGTGAGCAGAGCTTTACAGCGAATGTGTCATTTGGATGCCTGTAAGATCTGCTAGGGTGTGTACTTGTGTTCTCATCCGAGGGTGGACCTATTCGTCACTCACACTTCCCACTGGTGGGCGGAAGACAGTGTTGGGGAGGGGCCAAAGTGATGCTTCCCAGAAACTGCCTCCAATGAAAACCTAAGGAAGAGCTTTCCAAACGGAAGAGGCATGGGGTGAAAGATAGAGAGGGGCCTCAAGGAGTAACACTTAAGACAAAACAAGCGATGCCAATGAAGAAGATGAAGAAATTCCTAAAGACACAAGGCTGACTACCTACAGACTCTCTGAGGAGCTCCTATTTCATGAAGAAGATGTACAAAAGGCAAAAGGCTGGGTATGTAACCAAAAATAAACACATTAGGTTGGCAGGCCTTTGTAGATAATACGTCAAGGAGGCCAGGGTTAAAATGAGGTTGAAATTGCAAAGTTTCTGACAAATAATGATTTCTGGCAATGTGGAGCACGAGGATAAACAAGGGACGATTGATCTAATACCTTGAGTAAGATCACTGCTAATGGAACAGGACACAATCAAGAGAGCCAGTAGGGAATGGCAGATTAAGGGATGTAATGGAAAGAGAAGGTGGGTAAGGTTTCCTAGTCAGAGGCGTTCAAGAGCACTACGTAACAGATATCTATTCTGAAGCCTAGCGACCCTGCCTACAGCAGAGGGGAACCCTGCCTGGTCTTTTTACGCCCTCCTCTCATCTTCTGGCGCTGTATCAGACACTGCTCTGCTGCCATTCATAGGGTTTTCATGGCCAATTTTCTCAGAAGAGGGTGGCCAGGTCCTTCTTCCTAGTCTGTCTTAGTCTGGAAACTCTGCTAAAACCTGTCCACCATGAGTGACCCTGCTGGTAAACAAAATCCCCGTAGCATAGCTTTCGGCATCACAGCAACACGCAGCCGCCACAGTATGACAGCCAACAGATGGACAGATGGGTGGTATAGTTCCCTAACTGGGACATGAACATGGACCATGGCAGTAAGAGCACCAAATCTTAACCACTAGACCACCAGTGCTGGCATCAAATAAATTAATAGTAAATAAGTAAATTGTAGGCCTTGAGAAAAAATGGTAAAAATGAGAACTATTATTATACTAGCAAAAAACCAATGTGGCCTTGGCTTTGAGAAAGAAAAATTGTCAATGTTATAAAATAATCATTAATCCTAGAAAGCCTAAATACTCTTCAGACTTTTAGAAAAGAAAGGGGAAACTGTTGAGACCCGACAAAGTTCACTAGAAAGGGATCTGTTCCAATCTGGTTTATTTTCCTTTGAAAAATTTTTACTTAGGTATTGACTGATTGATGGATTGATTGTTGATAGGATTACTAGAAAAGTGGATCTGGTAGGACTTAATTTCAGCAAGATATTTCACATTTTATCCTTCAGAAAAGATGGAGAAATCATCCTAAATGACAGTAGGACTAGATGAATTCACAGCTGACAGAACAATCTTTACTATACTAAGTTTCTCTGTAGAAATTAAAGGAGAAATTCTATATTAATTTAAGATACAACAGAGGAAAACTACCCTAATAAGAATTTGCATACCAACCCATAAACACATTATCTCTCAAAAAAGCCACTAAGAAAATTAATTTACTCTTTTAAACTGACTTCTAGTGATAATTAATACCAAGTAGTTGCTAACATAAATTAATCTAATGACAATGTTTCTTAAATATAATAAATGCAGAGACTAGAAAGCAGATACTGAGAAATACTGGATGCAGATTGTTACTAATAGGGAAAAATTAACAACCACTGCAGAGTTGGGTGCTCAGAGTTTTCACGACTTGACCCCTCCTGCTAAAGATGGCTGTCCTGTTTTTCTTTCTTATCTAATATGCTCCTGATCTAACCTGAGTCCCAGCACCTTCCTTGAAATAACCAATGGATGGGACAGGGTTTATTACCTTCTTTCTTGCCTTCTTTCTATGTCATGCAGTGTGTTTGAACTGAAAGATAACCCAAGCCACCCAATGCTCAAGTTGCAGCTGTAGCTCGGGCACTAATTAAAGGAACGAATTAAATTTTGTCTAGTCTATACAGCAAGGATACTTAGATAATGTACAGGAAGGCACTCTGTAAAGTGTAAAATGCTACCCAATAATGCTCCTCTGATCAGAACTTACATGTACCCTCCTCTTCCTAGACAGCAATAGATGATAATGGGCTAATTCATCATACTAGTTAGCAAATAGATCAAATTATATACTATCCCTCTAAATTCAGATGACCCTTAATCTAAATGAACTAGATAGATTGCCTTGAGGAGCCCTTAGGGAAGCACTCAGTCATTTCATGCGAACCAGCAAGAGCGACACTGTGGTTAGAGCGACCTCCAATGATTCGAGACTTACTCTCCATCTACACAGAACTCTGGCGTTGCCTACCATATCTAACTGGACAGATACGTCTTGGTGATTTCTCAAAATTATCTATTTATGCCATATTTTCAAGAGAATCTTATTTCCGCTTTCATCTTTCCTGACTTTCAATAACCACTGAAAATATTATATGAGGGACAGAAAAGAAATTTTCCATTTTTTTAAGTTCAAACATTAAATTTTTCTTGGATGGAAATTTTAGCCATTTGTCAGCACTGCGCTTTCTTGTAAAGAATATATCCTTTTATACCCGCACCATGGAAAATTCTTGTTTCAATTTCTTGAATATATTGCAAGAAAAAAAAACAAAGAACATTCCGTTTATATGTTTCCTTTCTCTTTAGAAAGGTTGGGGCTAGGTGACCACTACGGCCTTTACTAATTTCAAAATTATGTCACTCTTCCACAGAAAAGTGAAATCATATGGTATTTGGCTTTCTCCATCTGACTTATTTCGCTTAGCTAATACCCTCAAGGTCCATCCACGTTGTCGCAAAAGTCAAGATTTTATTTTTCTATGGCTGAGTAGGATTCCATCGTATATATATACCACATCTTCTATATCCATTCATCCATTGATGGGCGCCTGAAATTTATATACTATTATAAACGAATGTTACCTCAATGAAAAAATAAACGAAAAATAAAATTATGTCATTGTAGACATAATTAGACATTCTAGACACAGAATAGTTATGATAAAATTGCTTTAGTGATAGATGCAGATAATTCAGCAATTGTATGATGATAAATATAAAATATTTGATACAATTTTAGATTGTTTAATGTCTTTTAATTTTTAAAATAGTTATAACTACCAAGCATTATTAACCTCAATGTTTCTAGTTATTCTTAAACACTTAATTGAAATGCACAATATTTTATATATTTCCTCCTTTTAGCCTCACTTTATGGCTTTCTATAAATTAACCAAAGACAAATGTAGTTTGGCGGAACTTAAAGGGCTTTTTCTTATCTCCTGAAATTGTTTAGTCAAATATTTAGGAAGATTGTTCTGGATCTTTTAAATTTCTTTCTACTCATTTTGAAGATTTGCCCTGAGCTAACATCTTCTTCTTCTTTATATGCGGGATGACACCACAGCACGGCCGATAAGTGGACTAGGTCCACACCTGGGATCTGAACCTGCGAACCCTAAGCCGCTGAAGCAGAGTGTGTGAAACTTTAACCACTTGCCACAGGGCCAGCCCCGTACAAACAGTCTTTTTAAGAAAATGCAATTATTGATACAAATAATAATATTTGGTTTGGAAAATCTTTATAAGTAATGATGCACTAAGGATCATTCCATGAGATGATGGCAAGAAGTTTTAATCATGAACTAGATATCCTCTGGAGATGCTACAGACTTAATGAAATTAAGAATTTTGATCTTATTCACCCTTGTTAGCCATTGGCTCACTAATCTACATGTGAAAAATGAGCTCCAGGACTACTGTCCGGAAAACCTGACTTCTCTCACGTGCGTTTATATGAGATAAACTCCCATGGTATGATCTGGTTAGTTCTCATGACCAGTGACTGCTCTCTGATTAACCTACTATTTCACTGGTCGGCATGGCCCTCCATGATCTGCCTCAGCTGGTCTATGACATCCTTCTGTATTATGCAAGATTCCCTGTGATAAAATTGATCAAACTAATCACTTAGAGAGTCCTGCATTTTCATTTCTGTGGTTGTATGATCCTTGAAACATCGAATTTGCTTAATTCCCTTTCTATTTTTCATGCCCTTTCCTGGAGTGGTTACCTCTACAGGGGAAGGACGACCTTGGGAACCTCAGGGTTTCAGGAAGGTCAGATTTTAAGTTGGTTGGTGGGCTAACCTGTGTTTGTTTTATTGTTATGCTTATATAACTTACATAAATGTTACTTATGTCTATTCTTTTTTTTAAAAAAAACTGGCACCTGAGCTAATATCTGTTGCCAGTCTTCTGGTTTTTCTTCTTCTTCTTCTTCTCCTCCCCAAAGCCCCCCAGTACATGGTTGTATATTCCGATTGTAGATCCTTCTGGTTGTGCTGTTTATTCTTTTTATATGTATGAATTATCTCAGTATTTTTTTAAAAAGCTAAAAAATTCCCTATTCTCTTTTTTGACACTCATTGAAATGCCAATTCTTCTTGGATGACCCTGTGATCATCCCAGAAAAAAACATGTTCCTTTCTTTGTGCTTTTGTAGTATACAGAAGTAGATAATTTACCAAGCTATCTGCCCAACTAGACCATACATTCCTTAATCTGCTCTGCGCCCTCCCTACCCCTCTTCCCATCCCTAGCTTTGCAAGCAGTGTGCATCTACGTCTGATAACTGTAAGAGATGAAAGATTGTACCTCCAGACAGCTTCGTACGTGAAGACCAAGATGAGATTATGTTGGCATCAACAATAGAAAATGATCATCCTTTTGTTCCATTTGCTCTTTCTGAAGAACTTAAAAATCCCTAAGCATGGACAATTGTTAGAACACAGTGAAGTTGGTGCATTTGTTATTTTCCATTGTCATCAGAAAATAATGCTTTCTTAGGGAAATCTACCTGTGTGAAGAAGCATCTAGCACTTTTAGCTAGGGAGATATATCTGACATCGATATTTTTTTTTAATGACTTGGCCCTTGAGCAGAAAAATGCAATTAAATCCAAGATCTGTGTACTTGATGTCCCTTTTATCCTTAGTAGGATAAAGCAACAAGAATTATATGCAACTAAGGAAATCCAGACTAAAGAACTCTTCAAGAAAACACTATAGTTTTCAATAACGCACCAATAGAGATCCCTAAAATTCAAAACTAATGCTTAAATTTTAAAACGCCTTGTGCATACAATTAAACAATGCTTTTGTAGGATGACTATGATGCTGGGCAAGATTGTTCTCACATATAGAAGATGTCATTAAAGCTGATAAGTGACCCAAGAAAACAGAAATGCCCCACTACCCTTCAAACTCAATAAACCTGGACTGAGGAAAGGGAAATATAATTCAATAAGAAGCTAATGAACACCCACCTGTGGGTAAAGTGCTGCTGGATGCTGCTATGAGTAATATAGATTGAGAATCATAAACTGGGCGCCATTGGAGGCAAAGTACTTCAGATCGAATGTAACTCAAGCCAAATGTGAGCGGAAAATACAGAGCAGCCAGAGGTGTCTCTTAGCAGGCAAGTGGAGGGAATCCTCAAGGCTGCAGTCAGACAGATGAAGTGTTCAGACACTCCTTTCTCTGTTGGCAATTGGGCTTTTTCAGACCTAACCTGCTCCATTCAGGGAAACTTATCATCAGGTTCTCTCAGTTTCCCCCAGCTCTCTGCCCTGTCATTCTTGGCCGATTCTCTCCTTTCATCCTTGCTTCACCCTGTGCCAGCCCAGTGATGGTACCAGGGCTGATTCAGTCCAATCATACAGACACTCCAGATGAGCGTTAGACTTCTGGAAGATGAAACATTCTGCTTCCCTCTGAATCAAATGGTTAACTGTGTTCAAAATACTGGCCTGTAATATACTTAGTATATTTCATTTCATTTTTGGAAAATATGTAAACCATGTTTTCAAAGTGATTTTTTGTTACACACTTTTACATTGTCAAACATTCCTACAATGCATGTTTTACTTTTGTAATGAGACAAAACATTTTAAATTAAGCAGCCATGTATATTTTGCACATACACTAGCACTTATTTAGTTAGAAAATACCCATTCATTGTGTAGAAAAATGATTTTCTTGTATATATAACAAACAAACAAGGTTGAATTTAGATGTCTTTTAAAATACAGACTCTACTAATATCAAGAAATATATCTAATTATAATTTTACTTTTATATGAAGTTGATAGTCCATTGCTGTGAAATTTATCAATATAAAATTTATAACTTCTTAAAAATAGTTACTACACTCCCTAAGAATTTGTGGATTTGTCAACAGGCATTTTTCTTTTGAAATCGATCTCAAGTACATAAACCCTCAAATCAAATTTGTTGTATGTTTCCCGTGATGGTCACTGGCTCCCATTCTTTCTGCCCATCTCATTTCTCCCTCCTGTGTGATAAGAAGATTTCCTGGAATCCCAATAAGTTCTATTCTCAATCTTTTTCTGCCTGTTAGCACTAAGTGTACACTAAATTATTCAGTAAAGTAAACCTACTTTCAGGTGTTCAATTTACAACAACAAAGCAAGTCTTACGTATCTGTGTGACAACTTCTCAGCTACTCACAATTTTACACCACTTTCTTAGTTTCCTCAAATTACAACTCACTAAAATGAATAAAAAGTGAAGAAATTAAGAGTTCTCAACATTCTTAAATAAAATATATGCTAGGAAACCTCTGGTTGTCATTTTAGGTTTGATTTTAGATTAAGGGTTTTTCCCCCCTGCATTTCTATTTTAAAAGTGAAATCACAAATTCTGGGATATTTTCCACGCTGAAGTCATTTGGTTTTTAGCTTTGTGCCTTTTAGACACTTGAGATGCTCAATAATGACATAAAGTATAGTTCTTGCTGTGTGCGACTATTTCAGTGCCATATGAAGTTGGTTTTTTATAGGAGAGGGTGGGGGAAGAAAAAAGGCTCTATTTTTGTATCCCATTAGAAGATTTACTGCCTTTTAGGGCACTGATTGCAAGAAATGGCCTATTACCAGTATTTCAGGTTCTTGGAATACGTCTCAAAGGCTTTTGTTGCTGACTGCAGTCAGCTTTCAGAACTCTATCCTTGCTCCTGACAGATGCCCAAGACGAACTTATCCATTACTATTTTTGTTTTTTATTCTTAGAATGAAGATAGTTATCAAATCTGCCTCTCTTGCTACATCTATTTCGCCTTTTATTTGCTCCTAACACCTTCTTAGTACAATCCCTTGTCACCTGTCTTTTCCCACTCTGGTAAAATTTCCCAAGGTTAGAAGAAATGGTGATGAGATTTGCTTATCTACAGAGCAACACTGTTAATTTCTGATCACGCTATAGGTGACAATATCATTCCATGTGCCCATGTTATAACAAAGTCATTCCTGATTCTGTATCGCCCATTTGGGCTCATGCTTTCATCCATGATACCTCCCACTTTCTTTTTTTTGTTTCTTAGCAAAAGTCAAATCCTTCTTTAGAACATGGCTTCTGCTTAGAATCCCATGCACATTTCTGAGTTCTAGGTTTCCAGCATTTTGTACTTTCATTAACTCTACAATCCTACAGCCTGAAAACAAATAATGGACAAAAGCCAAGTATCTAGAACATATATAAGAATAAGGTAAACAACCCAAGAGAAAAATGGGCAAAGATAATGAACCAGCCTTTTACAGACGAAAATATCTGATTGGCCAATAAACATATGAGAAGATGCTTAACTTGATTGAAACCTTGCTAGCTATTAGAAAGATATAGAAATATCTTTTCACATCCATTTGACTGACTAAAATTTAAATATAATTTTAAATTATATATTAAATATTGACACGCTGAAAGGAAAACAGACACACTCATACACTAGTGGGAGTATATAGGAGCAATTTGGAAGTATCTATTAAAAATAAAAATGTGCATACTCAGCCCTTCTATTTCCAGATAACCATAGATAGAGAACCATTCATACTGTGCACAAAGAGACTCATGCAAGAGTATTTAGAACTCTAGTGTTACTAATCACACACAAAAAGAAAAAGACATCCATTGATTGTAAAATGACCAAATAAAATGTGCGATAGTCATAGAGTAAAAGATCATATAGCTGCTAAACTAAATGAAGTAGATCACATTTATTCATGTGAATAATATGTACACACTACATATTTTCTATATAAACATATATATGAACACCCATATGCAAATGAGTTTAAAGTTTAAAAGGACACAGATGAAACTCCTCATGTTATCACTAAGATCCTGGAGAAGAGATCAAAATTGGACTAAGTCAGCAAAAAAAACCTGCCGTTTTAACATTTTTTTAAAAAACAAGAATTAAATTATTTTTATGTAATTTTTTTAACTCAAGAAATATATGGATTTCTTAGCAGACACTCTTTATTACTAAAGTTTTATAGAAGCTCTTCACTTTACAAGTCAAATACACAGAAAAAATACAATTATCTATTCAAAGATTATAATTGACCAGCAGAGTAAACTATAAGCTTATAGGATTTTTTCTAATTAATTTATCTTTTAAATGACATTCCCTTTTATCCATTAACTGGATCTACTTTCACAGAGTATGTTTGTGGATGTGTATCAGTGCGTGCTTGCATGTGAAATATAGGGAATCCACAGAAATGGATTTAAAATTATATACTTTGATTTTCCTTAGTATACAAATCAAATGACAATGCACAAATATACATTATACAAAGTAAAACAATGCAAATGATAAAAATGTACAAATGATAGTGTGTAAATTATTTGACAATATACAACATACATTTTAAAGTGTGTCACATACTTACAAATGTTAGGGTATATAGTACATAACTTCATCAGTATCAGTGTAAAATTCCTTACTTTAAAGTATGGTTATAGAGAAGTCAGCATCATGATGGAGTGAGTTGTTCCCTTTGTCTCTCCCCTCTCAGTTACAACAAAATAGATATTCATTAACCAACAGAGGATTCCCTACACAGCACAACAGGATGCCTGAGAGATGCACGCAACCACACGTCTAAAGGTGGATGGACTAGATTCCTGGGGATCAGCAGAACTAGGTGAGCGCACCTCTACCTCCCTGGTGGCAGCAATCCAGGTCTCATATCCTTACACAATGGCACAGTGTGACTGTAAGTGGAGAGAGGGGCAGCCTGGCCCATGTGTGAATGCTTGTGGAGTGGTAGCCCAGCACGGAGGAGTGCCCACCATGGCACGGCAGCCCTGCCCATGGGAACGCTCCCCACTGAGTAGTGGTAGCAGCTCAGGCCCCACATAGGCGCCCCTCCCACCTAGTGCTGCAGTTCTGCTGAACTGTCCAAGAACATGAGCACAGCACTGGCCTGTATGAAAGAAAGTGCCCCTTCCACCTAGCAGAGCAGCTCAGCTGGTCCCTTGCCTAAAGCAGTGGCCCCACCTGCATGACAGCATTCTGAGCATGGAGGACAGAGGTCCTGCTCATGTGAGCTCAACCCATCCAGCAGCTGCGGCCAGCCAGCACAAACGCAGAATGGCCCTACTGGCACAATTATAGCAGATGGGGCGGGATTAGAAAATACAGCTTCTGCCCCTTCCCAGCAGTGGCAGGTGGAATCTGTCACCTAATACTACCAAAAATGTGCTGGCAAACACTAAACAAAAAATCAGAGGAGGGCCCCAACTCAAAAAAAAAAGAGAAAACTGAGAAAACTGCCACAGAAAAACACCAAAGTGAAATGATAGTCAGAAATACAAAGGAAGAGAAAGAATGGAAATATAGAACAACCAGAAAAGAAGAAATAAAATGGCAGTATTAAGTCCTCATATATCAATAATCACTCTAAATGTAAATGGATTGAATTCTCTAATCAAAAGACACAGAATAGCTGGATGGATTAGGCAACAAGACCCAACAATATGCTGCCTCCAGGAAACACATCTCAGCTCTAAAGACAAACACAGGCTGAGAGTGAAGGGATGGAAGATGATACTCAAAGCAAATGGAAACCAAAAGAAAGCAGATGTTGCCATACTTATATCAGACAAAGTGGACTTCAAGATAAAAAAGACAATGAGAGACAAAGAGGGGCAGTATATAATGATAGAAGGGACAGTCCACCAAGAGGACATAACACTTATGAATATATACAACTACCAGAGGAGCACCAAGTATATAAAGCAACTATTAACAGACCTAAAAGGAGACATTAACAATAACACAATAATAGTAGGGGACCTCAACACTCCACTTACATCAATGGATAGATCATCCAGACAGAAAGTCAAAGAGGAAACAGTGGCCTTAAATGAAACATTAGACCAAATGGACTTAATAGATTATATAGAGAACATTCCATCCAAAAACAGCAGAATACACATTTTCTCAAGTGCACATGGAACATTCTCAAAGATAGATCATAGGTTGGGAAACAAGGCAAGCCTCAATAAATTTAAGAAGATTGAAATCATATCAAGCATCTTTTCTGACCACAATGCTATGAAACTAGAAGTCAACTACAAGAAAAAAGCTGGGAAAGTGACGAATACTTGAAGACTAAACAACATGCTACTGAACAACCATTGGGCCAATGAAGAAATCAAAGGAGAAATTAAAAAATACCTGGAGACAAATGAAAATGAAAATACAATATGCCAACTCTTATGGAATGCAGAAAAAGTGGTACCAAGAGGGAAATTTATAGCAACACAGGCTTACCTCAACAAACAAGAAAAATCTCAAATAAGTAATCTAAAACTACACCTAACAGAACTAGAAAAAGAAGAACAAACAAGGCCCAAAGTCAGCAGAAGGAGAGAAATAATAAAAATCAGAGTAGAAATAAATGAAATAGAGACTAAAAAATCAATAGAAGGGATGAATGAAACTAAGAGCTGGCTCTTTGAGAAGACAAACAAAAGTGACAAACCCTCAGCCAGACTCACTAAGAAAAAATAGAAGGCATAAATCAATTAAATTAAAAATGAAAGATGAGAAATTACAATGGACACCACAGAAATACAAAGGATTATAAGAGAATGATATGAAAATCTATATGCCAACAAATTGGACAACCTAGAAGAAATGGATAAATTCTAAGACTCATACAATCTCCCAAAACTGAACCAAGAAGAAATAGAGAATGTGAATAGACCAATCACTAGTAAAGAGATTGAAACAATAATCAAAAACCTCCCAAAAAAACAAAAGTCCAGGACCAGATGGTTTCTCTGGAGAATTCTACCAAACATTCAAAGAAAATGTAATACCTATCCTTCTCAAACTATTCCAAAAAACTGAAGAAGATGGAATGCTTCCTAGCTTATTCTATGAGGCCAACATTACCCTGATACCAAAACCAGACAAGGACAACACAAAGAAGGAATATTACAGGCCAATATCACTAATGAACCTAGATGCAAAAATCTTCAAAAAAATATTGGCAAATTGAATACAGCAATACATTAAAAAGATCACACATCATGACTGAGTGGGATTTATACCAGGGATGCAGGGATGGTTCAACATCTGCAAATCAATCAATGTGATACACCACATTAACAAAATGATAAATAAAAATCATATGCTCATTGCAATAGATACAGAGAAAGCATTTGACAAGATACAGCATCCATTTATGACAAAAACTCTCAATAAAATGGGTATAGAGGGAAAGTACCTCAACATAATAATGGCCATACATGACAAACCCACAGCCACTATCATACTTAACAGTGAAAAACTGAAAGCTCTCCCACTAAAAACAAGAACAAGACAAAGGTGCCCACTCTCAGCACTCCTATTCAACATAGTGCTGGAGATTTTGGCAGAACAATTAGGCAAGAAAAAGAAATAAAAGGTATCCAAATTGGAAAGGAAGAAGTAAAATTTTTGCTGTTTGCAGATGACATAATCCTATATATAGGAAAGTCTAAAGAATCCACCAGAAAACTATCAGAAATAAACAACAACCACAGCAAAGTTGCAGGGTAAAAAGTCAACCCACAAAAATCAGTTGCATTTCTATAGACTAATAATAACTAGCAGAAAGAGAAGCCAAGAATACACCCTCGTTTACCAGTGCAACAAAAAGAATAAAATATCTAGGAATAAATTTAACCAAGGAGGTGAAAGACCTATTATACACTGTAAACTATAAGATACTACTGAAAGAAATCAAAGAAGACATAAAGAAATGGAAAGATATTTCATGCTTATGGATTGGAAGAATAAACATAGTTAAAATGTCCATATTGACTTGAATCTAAGACTTGAAACTTTAAAACTCCTAGATGAAAATACAGGACTTGAATCCAAGACCTGAAACTTTAAAACTCCTAGATGAAAATATAGGCAGTACACTCTTCGACATCAGTTCTTAGAAGCATCTTTTCAAATACCATGTCTACTCAGGTAAGGGAAACAAAAGAAAAAATAAACAAATCGGACTACATCAGACTAAAAAGCTTCTGCAAGGCAAAGGAAACCATGAACAAAATGAAAAGACAACCTATCAACTGGGAGAAGATATTTGCAAATCATATAGCTGACAAAGGGTTGATTTCCAACATATATAAAGAACTCATACAACTCAACAACAAAAAAACCAAACAACCCGATCAAAAAATGGGCAGAGGATCTGAACAGACATTTTTCCAAAGAAGATATACAGAAAGCCAAGAGGCACATGAAAAGATGTTCAAATTCACTAATTACTAGAGAAATACAAATCAAAACCACAGTGAGATATCACCTTACACCCATCAGAATGCCTATAAGTACCAAGACAAAAAATAACAAATGTTGGATGTGGAGAAAAGGGAATCCTCGTACACTGCTTGTGGGAATGCAAACTAGTGCAGCTACTATGGAAAACAGTATAGAGATTTCTCAAAAAATTAAGAATAGAATACCAAACGATCCAACTATTCCATGACTGGGTATTTGTCCAAAGAACATGAAATCAACAATACAAAGGGATTTACTCACCTCTATGTTCATTCCAGCATTATTCACAATAACCAAGATGTGGAAGCAATCCAAGTGCCCAACAACTGATGATTGGATAAAGAAGATGTGGTGCATATATATACAATGGAATACTATTCAGCCATAAAAAAAAAACCAAAATCGTCCCATTTGCAACAACACGGACGGACCTTGAGGGTATTATGTTAAGCAAAATAAGCCAGATGGAAAAAGACAAACACCACATGATTTCACTCATATGTGGAAGATAGACACATGGATAAGGAGAACAGATTAGTGGCCACCAGAGGGGGAGGGGTTGGGGGAGGTGAGTGAAAGGGGTCAAGGGGCACATACAGATGGTGACAGATAAAAACTAGACTATTAGTGGTGAGCACTATGCTGTCTATATAGAAACTGATACAGAATAACATACACCTGAAATTATACAATGTCATAAACCAATATGACCTCAATAAAATAATTTTTTTAAAGTATGGTTTTATTCCAATCCCCAAAGAACAGTAATTTTAAAAGTATTTGCAATCCATGAATTTAGCATCTTTATAGATTATCAAAGAAATAATCCGTTTAATGTTTGATGTGCCTTTATTTGAAGTCTAATATGTCTTACCAGGAGGTTGGAATTGGTGATCTAATATATTTAGTTTCACCCATAATTTATATCATTTATGAGTTATGCAGAAACCATTTGTTTAAACTCCTATAGAATTATTGAAAATAATTTAAACATCTCTAAGTCTACATATTTTAAAAGATAAATCTATTTTGTTGAATAAATCTTAAAAAATTCTAAAAGTATATGCCAACAAAATAACAACCGTGATTCGCTAGCTTTATTAAGTTTCTTATAATTCAATAATATTGATTTCATTTCATGTATGCTTACTTAACATAAATCAGTTTATTATTAATTGTATCAGTATACCAAACACTAGTCAACTCATAAATAATTTGGTATAGTAGGCAGTACATTTGAGAATTATAATGAAGTTGCCAAATTTCTTAGCAGATGACAAAGCTAAATAACTCATAATTACAGACCTCAGCCATTTGTCTTAACTAGAATAAATATCTATGCATTATCAAGATTTGCCAAAGAAATTACAAATTTATAATCTATTGGTATTATCAACCAATCTGTACTTAACAATTCTCAATGTGAGCAACGCAATGCAACTTTACTAATTCACCAAATGTTCTTGGATTCTATTTCCATAGGCCCCCTGTTATTAGCTAATCTTTTTCAAAATTTATTTTTAAGATTATATTTCCTTAGTTCATGATGATTGTTTTAAAATCAATAATTTAAAAAAAAAACAGCTATAATCGAGCTTAAGTGGTAATCACTTCTCAATATATACGTGTATCAAATCATCATGTTGTACACACTAAACTTACACAACATTATATGCCAAGTGTATCTCAACAAGCTGGAAAAAAAACCCTAAAAATTAAAAAACTAAAAAATAGCACTCAAATCTATTAGCTTAGTCTGAAGAGTAGAACATAAAGTCTCACATGTAAATCTTATCCTATACCTACAGCCTCAACAGAGGCATTTCAGCTATTGGTTCGAATTCATAACCTATAAAAACAGAGCTTTTATAATGGAATCTAGCAAAGAAGGAAAAATAGGTCTCATGACTCTCCACAAGTCCAGAGGGGTAAGAGAGGGGAATAGTCACACGTACTAACATGCAAATAATACATCAATGTATTCTCATTTGATCCTTTTCCTAGGATGCAGAATTTGTGGATGGTCTATCTATATACTGTCTGAAGACTTGTGTTTGGTAAAACATGGTATTTTCTGAAATCCCTAACTTTGTGTTCAGCCATTTTGCTGTAGATGGTAAAGGAGCTGCTGAGACAGGCTCCTCTATCACATGGAGGCACATGTCTGCACTGAAACAGTGTTTCACACTGAGTTCATCAAACCACCCCATCACCAGCCAAACCAAGGGAAGTGAAACTTAACCTGTTAATAATTTCATACGACATTAACATTTGGGAAATATACACTATAATTATATTTAATTATGCAACCAGAGGGTCAAAATTTTACTATCAGCAGTAAAATGGCTTACATACTTTATACCTCTATAACTTTTGGTCATCATCAATTCAAATAATTTGAGTACTCATAATACATCTCAACCAACTCATCGAGGAGTAAATAATAAACACAGAACTCATACTACCAAACGGAAAGTACTCAATTCTGACGAAAGTAAATAAAAATATTATCAATGGGAAATATTTCAGTGGACTTCCCTTTTGTAAAAAGAAAATAGAACCATTTAAATTTAGCCACACTAGAATTTAAAAGATTTTATCAAGTTATGTAGCAAATACATTTTGCTCTCCAGTAGCTTTTTTTTTTTTTTTTGATAATTGCCATTGTGCTTGCTATCCTTTTCCTCAAAGGATTAAACTTCTGTATAAGCTGGTCCCTGGCGACACTGACACCTCACCTGTCTGTCCATAGCTTCATGGTGGCTTGAAAGTGCAGGGGATTGATCAATCTGGAATACTGTCAAAGGCATGCATCTTCCACGTGAAACAGTACCGACTACAGGTAAGAAATGAAAAAGTAGGTTGAGTTCACAAAATATGTCAAACGAATGTACAGAGATGACCAAAGGTGTTTCCTCTTGCCAAGCTACACTTGACCACAGGAGATAACACATTAAGCGTTGCTTTGCATATGAGGTTAGCTGACCTAGGACCTCCTGTGGTGCTTACCACAAGGTAGGCACTGAATAAATGCTAATTCCTCTTTCTTTACTCACGGTACAACACAACTCATAAGCCCTCTTGAATCTCCCTCCTGACACAAAACACCCAGCTGCTGCCCCTTGATTCCAGGCTGTCTGCCATCAAGACTTTCCTTCCAGGTTCCATTTCCAGTGGCCCAGGGCCCTATCGACCCTTCTGTAAAGGTCTCTGCCAAATGTGTGTTTCCCTACCAGCTGCTCCTCTCCTTTGTTCGCCTTCCAGGCCAGCGCTAGCTGCTTTGCTGTGGCTGATTTTCTTTTTGGCCTTTGCAGACTAATCACAGACAGCTGCGAGCTAATGAACCCCTCCAGGTGTCTCCCCTTAGGTTAAAATGAGGCATGGTCAGGACACAAGATGGTAAGGATATGTAAGATGTGTCATCCATTATTTTGACTCAATTTCTGTTCACTCTGGCCTCATTTTACAGAGCTTTATAAAATTTAGTTCACCATCAACAACAAAACTGAGCACAAGGTATTCCTTTTAAACTGATTAAGAGAAGAAAAGAATTTCTTTTTAGAAACTTGCTTGAGACTTGAGAATCTAATGAAACTCTGCTGATGCCTAAATGATCTTATTAATTAACATAGTTTAGATTCATTTTACTTTTGTTTTGGCCTACAAGTTTCCTTTTTAAAAAACTCAATGACAAATCCTATCTGACAATTTATTTCTTAAAATACAGCACTCTGCTTAGGCCAACCAAAAAAATTAAGCACACGATAGGAGTTCTAAAGCCTGAAACAAGTCAGCCCTGAAGAAAGAAATCAAAAGATAAACAAGAATGAATGTTTAATAAATTGAAAATATAATGCCATCCATCTCTGGTTCTGTATTAGCGCTTACTTGCGCCTTCCAGGGCTAAACATGGTGCCTAACATACTGTACGGTCTCAATAAGTATTTGCTAAATGAATGAGTGAGTGAACGAATGAACATTAGGTGACTGTAATCCTCACTTGAGTCATTGCTCAGAGATGGCAACTGCGCATCTCAAGTCTTTCAGAACATTTCTGATTTCAAAAGTCCCACCGAGTGCAACATAGTGGCAAGCAAATTACATCGCCCAGAGAACCGCTATCTCCAGAAATACTAATTATGCACTCTGTTTAGTTTTTGGAAAATACAGAATGTAGTAGAGAGGAGTGGTTTAGAGTAGGAATTTTAGTTGGATTGACTTGAGTCTGAATCCCTGACTTGCCATAAGCTATGTGGGCTTGGGTATGTTGCTTAATAGCATGACCTCCAGTTTCATCTTTGGAGAAATGAGGGTTTTTCAATTATATGTTGCTGTATGACAAACCACCACCAAACTTAGTGGATTCAAACAACCACTACTGATTGGTTCATGATTCTGTGGGAAGAGACTGGGCTAGGGTCAGATAGGTGATTCTTCTGCTGGTCTCACCTGGGTCTCTCATGGCTGTAGTCCAGCAGGTCATCTCAGGTCATAGATTCTGAGAGGGCTCGCTCACAAGCTGAGTAGAGGCTGGATGTCTATTGGGGGCCTCGGTTCTCCATCACATGGCCTCTCTTCCTCCTATAGACTACTTTCCCTGGTCATCTCAGATCAACTCTCCAATGGTCAAGACATGAAGCTTCAGAGCCTCCGGAGACCTTGTCTCCAAAACTTATACAATGCCACTTGATCACAGTCTCTTAGGCAAAGAAATTGATAGGAACTAGACTCAAGGGGAGGAAGAATATTCCATCTCTTGATGAGAGGTAGCAAAGTAAGAAAGCAAATCGGGCGAGTGTCTAGGGAAGGGAAGATCTCACTTCAGCCTTACAAATAATCCCCAAGAAGAATACCCAGTGAGTTATCTGAATATTTAAAAAGGCAAGGTTTTAAAGGGGCTATAAATGGTATTTTATTTTGTTTTTATTAGTCTTTTGAAAATACAGTGATCTTTTTCTCTTCCTTCACTCATTTTCAGTAATATTTTCTGGCTAAAACAAGGCACTGAGGCATAATAATTAGTATTTTGATTCTAATCTTCTAAGCAGTTTCTTTAACCATTGAGGCTCTTACCCTCAGACTAAAGAATACCCATCCGGTTAAATCTAATCAAGAGTCACTGGATTCTAGGGGCCGTCCCGGTGGTGCAGCAGTTAAGTGTGCACATTCTGATTCTTGGCGGCCTAGGGTTCACCAGTTCGGATCCCGGGTGTGGACATGGCACTGCTTGGGAAACCATACTGTGGTAGGCATCCCACGTATAAAGTAGAGGAAGATGGGTACAGATGTGAGATCAGGGCCCATCTTCCTCAGCAAAAAAAGAGGAGGATTTGGCAGATATTAGCTCAGGGCTAATCTTCCTCAAAAAAAAAAAAATGATTCATTGGATTCTATGTCTACCCTGTCACCCATTCTTCAAAATTCCGTACTTAAAGTCAATGACAGATTCAAAGAACAGAGCCTGTGTATTTGTGAGCCACCACAGAAAGGAGGCAACTGTCAGCAGAGTATACATCCAGGATAACCTTGCTTCGTAACTTTCATATTTAATTAACTCAGGGAAGGACCAGAGTTGGATTCTCCCAAATCTAGACAAAATTAGAGGTGTGTTGTGCCTCTGAGCTTTCTAAGTCCAAGGGATATAAGAAGAGGTGAATACAATGATTGCCATGGATTCTAAGCAGCTGTGGGAAGATATAATAAAAAAGAAGCATGGGTTGAGTAGTTTTTCCCAGCTTTCTTCTAGTCTAGAAATTGGCAAATTTTTTCTTAAAACATCAAATGGTAAGTATCATAGGCTCTGTGGCCTATAGGGTTTCTGTTGGAACTATAGAAATGTGCTGTAGTTTCAGAAAGCGGCCATGGACCATAGGTCAACAAATGGGTGTGAAGTTGCAATAAAACTTTATTTACAAAAACAGACAGTAATCAAGATTTGGCCCAGGGGCCATAGCTTGCTGATCCTGCTCTCATCAATCATAAACACACAACTTCAGCATCTCTTTAACTCTCTAGAAGCCGTGCAAGCACAAGGCATCTCCGCTTAGAAATAACCTTGCTGGCAGCATCTCAAAGCCATGCAGGAAATAGGAAGATATTTTTTAACATTTTATTCCTAATGAAAGTGTACATGGAGGAGAGAATAAACCAGTAAATGCAGCACACACTAGCACAGTAAAATGTGAGCACATTGTTAAATTATGGTGTATGCTCCTGAGCGTCCTGCCAAGACTAAAAGGAGGTGAGCTAATGCCACGGACAGAATATAGATACTGGATGAGTTTGGCTCCTATTTCTCCCACTTTCTAAGTGTGTGGCCTCAGAATAGTTTGATCTAAAGTTCCTTCACTCATTTACTTGATAATTATATTTCTAATAAAAATGATAATTGTAATCATAGTTAAATTTTATTGAGGACTCATTAGGCAGGAGGACGAGAATAATCTAATTTAATCTTCCTTCTACCCTCTGGGATATGTACAATTTTTATCCTGATTTCACAGGCACAGAGAAGTGAAGTAACTTGTCCTACGTCACCCACCAGTGAGATGAAGGTTCTGTCCGGAAACCGAGTCCTCCTCTTACCGGAACTTGAGCCCTCACAGAACGAACACTCGCTGCTGCAGTGCTACACTGGAGACGCTCAGAATAGAATCGGCGCTAAGACCTGTCCTTGTCCTCTGCGAGCCGCTTCCCTTCTCTGCATCTCAGCATCTGTACTGTCAGATGGCATTAATGACATGCCACAGCTGGGGCTGATGTGACGATGAAGTGACATTCCTTACATACAGTAGCTGGCTCCTAAGTAGTCCTTACTTGACTTCAATTTGGTGTCGAGGATTGTAGTCACCACTCGTTTTTAAATAGAATAATATATTCCCATGCACAGATACAGATTATTTTTCACTAGACATATGAGAGTAAGAATTGCCTAAGAACACTTATTTGCTTTATGTTTAGGTAATTCCTGATTAGAGTTTTTATTTATTTTTTGCTTATTTGTTAAACCACTTATATGGAGAAGCATTTGAATATTTGCTGAAATTAATATTAAGAAGATTAAGAACTCAAGATCTTAATCCATCAGAATTATTCTCAGAGCTCAATAACTGCATCGCTTATGTGCAGTCTACTCTCACTCCGTCTCTGGAATGTGTTTTGTCTTTACGCAAAGTAACTGCTGAGGTATGGTCTTACCAGGCTGCACAGAGGTTGGTGTCATAATTTAGCAGCAAGGAGTCAAAAAAAATAATAATACTGAAATGGAATCTTTGTAAAAATAAAAATTTCTGTAAATACATACTTACCAAATTTTAAAAAGTAATGCTGAAAATGCATATAATATATTTTTGAATACAAAATAGGTGTGTAGTCAAATCAAAGAAAGGAAAACTGCATAGTTATAGGCAAATTACATATATAAATAAATATAAGGTTTATGTCAATTTGCTGAACGATGCTTACTTACAAATTTCCTTCCTTCGTCCTCTCCACCCCACACCCAACCAACACAAGGAAATAGATAAGTAAACAATAATTTTTGAATGTATAAGTTAGCCCAAAGCTGAGTGAAATATCCCCCGGTTAGAGAGTATGAGAGAACACAGAATGAGAGCTGTGAGCAGAAGCGGAAGTCACGATGACTCACAGATCAATTCAGAGCGGATATAAACCGTAAGGGCCAGGGCTGGGCTTCTGCTGCCCAGGCAGGGCGAGGGGCTGGGGGGCACGAGTCTCCTAAGAGAAACCGGAACCCCAGCCAGGGACCAACCAAGGTGCGTAGTCCAAATTTACAGTGTCCTCTACTGTACAAATAGTTCAAGGGTCTCTCCTCTCCCAAGCCCCAAAACTAACACCAGGATTAGTCCAGAGTGATTGCTGTCCTTGCAATTCCAGCAAACACTAATGTGGAGCTAGAAACCCCCACGGAAACTGAGCTCACAGCCAACATTACAAACCACAGGAGAAAATGAATTACTATAAAGGAGAATTAGAAGATATGGAAGAATCTGAAAGAAATTCTAAACTAAGCATGTTTAAAACATTTAATGAGATAAAGAAAGGATTAGAAAGCAAATGGCAAGAACAGGGCTATAAGATAAAAGAACAGATTTGAAAAAATTAAATAGAAATTCAAGATATGCAAATCATAGATGCTGGAATAAAAAAACCCAATGAATAAGATGAATAGCAGACTAGAGACACTGAGAGAGAAAATTATCCAGAGTTCAGCAAAGAAGCTGAAGTGGAAAATATGCAAACTTTAAGAGATGTGGATAATAATACCAGATTCACCAGGCACCTAATAAAAAGGTCCAGGGGACAAACGGAGTGAATACAGGGAAACAGAAAGCAAGATTTAGAGGCTTGGAGGACTGAATAAGAAAGTTTAACAAATATCTAATCAGTATTCCAGAAAATAAATAATAGAGAGACTGGAGAAGAAATTGTGATTTGAAAAGATAATGTCTAAAAATCTTTCAGAAAAAAAGGCATAAGTCTCATGAGCACAAAATGAATCCCTAGCAGATAAAGAAAGAAAGATCCACGTCTAGACGTATTACACGAACACCATAAAACAGCAAAGACAAAGAACAAATCTTAAAAACTACCAGAGAAAAAAACACAGATATGTTAAACAAACACAAAACAAAACAAACACAAAATTAAAAAGCCAAAAGCATATCATTGGGCTCACAAGGAAGGTTGTCATCAGCAAGGACAGATTTCCAGAATACAATGAAATGATTTCAAAGTGTTGGGGAAAATAAATATCAACTAATAATTCTATACTCAGTCAAGCTATTCATCAAAAATAAGATAAAGACATTCTCAGAAAAGTGCATAACAAGCAGACATATTTGATCTGGCACAAAACGAAGCCGGAACACTTAATCTATGTCATTATATATCTTATTTAACAAAAGCCAAAGTAAAAATATAATTCTTAAACCATCATTTTCCATTCTCAGATCTGACAAAAGCATCTGCCTCCTAGGTTAGGCAGGTTACAGAAATGTGAGAATGCTGAATATAAGGCAAGTGGGGGAAATGAGACTTGTACCAAACTGGAGCATTCATGCCCCACTTTACTGTCCTCATATTCAGAAATGTTTTAAAGGGATGTGGAGGCACACACACACGGGCACCCACCCCTGCACCTGGCACCCAGCTGCACCATCTACCCCGAGTCAAAGGCCGATCCTTTCTTCTGACTTCATTTCACTTTCATTTACTATTTGATTTTAACATCTCTGTTTGAGGGCAGGAATTTGGTTATATCTACTAACATCATTATATTTCAGTACCTGTATGCCTGGCATAGAGTAAATGCATAAAAAATGTCTGTTGAATACATTATTTATGAATACCCTCATTTTCTACTTATTATGAGAATTCATCTTATATTCTCTAAAAATTCTCATCTTCTCATGAAAACAGGAAAACAGCTCACGTTTTCCTTATTATCTAGAAATCTGATCAATAATAATCTTTATAATAGCAATGGTGGTAGTTACTTTTGTTTTAATAGTGGCAGCTAATATTTATTAGACTTATTTTAGCATATTTATTTTAACTTTATTTAGCATATTTTTTAGCTTAGTCTATTTAGTATGTTTTAGGATCTTTAGCATGATTCCTGAATCCCAGCCCTAAGGGTGCGGGAGCGGAGAGGCAGAGGAGAATAAAGGGAGAAAGAGGGAAAGGACTCCTTGTCTCCGCAGCCCAGCACCCACTCAGGGTGGAGGCACCCTCTTTCTCACAGCCCTCTACGGCTCAGGTTAGAAACACGTTTTCAAGGTCCGGAGAGCTTTCTCCCCTGAGGAGGAGGCCCGGCCCCTTGTCAGCACAGTTTTGCTAAGCAGAGCTCCTGTATTAGAACACGCAGCCCCAGGACGGGTAGGAGTTGGCCTTCCTCTGGCCTCATTAGCCTTGTGGGAAGAGCTATGTAGGGCTTTCCTACATGACATGATTCCTTTTTGCTCCAACTGATTAGTTGGTGAAATTAATTTAATTTCATAGAAGGTCAAGGGAATTATGTTCCACTGGCCACCATTACCAGCACGGAAGGTTTCCTTGACTTTCAACACAGGACTTCTGTGTGAGTCTGCTCACATTTGTCCCACGTGAGTATCTGGCGTAACAGGAAAGCCACTTAATTTCAAATGAGCTTAAAGGCTAGAGACGTATCTGAATTTTATTTAAATTTTCAACCATGAAGTTTCCAGAGAATGATATTTAAATAGGCAATATATCTAAAATAAAATTCTCCTACACGTGATCAACCCGTCCTCAAATATATAATGAGCTCACTGAGAGTCAGAAAAGACTTTACAAGAAGTACAGGAAGCTTAGTTCCTCCCTGAGGCACTTAGGAGCTAATGAGCTAATTGGGAAGGCGCACACACACAGACACACACACACACACACAGTGGGAAACAAATAGAATTATGCTAACTTTCATGCACAAACCTTGTGTCACAGTTCAGACAGAATGGAGACAAATGCTACAGGTAAGCCGAGTCACGCATGAGTAGGACAAGTAGGAGGGAGGCATTCCAAGAATGAGACCAAGGAACTCAAGAAGAGAATGAACTGCTGGTGTTCCAAAGAGTACAGAATACAACGTGGCCTACGTTATTTTTTGACTTCAACATTTATGCCTATAAAAAAAGAATATCATACACTTTTTAAACCTCGCTCTCACACAATAAGAACAGGACTATGAACTCCTACAATCTTTTTAAGAAATAAACCATCGGTTATTTATTATGTTAAAAATGTGCATATGTTTTAACTCAGAAATTGTTCTAGGAATCTATTTTAAAGCATACTCACACATGTGCAGAGGCTATATATGCATATTGCGTGAGCGTGTATTCAACACAGAATCACTTATTGTAGCAAAAAACTGAAAATCACTTGAACGTCTATCAGTAGGGAAACAGTTAAAAACATTTTACTAAATACCAAGAAACTCATAAAGATGAAAGACGAAAGGAAAGAGGAGGGGAAGGAATTATACATGGTAGAATTTATTACTTTTTTCATAAATCTCTTAGGTTATTTGAGATATTTATTTTTATAATTTACAAATATTTAAAATGTAACGATAAAAAAGTTAATTTCTTGGAAACCACTAGGTATTTCCAGTGAGTATTGTCTTCGATGTATAATATAAAAAAAAATCTTCACTTTATGCCCTCAGAAACCCACTTTTGAAACTCCTTCTTTCATTGTCTGATGAAAAGTCACTCTAGCAGCTGCCTTTTCTAATCATTCACCAAGAACTCCTGAGTATCTGCTGGACACCAAACAGTGGATATCCTTTTAAAATCACGTCCGTAAATTCTGTCTTTAAACCCTTCTTTCTTCCTAACATTCTGAATACTATCTGCATATGTAATTTCAGTTTAAGAAAGTCTGTGACCCTGTTTGAGAATTTAACGTAACAAAGTCTTGGTTCCTTTGGAAATCTACAAGCACACACTTTCACATGCAATCTGAGGGCATTTACTGCTGCCTGGACCCAGGGCGAAATCCTTAGATTTGGCCAAAGGCTCTCACAACTATTGCTCTTATTGAAACTGCATGATCTTGTCCTCTGTAACAAAAATACGTCAGGTTTTCTTTGTCCCATGATAAAGGAAATCCTTCCGAGAGAAATTACAGAATTCTCAGAGATGAAAGTAAGCATTTCTGGTTGAATTCCATTGCCAGTTCTCTCTTCTTCATATGTTTTCATAAAAATCAACACTAAACATAAAGATTAATGTAGGGAAAACCACCCTTTGGTGCTTTTTCATAAAGTATTATAAATCTCAATTACATATTTTACAAATTAGTTTTTACTGTGGCTTTTTTGCAGCTGCAATAAAAATGTAGATTCTGTGATAAATCATAGATATAGATACATAATAACTTCCTATTTTCTATTCATTTGTAAAGTTTTCATCTGATATCACAGACAGAAGCATGAAATATGGTTTAAAATGATTTAAATCTGATGAATCCATTTTTATCAGCATCATCAACAAAGTTCAATTTACATTCCACTATGATTTGAATAAAAGTAATTTTCTTTCACTACATTTTATGTCTCTATTTAATATCAGATGTAATAAGAGACAAATTATACAAATAATAGAATGCCAATAGAAAAAAACATAAGGAGGAATTTTAAAGTAAAGCAAATCCTGTATTAAAGCTGAAACATTAGACCTGTGTAGGTGGATACACTGTCAATTCTACTTCAGCAAGATACAGCGGTAGTTCCACACATGAAACACTACCAGTGATGAAAATAACCACTGATGTTATTTCTTATCAATATCTAATAAAACTGATTTATGACTCACACAGCGAGCTGAGTCTGTATATTGTAGTCAATACCACCCAAATTTAAATGAGGAAAATACCATAAAAGTAAATAATTGCTAAAACATATTTCCTGTTGGAAAAAAATACCAGTCCCAAATTTCCATCCCTATAACAGCCTTCTTCAGAAGTGACTTGGGAGTACATGAGAATCTGGCAGGCTACAGTTCACTTTACTTTACTTTGTTTATTTTCTTGAAAGGCTCAACTAACTTATCATTGCTAGAAAAAAATTTACAAAGATTGCAAGTTATCACCTTAAATTTGTATACAGATTCCAAAGCCACATTAAACTTCTGTGATGCTGATGACCTGTAGTTTTTCTGTCTAATATTTTAAGGAGGGCATATGAGGAAAGCTTTACCATTTTTCTTTTCGGAAAGAGGATTAATAACATAAGTACTCTTTATGTCACATCTCTAATAAAGAAACTAATTATTAAGCATTTTCAAAGTCACCTTAAATAAAATTGTTGGTTAATTTGCAGTATTTAGAAAGAAAAATTAAATATTCATATATCAAAGGAAAAGAGATAGTGAATTCAAATACACAGGAGAAATTAATGCATGTAGCTATAAATTAAATATATAAGTGCATACATCATAATGGAATTCTGGATTTAGTTCAAATAACTGTAAACTCGACTACAATATACCAAATAACATATTTTTTCTTGCTTTCAACATTCTTTCCTACATCTCTAGCCTATATGTTTACCATCTCATTTTGTATCAAAAGCATATTCACTCAGTTTTGCTGCCATTGCCTCTAATACTTGCCCAAACGTCCATAGCTAGATAAATTCCCTTGTAAAACTGCACTGTCTCCCAGGTATATTCTTTTCATATTTAGATTCTTACATACAACTGACATATATAATGTACTAACTCCATCACACAGTATGCAGGGGGCTGGAATCAAAGCCAGAGACAGCCCGGAGTGGCCCTCAGTTCATGGTGGATGCCACTCTCTTTTGCACTCATCCCTCTGTCCTAAAGACTTGGGGATGAGAGAAGGCGAGACGTCTGGTGGACTATTATGTTGGAGGACATGTCCCCTCTGCTCTCCTAATGAGACTCTATAATGGACCAGCTGTCCTGACAAGCCACAGGGAATGGCGATTACTCATGGCCGACTTCATAGATAATGTGGAGTTTGAGCACCGAGAACACAAGCTTTGACCTCAGCACACGGGGCAGAAGCCTTGGCTCCTAACTGGGGCTCATGCATGACTTTGGGCAAATCAATTCTTTCTCATGTCATTTTCTTCACTTATCAATTGGGGATAATGACACCTTCGGGGTTTATTTTGAGAAGGAAAAACACAATGGATGACAAACCTTTTGCCTGGTGCCAGATACATAATAAGCAATCGATAAATGATAGCAGTAGTTGTCATAAGTAATGATAGTAATTACAATCATAAAGACTGTCTGTTGGACAATTAGTCACCATAAGAACATAGCGTCTGTTATTTCCCAGCTTTATCTTGGATTATTTTATATAAAGAATAGGGAAAATAGTCCACTATATACAGTCCATGTCGCATTAAAAAAGCATATATAATTTAAATGTCTTTTCTTTTAGTTATTTTCAGAATGTCATGTTTATAGTTTGATTTTGCTTATGAGCTTCCTCTATCTGACACAAATTGTTCCAATTGGGTTTAGTTTATTCTGGATTTTTAAAATCTTGGGCTTTTGTCTCTCGTTCTTATGATTCTCAACTAATAACAACAACAAAATGCCTGATACCTATTTATTTCCTAAGTGACTTTCCAGGAAGAATTTTATCTTTAAATGACATTCATTGGGTTGTTCTATCAAAACTGAACACGTTTTGTTTTTAGCTGACTGTTCAATGAATGGAGAGTTCAAACCACCTCCTGAATAGTTCTGTACTCATCTTCTGTACCCAATTTCTTACGTTCTTTTGAAAGATCATGACAAGTAAATTGCCAGTTCCATGGCATTTGCTGTGATTTCCTTCCCACATGTGATAGATTTGTTGTTCTTTTTTCCTAACAGGCACATCATGTCTGTTTGGGTAGTTGTCTCCACCAGCATCTCACCAAAGGTGAGCGATGCTAGACTTCTACTACAAAACTAAGACCAAAACTAAGCTTTGCAAGATTTTTTTTTTGAGTTTTCTCCTTAGTTAAACACTGATCTGAAGTGTAAAAAGGTTTGAGGGAGACAGTAAGTTCTAGTGGGAGTCTGTGAATCATGACAAGTGAGTTTAGCCCTGGCTCTGCGCAGAGTTCTCTGGAACTCTGCCCTCACTGGCTGTGATGCTCAGTTTCCTGACCCGTAAAACTGTGTGGGTAAACACATGACTGTTCATTTTTTCCAGCTCAAAATTCCTCTAATTTCATGTTCAGTGCTATTTAAAAAATTGCAATGTCTCCTCTTTTATGTCTCAGGTTGCATGTCTTACATGTTGATGAGCATGTGGTAACTCAGAGGAAGGGAGAGGCTGAAAGTGGGGTAAGTACTCAGAAAACTGAAGTAGGACTAATTTTCTAAATAGTGTAAGTTGATATGATTTTCTTTCACCTCTATATGTGTTTTTCTGGGTGTCGTCTGTCCCAAAATCTTTTCACTGCATGCTTGCTACCCACCTCCCCACACATTCACTGCAGTCATGGAATTTGAATGTCTGCTAAACAGATTTTGTGATCTTCAAATATGTCCTTTCAATAATGTATATTGCTCAGTAGGTCTGGAACAGGGGAGCGTGTGATGTCTTAAGAGCATAGGCCAACACCCTAGAGAGGATGTATTAGTTGAAGGTCCTTAAGAATAATCAGTAAAGAGTACACAGAAGTAAAGATGGGAAAGTATTGAAATGGCAGAGAGTGACAGAGCAACAGCTAGCATCTCGGTCACTATTTGGTACAGGGATTTAGAGAGGGCAGAAAACAAACCACTGGTGCTGGAGACAGAGCAGGGAACAGTGTGGCTTCCGCTCAGGGCCCGAGTGGAAGCTTTCCTTAGGTCTGTGGAAGCAGTGCCTGATGAAAGTCTGCTAAAAGATGGGGAGTGGCTGAATCCAGGGGTCACAAATTCAAATGTACAGGGATAAATAAAATCTTATGTGTGAGGCATAATCAAACTGTGGAAAATTCAATGGCGTAGGCTAAATATGGATAAGATTCCAAAGAGACACATAAGGCACAAAAGTGAGGATATTTCTGAGTAGCAAGAGAGGAATAATTAATTCATGAAGATGAACACCACCAAAAATTGGCCCTCTAGAATTCTGTACATTGACTAGAATGAGATAAAATTTGGGATATTACTTAATAGGGTTATAATGCAAGGTCAAGAATCCTTGTCCCCATCCCTCTACGCTTCTCCCTTGCTGTAAGATCCTGAACAGTCTGAGCAGCAAACAGGGAGTAACATCAGACATGGGTATGCTGCCCCAAATGCATCTGTGTCCTGCCCTCCCTCAGGAAAGTTGCCTGTTTTCCTCAAATAACACAGACATGCATTTCAGTTTTTCCGCTCTCTCTCTAATTCTCTGGCTCACTGTGTGACTGCTCTGTGCTAGACACTGACAGAAGGGTAGTTTCTCAGTTACTTCTCACATCCACCCCATAAAGGAGGTCTGTCACTTACCTCATTTTACAGGTGAGGAAATCGAGGAAGAGAGGTTCCTTACCCTCCCAAGGTTCCCACCCTAGGATGTAGGACAGTCACGACCCAAACCCCAGTGCGATTATTTCAAGTTTTCAATTTTTTCTAAAGTAGGTCATTTTTGACTTTGTAATGCATTTGCATGGCAAGTATGCATATACCTTCATTATATGATCCATATATTGTATAAAATGATAACGGTCTTTTTATTGCTGAGTATAAATATTAAGGGCATCAACATTATTACACTACCTCCCCTGTTTCTCTTCTCTCTTCTACACAATCATAATTTGTGATATTTACATTATGTTCTGTAAATCCTGCAGTTGTATTAGCTTTGTCCTTACAGTGAACAGATACCAGAGACAAGGCTCAGTCATTCTTGATTGGCTGAATGTCTTCAAGAAGACTTACCGTAAAATAAAGACTCTGAGTTCTTGCCTCTTCAAAAACAATCAAAAAGAGTTTGACACACTCTTTCCCTAAGGTCTCTGTAAGCATTGTGTCATTATACCCTAGAGTTGATGTAGGCGCCCCTGACGCAGGAAGGGTTAATAACCACTGGAAAAGGCTTGCCAACAAACTGTGACCCAGAGGTGAGAAGGCCAGTTAGCCAATGACGGGTAAGACCTGCAGGGGTAGGCAACCTAAGCCAGGCATGGTCGCCTGGGGGCATAGATGGAGACACGATATCGGGAGCAGGAAGGGCCCTTGCCTAGGAGGCCTTGCGTGCTCTGAGATAAAATATACGAGCAAAACAATAACATGATAATATCAAAACAGAGGCCGAGGGAGGGCTCCTCGAGAAATCACTAAGAATTCTTGGCATTCACTAATTACTTTGTCCAGAACACCTGTGTATGTTTAACAGCTGTAAGCTATGTATATACTGAAACGCTGGTTATAATAAACTCAGAGTGGCCATCAGCCCTCTCCGCATCCATCCTGATGTGTACATTGGATTGTGACACCGACAGTTGAATATCGACATGAAGTTCCAGGCTTTTCTCACGGCCCCCTTAGAACTGACTTGATCATTGTTTTTCTGGATGCCCAATGGATGCTTTCTTTAGCTTTGAATTCCGGCAGCTTTACTAAGCTATGCCTCCATGTTAGTTGTTATGTCCATTTACGGAGATAAGTTGTCCCCTTTTAATCCATATATTCAGGTGGTCTTCTTTTCCTGCAATGGTGGTAGTGGGTTTTTTTGAGTTATATATCTGGGATAGTTTTTCAGTTTTAAATGTACCTAAAAGTACATTTTAATAGATATAGTCCTGATTCTTTTTGATTATTACTCACCTTTGAAATCAATTTTCAGACCAGATACTTGTCATTGTTTCACATTCAGGTAATGTGGGGTAGAAATGAAACTTTTATAATATAGGCATGAATGTGCATGTATCAGTCCAGAGTTTACAACCTTGCATGCACATTAGAACTTCCTGGAGAGCTCTGAAAAACCATCTAGGACTTGGATAACTCCAAGCTTTTGAGTTAACTGGCTTGGGAATGGTGCTTGGGAATTGGTGTGGTTTTTTGTTTTTGTTTTTTGGTGAGGACAATTGTTCCCAAGCTAACATCTGTTGCCAATCTTCCTCTTTTTGCTTGAGGAAAATTGTTCCTGAGCTAACATCTGTGCCAGTTTTCCTGTATTTTGCATGTGGGATGCCACCACAGCATGGCTTGATGATTGGTGTGTAGGCTTGCACCTGGGATCTGAACCTTCGAACCCTGGACGTCAAAGCAGAGCCCGTGAACTCAACCACTATGCGACTAGGCCGGCCCTGGGAATTGGCGTGTTTTAAAGGACAGCCCAGGTCATCCTAAGATATAGCCAAATTTGAAAACCTTAAGTTTAGTCTTTCCCGCATCTTAGTCGACATGGATCAGCAGCACTAGGCCCCTCACAATTGAGTGTCTGTCCTCTTCTCTATATCTCTAACCAGCTGCTTACAGGAACAAGCACCTCTACTTTGTGATGACACAAAGTCCCAGAAAGCCCCATAGTCAGCTACACACTGACTTCCTGACTCAGAGGACTGTTCTGCTCCTCTGGGAACATTCACCTTTAGAAAGTTGGCATTCTGCTGACTCTGTCTGAGATCCTCAGAAGCCAGAATCCTTTTAGGAAGTTTTGTTAGACACCTGGTCTTCTGATGTCTGGTTTAGAGTTAGAAGTTTTTTGGGGCCTTTAAATAGGGAAATTGCATTTCTGTTTCTCAGTCTCCTTATGTTTGGAGCATTTTAGCAATGCGAAGGTGTCTTTATTCGGCAATCTTACAATAGGGGCTCTTCACGATGCTTCCTACTTCACGACTCTGGTTTTTAATATATTTTAAATTGAGTTTTTCAACATCATCAATGTTAAATTTTAATGAGATATAAAGCTACTTATAAATGAAATTTTATAAACAAGTTGAAATTCAATGTATTGCATGATAATTGGATTAGTAGGCAAAGGAAATGTGCTCCTTTTTAATTAATCACGATTACTTACATGTAAAGTACATTGACCAAACTTATACGCACAATTAGGTACCTGATTATGTTTTAAATTCAACTGCAGGCAGAAATAGATGATCACATGTGTCAGTAAAATAACTTATTTTCCTTATTTTGGGGGAAACATAATCTTTTGTTTCCATAACAACTTTAAAAGGATTTCCTAAAATACTACAGTTTGTGTATCTACATAAACACATACTAGCAGGAAGTAGTTATCAATTTCAATCTAAACTATAGTGACCTTTACAATTTTGACTTGTACAAAGTCAACATTTCATTATCTAACCATTAGTCATACAATGATGATGAATTCAATCATGATTTGAGAAAAAGAAGCAAACAGACCAAATTAAGCCTGTATAAAAAGGGAAGTCATGAGGAAGAGCAAATACTGCCAACAAAAACAGAGAAAATCAGAGAAAAGAACAAGAAAACAACTTGGTTCTCTATTATGGCTCTATCTCCTAACACAAACAGGATTGGTCACCAATGAATTCAAAAGGACCTATACTTTGTTCAGTCCATCAGTAAATATTTACAGAGGGCTCCCTACAGCCAGGCATTCTGCTGGGCCCTGGAGACATGAAGATGAAAAGACCAGCTTCCTGTTTTCAAGGAGCTTAAATCCTTGGGAGATAAATGTATAAATAAACAGTAGAGCTTCAGTAAGATTACTGCCCCAGTGGGGGCCTACTGCCCCAGGGCAATTCCCTCCTGGAACTGGGCCTCTCAAGTCAACACAATTTATAAGGAGACTTGCTCTCTCAAAGAGAGAGCGTACCCTAACTTAGTTGAAGCCATTACAAGTCACAGTGAAGAAAGATGAATGAACTCAAGTGTAATGCAGCATTTTGAGTTTAGGTATAACTGGGGCATGTAAAATGGTCAGGGTGTGATTTGAGTTAGCAATATGATTATAAAGGACTGGAGGTTTCTTATGCAAGGGCAGCCTGACTCCTGAAAGCTGGGCACTCTCCACATAAGACATGGGTACATCCAGTTAGCCCCTAAAAGAAAGAGCTGCAGGCTCTGACAAGCCATGCATTCTAGTGGTGTCCCAGCTGTTAGGACTGCTGGAGCTTGTTCCACACAGCCTACCAAATCCACATATCTCACATCCCATACCACACCTGGGATTCCCTGCTCATCCCTGAAAGTCACTAGTATAATCCATAACAGGTCCCTGAACTTTTTAGACAGGGGAAAGAATGTAGGATTGGTTCCAAAGCCAGTTAAGTTTGAGAGAAACTGAAATACTACACTTAAATACTAAATACTCAGTCCTAGATTCTGTTAAAGGCTTAGTCTTGTGGTCTAGTTCATATATTAGGAAACTATTCCTCAATCAATGCAAGACCTTCATATATTCTTTCTGAAACTCCAATACTTGGCCCAGAGTTCATTATACCATTCTGTGTAGTACCTTCCAGGAGCTGCCATGACGGAAGGGCAGGGTGGGAATATCATTGATCAGCCACTTTTTCTGATGGGGCTGGGTTCACAGCAGTGGCCATCCAGGGTTGCAAGGCCAGGTTCCCTGGCTATGAAATCCCCCATTGAACAGCTGGCCCACTGAGATTTGAAACCACATCAAAGTCAGGAAATAGATTTGGCTTCCAAAAGAACACAACCATTGTCTTATTATACACTGAAAGATTTTTCTCTTTGGCCCTGGGTAAAAGTGTCTAGAACGCTCTTAAATGCACCTGGGCCTTGAAACTTTAAGGAAAAATTAGTTTCTAAAAAAATGATTCTGCTAACTATTCTGTTATAGACTGAACATATAAAATTCATATGTTGAAGCCACAACCCCTCAATGGGATGGTATTAGGAGGTGGGGACTTTGGAAGGTGATTTGATTTAGATGAGGTCATGAGGGTGGGGTTCCCAGGATGGCATTAGTACCCTTATAAGAACTTGTCAGAAAGCGCACTTGCACCCTCTCTTTCTCCGCCCCCCCAACTCCCCCCACCACATAAGGAGACAGTGAGAAGGTGGCCATCTGCAAGTCAGGGTGAGGGCTCTCACTGGAACCTAACCATGCCTGTCCCTGATATCAGACTTCAGATCCAGAACTGTGAGAAATAAATTTATGTTGTTTATGCCACCCACTCTGTGGTATTGTGTTATTGGCAGCCTGAGCTAAGACAAATTCTCAAAGGATAAAATAATTGTTTAGAATTCCATGTTTTTTTTGTTTCAATAATGAAATATGTGCAACTTGCATGAAATTACAATGAATGTAATGATATCAACTAAATGGCGGATGCTAAGTTCTTTCATTACTAGGTATAATGGCACATTTCAGGACTTAATAGGACAAGCCACTTATAAACGTACACATCTGAGCACATCATATTCACATATAAGCACTTTCCATACATCTATTACATAGCTGATGCACAGTCATTAAACATTGCATTAGCTGTCTTCCGTTCCAGGATTACTTTTCAGCTCTCACGCACTCATCAATGCCTAGTATTCCAGTTAGTTAAGACTTACCTCGCCAACCAGGGTATCACTAAATGTGGTGGGAAACCACACCTTATTTATCTTTGAGGCAACAACCCCTGAACCTTGCTCGACAAATACTCTTAAATGCTATAATTAAGAACCAAAATAGTCTAAAATGAGAGATATCTAACTCTATACAGATATTGCTGAATATACAGAGACACAAACTGCATGTTACAGCCCATTAGGTAGAATATGTTACAATATAGACATCTAATTAAAATTTGCAGTTGTGTTTCCTAAATAATATAGCCAGTCTTAACATGATATATCAATTACACAAGTATTCTCTCCATTTCATACACATTGTAAAATAGAAACTGAAAATGCATTTTATCAGTAAGACAGACCTATCTCATTAAAGCCACTGTAGCCCAGCTCTTGCCTGCTAAGTCCCAGATCTTCGAGGTCCATGCATTTAAATCCTGGGGGGCACTGGTAGCCTTCTTCCAGCTCTGGTGAGCAATGTGTATCTGGGATAGCTAAACTATTCCAGGTTACATTTCTGTGAACAACACAGGAAAGCGTTAGATGATTTCCACAACTGTAAATGTTGATTAAAGGAGATAATGTAATCATTGTGCATTAGTAACTGCTGTATATGGACACAGATGTAAGATTCCTGATTCAGGAACAGTATTCATAACATTAATAACACATTAAACATTCTCAAATGATACGCAATTCATCCACATGGCTTGTTATGAAATATTATGACCATTATTGGTTTTGTCATTCAAGTCCAAGACCCAGATAAGCAAAGGGAGGAACTTTCCTACAGATTTATAAGGAATGTTAACTTGTCTGGGGATTCCTCATTATTCACAAAATCCTTATCCTACTGTAGGCACAAATTTAACTTCTCTACTTCTAAGTAAACATTGAATGATAAAAGTCATTTTTATTATGGTACAAATACTAGGAGTCTCATAAATGACACTTGGCCTTCTTCCGTGTTGGCAGATGTACCATTTAGAAAGAAAACCAGACAAATAAGGTGAGATGGAAGGAGCTAAAGGTATCACACTGGAGAGAGATTAGGGGCGATTCAGTGATAACTCCAGGAATATTAACATCGTTGAGGTGGATGGCGATACAACCCTTTTTCATCTTTCTGGAGCACAGGCTAGAGATTAAGCTGATGTAGAAGGATTTAGAAACATAATGGTTTTCTTGGTAGTGAGTACAGATAATCACTGGAACAGTGATTGTGGAATGTCATTCTGGGCTGACCTTAAAAATGGGCCCCAAACAGCTGCTATCTGAGGCTGGATTGTGTAGAAGCCAAAGTTTAGTCTAGAGGATTTCACAAGCCTTCTAAACCCATGGTTTTATTATGATCATTTCCCACTACATCAATGTCTCTAGGCATTTCCTAAGTGGGGATAAACCTTAGGACAGTCTCAGTCTCTTCAGCTTAGGGCCAAATTGCAGCAGACTTGTTGGGTCACATTTCTTTTCTCTAACATCTTCTTATATTCAACTGGCTGCTTCCTTCCCCTGATATAATACGCTTTCTCTGGAGTCTGATGCCTAACTCTTCCCAGTCTCTTAGCTGACTGATGCCACCACACACACACACACACACACACACCACGCCTGGTGATACCTTGTGCAGTTCTGTCTCAGTCATCAACAAAGTTCTAAAGGCTTCACCCACAATTCAGACACCCTACGTGTCTTCCTTCAGGGCTCTACCTTCTGTCAGCTACAAGAGAGCTAATTTGTCTACACATCTTTGGGAATAAATGTTTAAATAACTGTCTCCTCTGGTCACATTTTAAGGTGGTCCTTTGGACCCCACACGCAAAACCCAAGGGAAAGGCTCTAATTGTGGAAATTACCACTTGGTTGTGTCAGAAAGATATAATTTTAGACAGATACATCACTTATTTCTCCTCATTTCACATTCTTATACATAAACCAAATGATGCCTCTTCACTTAAATCTAATCTGACTCCATGTTCCTGATGTGGTGCTCCCATTAGGACAATGTGGTAAAGGGACTGGGCTTCAGAGAGTAAGGCTTTCTGGGTTTGATCCCAAGCTCTGCCATTTACTGGTTGAGGGTCTCGAATAAAGTTTTATATGTTTCTGAGCTCAGTTTCCCCATCTGTAAGATAGGGGACTTCAGAATTACAAGCGAAGGTTGTGTGAGGATTAAGTAAAGAAAACAACTAATGCATGCAGCATAGCACCCAGCATGTTGCAAGTACCCAATAAATCAATAATTATTAATCACTACAACAATAAAACACAGCATAAATCGTGGCAGGTAGAAACACAACAATAAAGAATTGTCAGATGAATAGAAGGAATTTCTGCACATGATACCGAAAGCGTTTTGTTCACAGAACTGTGCAGCTGAAAGAAACTTTACAGATCACGTAATTCTTCATTTATGGTTGAGGAAGGTAAGGTGAAGTTTGGAGAGCGAACAGTTTACTAACCCATCAAAATTAATAATTTTAGCTCCATTTCCAATACTTTAAAAAGACAATAGCAGCAATGTCTAAGAAAACAGTGTCTACATGAAAAAGTTTCAGGAAACATCATCTCTCAGCTATTTGGATAGGGAATTAGACTCGGTAGCCAGTCTGCTGGGTGTGAATTCTAGCTCAGCCCTTACTACATGTGTGACTTCACTGATCTGTGCCTCAGTTTCCCCACCCATAAGATGGTGGGAAAATGCCTACCTCACAGGGTTCTGATTAAAATCTAATGATTTACGTCTGTAAAGTACTTTAAAACGGGTACTTGGTCGACATTAAGTGTTGAATGTTACCTATTGTTATTGATAGTCTGAAATCTGCAGACTGCCTAGATAGAAGCCCCAGCCCTGGGGTGTACTGCCTCAGTTTCCACACTTATAAAATGGGGAGAGCAATCGCACCTACTTTGTAGGGGTGTTTTAATGATTAAGTGAGCTAATGTACAATGAGCTCATGTACAACTCTCAGAACAGTGCTGGGAATACGATAATCGTTCAAAAACTGTTAACTATTATGATTATATTTTCAGTAAATTATAAATATTAGAGTATTTTTTTCCTTTTTGATTCCATTTGTTTTTTTCTGTCCGATTAAGACTGACTCTCATTTTAAGCACAACCCTCAGCAGCACAGATATGATTTTGAAATCTTTTGGCTTCAGAGGCAGCAGATTTGAAACACATTATTTTTGCCAACATCAAGCTATTAGCAAATGCTTTTTAAAGACACATTTATTAGATGATTAACTGCTCTGGAACACATGTATCTAAAACCACATGATAATTACTTTTTTAAAACTGAAATGAACGTCAAGAGTTTCAGAATATATGTTATTTATCTTAATTTCATTTTTCTCAATTAACAAGAATCTTCTAGATTTTATTTTTATTTGTTAATGTTAATTATCTCCTTGTTCATTTTCCCTTAGATATTCATGACAGAACAAGAAGCTTTCTGGAATTAGGAGGGTAGAATTCTTGCTCTAACCCGCCAAATTCCAAATATAGACAATGATTCTCCCAGTCGTAATAAACATCCAGTCACGCTTAAGTGGGTTTCAAGACTTGCCATTTCTCACCTACAGTCAGATTTCTTGAAAAAAGTTATCTATTTGT
The DNA here is from genome assembly GCF_041296265.1 of Equus caballus. Lineage (NCBI taxonomy): Eukaryota > Metazoa > Chordata > Mammalia > Perissodactyla > Equidae > Equus > Equus caballus. The sequence continues at coordinate 90,608,625 of NC_091700.1, forward strand.
GATCTCCTTAATTTAATACTTCAGCCCATTTTCATAATCTCCAATCCATTCAAATTATTCTCATTTATTTCACATGCTACATTCAATTGGAAAATTTCTATTTTTTATCTTCTGTGACCTCTCAGCAGCATTCTACATAGCTGTTCTGGTAGTAGGTAGAATAATGGCCCCCTAAAGATGCCCACGTTTCTAATCTCCAGAATTTATGAATACGTTACGGTACATGGCAAAAGAGGATTAAGGTTACAGATGTGCACAAGGCTAAAAATCTTGAGTTTGGGAGATTATCCTGGATTATCTATGTGGGCCCAACCTAATCACATGAGTCCTTAAAAATGAAAAGTCTTTCCCAGTTGTGGTTAGAGAGAGAGAGAGGGATGTGACTATGGAAGGAAGGCACAGAGAGATGCAACATTGCTGGCTCTGAAGATGCTAGTTTTGCCTGTTTCTCAGGTCATTCTCCTTTTCCATCTCCTCCTCCTGTATTTGATCTGTTGTACTGAGTTGCCCTGAACTTGGTCCTTGGCCTTCCTCTTTTTTCACAATGCTCTTTCCTTATGCAATCAAATCCACTTTCATAGTTTCAATTCTCTCTTGTCCTAGATGTCCTTTTAGAGTCTCAGAGCTACATGTGCAACTGCCTATTACATCTCTCCACTACACCAAAACGACCTCCAACTCTACATATCTCATAAAGAACTCTGACTCCTAAGCCAACATTCCCTCTCAAGCAAGCAGCACGATAGCACCATCATCCAAAGTGTCAAGAAAGCTGGAGATCTCGGGATCACCTTGATACCTACTTCCCTCTCCACTCTGATAACTAATCATCATGTTTCCCTAAATATCCTCCAAAATATCTTTGAGCTCATTCAGCTCTCTCTGTCTCCACCTCCACATGCACCACTATCTAGTCTGCTAATTGGCCATCCTGCAGCCACACTTAGCCCTTCTGATCCTTTTGCCACAGAGCACAGAGAGAGACTTTTCATAATCACTGTCCTACTCTAAGTCCATCAGTGTCAAATCTTCAATATGATCTACAAGACCCTAAAGGATCTAGTTCCTCTGTTTCCCCCAAGTGTCCTAATGTCCAACCCTGCTGGCCTTCTCCCAGGGCTTGGTGTGCTCCTTCTACTTCAGGACCTTGTCCTCTGCTTGGAAATCTCTCCTCCCCTCTTTGCTTGGTTGACCCCATGTTTTAGCCTTCAAGCCTAGCCTGAATGTCACTTTCTCAGGGGAACCACTCCCAGTTCCTCTGCCTGGATTAGGCTTCCCTGCTATAATTTCTTAAAAGTGCCCACACTTTCCATATCTGGCACTTGGGACACATGTAATTCATCTTGGTGTGGTCAACTGTTTATTGGACATCTTCCAAACTCAACTGTTGCCCAGTGTAACCTCCAATTCCCATTAGTCCCTCACATATAGTCTGTGATGTTTAAAACCAAGGTAAAAGACCAAAGTCCTCCAAAGAGGAAAGAATTCTGCCTCCAGACTGTCTGTGGACTCAAGACAGCAACATCAACTCCTGCTGGAATTCCCAGCTTGCTGGCCTGTTCTCAAGATTCTGGTCTTGCCAATCCCAATGATCACATGAGCCGATTCCTTAAAATAAATTTCTTTCTCTCTCTCTCTATATCCTATTGGTTCTGTTTCTCTGCAAAGCCCTGACTAACACATAGTAGATGCTTAATGAGTAGTTTTTGAATAAATGAATGAATGTGTCTGTCTTTCCACCATTATTTAAATCTATGGCAAATTTACTTACTTATTCATTTGTTTGTAAATTAACTATAAAAGAACTCTTCGACAATTGGATCCTGTTGTTTTTATGCAATTTTTTAGTGTAATATCTAAAAATTGGCATGGATTTTCAGTTTTTTAACTTTTTGGCTTTAGTAGTTTCCATGTTTCAAACGAGTACTGGAATCCCTCAGAACAGTTAATTGACTTTCAAAAGACTTTAATTATCTGCCTGGCGTATGTTTGTTTGCTTTTTTAATTCTTAAGAAAATATCCTATTTACAAATAACATTATGTAGGAGTTTGAGATCTAAGAAAACGTCTTCTGAGCTTGTTGCTAAAATTGTTTATTACAGCCCCAAACAACACCTCAGTACTTTAGAGTCTTACGGGTCTAAGTTAACATTACTCTTGACAGCACAGAGCGTCGAGCTATATATTGGAACACAAGGATTGTCATCTCAGTTCAGTGATGAACCAACTTGGGCAATTCACGTTAACCATTTGAGCCTCAGTTTCCTCATGCGTAAAAATGAGAGAAACTTTTCAGCTATTTAAAAAACAATTCCCAGAATGACCTCATCACACTTTTATATAAAAGAAAAGGTAAATAGAGTGAAACCATGTGCTCCATGTGTTCTGTTCCCATCCATCCACAAGACACACCAATGCCAAATGCAATCGCTCAAGACTTTATGTTCAAATTCTTCTCTTCATTACTCACAGTGTCGTCTTTCTCTACTGACATCCAACTGCTGTCACTGCTTGTTGTAACACATTTCGTGTTGGCCTTTTGTAATTACTGTCACTTATGAACATAACTATGCTTATCATTACTTAGCCCCTTTTAGAAATTGTTTTTCCCATATCCTTAGTGGGGCCACTTTATTTCATCTGTTCATTCATTCAAAATAATTATTTTTGATGGGTCTATTCTATGCCAAGCAACATGCTAAGAATGGAGATGACTAAGAAGGTATTTCTAACTCAGGGACTGTACTGCCTAACGTGAGAGAGAAAATAGGAAAGTAATGCCCACAGCAGAGCATGATGAACATTTAAAAGTTCTTTCTAGCATCACGGTGTTACAAAAGCTCAAAATAGAAACATCACTATGACTACTGCTGGTGGATGTTGAGTACTGGGAAACCTTTCCAGTAGGGGTGATGCTTGGAGTGACTAGACCCTAGTTCTAGGGGTGGAATACACAACAGCGTTCTGGAAAGTGGAAATGTCACCACCTGGGGGTACACAGGAGAGAGAGAGGCCAGGGAGCTGGGAGAGAAAGAGAACATTTTAACCCTTTCATTAGTAGGTGAAACTATTCACAGCTTTTTCTGAGGGATTAGAAACAACTAGTTGTTATCATAGCAAACAATTTTTAAACTACACTCTCAGAGATTTGCAGATTGGGAAAAAAGACAAGGATTTGTGCTTTCCTCAAAATGACACCATGTGACTGACACATACTGAGCTGACCACAACCTGTCCCTCATTTGTGAGAAAGGCCAAAAAGGCAAAAAACACTAACTTATAAACGAGATTATTACTTAATTTAGCAGCAAGGTTTTCACAAAATATGCCAACTATGGGAATTTACAGATAACAATCTTGTTTACACTATTCTTACTTTTTTCCCTTGAAGAACTGAAGATAAGCAGAAAATGCTGACTTTTCCATAGCCAAATTTGACCCATTTATTGTAAAAGACATTCACAGAGACCAAGCTACAACGTATTTCAGTTTGGAAATTGTCAGTGGTGCAAGAAGGAAGTACATAGCACAACAAATCCTTATGCAACAGACAACACTATGCACCTTAAGATCATTTTGTTATTTATTGCATCAATAAGTTTCTTTTCTATTTATATTGTATTATCTAGGAAGAAATCATAAATAGAAGAACACACTTCTGGTTAAACCCATGGAGTGAATTACACACACACACACACACGCACACAATCTTCACACCTGGGAGAACAGTGAATATGGCCTTTGATCACTTAGGTCATTGCTTGCCTCACTCTTAGTGGTGGGCATGAAAACAAGGTTCACTTTATTGCCAAAAGCTTAGCCCTCCATTTAGAGGTCGTCCTTCTCACTGCGTGTGCTGACAGCAAACCTGCTCTGGCTGTTACCCACCTTTTGGGTTCACCCCAGAGAATCACCTGGCTTTGGTTTCACTCTTATTTGACCTCTTCTTTCAGGATTAATTAAAAACTCCTATAAAGTGGCCTGGCTAATTCTAATGCTGGATGCTTCGGAAAACTAATCTCACCCCGGAATTTGCAGAGATGAAACCGTTCATTGATTTTTGAAAACTTTTAATTGCTCTGCCTGGACTTTTTAGAAGGATTACAAAACAAGATAAATAGTCTGAGGCAGGAAATATTATTGACATCACACCTCTTTTTATAAACTAGTAGATCTGGCACATTTTCTAAGAAATGAGGAAACAAATTCCCCCTTAACTGTTAAACTGAGAGTATTTCAATACAATTTTCCCTTTTCCTCATCCTTTCCTGGATGGCCAGATAAGCAAAGCTGTAAAGAACTGAATTCATCATGAAGCAAAATAGTAAATTTAAATATTTTTTAAATATTGCACAAAATTTAAATAACAGTATTTTATTTTTTAAAAGTATTTTAAATAGTCACCTTACTTAGTATATCCGAACAGTTTTTTTAATTATATATTTTCCCCAGGTTTACGTCTTTAACAATATCACTCACTACTTTGCCAATGTGGATAAGGGACAATCCATGTGACAGGGCCGGGAGACTGGCATCTGAGACAGGATCAGGCAAGGAATGGGTTCAAAAAGAACGTTAGGAAAGCCCAGTCTCGGGGCCCAGAAGAAGCACTGATCTGTTCTGAACTGGAAATGTGAAAACTGTTTTGAGGTTAGAAGACGAAGTCTACTACCCTTGACATTTTGAATCAAGGTCAAGAGCTTCTCAAGCAGTGGCTCTTCTCCCTTTGCTTCAGGAACTAGAATATCCAGAGGGAGAGGGATCTGCAAGGAGACAGCTGGCATGATGGAAAATGGCCACCAGAATGTGAGGCCAAGCATATAGGACTTCAGTTGGTAATTTCACCAATTAATTAATGTGTGGCAAGGAGCTATTTCCTCCTCTCTCTCAGGATCATAAAACATAATTTGCGCGATCACTTTATGAATATAAACTGCCTCGTCCATATTAGGAACTCAGAATACATTTACGTTTACTGGATGTGGTTTGGCAGAGTTGTGTGGCTGGAGAGCAGGGATGTTTCCCACTCCAGTAGGTTCCATCGTTTTGGGATGGTCAAATGAAGCCAATGGCTCCACAACGGTAAGAACGTGTAGCTACCTTACAAGTGAAGGCCTGAGAAGGATTTAGAAAGTACCAAAGCCCCTGTCCCCAGACGCCTCAAACACAAGGTGCCCTTGCCCAATTCAATCATTAGACCTAAAAACATCCAAGAGTCACTGAATGAATAAGCTCCACAATGCTTCTATTTTTACTTCATCTGACCTTTCCATTTAAAAAAACCTTATCATTTTGTGAACAGAATTTATAAGACAATACAGTCATGCGTTGCTTAATGACAGAGATATGTTCTGAGAAACGTGTTGTTAGGTGATTTTGTTGTTGTGCAAACATCAGAGTGTACTTACACAAACCCAGATGGTATAGCCTATCACAAACCTTGGCTATATGGTACTAATCTCATGGAACCACTGTTGTCTACGTGGTCCATCATTGACTGAAACATCTTTATGCAGCACATGACTATAATTCATTTATTTTGCAAGTGTCTTAAAGGGTAAACTTAAATTTTATTTGAACCAGCAATAGAAAACTGTCAAAAATCCAACATTATATCATCTCTGGTCTAAGTCTTAGTGATATTTTATAAAATACCAAGTCCTATAATCTGTCCCTGGGTGGGTGGCCATAGAACGTATTGTTCACACTGGGACTCTCCTGAGATCAAAAAGGAAGCTATCAGTAATTACTCTGAAACAATAGGGACACACCAGGATTGTCCTGAGCTTCTGTGATGTGTGGTCCCCTGCCTCTGGGTCTTAAAGCTAATGGTCCAGCCATCAGAAATATTTACCTGAACTCCTGGCTGAATCTTGCTCTCTGTATAGCAAACTTTCATATACTTAACATTTACATTTACTTATCTCAAAGATTTTCTAATTATCTCACTCTTGGGAATAAGATTTCATTATTTGATACTAAGCTATGAATAAATTTCTCTCCTTTCTCTGGAACGATAATAAAGCGTCAGGTAAGCGTTCATCTTTTCTATGTCACCTACCAGCTCAGTGTCACATGTTCCTCTTTTAGCTTGAGGGAGATTTCTGCCATCGTATTTGGCATTTTGCAACACCTGTTTCTGTCACGGGCCATTCCTGTACTTGAGTTTCTTCAGGATATGAACAGCTTTGCTTAGTCAAATGTCATTACTCGGTCCATAATTGCCTTAGGTCACCATTCGATATCGGAGAAGAATCTAAAGCTTTACAGTAGTGCTACTGTGGACAGAGCTAAGAGTCCCTTCCATCTGCTTTCAAAGAAACCAGCTCCATTTAAAAGCAAAACCGTGTGTATTGAGTTGCTTCCTTATTTATTCTGTTGGCCTCACAGATTATACATAATCAATTGCAGGGGTCAGCTGTGAAACCCAGGATATGCAGGTTTCTGAAGAGCCACATCTCTGCCTGAAAGCTCTCTCATTACTAGGCTATAGTGCATGCAAGTCAATTAAGCAGAAATTGGAACAATCGTTAAAGGACAACGATTAAGAGAAATGAGGTCATGAAAGCAACTGGCAACACTGACGGCTGGAAACACAACCTTCGTATCTGACCCAGAGATGTTTATGAGAAATTCCTAGTTAAGAAGCAACAGGAGGAAACAAAAAAGTTGGAAAAAATTTTAATTGGTACTTTTATGTGTTTTATTTTGACCTCCGACATTTTTTGAATATCTAAAAATAAAGTAAATTAATATGTGGGCTGGAACTAAAAGGTAAAATGGTTATCGACAATTTTTCTGCTTATGAGTAGAACTTTAAACCCCTTAATATTGAACTGAAAATTAAAAGAAAAATGGTATAAATGATTGGTCTCTGAAATAAATCATCAAACTTCTGAACATTGTTTTTATGAGCAACATCACTACCATGTTCCTAGTTATGTGTTTTCTTCTCAAAACAGTCAATTAAGAATCACATAAAGAGAAGGCAGAATATATGTGTATGCACACAATGCTATCAGGCAGATATTACACATATGGGAAAAAGAGAAAATGCAGACACCCCCCCATACCTGCTATGTCTTGAGTAACTGAAAATTCTGCCAACATTTATGAAATTCTTCACAAATGGGAACTCCATTTTTAGGATAAAGCAATGAGCAGCAGCTAATATTCAGAATACAAGAGGTCTTTTCATATTTTTTTCAAAGACATTCATTTCTTAGTACGGAGTATAGTACAGAGCTGGCAGAGAGTACTTACTGAAGTGATTCAAGGGCCGTGAGTTCAGAAGCATTCCCAATTTGTATTCAATTTTATGTGTCAAAGTTTGCCAGCGTGATGCCTGATCTTCTAACTGTGTTAACAAGTTTCAGAATTCTCAAATTCTAACTTGGTTTTTAATAAAGTGGTAACTTTAAACCAACCTCCTGCATTCACTGCTGTTAGAACACAGCAGCTTTCTCATCCAGAGCTTTCTCTGTTCATCTCTATGTCTATTGTCTCACGCCCACACAATATCTTTTTCCACCTTTGTATTCATTCATGGAACAATCTAGACATATTCCACAGCCTACCTACACTTAAAAAAAAAAAACACCTACAGGTTTTCTTCCACGCATTTGTCTCTTCCTTCACCCACACAGTCAGCTCATTACTCACCACTTCCTCCAACTTTCCTACCCAGTGTTTGTACTAATTCACTGCTTTTCTAGGCTTTTAACATTGCTTTTCTATTTTTTAACCATTTCTCCTTCCCTGAATTGAGCCCCTTGCTTTCCTTTCTCTGTTCTTTTTTTATTTCCTCTTCTTTATCAATTTGTCATAACGTTATTATTATCTGTCCAGATATAATATATTACCAACCATGCCTTCAATAAACAGTTACTACGTACTTGCTCTGTGCTAGAATACTAGGTACTGGCGATAGGAGATGCATCTTCTCCACCCTTTCTCATATGTGTCCTCAGGAACCTCACAGTGTAACAAGGAAAATAGGAAAAAAATAGCTACGAGTGCCAGAATGTTAGTTCTGGCACGATGCACTACATTAAATTCTACTCCTTCCACTACAAACAACTAGAGCTGTTGGATAAATGGTAACATTTAAAAATGCATATCTGGGCTCACAAGAAAGAAAAATACATTCCAAAACGTCAAAATATAAGAGAGAACCAAAAACTGGAGGAAGGGAAGTACATGAGTTGACAAAATGATGCTGTGAATGGGGCTAAGTATCCGGTATCCAAGAGCTTGGGATTTAACACCCACACAAGGCAGAAGACAGGGTCCGGAGCCGAGGTGAGGCTGGGAGCTGGAAATGTGCCCCCATGCACAAAAACAAGTTGTAATTTAAAAGAGTTTCAGAGTGTGATATTGGTGAAGGGGTAGTCAAATAGATCAATGGAGCACAATAGACCATAGGTGCAGACCCAAATATGGACGGGGAATTAGCAAATGAGAAGGCAGCATTAAATTCAGTGGGTAACAACACACAACAAATAGCACTGCAACAGTCACCCTACCATATGAAGAAAATTAGATTTCTACTTCACACTAAAACATTTGTAAACAATTTCAGTAAGGGATACTTGATATACGATAAACTGCACATATTAAAATGTAGATATTTGATAAATTTTGACCTATGTCCAGAACCACAATCAACATAATGAACATACTGGTCAACCTCAAAGGCTTCTTACTGTTTTTGGGTAATCTTTTATTCCTATGAACCCTTATCCTCAGACAACCACTGATTTCCTTTCTATCATTAAGAGATATGCTTGCATTCTCTAGAATTCCATATAAATGGAATTGCAGAATATGTAATCTTTTTCATCTGGCTTCATTCACCCAGCATAATCACTGTGAGATTCATCCAAGATGTTGTGTATATCAATATCTCATACTTTTTTATTGCTATATAGTATTCTTTATATGGATATATCACAATTTGTTTATCCATTTATCGGCTGATGGTAATTTGGGTTTTACCAATTTAGGCTATCACAAAGTCACTACATACATATAAGTCTTTGTATGGACAAACAGTTTCATTTCTCTGGTTAAATATCTGAAATGGAATGAATGGGATATAAGGTAGCTGTCTGCTCAAGTTTTTAAGAAACTACCCAACTGTTTTTCAAAGTAGTTATGCAATTTTCCATTCCCATCTTATTTAAACGAGAAATGTAAATACTCTGACAGTATTATGTCAGCACACTCCCCATTCTGCCACACTGAGGAAAATTTCTAAATGTACACTTTGAATTTGCTTAATCTACTTTCCCACAGGGGTACATTTTTCAGTCTGGCTTGTCTTGAATATTTGTCTTAAAAATTGGATGAAACAATTTTGAGAAAGCAGAGAATATAGAACAGAGTACCTAAACGCTTTTAAAACAATTAGACACAGAGGTTTTTACTCATGAAAATTGTAGACACTTCCTTGTTAATCACTTAGATTAAAACGCAGTTAGTAGATAAACTTACCCTGGTTTCGTGTCATTTACTACACAGTGAAAGGTAAATGTTCCAAACATCTGAACTCCTAAAATTCCATAAAGAAGTAAAAAGAAAAGTAGGAAAATTGAAACGCTCCATATTTGTTCTCCGGATCGCCTGGGGAAAACAAAGCAGGTAAAGTAGGTGAAATTTACAGGAAGAGTCATAAACTTTTCCCCGTAACTTACATAAAAGCAGTGCTTACTTTAAAATATTTGTAATTCTGGTCCTTGGTAGTTCAAATCGGAAATAAATCCGGAATGCCCGGATCATAATTAGTGGCCGTGGGATCCGTAACATGCCCCAAGGTGACATCTGATCAACGACATCAGCAATTTCAAATACCTATAAGTTAAGAGGTGAACGAACAAGTTTAGACTTTCCTTTAGCATTGCTTATAGTCATGGCATATACAGACAGCATCAGTAGGTGCATCCTGCACCCTGAACTTCACCCTACATTATTTTCCACCAAAATCAATTTTCTTTTGAGTATATTTTGAAGCTATAGCTATCTTAAGAGAAATAAATAAATAAACTAATGAAAGTGTCATTAATCTTGTTCATCTGCTGTATAATTCGTTTTTATTACAAAAACAAGTGCCAAGTTAGAATATGGAATAACTATGCTAAGCCTTCCTCACTAACGATGTTCTTTAGTGGAACTTCCTGAGTATTCAGAAAATAAAGCAATGGAGAAGGAGTTAAAAATATTATGAAAAAAATATAAGAAAGAATTGTACCATTTACTAACAAAGGCAAAATGATAATTAGAAAACACTTGTCAATCATACAATAGCTATTAAATGGAGAAGAGTACATTAATATGCAGGGTGAAATTAGACTGTTGGAAAGGTGAGCTTTATAAAAATAAGGACAGTTTATCAATAAGCACTTTAATGAGTTCATAGGATACACTCTGAATTTATTTTACTCTGAATTTTTTAATGAAGAATATGGTAACTTTAGTGGAATTAAATGCAAAATCAAGCCTGAATGCATGGGAATGAATTCTACTGTTTTCCAACAAAATCCCTTCTTTAGGCCTTTTTAATAACATATGTTCCCATTTTCATAGTAAGGCAATTTCTATTTGGAATATAGTATATTATGTTGACCAACATATATACCAATGTATCTATATTTAGCTGCTTTTAGTCAAGATTTAGTCACACAAAAGACTGGAATTTTTTTTAATTCAATTTTTTATTCTAAAAATACAGAAACCTCATCCCATATTCTTTATTTCAATGAATATATTTTTATATCTGTTTAATAAGAAATAATTTTCTACAGTATTGATTTTCATTTCTGATTAAGAAATAATTTCCAGATGTGACTGACAATGTTTAAAATGTTAGCCTTTTTTTAATCAATAAACATTTAAAATAACAGTGTTGTAGAAAATTACACAATCACATTTGATATAGATTCTTTAATACTTCCACTTAGATTTTCAATGCAAAATAATGCCCATTTTGGAAAACACCCCTTTGTAATTTAAAAGTTTCCATTACCTGTAACACCAATGAAACCCAGAGGCAAAAGACCATAAATCCATCAAAAACACACCAGCGATCTTTCACATAGGAACTATCCCCCTAAAAATAAATTTCACATGGTGTTATTAGGAAAAATGAATAATTTCAAAAAACATCTGTGGAGGGAAGAGTGAACTGTTAATTCAGTAAAAGCTAGCCACAATTTTTGTATTATAATTGAACAGATTTTCAAAAGGAATGCTTGTAGCATTTTAAACGGAATTCTACACGAGTAAAATAATCTATAAAACACAAGTAACTGCAGAACTTTGTGTGTAAAATTTTGAATTCACGCAAAGGGAAAAAGCACCACTATCTTTTCTTAGCCACACAGACTCTACTACGAAAGGAACCAGGGGCCATCCAACTCCACAGGCAGCTTAGGTCCTAAAACAACTGTCTCTACAAGAGCCAAGAGCACACAGTGGTCAGCGTGAAGGCCTTTCAGCCTGTAGGATCGACCACCATTAGTGGGAAATTAGCCAGGAATTCATCTCGAGCTAAATTAAAACTGAAGAAGAAACCTGCCTCCATTTTCAAAGGGAACATATATTGACTTTAACTCCAATTATATATGTAAAAGAAAGATAAAGAAGACACGCTACTTCCATTTAACAGTCAATCTACTGTGACATTGGGATTTAGAAAATGGGAATTTCAGAAAAATTTTCCTTTGGAATAACAAAACAGAAAACCTCAAGAGGTTGGAATTGGAAATCTTAAATAGAAAGGCCTTTGTTTTCTTAGTCCTGCCCCATTAAGTCACGAGGACTGCAGTAATCCATGAAACTCAGTTCTGGAGCCAGTCACATCTATCATTACCAGCTTTGATTGAACCTGCTTAGAAAATAAAAATAGAAACAGAATGCCAAGATTTTAAGTAAAATAATAAAATACGTTGCAGAATATTTATGAAAATGAAACAATTTCCAGAACCTTCCACCCTTAGTAACAAATAGGTTATCAAAAAGTTTCCTTGAGCAGTTTGCAGAAATAATTTGTAATTCACAAAACTAACGGTATGATAATAAAAATTACCTGACCCAGATATGAAGTGTAAACTCAACTTAGTAAACACTGGGCAAGCTCCCACTTTACATAAGGGGGTGTATAATGCTTAGTGGAACACACACACCCACACACACACAACAATCTTGTGTAGAAAAACAGATATGTACACACTGAGCTAATATATAAGGCAGAATAACTTATAATAAAGCTATAAATATGGTGGGAAAGATGGGAAGATTAATTTTATGGAGAGTTTAGAGAAAACAATGCTAGTTCCCAAGAGAATGTACAAATAATTTTATCAATGGGAAGAGAATTAACCAAACTTAGTGTGTTTTTGAGAAAACCCACAATAGACATGAAAGCAAAATCTGAGGCTTGGAGTCTGGGTGGCTAGGAGGGCAATGACCCTGTTCAACTGAGTGTTATGATCATCCTATGATGACTTAAACCTGTTGAAGAGAAAAACTATATCTCAGGACATCACTGGTTATGTATACACATCTGCACATATTAAACATAGAACAAATAATTTAAGGATATTATAGTTGTCTTCAAAACCTCATGAAGTATCTTTTACTATAAGTGTCGTATTTGCCTTTATACTGCACAATTAACTGAAAATATAAATTAATTATAATTTATACTGCACAATTAACTGAAAATATAAATTAATTATAATCTAAATATAGACAAGATAGCCCATAAAAATTCAATTTTCTCTGCACCTAACTTTGATTCGCATCCAAAAAAATAATGGAATATAAATTATCTAAAGTTGTTTTGAAGGTTCCCTTGAGTTGCTTAGTATATAAATATATTTATTTGTACATTCATTCATTCACTCAATGTGTAGGACATCTCTGTGCTCTGGGGCAGTGTTCAAGGCACCAGTGACACTGGAGTGAACAAAACAAAAACTCCTGCCCTTATGTAACTTACATTCTCAGTTAATTTAAAAAAATGTAAAACATACAGTATATGCTAATAGTGTTATGCAGAAAAACAAAAGTGTATATATTCAAATTGACTTTTATTAAACAAATGTGTTCTCTACTTGTATGCTGGGAAAAAGGGAGAGAAAAATCTCTTGATCTTTATTTTAAGTACTAGGCATATTGTGATTCTTTAAAAAATGCAAATAATTCCAAAAATGAAAACTGAAATTTTATGGGACTCAGCAAAGAAAATTTTAAGATAGGAACAATTAAAAGTAAATGTTATGCATGGAAAAGAATAATTATAAATCATTGAGTACATAGGTACCCAAACAGGATGAGTTTATATGGTATTTTTCCCAAGTAGTATTATTTTATTTCTTTTTTTGTCATTAAAAAAGGTTATATATAGTGTCACTACAATTAACCTCTTTTGTTTTTCATAATCTGCTTTAGTAAGAAATTATATTCAATAAAATACAACATGAGAGCTTCTCATTATATTGAGGATTATTTAAAATGTAAAAAGTGAGGATAAACAGTGATATTTCCCTGGGAGAGGAACAGAGCGGCCAGGAACCAAGGGTGAAAGAAAGATACACTTTTCTCAGGATATCCATTCACATGTCTTTTGACTAATGTTCATATATTACATTTTTTAAAACAGATTTTTAAAACTAAATTTTTAAAAAAATTTAGCTTTAACAAAAATCACTTTGTCAGTTGGCACAAATAAAATCAAATTTGAGAAGTCTGGCTCTCACAAATTCAGAATGTAAAGCTATCAATAACAGAGTTAGCTGAATTTTTGTTTCTTATTTACTATACAAATTCGTTTGCTAAGAAAATTGATGTTGCAAAGCTGACCTAAAGCCTATTTTGAACTATATAAAAGGATGGATTATTTTGAATCATTTTAGAAACCCCAGTGGAGATCCTGAATAAAGCAAAAGCATGCAAACACATTCTAATTTCGAATGACCTCCTGGTTTAGCAAAACTTCTACTTTATAACACAGAAAACTATTTCTGAGTTAGGAAGTAATTTTAGTTGCATTGTTGGAGTTGCTTTAGACCTTCCAGAAATTCACAGTGGCATTTACCTGTCGCCAATAAGACCACCACACACTAGATGGTATATGATGATCAATTAGAACTGACTTCTTTTTATTTTCCTGGTAAAATATGTGAAATAATCCACTAGGCATAAGTTTTACATATTATATTTCGGTTCATGTTCCCAAGAGTCAACCAATATTTATAAAAACCTTTAATAAGCAGCATTATAGTGAACTGGGACACAAAGACCAGTAACACTCAGATTTTCCCCACCTTTTTTTTGACCTTTTCTTCTTTACGGTTCATTGTTCTTCAGGCTGTTCTGTCTTCCTGAAAAATTCTCCCAAGTCTGTGTCAACTTTTTCCTCCAGACTCTGATCTGACCACAGCCTCCTCTGATCAGCTTTAGCTCACACTTCATGCAACAACTGGCAACTCGGCTCATGTATATAAACAATGTTCATATCGTGCAACTTACAGAATAGTTCTTTGTAACCCCCACCTGGTGGTTTAATAAATTTATAGTTTAGTCCCTCCCTTTTATCAGATATAAGGGCGAAATCTGAGTTTCCTACTTAAATCTTCTCTAAACATATTCTCTGGTGCTGCATTAAAAAAAAAAGTCTATCCCTCACTGGAAATGCCTGAGTCTGTTCTGAAGATCAGTAGCACCTTGAGACTTTAAACAAGACAATTTCAGGTGGTATTCCCAGCACCTGGCACAGAGTATGACATACAGCAGATATTGAATGAATGATAAGCACAAGAACGATGTCTTAGAGATCCTCTGTAGATTCCAATGCATACAGTAAGAGGTCAATTCGTACACTTTATGAAGGCACCCATTCACTAAAACTATTGGTATCATTCCTTAAAAGAAATGATTCTTTGACTCCTGGCAAAGAGAGAAAGATGTAATATCTTTCAAGGTAATTTCTTAAAGTTAAGACTCTTTTCCTATGTGACATGAAAAATCACAGATGAAATTATGGGATAACTTTTGGATACTTCCTGAATTAGTATGGTTTGAATAAGCAGAGTCTACATGCCATGCAAATAGGAATCGGGTCAAGGTTTATGTCATTTGTGCATTCTAATGTAATTATAAATATGACTGAATTGAAATTGATATCATATTAATCATTATCAATAATCACTAAGGCTCCTTAAATCTAAAATATCTTTTAATAAATAGAATACAGACTTTGAAACCTTGCACTTTGAAATATAATCTCTTATTACATTTTGTGTCTGACATACTTATTAAATTGTCTCTTTTTCAATTTGCATGTTCAAAGTCTCTTACCATAACTGGTTAAAGGTTGTTATGATTCAATTTATAAGTATGTCCAGATCCTTTTAAAATCCCACTGTATTAATGCCTGTTATAATATTTGCAAAAAATAAACTGTCCCTTTTCTCTGCTTACAATATACGTAACGAGAACCTATCACACATGAATGCACAGTGGTACTTGAGAAATTTTAGCACCGCAAAAAAGAAAGGAGAGTTTTAATTTGTTTGTTGCATCAACAAGACATTGAAGGCAGAGAGTGTGTGAGCTGTGGGCAGAAATCAGCATGCTGGTGGTTAGGGAGAGGAGTTATTCAAGAGCTTTCCATCAAATTTTAAAAAGGTAAACACTTGGAGGCTGCCAATCAATTATACAGTATAAAAGACTACCTTAAATGGCCATGCAAGTATTTAACAAGCAGAGACACCAAACACACTTACCTGAAGACATCTATAGGGATATAGTTTGCAGTAACAAAATGATACACACTTGTCTCGTTTCATGAGCACATGATTTATTGCTCTGAGTTCCTAGGGCCCATCTGTCACTGTGTCTCAGCATTATTATTTATTGCTTCAACAATGCTCAGAGGATACATGTTACTTTTACAGAGGTCTATTGCCAGATGAAAAACAGACAACTGAGAATTGTCTGAAGAATTCAGTCTGAAATACCTGGGATGCTCTGCAATAGCACAAACATCTATCACCCAAAGGGGTATTTTTTGCCTCTAGAGATCTGGTGAGCTAGAATGTTTCTCAGAACAGGAATCAGTGGGAGAGGCAGTTAGAAACAAATCACGGGGAGTGGGAATTAATTGGCAGATACCTTCAAGCTTTGGAAACATTATACAATACGTGAGTCCTTAAAATAAATACATTCCTCTAACAAAAAGTTTTAAAGACATTTCTTGCTAGAAGGACTTTCTGCTTCAGTTTCTCTCTCCTCTAGTGCATCAAGCATGTTACTGCCACAGTGAACTTCTCAAATACAAATTAGATCATGTCACTCTTGGATTGGAATCCCCCATGCATCTTTACCAACCACAGAAAGAAGTCTGAGCTCTTCGCAGAGCATGCACAGCTCTCCATGGTACAGCCAGGCCTGCCTTCACAGAATCCTCTGCAGCTGCTCCCTGTGCACATCCCATCTGCTACTGCTAAATACTCAGAGCTCTCCAAAGCACCAGGCTGTTCCACGCCTTTGTGTCCCGGAGGACTCCTTTGCTCGCTCTGTGAAATCCTTCACTTGCATCCCCCATCACCTGTGCCACAGACCACATTTACTCACCCCTCAAGACATCACTTTACAGTGCTCTTTCTTCAAGGCTTCTATGATATCTCCAAGCAGAGTTCTTCACTCTTTTTTTGCGCCCCCTCCTTCCCATACCTTTTACAGACCACTAAAGCATTTTCACAAAACACTGAAGGTCTATCTCTCACTATCTGAATTCTTACTATACAAATATTTGCTACTTATAACATTTGCAAAAATATTTGCCCCCAAATCACTATGCAACTAGAAGAACCACTATAATGACTTCGCACACGTGCCAGCGGAAACATTTGAGTTGTCAGTGAAGCCTGCAAGAAGGTACAGTGTGCAATGCAGGCCTAGCTCTGTTGTTCTTTTGGGCTAAATCTTATGCTGGCATTGTTAACCTACCTAATAATGGGTACGTTTTAAGTGCATCACTGCCTTCCTCCTCCCTATGTTCCCTCTGAAGGTTAGCCTTTCACGGGACCCAGGACTTGAGCCTACCAATCTCAGTCCATTTGATTGTATTTCACCAATTTTAAGACATACTTCCCCTTGTCCTCAACAGAGTTTAACACTTCTGAATTTAGAAGGTATCTTATAATGTATCAATTAAAATCTTACATCGTACAAAGTGCAATTAGCAGCATTTTTTTCTTTCTTAAAGACCTGTAAAGTGATGCCGCATCTTATAACTGATGACCTTGATTCAATAAAACACAGTAGATAGTACTTTAATATATTTTTCTTTGCTTATTTACATAAGAGCACACGTTCCCATTTTTGTTGGATGCATACAAAACATCCCATACTGAATTCAGTAAGTAGAAACAATTGAACGATGGGTGTTTTAAACGCTGTTTATTACACAGCACTATGCAGGTAGACTGTTGTCTAGTATTAGAGAGTGATTTAGTGTTATTTGAAGAAATCGGTTGGGGCTGTAATGCATTACTAATTTCCATTTAAAATAATGGAACACAGGCTCCTGTTTTCTGAAAATATGCTACCCAACATGTTTTCAGGAATAGACTGGAAGCAAAAAATGAGGAGTGGCCTGCACATGCTTTACAAGCCAATTGCACAAAGTGGGCCAGGCGTTTGAGGACAGAGCCGCAGCTCGGTTTTGCCCCTTCCCCAAGGGCAGTTACAAGCTCATTGTGAGTGTCCAATCAATGTTTGATGAATGATTAAAGGGAAACTCGGAAACTGTACTTGGGTTTAAGACTATAACTCTCGCTTATATTTATATTATACTTATATCCCAAATATCTTAAACTTTTAATATTTTAAATTTATACATGGTTCAATATACTTGGCAGACCACTAGGTCAATAAAAATAGTGGAAAACACTAGACAGCCACAGCTTCAGTACTTTTGTTTGGAAAAATAAAGCTTCTGGGTTTGGTTTGTTGCAATAATTTTATAAGCTAGGTATTATTAGATTACATTATCTTAAGCATTAGGTATGAATTTTAGGTGTACCAGAACACTGCCAAATCAGGCTAGGTATAATTTTAAAGAGTTGTGTATGATAAATGGGTAACAATACACTGGTTTGCGTCTATAAATATCTTATTATAGGCGAATATAGTTTTATGCATGGAAAACACTCTTCGAAAATCACAAGACCAGCACTCCCCAAATCTCCGACATAGGTAAACATTGACTCACACGTACTCCTCTACACAGAAGACTATGACATACTAGAGTTACTCGCTTACAAACTAAATCTCACTGTTCCTAAGAAATATTTTAGTTGAAAATCAGTGAATACTAAACATTTAATATCTGAACAGGTAAAACACATAGCTCTGTTCCAAACAATATGAAACTCATTAAGAAAATTATAACCTGATGTTTAAAATAGAACACGATGTGCACCTCTATACTCATAATGTCCCTACATACATAGGAAAAACACAAGTTTAAGTCCTATATGTGAACAAACACAGCACATATTTGCAAATTATTCTGGGTAAAGAGGCTAAAAACCTGAGTGACAGATTAAAAACTCAGTGTGGTTGGCAAATGAATTAGGGAGAAAAGCATGGAAATGTCCTGAAAAAAATGTTTTTAGCAGACAAGTGCTTAATAAAAGTTTAAAAACTTATAGCAAGGTTAATTGATAAGGGCACAGTAATTTAAACTTGAGTAACACGAGGTCCTCTAAAAAATTCTCACAGGGCATGTGGCTGACGTATTTCATTATGACGTCACAAATACCTACATATGTACATATTTCACATGCACATGTAAAACAAAAACAAATTTACAAATACAGAAATACAAAGCCAATAACATTTAAATTACAACATAAATTCACTGTGACAGACGATATTTTTGCTAAAACTAACTCTGATTAAAAGTTTAAGGGTTTTTTCCAAGCTTTCTTGTATAATTGACAATTAAAAATTGTATATATTTAAGGTATGCAACTTGATGGCTTGATATACATATAGAACTCAATAGCAAAAAATAAATAAATAATCAAATTTTAAAAAGGGGAAAGGATTTGAATAGACATTTCTCAAAAGAAGACATTCAAGTGGCCAAGAGTTAGATGACAATGTACTCAACTTCATCCATCATCAGGGAAATGCAAATCAACACCACAATGAGATATCACCTCACACCTGTTCGACAAGAAATAAGTGTTGGTGAGCATGTGGAGAAAAGGGAACCCTCGTGCACTGTTGGTGGGAATGTAAATGGGTATGGCCACTACAGCAAACAGTACACAGGGTCATAAAAATATAGAACTGCCTTATGATCCAGCAATCCTATTTCTGGGACAGCAAGTGCACTTTTAAATACAAGCATGTGATCTCAAGTCCAATTTACTCTTTAATCTGTGTCTAACATGCATGTTTGCAGAAGTATGTGCTACAAAAATGATATTAATAAAGTTATGACTTTTTTGGGAAGGCCACAACAGCAAAAGTTCAAGGAGATGATACATTTAAAGCTTGGTTCAGGATAATCAGACCTCATATCCAACCATATTTAACCCAAATCTCAGCTGGCATTTAAACATTGAATACCAGTTTTAACGAGACCTGAAGCTGTCCTGGCTTCTTCAAGATAATGTGAGCAATGTGATATTATTAAAATCTGCATTATGTCATGTTTAATCCAATTACTTCTGAATGAAAAAAGAAAAACCATATCTGATGTTAATTTTCAATTCTTAGACATTGAAAATTTTTAAAAATTGGTTTTAGTAAATAACTTATCATCCAAATGTTGACAGAAGTCAGAAATACTAGAAATGGCTCATTTGTAGCATTTTGAAAACAACCTGGTCATAAACCAAGTTTTTTCTTTTTTAACAATTGCTTCAACTTCTAATATTTAAACTATTAAAACCTCTGTTCACTCAACGCTCTATTCACTTGGAATGAATATATAATTTATGTATCAAGTCCACCTCTGTTCTTTTTATCATTAGACTGTGACAATTAAAGTCATGCCTACTGTTATTTTCATGATGTTAAAGTCATCTTAATTCATCAAATAACTCAAGAAACAAAACTAGGGAAACGGCATGCCTTCATTCATTCAAGTTGGGATGTCAAAAAAGTCAACACATGGTAATTTCAAACCCAAAGTGCTCCATCCAGACTATTCAGAGATTGCCATTGCCTGAATGACCAATACAAGTGCCAAGGCCCTTGGGAATCACAAAATTTAAAAGAGGGCCAGGCTATGCTGGGGAGTAAAGTTACAGTTGCATAAAAGATTCTTCTTGTACTCTTAAAATACCAACTTTCCTTCAAGTTGACATCCTGGTTTAGCTACCAATTTTCAGAATTTTATCTAAACCTAATGCTTTGAATTAACTGGCTTAACACTAGTGAGACCCAGACCATTTTGGAATCATGCTGAAATCCATTAGTTGAGGCATGGCAGGTGCCCACAGCTCCCACGGACCAACAGTTTCCCAGGGGGCTGTGGATCACATCTTAGAGTCAGGCTGTGTTTCCTAGGGCCCAGCTTACTGCACTCACAACAGACTCTTGGTGAGTCTCTGGGTTTCCCGGTTTTTGGTAAGCCCATTGGGACTGCTGTGGCTTTGACAGTTCAAGTCCAAGGCCTATACTGAACTGAATTTCTCCTTTTGTATTTCTACCCTAATTTTCTGTGAGTCACCCTACAAACTTCATAAAGCCTTTTCCAAACCCACCTTCAATACTGACAACAGCAAGCAGCTGGCTGGTCAAGTGACTAGCTGGAACTGATTGTGCAACGAGTTGAATTGCGTCCCCCCAAAATCCATGTCCACTCCGAACCTCAGAAGGTGACCTTGTTTGGAAATAATGTCTTTCAAAGATGTAATTAGTTAAGATGAAGTCATTCTGGATTGGAGCAGTGATTGGTGTCCTTAAAAGAAGAAGAGAGAACACACAGAGATACACAGAGGGAAGAAAGCCACGTGAAGACAGGAGCAGAGAATGGAGTGATGCAGCTGCGAGCTAAGGAATTCCAAGGATTGCCAGGAGCCACCAAAAGCTGGGAAAAAGCAAGGAAGGGTTTTTCCCTGGAACCTTCAGAGAGATCAGGGCCCTGCTGACACCCTGATTTTGGACTTGGGGCCGCCAGAATTGTGAGACAATAAATTTCTGTTGCTTTAAGCCACCAAGGTTGTTACAGCAGAACTAGGAAACTAATACAAACTCCAAAGTACTTATCGGCTCTTTCAAGTTTATTTCTTTAAAGGGCACTCTGACAATGCAATCAAAGTAGGGAAGTCAGGCAGTAACAAACTCTTTGAGAGCGATGCTGGGGTGCTTAATAAATGCATCTGTGGACGAGCTTCCAGCCTCACTCCCGTCCTTCATCTCTTTTATCAGAAGCATCAAATTGCATCCTCCACTTCCCACATTTCTCCTGCATATCCTTATACCCTAATCAACCAGATATTCACTCTTAGAGTTTTGGACACTGACTTCTGAGGACAAAGACAGAAAAAGACCTGTGTCCCAGGTTCACAGGGTCACCAGTGGCGGTGTGTGGACCAGACTGTTCTCAAGTATTACCTGTGCTGAGGTTATTGCTGCCCTGAATGCAGAACTCCCTGGAATGTATTTTTTAAGCTTGAAATCCAGTCCCTCATTCACTCAATGAGCCCAGAAAACGTTCCAAAACTTCCTTTAAAAAAGAAAAAAAGGCAGCCAGGATTTGGATTTTTCACCAAGGACTAAAAACCCTGAATACTGTTAATATTATCACTTCTTCACCTGGTTCAGCTAATTTTAAGCAATTCCCATACAGCAAGGCAGCTATGCTAACACAAAGTAGGTGCTAAATAAACTACTATACACGTTAAACAGTTGACTCAGTTTGGATAAGATCATGATGGTAGCTTTTTTGAATCTCACAAATCTCCTAAGAAAATAGACAAAGCAAGTGGATAGCCTAGGAAAACATTTCCATGGATATAATCTTGAATAAAACTAAGTGACAACATAGTCCAAAATAAATACCAAACTATTGGCAATATCAAGATCTAGTTAAGACCACAGCTTGGGAAGGTTGTAGAGAGAAGACATGTAGGGAAGTTCTGGCTGACCTAAGAATTCCATAGCATAAAACACTATCAAATACTAGTGAAGTACTGAGTGGAACCCTCAGAAAGCAGACCTGAGAATAATTGGCAAAATCTGTAGAAACGCAATGTGGCAAGTTGAAAATTGTAGGTAAATGAAAAACAAAAAAAAATAAACAACCATCACCAATGTCTACCACAGGGCTGCAGGAAGATCAGAAGTAACAGAACACCCTCATCTCTCAAGCGTACCTAATGAAAACTCCTTTCCAGGATACCAGAAACCCACACGGAAGAAAAACTCTTGGAGTAGAATCCAAATTCGGTAGGGCAGGAACCTGGGGACACAGGACAAGAAGCCAGCCTTCATTTAGAAGAATAACAGGGGCCGGCTTCTTAGCTGAGTTAAGTTGATGTGCTCCACTTCGGCAGCCCACACTTTCACTGGTTCAGATCCTGGGAGCGGACATGGCACCACTCGTCAGGCCATGCTGAGGCGGCGTCCCACATACCACAACTAGAAGGACTCATACTAAAAAATGTACAACTATGTACTGGGGGGATTTGGGGAGAAAAAAGCAGAAAAAAAAAAAGAAGATTGGCAACAGTTGTTAGCTCAGGTGCCAATCTTTCAAAAAAAAAAAAAAGAACAATAGTTAGAATATATAACAAAAGATAAGACCCCTTTACTGATATCAAAAAGACAAAATATAAAAGCGTAAGTATAACAAAACATGTGCAAGTCTATAGGAGGAAAACTATAAAACTCTTGTAAGACACAAGAGCAAAGTTGGTAGAATGGAAAGACTTGCCTCTGATTTGGGATAGGAAGAATTGTGTGTGGCACGAATAACCAAGAGCAAAGCCAAAGACAGTGGCAACAGGGAAAAGCAATTGCAACTTACATCACAAAGGGCTAATATGCACAACACACACAAAATGCCCAAAATTGAAATGAAAAATAATAACAACGTGAAATGGCCTTTATAGACAGAAAATCAGACTCAATCTCACTCTCAAAAGAAAAATGCAAATGAAAACCACAGGGAGTTACTATATCCCACATCAGATTGGCAAATATCCACAGGTTCAACAACCTATTTTGCGGTGACAATGGGGGCCAGAGGCATCTGTGTACATCTCTGGTCAACAGTCTAAATGGCTCAGGGAATATGGAGTATATAGAAACCATTAAATGGAACCACCAGGAAGCAATCAGCCAAGTCTATAATGTAGAACATCCCAGAAGACGAAAGGCTCATTTCTGCACTGGATCAAGGACATGGAAAACTTTTTTTCAGAGTGTGTGGGGCTGAGACTTAAACAAGATTTAAAAATACAACAATTAAATACACTCCGTGAACCTGGTTTGAGTCCTGATTCAAAGAAGCTAACTGTAAAAGGAAATATTTGAGACAATTGGGGAAATACGAATATGGATTGGGTACTAGCCTACATTAAGGAATTATTGTTAATTTTGCTAGATGTGATAATGGTACGATGGTTATATAAAAGAAAATTTTATCAGTCAGTGATGCCTAAGGAGTTATTTCTGAAATAACCTGATTTCTCAGATTTGCTTTAAAATGAAATAGAACTTGCCAAATATTGATAATTGTTGACGTTGATTTACAGGAATTCAGTACAACTATAATCTATACTTTTGTGAAATGTAAATTTTCCATAATAAAAAGTTTTTTTAAAAGTTAAAAATGAAAAAAGTAATATATTTACTGTGCTCCCTTTCTTTAAATATAGCACACAATGAATTATGTAAAAAGAGAAGCAATGAAATTGACCAATAACTACATGTTTTACATCACCTCATAAAATTCTTGAAATCCTTACACAGAATAAGGCTCTTTTGCACCAAAATATGTAACTTGAGATGCTGATAGAGCCAGTAAATGAAAGAGCTAGGATTTGAGTCAAATCTCTCATTTGTCAAACCCTAACATCCATTCTGCTATGTCATTATACCACTATCTCCCAAAATAGTACAATTTAAAATACTTTAGAAAGCATCATCTACATATTTTTAAACTCTGTGAAGGCTAGTGCTACAGAAAGAAGAGATACCCTGTGAGAGAGATTTTCTTTCCTTTTTCTTTCTTTTCCTTTTCCTTTTATTTATTTATTTTTTGTCTCCCAAGGGTGCCAATTTCATGCTACATACTCCTTTTCTTATAGCTGGAATTCCTTTACAGCTCATGTCTTCTTTTTTTTAATCTCTTTATATCTTCAAAACCCCTCAGGTTTATGACATCCTGCTGAGTATCATCATGCTGTAACTTTATCACGTAACTTTCATTCTGCATTCCATAAATCAACAGGTGTCCGGCTTGGGCCAGTGGCTGTGCCTGGTCGTGAGTTCACTCCTAGGTGGCACGACAGACCGTCCCCTGGCCTTCATGAAGCTGGTGGTCAGGACATCTAGGTCCTTCCCAACTATTCCAAGACTTTGCGCCTTACACAATTCAACTTTTAAAATATTCTTATGCATCATATTTTTAACAATATCTGGAGTTATGCCCTTTTAAAAAATACTTCAATATAAATAAAATGAAGCTATATTTTGTTTTACTGAAACTAAGATGAAAACATTATTAAACTGATTTAGATTTTCAATGCATTTTGGGTTTTAGCTTAAATAATATGGAAAGGCTCACCTTGACGATACCCCGGATGTGCATTTTTGCTATCATCTCTGCCGTGTAGAGAAACATCAGTAAAGTATCCAGAGTAAAGGTCACATACTGAAGAGGTGGGTAGTGCTCGAACGTCATGGGCGTGTTCATACAGACGGAAATGACGCTGATGATGGCACAGATGCGCAGCAAAGAGTGAACCCACTGCAAAAATGGTCCAAAGTTATTACTTGACACCATAAAGTGATATCTTAAACTTATGCTGTGAACCACACTACTCGGAAAACATAATAACAAGATTAAAATATATCACCAGTATAGAGAAGAAAAAGAAGGAAATAAGGTTTGCTAAGTGCATAGAATGTGCTAAATATTTTCATGTATTTTACATTGTTTAATTCTCAAAGCAGCCTAATTTGCGCATAGGACTCAGAAAGGTTAAGAGATAGTCCTGTGGTCAAGCATTAAGAAGAGCAAAGCCTCAGGGCGGCCCAGTGGCGCAGTGGTTAAGTTCACATGCTCCGCTTCAGAGGCCCTGGGTTTGCTGGTTCGGATCCCAGGTTTGGACATGGCACCACTTGGCAAGCCATGCTGTGGTAGGCGTCCCACATAGAAAGTAGAGGAAGATGGGTATGGATGTTAGGTCAGGGCCAGTCTTCCTCAGAAAAAGAGGAGGATTGGCAGCAGATGTTAGCTCAGAGCTAATCTTCCTCAAAAAAAAAAAAAAAGAAGAAGAAGAAGAGCAAAGCCTCGATGTGAACCTGGTCAGCTACCCCAACACCTCTGACACTGACTTTCCAGGGCATCAGGCCACCACAGAGGAAGACTCTGATTCAATTAAAATGTGTTAACACCTTACTCATATGGAAATGTGATGTGCTATTACTTCCATACTTTTTAACGTACTATGAGCCCCTAGAATCAGGAACTGTCTTACGTTTACTGTAACTTTCCTGGCATCTAGCACAACGGCCTTCCTAGTAGATCATAAATGCTTTTTAAAGTTAATTGATATAGTCACATCATTAGGGTTTTCTATTTGTATTTTATATGTAACATCCTTGTATAAAAAATATATTTTTAAATCTGACCTCATTCTACATTATCAAAAGATAATAAATGGACTTTCCTCTTTATTTTGGAGAATGTGTTTTGTACAAATTTAGCCCAGATATTTCTCCTCTTCCAAAATTCCAAAAAATTGAATTTCTGTGCAATTCTAACAGTGCATGTGCTATTTGAAGATTTTCCTTAACCCCAACATAAGGAAGTAAGAATTTAAAATATAAATTTGTGTGTGTGTGTGTGTTTACACATTTATACGTGTAGGACATATAATCACTCACAATGTTTTATTATGAAAACTAACACCTAGGATAAAAACTATGAGCTGCATCTGCATGCTAAACCCACACAATTAATACTTCTAGCTAATTAACTATTATGCAATGCTTAAACATAATCTAAACACGTTATTTACTGACTATCCTAAATATCTATGCAGTCATGTTAATCCTTTAATGTTATACTCCCCCTGAAAGAAGATGTCTTTTTGTAGGAGATGCATCCTGCAGCTGTAGAAGCTAGCGAGTAGCCAAGATGAAAGACAGAAACGAGACTCAGAACTTTGAGGAGACTCAGACACTTGTATGCTGGTGAGTAAATTATAATATTAATCCGACAGTTGTAATATTTGCATGAAGATGTAATGCTGTTAATTCCACACCGTAGAAGTCAGCGAGGATTAAATTTATTTTAAGGGCTGATGTACTTTTCATGCAATTTGGAAGCGCTTCAATAAACATCAGTGTGTGAATTTAGTCCCATCTGGACCTCCCCACACAAAGGATGTAATTACACAAAAGAGCTTCAAAAGATGGGTTCTTCACCACAAGTCTGTTTTGAATTTAAAGAACAAATTCTAATTAAGCATTAATCATTTTAGTTAGTGCTTCCGAGCCTACATTTATAATACCACCTTCTTCAGAAGTACTCAGAGAGCTCTGTATGTGGTGGACACTGAGAACAAGAGAGTGAGTGCTCTATTCTCTATTCTATTCAATTCTCTAAATATGAATGGAAGACCTACCATGGTCAGAGATTATGCTGGGCTCTGAGGACACAAAAACAGAAACAATAGGGTTCTGACTCATCACTACTTTGCAGTCTGATATGCATAATATATATTTATATACAATATACATTTACACTTACCTACAAATATAAAGTAGGGTAAATGGAAAGAGAAGAGGTTCATTCTGTCTGGAGGGAGACAGGTGGGGAGGGCCAAATGAGGAGCCTTTCAGGGAAGAGGGCGTGGGTGTCCTCTGAGCAGCCTTCATGGCTGAGGAGGCCTGCACTCCTCCGAGTTGCTGGGAAAGGGCCTCTGGGCCGGGGAAATGGTGTGAACTGGCCAGGTATCTTGAAGGAGCAGGAAGTCACTGGTGAGGCTCAAGTGGGCAGTGTGCAGACATAGGAAAGGGCAGTTGCTGGACAAGTTAGAGCAAGAACATAAAGATCCTTGAATGTAATGCCCACGCATTTTAATCTGCAAGGTAGGTAGCAGGGATGTTTCAGTGATTGTAAAGCACAAGGGAAAGGCGAACAGAAATGGGAATGTAGAAAGAAATCTGAGCAGGCTGGAGAAGGAGTCTGGAGGGCAGATCAGACAAAGAACGACTGGAAAGGGCAGGGAGACGAGGCAGATAATCTTTATCACGGTCAAGGGAAAGACAAGCACTGTGAGAGCAACAGTTCGTTTCCTTACTTCGCCCTCTACTGTGAGTTTAATAATGAAGGTGAGCCTACTCAGGGTCGTAGCACTGAGTTCCCAAGACCTCTGACTAGGTCATGCGGCCTCCTGGCTGCTAGACTCTCTGTATGCAGTGACACTTGGCACAGCAGACGCCCCCCTCAAGTTCCCATCAGCTTAATTAGGCAGAGAAGGTAACAAGGTTCTTCAGAGGCACTAGCCACTATCTCATTAACCTTTCCTTTTACTCAAAACTTGCAACTCAAAGAGGGCCTTTAATTCCAAACATCTGATTACCTCTCACAGATTCACGCATGTTGAGAAGTATAAGTAAAGGAATAGGTTACTGAGCTGGGACTCTGGCTTTGAATCAGCCTGAGAAGTGGCATTATCTCTATATCGTGTGACCCTGAGGACAGCGTGCACAGAGCAGGCGAGGAGGGAGCCGGACCACCCAGCATACCTTCCTATGTGAGTAACTCACAGCGGCACCTCATTACTTCATCTGAATTGTTCTCAACTTCCAGACTCCGAGACTCATCCATATTCTGCTGCAGCTCAAACAGATATTTCAAAGCCAAAGGGACATGATTTTTGAATTATATGAATCAAATTTCCTTTATATCAGCGTGTGCTTCTCCATACTTCAAAAACGAAACTCACTGGCTTGTTAATCCAGAGTATGTCAGCGTTGTCCGACAGAGACTCATCAGGACCAAAGTCAGTAACCGGCTGGGCCTCCACCCTGGAGCTCTGCTTCCTTTTGAGCATGCTGAAGTTAGCTCTGGTGAGCAAGTACAAACCCGCAGTCTGGGGAAAGAAAGAGAGAGCTGAGGTAGACACCTAAATCATCTTCACCCTGATCACAACAACGGAGTCCCCCCGCACGCCTACGCATTTGTTAGTTAAACACACGTTCCATTATATCGTGTGTGACAAACGTGCAAATAGAAAGTTTAAAAGGATGAGATAAAAATGAACATCATTAAAAGCATTTTTTTTCCTCTCAACCCAACAGATGGTCTTGCGCACTTCGTAAACGGGTTGCACGCCAGTTTAGAGACCACTGGTCTAGATTAACTGGGTTAAAATAGCTCTGTCTCTTAGGGTACACATATTGGTAAGAAATTTTTTGAGGTCTATGATCATAGACCTAAAGCTGTCTCCACTTAAAGAGGGTCTGTGCCAGAGCATAGCTGACCAATCCAGGTGAAATACTCAGATCTTTCCCAGGATTTTCCCCCCAGTTAATTTAATGTGACGCTCACAGACATCTATTTCCAACGATAGTCCCAAGTTGATCTCCCAATTTTGTCCCTGCCATAGAGAATGAGGGCCAGAGAGAACGGGGAAGAACCTCCTCTGAATGGAGGCAGTTTTTTTCTTTTATCAATGCTGTGATTATCTCAATTCTTCCAGCTACTCTGTCTGCTTGCCACTTACATTTCCACAATTCTGTGTCATCTATATCTTGCTATATGTGTCACCTCCCTTTAGCCATTGCTCCCACCTTCCACAATCCAGCAGCCACTGAAGGGGACCTGCTATATGCCGGGCCTTCAGGACACAAACAGCAAATAAGTGCAACAGAATGTGAGAAGAGAGGGTGTAAAGGCAGCTGGTGCCTGGTTACCCCGGGTCCACAGAGAGATTTGTCATTTGATGAACATCTGGACTGAGTCTCCAAGGAAGGAGAGGAGCTAAGGTTGCTTTCTGGATACGTATTACATTTTGGGCACTTAGCAATGATATTTTATTTAATCTTTACGATTGGTGGAAGAGGGGAACCATCTTGTCTTTTTTTGCAAGCACAAGAAATTCCAGCCTCTGGGCAGCTAATAACTTGACCAAGGGCACCCAAGCAAACTTGAAATTTAAAGGAAGCTCTGTCTGACCACAAAGCCTCAGGTGTTTGCAGTGGAAAATGCGGGTGCTAAGGGCTGCTTAGGAGACGTCTTAAAGGCAGGTAAGGGAGGGAAAAGGTCCTCCTGGCAGTGCACGGACGCGGAGATACCACAACAGGAAAATGCAGTAGTTTCAACACCAGGAAGGTGCTGGCTGTCCTGTCTGCTGCTCTATGGAGCTACAGAAAGAACCTTAACCAAGGACCATGAGCAGCACCACTCAATCCTCAGGGGAGCACAAGAAGAACAAGAATGTTTGCAATATGTGTAAAGATGTACAGCTGCAATTTTCACTGGGAAAGAGAATAAAACACAGCACAGGACGAATCGGCTTTCAACCTGATTCCCTACATCTGAGTGCCTACCTCTATGTCTGTGATCTCCTTGATGCTCCTAGGTAGGTGTGGCTGCCTAACCCTCCTTTTCCCAGAAGAAATCAAGCTAATTGGCTTTAAGATGTGCTAGGTATTTCCAGGCTGTCTTGCCCTGAATGTTGGATTTGAATATGGGTTTTGCAGTAGGCTGCACTAATTAATTTTATTTTACATAATTGAAGTTGGGAACTCTTGACATCAGTATGCAAATATATGCAGAATATTCAAATTATTCTTGTTCTCTCATTTACTGTGGGGGAAAACATCTGGTAGCCTCAATTTGAGATACTTCTTGAATGACAGTTTCCTATGTACCCCAAAACGGGATATAGAATCTTTTAGAAACCCTTCAAGATCACATAACACAAAGGAGGAAATAAAGAGTGCTTTCACAATGGTGATCAAAGATGACACAAGAAAACTGCACAGACTTAAGCATTAGCCATTATACCTTTATCATGGAGCAATGGAGACTTATGGAAGCCCATCTATTGCTCTTGTGATCTGGCCGTAAGTTACAGTCTGAAAAACTTGGGATGTATAAATGTGACACCTTCACATATGAATTTCCCGCACCTTTTATTATAAACATCCCACATGAAGGAAAAAAAAAAAACCAATTTTTGATTATGGATTTGTTCATCTAGAGAAGTAGACATCCAGAATTTATTTTTTTTTAAATCTCCATGTTGGCTATACTTGACCCCCCAAAACACTGGAACTATAATAAATGACGTTAGCTGTCATCGACTTCCACCCTCACTTCACCTACTGAAAAAGGACCCCCAAATAAACAGTGTCCAAGAAAGCTAACCATTCCGACTCCAACGGAACTCAGTTAATCTACACATACATTAAAACTCAACAACTAGCTCCTCAATCACTGAAATTTTGATGGATTTAATAATACTAAATATTACGCAAAGCATGCAAGTAGTAAAATAAATTCAAGTTACAAACACATGAAGAGCCCAAAATTACTATGAGGCAATTGATTGTAATCATTTTCCTTTATGCACAGAAATATTGTTTTACACATTCATTCACATTGAATCAATATAACCGAGTACAGCAAACCTATTAACCCCTGATAAAGACCAGCAGGGATATTTAAGTATCCTAGGTAAGCTTACTATTTTGATAGGAAATTGTTCCCGTGTATCTTAGTCATATCACTATTATGTATTTATAACCCAATATTTTTTTTTCTGTTTATGGAAGTGTCCATTTTAAGGCAGTGCGGTAAGTTTAAAAAGCGTGGCTTCCAGTAGCTTTTTCACACTTAATAAAAGTGGTTAGTATTTAAGTTGTTCAACAGTGGGAGGAGGCTGCAGAGTCGCCATATGGTCATTGATAAATCTTTTACTTGGAAACAGCTAATGACAAGTCAGAGAGAAAAGATTCATTGCTCTCTTTGAAATGGTTAAAATCCAGTTTTATATTCTGTGCTGGCAACATTTTACTTCTATTGGCATACACTTTCCTTAGGTCATTCCAGCTCTGTCTTGACCAAATTAAAATTAACATACTGTTTTCTTTAATGG